>NC_141877.1:245974876-246599876 GCF_056163025.1 Triticum urartu
CGTTCTTGATCCCCTTGCGCATGCCATCAACTCCATGCGTGTTCTTGCTCCAATGTTCATCCTTCTCCAAGCTAGGCCCTTCATTTGTAAGCAAAACAAATGTATCCAATTTAGGCAGCATCATAATCTCATGAACATTAGAATCATTACAAAGAAACGAAAGTACCTGGTAATTTAATTGGCGTGCGCGAGCTCTAGTAATTGGTCCAGTATATGTAACAGTAGGGGCTGTGGGTGTAACAATGGTATTGATGTCCTCATCAGGATAAGTATAATCTGCCCACTAAAGTTCTTAGAACACCTATGTTAGTAAGCTCACCAGGAGCGGAGTATATGGCTAGTAAGGGATGTTTTCAAGTGCCATTGAGTATAGGTAGGCATGTGTTTCCCTCGGATTTGATTATTTTGGAATCACAAGGTTTGGATGTAATTCTGGGTATGGATTTGCTGTCGATGTATGGAGGAAACATCGATTGCGCCAGTAAGTCAATTTTGCTTACCACCCCAGAAGGGAGAAGGATCAAGTATGTATCCCGGCATGTGCCGAAAAGGACTCAAGTGAATTCGTTAACAGGAGTTGTGCAGGAGGAAGTACCAGTAGTAAAGGATTTCCCTGATGTATTTCCAGAAGAGTTGCCAGGCATGCCACCGGATAGAGACATTGAGTTTTTGATTGAGCTTTTACCAGGCACATGGCCAATATCTAAGAGACCATATAGGATGCCCGCAAAGGACTTGGTGGAGATTAAGAAGCAAATTAAGGAGTTACTGGATAAAGGATATATTCACCCAAGTTCTTCACCTTGGGGATCGCGAGTACTTCTAGTGGAGAAGAAGGATGGATCATTAAGGATGGTTGTTGATTATCGAGGATTGAATGAAGTAACCATCAAGAACAAGTACCCACTACCGATGATCAATGATCTATTTGATCGATTGCAAGGAGCTAAGGTATTTTCCAAGATCGATCTGCGATCAGGATACCATCAGTTGAAGATTCGAGAATAGGATATACCTAAGACAGCTTTTACCACCAGGTATGGGCTGTACGAGTATATGGTTATGTCATTTGGTCTGACTAACGCACCTGCCTATTTTATGAACATGATGAACAAGGTGTTTATGGAGTTTTTGGATAAGTTCGACGTAGTGTTCATTGATGATATTCTGGTTTACTCGAAGAATGAAGAGGAACATACGGAGCATTTGCGTTTGGTACTTGGTAAGCTCAGAGAACATCAGTTATACGCCAAGTTTAGCAAATGTGAGTTTTGGTTGAAGGAAGTTGGATTTCTCGGACACGTTATATCCGGAGAAGGTATAGCAGTAGATCCACTAAGGTTGATACTGTGACAAATTGGGAAGCGCCAACAATAGTTGGAGAGATCTGGAGTTTTCTTGCACTTGCAGGATACTACCGAAGATTCATTGAAATTTTTTTGAAGATTACAAAGCCTATGACGGAGTTGTTGAAGAAGGATACCAAGTTCAAATGGACTGAAGAGTGTGCGGCCACTTTCCAGGAGTTGAAGAAACGTTTGGTTACATCACCAGTGTTGATTCTGCCAGATCAAACCAAGGATTATGAGGTGTATTGCGACGCTTCACGTCGAGGACTTGGAGCATTGCTTATGCAGGAAGAGTTGTTTCATATTCCTCACGATAGCTTAAGCCTCATGAGTTGAATTATGCCACGCATGATTTGGAGTTAGCAGCCGTAGTTGATGAGGACATCAATACCATTGTTACACCCACAGCCCCTACTGTTACATATACTGGACCAATTACTAGAGCTCGCGCACGCAATTAAATTACCAGGTACTTTCGTTTCTTGGTAATGATTCTAATGTTCATGAGATTATGATGCTGCCTAAATTGGATACATTTGTTTTGCTTTCAAATGAAGGGCCTAGCTTGGAGAAGGATGAACATTGGAGCAAGAACACGCATGAAGTTGATGGCATGCGCAAGGGGATCAAGAACGGAGTTACAAGTGATGATTTCAGGACTTTGAAGCCGCCATAAGGAGTGCATGAAGCCATGGACGAAATATACAAGATGCCACTTCATAATATTCGTCCATAGGCTATTCTAGGTGCTGCGTCACCTTATTAATGGGCCAGGCCCATGTAATTTCGAAATACTTAAGTATAGGCTATTTTTAGAGTCCGTATGTGTGGGGAAACAAGAGTTAGGGTTGGTTTCGGACCCCACCCTCAAGGGCCACGAAATTCCCCTCTCTTCCTCCATATATACAGCCCTTAGGGCGTCGTTTAGACTTTGGGTTTTGTTTAGATTAAAAGTTCGCCATAGCTGCAACTTCGCGTACTTCGTTTGTGTCCAACGACCAGACCAAGACGTCACAGAACCCCACCTTGATCAATAAAGCTTTCATCTTATATTCGCAATATCCAGATTGCAATCTCAGTTTCTTGCTTGTTCTTCGTTTGCTCGCAGGAAACAGACCCTCGTGGTCAGGTTGATCGTGCTTCGGTGTGGTCAATAACCCTCGGAAGTTGGTTTAGCGATTGTTAAGGCGCGACGTCTCGCACGTTCGTAGTCGGATCGTCAAGGTCAACTCCCACAGAAAACGATAGCCACCATCTCATCGAAACATCGGGACACCTTAGCCTCTATCAAGTGGTATCAGATTTCCAGGTTGCTCGGTGAGATTTTACAGTTTTTCGTAGATTAGATCGAGTCTGTTCTTCATACCTACAGTCCACGAAAAAGCCACAAAAAAAAATTAGGGTTAGTTCATCATATCCGAACCAATCTGAGCCTTTGCATAATCTTTTTAGGGTTTTTGCTTTGTTGAATTTGCGGTTGCATCATCGTGTCAAGTTGCTGGTCTTAGAGTCTAGTCTTTTAGAGTTTCGAGTTCTGGTCACAAGTTGTCACGCCGCCGTCGCACCATCAATCTCTATCCATATACCACCACCGCTACCATATACCACCACCGCTGCCATATACCACCACCATATATCCACCACCAATCCGAGTTCTTCTCATATTAGGTTTGTTCTTGAGATCAATCTCAATTCCGATTCGTGTTTCCTTGCCTGCGTAGGTCTGGAGTCTCCCGGGCAGTTTTTAGGCCAAAATTTTCACGGGCAAAAATATTTTTTCCCTATCCTATTTTTAGGCTTTTCTGAGTCTTTTGAGCCACGTGCCATCATAGTGATTTTTTGTCGCACTTTTTCGTCGTCGCTGCCCTGATTTCCGAAAAAAAAAGTGAAAAAAAAAATTTCGTGCCCATCCTATCAGTTTGACGAGGGAAGAGTTTTGAGACACTCGCCATTATAGTAATTTTTCGCAAAAAAAAAGGAGCGCAAAAAAAAAGAGCGCAAAAAAAAGCGAAAAAAAAAGTTCCAGAGTGTGCTTTTCCCTTATTTACGTGCAGCGCCGTGATTTTGTTAGTGTTCTAGGCTCGCGTCTCTAGCACGGTCTAGCCTAGGACCAGCACAGTACCGTCGTTGAGCGTTTATTCAACTTTGCATCTCTGAATTGATTATTGCTGACCCTTTTTGCTACCATACTATAAGCCTTCCCAGCTCCACATACCTCTACGTCGTGCGTTTGACTCTCCCTGGCAATCGCTCTATCCAAGCTTTTGAGAGTTTTGACTACAACGGTTGCCGATCACCGCCTGCTGCTGGGTAAGAACTGGTAAGAATTTGAGATTTGCTTGACGGATTTGTGACACCCGCCACCACCACCTCTTGTTAGTATTCTGTAGGATCATATTCTTGTGTGTTTTCTATTGTTGCTAACCATGGCAGGATCACAAGCCGACGAGACTGACTGGGAGAACATGACGAATCAGGAGTTGCATGATAAATTTCAGCAAATGATGAATGGACAGGTGCAGGATGTGCTAAACAGATTTGAAGAGGCCATGGAGAAGATAGATGACATGGAGAAGACGTTCGAAACAAAGCTCGATAACAGGTTTAATGAATTGCTCGCGCGTCTTCCACCACCACCACCGGCTGCACCTACGCACCTCTACAACAACAACAACGACGACTACCTACACATCGTGAAACAGCCCTCCGCCGAGCGAGCCGTCTCCCTCTTGCACCTGGCCAAACTGTTGGTGCTGCTGTTGCTACTTCTGTGGCTCCTGCTGCTGATGCGGAGGAGGATGATTTTGCTAGCGATTACGAGGATGAGGTTGATCAAAATCAGAACTACGTGCCACCACCAGCACAGCAACCATCAGGTCGTCCACATGCAAATAATGGCAATGGTAGGGCTCACCCTCAGGTACGAGATCATGACCATCTCCCTAAACTAAAATTGAATATTCCACCATTTGAGGGTAGATATGTTCCTGATATATATCTTACTTGGGAGTTAGAAACTGAACAACGATTTACATGTTTACAATATCCCGAGGAGAGACGTGTTCCTGCTGCTGTTTGTGCATTCACTAGTTTTGCATGTGTTTGGTGGTCTGAGCATTGTAGATTATATCCCATTCCTGCTACTTGGGCTGCTTTGAAAACTGCTATGCGTACTCGTTGGGTTCCACCATATTATCAACGTGAATTACTTCAAAAATTGCAGCGCTTAAGACAGGGAAAAAATTCTGTAGAAGAATATTATCAGGAATTACAAACTGGCATGATTAGATGTGGTATTGTTGAGGAGAATGAAGCTATGCTTGCACGTTTTATGGGTGGATTAAATAGAGAGATTCAGACGATTCTAGAGTATAAGGAGTATACTAATATCACTCGTTTATTCCATCTCTCTTGTAAAGCTGAACGTGAAGTGCAGGATCAACAGGCATTGGCGCGGACTAACTTTTCTGCAGGTCGACCTTCTTCATGGACACCACGTGCATCATCTACTTCCACACGTTCTGCTACACCGGCGCCTTCGTCGGCTGCCACCTCCAACCATGATACAATAAAGCAGGCACAATCACCACTATCTGCCAAGAGCACACCTTCTGGGCCTGCAAAGAGCTCTTCTTCATCCATGGCATCAACAGGGCAAACACATGATATTATTTGTCGACGTTGCAAGGGTGGAGGTCATTATGCGAGAGAATGCCCATCTAAGCGTGTGATGATTGTTACTGAGGATGGTGGGTATGAGTCCGCTAGTGACTATGATGAGGAGACTTTGGCTCTTATTACACGTGACGAACACGGTGGAGACGATTCTGATCATGAGACGCAATACATGGCTCCTGAAGATGCTGACAGGTATGAATGTTTAGTTGCTCAACGTGTTTTGAGTGTGCAGGTTACACAAGCTGAGCAAAATCAGAGGCATAATTTGTTCCATACAAAGGGAGTTGTGAAGGAACGTTCTGTTCGCGTGATCATATATGGAGGGAGTTGCAACAACTTGGCTAGCATCGAGATGGTGGAGAAGCTATCTCTCACCACCAGACCACATCCACATCCTTACTACATCCAATGGTTCAACAACAGCGGCAAGGTTAAGGTAACACGTACTGTTCGTGTGCATTTTAGTATCTCTACATATGCTGATTATGTTGATTGTGATGTGGTACCGATGCAAGCATGTTCCTTATTACTTGGTAGACCATGGCAATTTGATAAAAATTCTATTCACCATGGTAGAACAATCAGTATACTCTTGTTCATAAGGATAAAAATATTACTTTGCTTCCTATGACTCCTGATTCCATTTTGAAAGATGATATTAATAGAGGTAATAAAGCAAAACAGGAGAAAACTAAGAGTGAAAATCAGATTGTGGCAAAAGAATTTGAGCAACAAATGCAGCCTAATAATAATAAACAATCTAGTGTTGCTTCTGAAATTAAATTGAAAAGTGCATGTTTACTTGCCACCAAATCTGATATTGATGATCTAGATTTTAGCAAATCTGTTTGCTATGCTTTTGTGTGCAAAGAGGCATTATTTTCATTCGAGGACGTGCCTTCCTCTTTGCCTCCTGCTGTCACTAACATTTTGCAGGAGTTCGCCGACGTCTTTCCACAAGACGTGCCACCGGGATTACCACCTATTCGCGGGATTGAGCATCAAATTGACTTAATTCCCGGTGCATCATTACCCAACCGTGCACCATACCGTACCAATCCAGAGGAGACGAAGGAGATTATGCGTCAAGTACAAGAACTGTTCGACAAAGGTTATATACGCGAATCCCTTAGTCCTTGTGCTGTTCCTATCATTTTAGTGCCGAAAAAGGATGGTACGTCGCGTATGTGCGTTGATTGTAGAGGCATTAATAATATTACTATTCGTTATCGTCATCCTATTCCTAGGCTAGATGATATGCTTGATGAATTGAGTGGCTCTACAATATTCTCCAAAGTTGATTTGCGTAGTGGTTACCATCAAATTCGTATGAAATTGGGAGATGAATGGAAAACAGCATTTAAAACTAAGTTTGGATTATATGAGTGGTTAGTCATGCCTTTTGGGTTAACTAATGCACCTAGTACTTTCATGAGGTTAATGAACGAAGTTTTACGTGCTTTCATTGGACGATTTGTGGTAGTTTACTTTGATGACATATTGATTTATAGCAAATCTTTGGAGGAACATTTGGAACATTTACGTGCTGTTTTTATTGCTCTACTGATGCACGTTTGTTTGGTAACCTTGGAAAGTGCACCTTTTGCACCGACCGAGTATCTTTTCTTGGCTATGTTGTTACTCCACAGGGAATTGAAGTTGATAAAGCCAAGATTGAAGCTATTGAGAGTTGGCCGCAGCCCAAAACGGTCACACAAGTGAGGAGTTTCCTTGGCCTCGCTGGTTTCTATAGGCATTTTGTGAGAGATTTCAGCACCATTGCTGCACCTCTCAACGAGCTTACAAAGAAGGATGTGCCTTTTGTTTGGGGTACCGCACAGGAAGAAGCCTTCACGGTATTGAAAGATAAGTTGACACATGCTCCTTTACTCCAACTTCCTAATTTCAATAAGACTTTTGAGCTTGAATGTGATGCTAGTGGAATTGGATTAGGAGGTGTGTTATTACAAGATGGAAAACCTGTTGCATACTTTTCTGAAAAATTGAGTGGGCCTAGTCTGAACTATTCTACTTATGATAAAGAATTATATGCTCTTGTTCGGACCTTAGAAACATGGCAACATTATTTATGGCCCAAGGAATTTGTTATACATTCTGATCATGAATCTTTGAAACACATTAAAAGTCAAGCAAAACTGAACCGTCGACATGCTAAATGGGTTGAATTCATTGAGACTTTCCCTTATGTGATTAAACACAAGAAGGGTAAAGAAAATGTTATTGCTGATGCCTTGTCTCGTCGTTATACTATGCTTTCACAACTTGACTTTAAAATATTTGGTTTGGAGACCATCAAGGATCAATATGTTAATGACGCTGAATTTAAAGATGTATTGCAGAATTGTAAGGAAGGGAGAACTTGGAACAAGTTCGTTCTTAACGATGGATTTGTGTTTCGTGCTAACAAGCTATGCATTCCAGCTAGCTCCGTTCGTCTTTTGTTGTTGCAGGAGGCGCATGGAGGAGGATTAATGGGACACTTTGGCGTCAAGAAGACGGAGGATATACTTGCTACACATTTCTTTTGGCCAAAGATGAGACGGGATGTTGAGCGTTTTGTTGCTCGCTGCACTACATGTCAAAGAGCTAAGTCACGACTCAATCCTCATGGTTTATATATGCCTTTGCCTGTACCTAGTGTTCCTTGGGAGGATATATCTATGGACTTTGTTTTAGGTTTACCTAGAACAAAGAAGGGGAGGGATAGCATATTTGTTGTCGTGGATAGGTTCTCGAAAATGGCACACTTTATACCATGTCATAAAAGCGATGATGCTGTTAATGTTGCTGATTTGTTCTTTCGTGAAATTATTCGCTTACATGGTGTGCCAAATACTATTGTTTCAGATCATGATACTAAATTTCTTAGCCACTTTTGGAGATGTTTATGGGCTAAGTTGGGGACTAAGCTGCTTTTTAGTACTACTTGTCACCCCCAAACTGATGGACAAACTGAAGTAGTCAATAGAACATTGTCTACTATGCTTAGGGCTGTTTTGAAGAATAACAAGAAAATGTGGGAAGAATGCTTGCCTCATATTGAATTTGCTTATAATCGTTCATTGCATTCTACTACTAAGATGTGCCCTTTTGAAATTGTGTATGGTTTCCTACCTCGTGCACCTATTGATTTGTTGCCTCTTCCATCTTCGGAGAAGGTTAATTTTGATGCTAAAGAACGTTCTGAATTGATTTTAAAAATGCATGAGTTAACTAAGGAAAACATTGAGCGTATGAATGCTAAATATAAACTTGCTGGAGATAAGGGTAGAAAACATGTTGTGTTTGCACCTGGAGATCTTGTTTGGTTACATTTGCGTAAAGATAGATTTCCTAATCTGCGCAAATCAAAGCTAATGCCACGTGCTTGATGAGGACATCAATACCATTGTTACACCCACAGCCCCTACTGTTACATATACTGGACCAATTACTAGAGCTCGCGCACGCCAATTAAATTACCAGGTACTTTCGTTTCTTGGTAATGATTCTAATGTTCATGAGATTATGATGCTGCCTAAATTGGATACATTTGTTTTGCTTACAAATGAAGGTCCTAGCTTGGAGAAGGATGAACATTGGAGCAAGAACACGAATGGAGTTGATGGCATGCGCAAGGGGATCAAGAGCGGAGTTACAAGTGATGATTTCAGGACTTTGAAGCCGCCATAAGGAGTGCATGAAGCCTTGGACGAAATATACAAGATGCCACTTCATAATATTCGTCCATAGGCTATTCTAGGTGCTGCGTCACCTTATTAATGGGCCAGGCCCATGTAATTTCGAAATACTTAAGTATAGGCTATTTTTAGAGTCCGTATGTGTGGGGAAACAAGAGTTAGGGTTGGTTTCGGACCCCACCCTCAAGGGCCACGAAATTCCCCTCTCTTCCTCCATATATACAGCCCTTAGGGCGTCGTTTAGACTTGGGTTTTGTTTAGATTAAAAGTTCGCCATAGCTGCAACTTCGCGTACTTCGTTTGTGTCCAACGACCAGACCAAGACGTCACAGAACCCCACCTTGATCAATAAAGCTTTCATCTTATATTCGCAATATCCAGATTGCAATCTCAGCTTCTTGCTTGTTCTTCGTTTGCTCGCAGGAAAACAGGCCCTCGTGGTCAGGTTGATCGTGCTCCGGCGTGGTCAATAACCCCTCGGAAGTTGGTTTAGCGATTGCTAAGGCGCGACGTCTCGCACGTTCGTAGTCGGATCGTCAAGGTCGACTCCCACAGAAAACGATAGCCACCATCTCATCGAAACATCGGGACACCTTTGCCTCTATCAAGTGGTATCAGATTTCCAGGTTGCTCGGTGAGATTTTACAGTTTTTCGTAGATTAGATTGAGTCTGTTCTTCATACCTACAGTCCACGAAAAAGCCACAAAAAAAAAATTAGGGTTAGTTCATCATATCCGAACCAATCTGAGCCTTTGCATAATCTTTTTAGGGTTTTTGCTTTGTTGAATTTGCGGTTGCATCGTCGTGTCAAGTTGCTGGTCTTAGAGTCTAGTCTTTTAGAGTTTCGAGTTCTGGTCATAAGTTGTCACGCCGCCATCATCATCGCCCTTCTACCACTTTTGCTTATCCGCCACCGCTTTGAATCCATATCCATATACCACCACCAATCCGTATCCATATACCACCACCAATCTGTATTCATATACCACCACCGCTACCATATACCACCACCGCTGCCATATACCACAACCATATATCCACCACCAATCCGAGTTCTTCTCATATTAGGTTTGTTCTTGAGGTCAATCTCAATTCCGATTCGTGTTTCCTTGCCTGCGTAGGTCTCGGAAAAAAAAAAAAGAGTCTGGAGACCCCCGGGCAGTTTTTAGGCCAAAATTTTCTCGGGCAAAATTTTTTTTCCCTATCCTATTTTTAGGCTTTTCTGAGTCTTTTGAGCCACGTGCCATCATAGTGATTTTTTGTCGCACTTTTTCGTCGTCGCTGCCCTGATTTCCGAAAAAAAAAAGTGGAAATTTTTTTTTCGTGCCCATACTATCAGTTTGACGAGGGAAGAGTTTTGAGACACTCGCCGTTATAGTAATTTTTCGCAAAAAAAAAAAAAAAAAAAGAGGAGCGCAAAAAAAAAAAACAGAGGAGCGCAAAAAAAAAAAAAAAGAGGAGCGCAAAAAAAAAAGGAGCGCAAAAAAAAAAGCGAAAAAAAAAAAGTTCCAGAGTGTGCTTTTCCCTTATTTACGTGCAGCGCCGTGATTTTGTTAGTGTTCTAGGCTCGCGTCTCTAGCACGGTCTAGCCTAGGACCAGCACAGTACCGTCGTTGAGCGTTTATTCAACTTTGCATCTCTGAATTGATTATTGCTGACCCTTTTTGCTACCATACTATAAGCCTTCCCAGCTCCACATACCTCTACGTCGTGCGTTTGACTCTCCCTGGCAATCGTTCTATCCAAGCTTTTGAGAGTTTTGACTACAACGGTTGCCGATCACCGCCTGCTGCTGGGTAAGAACTGGTAAGAATTTGAGATTTGCTTGACGGATTTGTGACACCCGCCACCACCACCTCTTGTTAGTATTCTGTAGGATCATATTCTTGTGTGTTTTCTATTGTTGCTAACCATGGCAGGATCACAAGCCGACGAGACTGACTGGGAGAACATGACGAATCAGGAGTTGCATGATAAATTTCAGCAAATGATGAATGGACAGGTGCAGGATGTGCTAAACAGATTTGAAGAGGCCATGGAGAAGATAGATGACATGGAGAAGACGTTCGAAACAAAGCTCGATGACAGGTTTAATGAATTGCTCGCGCGTCTTCCACCACCACCACCGGCTGCACCTAACGCACCTCTACAACAACAACAACGACGACTACCTACACATCGTGAAACAGCCCTCCGCCGAGCGAGCCGTCTCCCTCTTGCACCTGGCCAAACTGTTGGTGCTGCTGTTGCTACTTCTGTGGCTCCTGCTGCTGATGCGGAGGAGGGTGATTTTGCTGGCGATTACGAGGATGAGGTTGATCAAAATCAGAACTACGTGCCACCACCAGCACAGCAACCATCAGGTCGTCCACATGCAAATAATGGCAATGGTAGGGCTCACCCTCAGGTACGAGATCATGACCATCTCCCTAAACTAAAATTGAATATTCCACCATTTGAGGGTAGATATGTTCCTGATATATATCTTACTTGGGAGTTAGAAACTGAACAACGATTTACATGTTTACAATATCCCGAGGAGAGACGTGTTCCTGCTGCTGTTTGTGCTTTCACTAGTTTTGCATGTGTTTGGTGGTCTGAGCATTGTAGATTATATCCCATTCCTGCTACTTGGGCTGCTTTGAAAACTGCTATGCGTACTCGTTGGGTTCCACCATATTATCAACGTGAATTACTTCAAAAATTGCAGCGCTTAAGACAGGGAAAAAATTCTGTAGAAGAATATTATCAGGAATTACAAACTGGCATGATTAGATGTGGTATTGTTGAGGAGAATGAAGCTATGCTTGCACGTTTTATGGGTGGATTAAATAGAGAGATTCAGACGATTCTAGAGTATAAGGAGTATACTAATATCACTCGTTTATTCCATCTTGCTTGTAAAGCTGAACGTGAAGTGCAGGATCGACAGGCATTGGCGCGGACTAACTTTTCTGCAGGTCGACCTTCTTCATGGACACCACGTGCATCATCTACTTCCACACGTTCTGCTTCACCGGCGCCTCCGTCGGCTGCCACCTCCAACCGTGATACAATAAAGCAGGCACAATCACCACTATCTGCCAAGAGCACACCTTCTGGGCCTGCAAAGAGCTCTTCTTCATCCATGGCATCAACAGGGCAGACACATGATATTATTTGTCGACGTTGCAAGGGTGGAGGTCATTATGCGAGAGAATGCCCATCTAAGCGTGTGATGATTGTTACCGAGGATGGTGGGTATGAGTCCGCTAGTGACTATGATGAGGAGACTTTGGCTCTTATTACACGTGACGAACACGGTGGAGACGATTCTGATCATGAGACGCAATACATGGCTCCTGAAGATGCTGACAGGTATGAATGTTTAGTTGCTCAACGTGTTTTGAGTGTGCAGGTTACACAAGCTGAGCAAAATCAGAGGCATAATTTGTTCCATACAAAGGGAGTTGTGAAGGAACGTTCTGTTCGCGTGATCATAGATGGAGGGAGTTGCAACAACTTGGCTAGCATCGAGATGGTGGAGAAGCTATCTCTCACCACAAGACCACATCCACATCCTTACTACATCCAATGGTTCAACAACAGCGGCAAGGTTAAGGTAACACGTACTGTTCGTGTGCATTTTAGTATCTCTACATATGCTGATTATGTTGATTGTGATGTGGTACCTATGCAAGCATGTTCCTTATTACTTGGTAGACCATGGCAATTTGATAAAAATTCTATTCACCATGGTAGAAACAATCAGTATACTCTTGTTCATAAGGATAAAAATATTACTTTGCTTCCTATGACTCCTGATTCCATTTTGAAAGATGATATTAATAGAGCTAATAAAGCAAAACAGGAGAAAACTAAGAGTGAAAATCAGATTGTGGCAAAAGAATTTGAGCAACAAATGCAGCCTAATAATAATAAACAATCTAGTGTTGCTTCTGAAATTAAATTGAAAAGTGCATGTTTACTTGCCACCAAATCTGATATTGATGATCTAGATTTTAGCAAATCTGTTTGCTATGCTTTTGTGTGCAAAGAGGCATTATTTTCATTCGAGGACGCGCCTTCCTCTTTGCCTCCTGCTGTCACTAACATTTTGCAGGAGTTCGCCGACGTCTTTCCACAAGACGTGCCACCGGGATTACCACCTATTCGCGGGATTGAGCATCAAATTGACTTAATTCCCGGTGCATCATTACCCAACCGTGCACCATACCGTACCAATCCAGAGGAGACGAAGGAGATTATGCGTCAAGTACAAGAACTGCTCGACAAAGGTTATATACGCGAATCCCTTAGTCCTTGTGCTGTTCCTATCATTTTAGTGCCGAAAAAGGATGGTACGTCGCGTATGTGCGTTGATTGTAGAGGCATTAATAATATTACTATTCGTTATCGTCATCCTATTCCTAGGCTAGATGATATGCTTGATGAATTGAGTGGCTCTACAATATTCTCCAAAGTTGATTTGCGTAGTGGTTACCATCAAATTCGTATGAAATTGGGAGATGAATGGAAAACAGCATTTAAAACTAAGTTTGGATTATATGAGTGGTTAGTCATGCCTTTTGGGTTAACTAATGCACCTAGTACTTTCATGAGGTTAATGAACGAAGTTTTACGTGCCTTCATTGGACGTTTTGTGGTAGTTTACTTTGATGACATATTGATTTATAGCAAATCTTTGGAGGACCATTTGGAACATTTACGTGCTGTTTTTATTGCTCTACGTGATGCACGTTTGTTTGGTAACCTTGGAAAGTGCACCTTTTGCACCGACCGAGTATCTTTTCTTGGCTATGTTGTTACTCCACAGGGAATTGAAGTTGATAAAGCCAAGATTGAAGCTATTGAGAGTTGGCCGCAGCCCAAAACGGTCACACAAGTGAGGAGTTTCCTTGGCCTCGCTGGTTTCTATAGGCGTTTTGTGAGAGATTTCAGCACCATTGCTGCACCTCTCAACGAGCTTACAAAGAAGGATGTACCTTTTGTTTGGGGTACCGCACAGGAAGAAGCCTTCACGGTATTGAAAGATAAGTTAACACATGCTCCTTTACTCCAACTTCCTAATTTCAATAAGACTTTTGAGCTTGAATGTGATGCTAGTGGAATTGGATTAGGAGGTGTGTTATTACAAGATGGAAAACCTGTTGCATACTTTTCTGAAAAATTGAGTGGGCCTAGTCTGAACTATTCTACTTATGATAAAGAATTATATGCTCTTGTTCGGACCTTAGAAACATGGCAACATTATTTATGGCCCAAGGAATTTGTTATACATTCTGATCATGAATCTTTGAAACACATTAAAAGTCAAGCAAAACTGAACCGTAGACATGCTAAATGGGTTGAATTCATTGAGACTTTCCCTTATGTCATTAAACACAAGAAGGGTAAAGAAAATGTTATTGCTGATGCCTTGTCTCGTCGTTATACTATGCTTTCACAACTTGACTTTAAAATATTTGGTTTGGAGACCATCAAGGATCAATATGTTAATGATGCTGAATTTAAAGATGTATTGCAGAATTGTAAGGAAGGGAGAACTTGGAACAAGTTCGTTCTTAACGATGGATTTGTGTTTCGTGCTAACAAGCTATGCATTCCAGCTAGCTCCGTTCGTCTTTTGTTATTGCAGGAGGCGCATGGAGGAGGATTAATGGGACATTTTGGCGTCAAGAAGACGGAGGATATACTTGCTACACATTTCTTTTGGCCAAAGATGAGACGGGATGTTGAGCGTTTTGTTGCTCGCTGCACTACCTGTCAAAGAGCTAAGTCACGACTCAATCCTCATGGTTTATATATGCCTTTGCCTGTACCTAGTGTTCCTTGGGAGGATATATCTATGGACTTTGTTTTAGGTTTACCTCGAACAAAGAAGGGGAGGGATAGCATATTTGTTGTCGTGGATAGGTTCTCGAAAATGGCACACTTTATACCATGTCATAAAAGCGATGATGCTGTTAATGTTGCTGATTTGTTCTTTCGTGAAATTATTCGCTTACATGGTGTGCCAAATACTATTGTTTCAGATCGTGATACTAAATTTCTTAGCCACTTTTGGAGATGTTTATGGGCTAAGTTGGGGACTAAGCTGCTTTTTAGTACTACTTGTCACCCCCAAACTGATGGACAAACTGAAGTAGTCAATAGAACATTGTCTACTATGCTTAGGGCTGTTTTGAAGAATAACAAGAAAATGTGGGAAGAATGCTTGCCTCATATTGAATTTGCTTATAATCGTTCATTGCATTCTACTACTAAGATGTGCCCTTTTGAAATTGTGTATGGTTTCCTACCTCGTGCACCTATTGATTTGTTGCCTCTTCCATCTTCGGAGAAGGTTAATTTTGATGCTAAAGAACGTTCTGAATTGATTTTAAAAATGCATGAGTTAACTAAGGAAAACATTGAGCGTATGAATGCTAAATATAAACTTGCTGGAGATAAGGGTAGAAAACATGTTGTGTTTGCACCTGGAGATCTTGTTTGGTTACATTTGCGTAAAGATAGAGTTCCTAATCTGCGCAAATCAAAGCTAATGCCACGTGCTGATGGTCCTTTTAAGGTTTTAGAGAAAATAAATGATAATGCATATAAACTTGAGCTACCTGCAGATTTTGGGGTTAGTCCCACTTTTAACATTGCAGATTTGAAGCCTTATTTGGGTGAGGAAGATGAGCTTCCGTCGAGGACGACTTCATTTCAAGAAGGGGAGGATGATGAGGACATCAATACCATTGTTACACCCACAGCCCCTACTGTTACATATACTGGACCAATTACTAGAGCTCGCGCACGCCAATTAAATTACCAGGTACTTTCGTTTCTTGGTAATGATTCTAATGTTCATGAGATTATGATGCTGCCTAAATTGGATACATTTGTTTTGCTTACAAATGAAGGTCCTAGCTTGGAGAAGGATGAACATTGGAGCAAGAACACGAATGGAGTTGATGGCATGCGCAAGGGGATCAAGAGCGGAGTTACAAGTGATGATTTCAGGACTTTGAAGCCGCCATAAGGAGTGCATGAAGCCTTGGACGAAATATACAAGATGCCACTTCATAATATTCGTCCATAGGCTATTCTAGGTGCTGCGTCACCTTATTAATGGGCCAGGCCCATGTAATTTCGAAATACTTAAGTATAGGCTATTTTTAGAGTCCGTATGTGTGGGGGAACAAGAGTTAGGGTTGGTTTCGGACCCCACCCTCAAGGGCCACGAAATTCCCCTCTCTTCCTCCATATATACAGCCCTTAGGGCGTCGTTTAGACTTGGGTTTTGTTTAGATTAAAAGTTCGCCATAGCTGCAACTTCGCGTACTTCGTTTGTGTCCAACGACCAGACCAAGACGTCACAGAACCCCACCTTGATCAATAAAGCTTTCATCTTATATTCGCAATATCCAGATTGCAATCTCAGCTTCTTGCTTGTTCTTCGTTTGCTCGCAGGAAAACAGGCCCTCGTGGTCAGGTTGATCGTGCTCCGGCGTGGTCAATAACCCCTCGGAAGTTGGTTTAGCGATTGCTAAGGCGCGACGTCTCGCACGTTCGTAGTCGGATCGTCAAGGTCGACTCCCACAGAAAACGATAGCCACCATCTCATCGAAACATCGGGACACCTTTGCCTCTATCAGTGCTGCTGGTCCTTTTAAGGTTTTAGAGAAAATAAATGATAATGCATATAAACTTGAGCTACCTGCAGATTTTGGGGTTAGTCCCACTTTTAATATTGCAGATTTGAAGCCTTATTTGGGTGAGGAAGATGAGCTTCCGTCGAGGACGACTTCATTTCAAGAAGGGGAGGATGATGAGGACATCAATACCATTGTTACACCCACAGCCCCTACTGTTACATATACTGGACCAATTACTAGAGCTCGCGCACGCCAATTAAATTACCAGGTACTTTCGTTTCTTGGTAATGATTCTAATGTTCATGAGATTATGATGCTGCCTAAATTGGATACATTTGTTTTGCTTTCAAATGAAGGGCCTAGCTTGGAGAAGGATGAACATTGGAGCAAGAACACGCATGAAGTTGATGGCATGCGCAAGGGGATCAAGAACGGAGTTACAAGTGATGATTTCAGGACTTTGAAGCCGCCATAAGGAGTGCATGAAGCCATGGACGAAATATACAAGATGCCACTTCATAATATTCGTCCATAGGCTATTCTAGGTGCTGCGTCACCTTATAAATGGGCCAGGCCCATGTAATTTCGAAATACTTAAGTATAGGCTATTTTTAGAGTCTGTATGTGTGGGGAAACAAGAGTTAGGGTTGGTTTCGGACCCCACCCTCAAGGGCCACGAAATTCCCCTCTCTTCCTCCATATATACAGCCCTTAGGGCGTCGTTTAGACTTTGGGTTTTGTTTAGATTAAAAGTTCGCCATAGCTGCAACTTCGCGTACTTCGTTTGTGTCCAACGACCAGACCAAGACGTCACAGAACCCCACCTTGATCAATAAAGCTTTCATCTTATATTCGCAATATCCAGATTGCAATCTCAGTTTCTTGCTTGTTCTTCGTTTGCTCGCAGGAAACAGACCCTCGTGGTCAGGTTGATCGTGCTTCGGCATGGTCAATAACCCTCGGAAGTTGGTTTAGCGATTATTAAGGCGCGACGTCTCGCACGTTCGTAGTCGGATCGTCAAGGTCAACTCCCACAGAAAACGATAGCCACCATCTCATCGAAACATCGGGACACCTTAGCCTCTATCAGTAGTGCATGCATTGAAAACTTGGAGACATTTTCTCATTGCAAACCATTGTGAGGTGTACACGGATCACAAGAGTTTGAAGTATATTTTCACGCAAAAGGAGTTGAATCTCAGGCAAAGGAGATGGTTGGAGCTCATCATGGATTATGATATGAGATTGCATTATCACCCTGGAAAGGCTAACGTAGTAGCCGATGCGCTGAGCCGTAAAAGTCATGTCAACACTTTAATGACGGGAGATTTACCAAGGGAGTTAGCAGAAAATCTTCGTGAGCTATGTTTAGAGATAGTCCCTAGAGGCTATGCAGCAGCATTAGAGATTCAGTCTACTTTGATGGATAAGATCAGAGAAGCTCAAAGGACTGACAAGGAGATTGCTTCTATTAAGGAGAAAATGAGCAAAGGAAAAGCTAAAGGATTTCGTGAGTATGAGCACGATACCTTATGGTTTGAAGACCGTGTTTATGTGCCCAACGACCCGGAGATCAGGAAGTTGATTCTGCAGGAGGCCCATGATTCACCATATTCGATTCACCCAAGAAATACCAAGATGTATTTGGATTTGAAGGATACTTTCTCGTGGACCGGAATGAAGAAGGATATTGCGGAGTATGTAGCAGTTTGTGATGTATGTCAGAGAGTAAAGGCAGAGCATCAGAAGCCAGCAGGATTGCTACAGCCATTGCCAATACCCAAATGGAAGTGGGATAAGTTAGGCATGGATTTTATCACAGGATTGCCCAGAACACGTTCAGGCTATGACTCGATATGGGTTGTAGTCGATCGTTTGACAAAGGTAGCTCATTTCATCCAAGTGAAGACTACCTATACCAGTGCCAAGTTAGCAAAAACATACATGACCAGGATTGTATGTCTGCATGGGGTCCGAAGGAGCATTGTATCGGATAGAGGAACCCAGTTTACCTCAAAGTTCTGGAATCAGTTGCACGAAACTTTGGGTACCAGGATAGAGTTTAGTACAGCTTTCCATCCACAGACAGATGGACAGACCGAGAGAGTCAATCTGATTTTGGAGGATATGCTGAGAGCTTGCGCGCTAGATTGCGGATCTAGTTGGGACGAGAATTTGCCATATGCAGAGTTCTCTTACAACAACAGTTATCAATCCAGTTTGAAGATGGCCCCTTTTGAAGCTTTGTACGGAAGAAGGTGCAGAACACCATCGTCATGGGATGAAGTTGGAGACCGCCAGTTGTTTGGACCGTATCTGATTAAGGAGTCTGAACAGAAAGTAAAATTGATTCGCGATAGGCTCAAGGTAGCCCAATCCAGGCAGAAGAGCTACGCAGATTGTAAACGCAAGGAGGCCGTTTACGAAGTCGGAGACCGAGTTTATCTTCGAGTATCTCCACTTCGAGGAGTTAAGCGTTTTGGAGTTAAGGGGAAGTTAGCGCCACGTTTTGTAGGACCATACAAGGTTTTGGAGCGTATGGGAGAAGTAGCCTACAAGTTGGAATTGCCCGAAGGATTGTCAGGAGTTCACGACGTGTTCCACATTTCCCAGTTGAAGAAGTGCCACGCAGAGATGGCGGATATACCACTGAGAGACACAGTGCCGCTGGAAGCGATTCAGTTGGACAGTGATTTGACCTATGAGGAGAAACCAGTCAAGATACTTGAGTATGTCAGCCGAGTCACCCGCAGCAAGCTTATCAAGTTTTGCAAAGTTCAGTGGAGCCACCACACGGAGGATGAAGCCACCTAGGAACGAGAGTAAGAATTGCTGAAGGACCACCCTCACCTATTTTCTAGCCAACCCGAATCTCGAGGGCGAGATTCATCTTAAGGGGGGTAGGTTTGTAACATCCCAAATTTTCAATTTGGAATGTTATACAATAGATCATCATTGCATATCATATTTTTTTTGCATTTTGGTTGATCCTAGAAATTTCACGCAACTCAAGGACCCTCTGAGAGAGTTGGGGATTTCGTTATTTTCATATTTGAGCGTTCTCAAATTTTGAAAATGGGATCATTTGATTTTATTTATTTTATCTTCAATTATTTATATTATCAAAATATGAGAGAGGGAATAAAATGACTTTCCCAAAATAAAGAAATACTGAGGATTTAATAAAAAAATCAAATAAGATTTTATTTGGATTTATTTTCTATTTTATTTGAATTTAGGAAAAATGCGTGTTTTTCAAAATTGCATTTAGGCCCCAAATAAATGTTCATCCTATGCGGCTTGATTTTAGAAGCGGGGGAAAATTTATTTCGGGATTTTTGGAGTCCGTTTAGTATTCCTTTTGTTTTTTTCTGAGCGTAATTATTTAAAAAAATGCCCGAACCGACCTACGGGCCGTATCCGGCCCAGACTCCTCCGGGGGGAGGCTTTATATACCGCGCCCCGGGCCGCCCCAGCCCACAACCACGCCCCGCCCCGCAAACCCTAAGCCGCCGCCGCCCTAGCTGCCGCGCCGCCGCCAACCGCCGTCGCCGCCGCCTGCTGCCGCCGCCGCCGGAGTTTGCCGCCGACGAGGTCGAGCCGCCCCGGTTTTTTTAGAAAACCGTTAGGTTTTCACCAGTTTTTTTCGGTTTTTTTAGATTCGTTTTTTAGATAGATTGGTTTTTTATCGGTTTAGTTAAATAGCGAGCGTTCGCTCGTTTGTTCGTTTTAACGAACGCGTTCATCGTTTAGATTCATATATCAAACGTTCGTTCATTAATCTGTTCGTCGTTTTTCTTTTTCTCGGATTAAATCCGTGATTTTTCTGATCGCGATCTCTGATCCGATTTTCGTTCTAGTATAACTTTTCGCTCGTTTATCGGAATTAGGCGATTCAAGCGACTGGAGTTTTGTATCGAAACCCTCTTTCATTTAACCAACTCAAACAAGATTTTGCCTCTGTAAAATTTGACCTAGATCCAGAATAGTAAATGAAGCTTGTTTCTTTTGCCGTTTGCTTTTCGTTGCTTTGTTCGATTTGATTCTTTTTGCCAACCGGAGGTCTTAAGTTGAACTTTCTGGTTAGATCTCTTATTTGAGTTTTACCTGTGCATTAATTGAGTACTTATTGTATGCTTGTTTGTTTGCGATAGAGTACCCGGAGTGCGCCGCTTGCTACTTTGAATCGCTGGGTTTTGCGGATCATCAGCAAGGCAAGTAACACTTTGATCATACCTTCCTACTACCCAGTTTTATTTCATTAGATCAATCCTCACACATTGCATGATTAGGATCTAATTAAATTGTGGGTTTGGGAAGTAGATGAGGTAGTACCTATTACCTGTTATTAACAAACCTTTGGGAGTTACTTCTACGTTTGCTTATATTGCCATGCTATGCTACGTGGATTGGGTGAGTGTATCCATGATAGATGTGAGATTGTTAAATTAATGGTTTATCTAAGGTGGCGACTTAAACACATATCTGGGTGGATTGAGGCACCTGGGTATTCTAGCGATTGCCTGTTTTTCTTTTGGACTGCCACCCAGGCTCAAAGGGATCATGAGATTATTCATGCTAGAAACTTCCGTGTGCAGCCACAAGCTACTATGGGCTCTAGCACAGTTGATTAACTCGTGCGAACTCTGACAGTGGTAGACTAGCAGATGTAGGGGAAAGTAGGTGTAACGGTCTACCCGATCATAAGGTGTGAGCGTTTCTGAAAGACTATGTCTCGGTCATCCGTTTCTCAAACACCATGTAGTGCGAGAATCCAAATGGAGGAGATCGAGTCTTGTGGGGAAAAGTGCGCAAACCTCTGCAGAGTGTATAAACTAATCATGATTAGCCGTGTCCCCGGTTATGGACATCTTGAGTATCTAGTACTTGGATTATCATGTGAATCTCATCATGTTACTTTAATTAATTTGTTGGGTTTTTAATGTTGATGTTTAATTGCGATTGAGAGCATGTCTACACTCTGAATGTTTAACACCACCATGATAGTTAAATAAAATTTATTCCTTTGCAGTAGGAAAAAATTGGCTTTACGCAAAACTGTAACCATAGAGCTTTCCACCAGCCAAATATGCATATAGTATAGCCTTATTCTTTCATTACTCTCTATGTGTTACATTGCCAGGATATTCCATGTGCTGACCCGTTTCGGGCTGCAACATTCATGTTGCAGACTTTTCAGACGATGAGTAAGGTGCCTTTTAGGTCGTGGTTCTATACTCAGTGATGCCGTTGGAGTTGATGGACTCACTTATCTTCCAACCCTTCCGCTGTTATCGTTATTAGATGGCCTTAAGCCATATCTATTGTAATAAGTTCTCTTTTGAGACTCGATGTAATAAGTGTGTGATTGCTACTCTGTTATAAATCCTTCACGTACTGTGTGGTGTCAGCATTACTGATCTAGGGATGACACCGGAGCACAGAGATTGGACCGTCTGAGGTCTGGTCGCTACATACCTCGAGTAGATGGACCCTTCAAGGTGCTCGCACGCTACAACAACAGCGCTTACAAGATCGTCCTCCCACGTGACATGTACAATGTGAGCGACATCTTCAATGTCAAGGACCTTTCGCCCTACCATGGTGATGAAGAATTTCATCCGAGGACGGATCTTCCCCAAGGGAGGGGAGATGATGCGGAGCATCCCAAGGTCATCCCCATGGACCTACCATCGTCTCACCAAGTGCCTAGCCGACCCATGACACAAGCACGTGCAAGAGCTATCGAAACTGAGGTGACATCACTCCTCTCACAAGTTCACTTCGATGCACACGAGACATGGCTACTACCTCAAACAGAGATATTATGTATACTCAGGTATCAAGGAGTTAGCCATGAAGAAGCTAAGGAGCAAGGAGAATCAGAAGAGGAAGATGGACATGAAGAAGAAGAGATGCGGAAGAAGCTACAGGCTCCGGACGACCGACCAAAACCGGACGTCCGACGATCTACAGGGTCCGGACGACCGACCAACACCGGATGTCCGACAACCTCTAGGCTCCGGACGTCCGACCTTCTCCGGACGACCGACACCTACACCCGAGCCAAAACTACGGAATTCCGAAGCCCAGCAGACGCCCGGATGACCGACCCCGACCCCGACCGGACGTCCGACCGAAGCACACCCGAGCCGATTCTACTGATGTCCGACAAGCACCAGACGTCCGGACCCTCATGAGCCTCCGGACGTCCGACGCCTGTGTGCTGCTATGTTTTGGGCCGCAGCCCATGTACCCCCCCTACTTCGTCGCCATTTGCACTAAGACTATAAATAGACCGCCTATTCCTTCTAGCTAGGGTTATCATTGGTTTAGCTCATATTAGATATAGAGCATTGCTCATCCTCATCGGATCTACTCCACGGGAGAGACCGCGGCCCCTCTTTGGAGAAGATCCCTTTGGATTCAAGACCCTTTACAGGAAGAACCTCAAGACCTCCTCACGGAGAAGACCGGCAACCTTTATATCGTCCCTAGTTCACCATGGATCGTGTGACCTCTTATGTACTCGAGGATCTAGCATATGTGTGACTATTTCTTGTTGGTTTAGTGTTTCTCTCGTGTTTCCCCTTGTGTTTTCCCTCGTGTTCTTCGTGTTCATCGCGGGATCTGCTCCTTTCATGAAAGATCGGGTGATTAGGGTTCTACCCTACATCAGAAGGATGTGGATGTGGTCTTGTGGTGAGAGATTGCTTCTCCACCATCTCCACGCTAGCCAAGTTGTTGTAGCTCCCTCCATCTATGATGACGTGAACAGAACGTTCCATCACAACTCCCTTTGTATGGAACAAATTATGCCTCTGATTTTGCTCTGCTTGTGTGACCTGCACACTCAAAACACGTTGAGCAACTAAACATTCATACCTGTCAGCGTCTTCAGGAGCCATGTATTGCGTCTCATTTTTAGAATCATCTCCACCGTGTAAGAAGAGCCAAAGTCTCCCCATCATAGTCACTAGCGGACTCATAACCACCATCCTCAGTGGCAATCATCACACGCTGAGATTTGCATTGCATAATGACCTCTTCCCTTACAATGACGACAAATAATATCACTTGTGTGCCCTGTTGATGCCATGGAAGAAGAAGAGCTCTATACAGGCCCGACAGGTATGCTCTTGGTAGATAGTGGTGGTTGTGCTTGCTTTCTTGTATCACGACTGGAGGTGGCAGCTGATAGATGTACCAATGCAGTAGAATGTGTGGAAGTAGAGGATGCACGCGGTGTCCATGAGGAAGGTCGACCTGCAGAATAGTTAGTTTGTGCCAATGCCTGTCGATCCTGCACTTCACGTTCATCTTTACAAGCAAATTGGAATAAACGAGTGATATTATTATACTCCGTATACTCTAGAATGGTTTGAACCTCTCTATTTAATCCACCCATAAAACGTGCAAGCATAGCTTCATTATCCTCAACAATACTACATCTAATCATGCCAGTTTGTAATTCCTGATAATATTCCTCTACAGAATTTTTCCTTGTCTTAAACGCTACAATTTTTGAAGTAATTAACGTTGATAATATGGTGGAACCCAACGAGTACGCATAGCAGTTTTCAAAGCAGCCCAAGTAGTTGGAATACTATTCGGATATAATCTACGATGTTCAGACCACCACACACAAGCAAAACTAGTGAAAGCACAAAGTGCAGCAGCAACAAGTCTCTCCTCGGGATATTCTAAACATGTAAAACGTTGTTCGGTTTCTAACTCCCAAGTAAGATATATATCAAGAACATATCTAACCTCAAATAGTGGAATATTCAATTTTAGTTTAGGGAGATGGTCATGATCTTGTACCTGAGGGGGAGCCCTACCATTGCCATTATTTGCATGTGGACGACCTCCTCATCCTCATAATCTCCCGCACAATCATCCTCCTCTGCATCAGCAGCAGGAGCCACAGAAGTATCAACAACAGCACCAACAGTTTGGCCAGGCTCAAGAGGGACACGGCTCGCACGGTGGAGGGCTATTTCGCGACGTGGAGGTAGTCGTTGTTTTTGTTGTTGGAGAGGTGCGGCAGGTGCAGTCGGTTTTGGTTGTGGAAGACGCTGATGAGGACATGAATACCTTGGACACGACCAAAAATATAGCATACATGTATATTTGTGAGGTGATTTCTAATGTAAACTATGCAATAATTTATTTATGTCATCCAGGACAAAAAAAACTTCACAAACTTTTGTGCCATGTCAAATTGCAGGTGTATGGGACATTTGTACAATCCACATATGAAGATAAAGGAAAAAGAGAAGTTTAGGTGATGTTCAAAAAGTTCTCTCACGTCACTTTTGGGCCAAGAGAAGATAGAGTCCAAGTCTCTCACGTTCTGGATTCAGATTCGAACTGCACATACATACCTGACTCAAAACGCCAACAACTTTTTCATACGGACTCCGAATTGAGTGCTTTTTTTGTTTGAAAGTAGATTTCGTGCTCTTTCCAACACAATTGGATTCACCTTCAAATTCGTCCGGAGTGTTGAGTTATGGATGAAACAATCTGACGTTGCAGCAGAATCCGAGTCAAACTACAAGCCCAAAGGTGTTGCATCACCTCCACATGGGCCCATGAGCCTTGTATGACCTAGGGTTAGTTTTAGGATGCATTGGGACGTCCTCCCACCTCCTTGGACGCCACCCCTTGCTCCTACATAAGTAGATCCATCTAGTAGATTTTTGCTGGGGATTTGTGTCGGATTTCGGGTTCCGGCAGACCCTTGAGGTTTGAACACTGGGGTGCGCACGGAGATCTCTCCCCTACCGATCTACGTCCGATCCTCTCGTGCGAACTAAGATGAAAATGATGAACAACACAAGAGAAATGAGGTTTGTACTGGTTCGGGCCACCATTGTGGTGTAATACCCTACTCCAGTGTGTGGTGTGGTGGATTGCCTCTGGGGCTGATGATGAACAGTACAAGGGAAGAACAACCTCGCGAGGGGTGTTCTTGAGCTGATGCGGTGTGTTCTCCTTAGTCTCTACTGGGTTTTCTCTCTCTCTGCTAGGGTTCTACCAGGTCTCCAGCCGTCCCTCTACTCTGTGGTGGCTAGCTCTATTTATAGAGGCCCTGGGCCTCTCCCCGAATAATTGAGCGGGAAGGGCGCCAACAATTGGCCATTTTGAAGGGGAACATCTAGTACAAGTTATCCTGACCAAAGGTGGTCTTCGGCTGCCAAAAGTACTAGTGATGACGCCGTCTTGGGCTCCACGGTGACCTCCGTCCGGCCGTCCGGTTGGTCTTGGTCTCATTGCACCGGAATGGTAACCTTTGCCTGATACCTTGGCATGTGCTTTCCCCCTTTGCACCAAAGGGGATACAAGGACACTGCGCAGGCCGGCGCCCGCCTAGCGCCCGCCTGGTCTTGATCATCATGGCTTGTGTCACGGGCTCCTCGCGAGGTACCCCTGCCTTGATCTCTCCGCCTCCTCGCGAGCCTGCCTGATGAGGCCGCTCCTGGGGAAGCTTCCTATCATCTGCCCCGCGAGGGTCTTGAGCTTGAGTTGATGAAGGTGGGCCACGCTGGGCCCCCACTTGAGCCACGCCGCAGGCCGCACGCAGGCAAGTCTGGGGAGCCCCGTTCCCAGAACGCCGACAGTAGCCCCCGGGCCCAAGGCGCGCGCGGGCTTGGCTTAGCAGAGAAGCGGAGGGGCAAGCATGAAGCGCCACGGGCCCTAACAGCCTGCGGCCTTGGGCGCTGCGTGGCGGTTGATTGGACGTGGGCATCTGCACTTCCCACGACGCCTTGCTACGCGCCCGGCTAAGCGGACCCGTAGTTGCACATAGTTGTTCCTCCTTTGGCTGCCCGCTTTCCTCCTACCTTTCCTTCTTCTCCGAGCTCCAACCTCCGCCACCAATCTGGCTCGAGCTCTTCCCCTTCCCCAACGCCATGGCGCCGACGAAGAAGGGAAGGGGGAAGAAGCCCGCACCTTCGTCCTGTGCACCTCCAGCGGCGGCCCCTGCCGTCGATCGGTCAATCATACTCAACCCGGAAGCCTTGCACAAGGTCCACTCCGCCCTTGCTTCCATCTTCAACGAGTGCGGCCGGACCACAGTTTGGCCCGCATCCCGTGCCTTTCTTACTGGGACCGTCACGGAGGTCTGATTCTTCATTGATTCCTTATGGGCGGGTCTGATTCCCCCCTTTTCTGCTTTCTTCAATGACGTGCTCTCCCATTATCAGATCCACATGATGCACCTCGGGCCGGAGTCCATTACCCTTTTGGCTGTCTTTGCTTTCGTGTGCGAGGCGATGATAGGCATCCCTCCTTCTGTTGCCCTGCTGCGCCACTTCTTTTCTCTGCGCCTGAGCGATCCCACTCAGTGCTCGGGGTGTGTAAGCTTCTTCGCCGTGCCTGAGACGGCTGCTTTAGGGATTGACTTCGGCCTTCCGCCTTCTCAGGCCAGGTTCAAAGAGCGGTGGCTGTACGTGGACGTCGGGGTGCCCAGCCCCTTGCTCTCGCACCCGACCTTGCCTGCTGTTCCCAACCTAGGCTGGGGTCATGAACCGCTCGCGAGCCCCCGGCTCGCTTTCATCTGGCGCCGCTTCGAAAGTTTGAGGGCGCATAATGTGACCGCGCCCAAGGTGGTGAGGGAGTTCCTTCTGTGTCGCGTTGCTCCTCTCCAGCGCCACTCTCGCCGGATGTGGGACTTTGCGGGCGCGGAGACCGCATGCGGCTTCAGGAGGAGGATTTGGCGCTCGAAGTGCTGCGGACGGTGCTTCGGGTCTTGACTGGTGATCTTCCCCAGGCAGCCTACGGAGCGGTGGCGTCCTTCTGTACCTTTGTTCCGGTAGGGCTGATTTCGTGAAGCAGATACCCAGCTTCGATGAGTGGGGGCTGCGCCCGGCTGGCCTCACGGGGCCACGCGAGAACCCAGTTGTCATGGTTGTTCCCCCTGCCATCCACAGCGGTCCCTCCTCAGGCGATAGAGCAGGGAGAGAGCCGACGGGAGCTGAGGTGGCTGATGTCGAGGTGGTGGCGCCGCGTGAAGCCTCGGAGGCCTTCGGCTCCTGAGGCCGGGGCTCCCGTGTCCCCAGCCGTTCTTCGCGAGGCAACGCCCGATGGTGCCCCCAAAGCTGACTCCTCCGGCACCAAAAATCCTGAGGCTTCTTCTGCGCCCCAGGCCGACCCCCGCCCCAGGCGCTTGGGTCGGTTTCATGTAGACTTCGAGGCCCTTCACAAGAGGAGGGAGGCCTCAGGCGGCAGCGACCGCCCTTGCCGCTTGTTGAAGCGCAAGAAGTACTTTGGCATGGACGAGTAAGCCTTCTTCTTTCCCTGCTCATTTGCTCTGTTATCCTTGTGGCTGATTGTGGCCCTTCAGGTCCCGCCTTGTTGAGTCCGCCGAGTCGACCCAGGAGCCGGCCCCCGCAGCTTCGCCCCCTTTGATGGCTCCATAGGGCGCCTCGAACTTGCTTGCCCGATGCCCTTTCTTCGCGAGTCTTCTTGGGGCGCGTCAGGCTTGCCCCGCGCCCCTTCTCTGGTCATAGAAGGCGAATGGCTGAGGTCTGTCCTTGGCTCCTCCTTCGTGGGTGGATCGACGCCAGGCCGGACTCTCAGTGATAGAGGCAAAGGTGTCCCGATGTTTCGATGAGATGGTGGCTATCGTTTTCTGTGGGAGTCGACCTTGACGATCCGACTACGAACGTGCGAGACGTCGCACCTTAGCAATCGCTAAACCAACTTCTGAGGGGTTATTGACCACGCCGGAGCACGATCAACCTGACCACGAGGGCCTGTTTCCTGCGAGCAAATGAAGAACAAGCAAGAAACTAAGATTGCAATCTGGATATTGCGAATATAAGATGAAAGCTTTATTGATCAAGGTGGGGTTCTGTGACGTCTTGGTCTGGTCGTTGGACACAAACGAAGTACGCAAAGTTGCAGCTATGGCGAACTTTTAATCTAAACAAAACCCAAAGTCTAAATGACGCCCTAAGGGCTGTATATATGGAGGAAGAGAGGGGAATTTCGTGGCCCTTGAGGGTGGGGTCCGAAACCAACCCTAACTCTTCTTTCCCCACACATACGGACTCTAAAAATAGCCTATACTTAAGTATTTCGAAATTACATGGGCCTGGCCCATTAATAAGGTGATGCAGCACCTAGAATAGCCTATGGACGAATATTATGAAGTGGCATCTTGTATATTTCGTCCATGGCTTCATGCACTCCTTATGGCGGCTTCAAAGTCCTGAAATCATCACTTGTAACTCCGTTCTTGATCCCCTTGCGCATGCCATCAACTTCATGGGTGTTCTTGCTCCAATGTTCATCCTTCTCCAAGCTAGGCCCTTCATTTGAAAGCAAAACAAATGTATCCAATTTAGGCAGCATCATAATCTCATGAACATTAGAATCATTACCAAGAAACGGAAGTACCTGGTAATTTAATTGGCGTGCGCGAGCTCTAGTAATTGGTCCAGTATATGTAACAGTAGGCTCAGGGCGATCCATCCGGCGACGGCTGGGGCGGCAGCCCCCTGCCCCATGCCTGGAGGGGGCTTACCGCCTCGGGGCCCTCTGCATGCTCCAGTGGAAGAGGGTGATGTGGAAGATGTGCTCAGGCGTGCTCGAGAGCGTCGTGCCCTTTGTGAAAAGTTCCTCCAGGGGGCGGCGGATGCGGTGAACTGGGTCGGAGCAAAGCTTGCTGCTGAGGATGCGCGCCTCGAGGCTGAAGGCCTGCGCCTTGCTGACGAGAGGCGCAAGCTGAAGGTTGCCATTGCCCTTGCGTGTCATCAACGTGAGCTCGACAACGCGAAGGTCGAAGCGTCCCTAGCGGCTTCGCGGGAGGCCTGCTCCCGGGCCGTCGAGGAGGCTCGGGAGGCAGACCGACGATGCGAGGATGCGGAGGAGCGCGTATGGGAGCTCCAAGCATAGTGCAACTCCCTGGAGCAGCAAATAGAGCTGTGCCACGCGGCCCTTGGGTCAATGCAGGAGGCCGCCGTCGACCGGGCGGAGCTCCAGAGGCGCGAAGAGGTGCTGATGCTCGAGGGCGCCAAGCGCAGCCTTGACCTGGAGCGGTTGGAGACGAGGGAGCGCCTGGCGGCCCAGGCGGAGGACAACGTTGCGGCGCGTGAAGCCCGTGTCCAGGAAGAGGTGGACCGCTGTGTGGCAGGAGCTCGCTCGGTCCTCGAGCGCGAATACGAGGCAAGGTTGATGCTGATCGGGGCCGAGGGCAGGACAGCGGCCATCAAGGCCAAGTTGGTTGAAGAGACGCGGCGTGTGGATTCCTCCGTAGCCGCCCTTGGTGCGGCACAGGCGGAGCTATCCTCTTCCCAGGCGGAGCTGTTCTTCTTCAATAGAGGGTCGATGAAGCCGAGGCCATCGCGCGGCAGAACGAGGACGAGATCCGCCAGCGGAGGGTTCTGGAGCACGAGCTTGCTCCCATGCTTTAGACGCCCAGGGAGAGGGCCAACTCAGCCTTAGGCGAGATTTGCGAGGCTGCCGCTAAGGAGCCGCACGAGGCCAGTTACGCAGGCAATCTTCGGTTCTTCACCGACGTGGTGATGCTTCTGGAGGATCGTTCCGAGAGAGCCCGCGGGCTTGTTGAGGAGAGGAGCCTAGCCCTGCTCAAGCGTGTCTTCTCCCGTGTCTTCAGCCATTTGCAGGAGATGGACCCCCACTTCGACTTTGACGCTGCCATCGCGCCTGTGCCCATAGCTGTCCGGGGTGACCCGGCGCATTGGGTGGAGAACAACGTGGACGCCCTCGTCAAGGCCTTCGCGTCTAATGACGATGGTGTGGTCGTGGGCGCTGACGAAGGCGGCGTTATAGATGAGCCTGGCGCTGACGAAAATGCAGGTGGTGGGGGTGACAACGTCAGTGATGCCAGTGACGCTCCCGAGGATGCCCTAGAAGATGCGGTGAGTGATATGTCCGACTGACCGCATGTCTCCGCAGTTTATCCTGCATGAAGAAGACTTGGGCTTGGCCCTGCAGAATGTCAGAGCATTTTGGGAGGGGAGGCCCCTCATGTAAAGATTTGTAATCCGTACTCTGGTGAGCGCAACGTTATGCGTGAGTTTAGTCGCTAGCCCGGTGATGGTTCGGTTGATTCATTTACCTTCCGGCCCTGGCGTGCCCTGAGCGGGCCTGCGGGGGGATGCTACGCCTCCGGCATCCCTTGATTAACCTGTTGATCCTGTGATGAGGACCTCAGGAGAGGGTGCAGAGAGTGGTCCTGGCTGTAGGCGTGCCTGGCCCGGCCCGGCTCACGAGGGGATCGTGAGGGGGGTAGCTGACGCTAGCTTGGGGCGTAAATCCGAAACTAGAACGCGAGAGATTGCTCGAACGAGACTAAACACCCCCTCCCCGAATGCACGCAAGCTTCGAACTCAAATCCAACTTAAATCCAAACCGCAGAAACTTGTCGAAAAGGAAGAAGCAAAAGGCAAAAAGGCAGAAGAAAAGCAAAAAAGCTGCGTCCGGCACCTAGTCTAGTCTTCGACGTCTTCTCACGAGCGTGGAGCTAAGTGCTGCCACTGGGCATGGGCGGGAGCCCTAGGGCCTGAGGCCGGCGCTCCTGAGACTCCGGGGCGTGTACAGCCCCACTCATTATTATGTGAGAGTGTCACGGGGCGGCGAGCTTCACAGACACTGTGCCTTCTTCACAGGTACCGTCCTTGCTTCATATCGCCAGGCGAGGGCCCTGCCTTGCGCCTCACTCTGCCACCATTGACGGCGACTGGAAACCAAGAACGACGCCAATGGGGTAGAGCGGTCGCCAGCGGTTCCCCCGACGACCATGGGTCCTCTGCTGGGGGCAGGCCATGGGGCACCTCCCCGGCAGAGGGCCTACCTCCTGAGAACATCCTGACCCGACCGCCGCGATGGTGAGCCCGGATCTCGGCCCCTTTCCTGCAGCCCCCTGCACCCTCCTCCTGAGGGATAAGAGGCTGCAGCGTTGGGGCAGCCATCCGCTGCGGCGACCTATACCTCATGCGACCCATGGTTAGCGTAAGCTTGCTCCTGAGGGATGAGTGGTACCCGATAGTTGCTGCTGTCGGCGCGATTGTCGATGCTCTCTTGGGGTTCCTGAAAGAGCTCGGCTTCCGGCGCCTCCTCGTCCCAGCCGGGCCCGAGGAATGAGTCGTGACCTTCTTCCAGCTCGCGCCCTTGATCCACCATGCGGGGTACATAGGCCTCCGGGGCAACCACCTCGTGGACCTTGCTGTAGCGCCCCACATGCCACGCAGTCTGGCTTGGGGCGTCGCCTTGTATGTGATGACGTGGTGGTCCGCCGAGGCCAAAGGCCGCGGCGCGCATCCCTTCGCCGGCCTGGGGAAGGGCCGGCGCGATCAACCGCCCGATGCTGGCGGAGGTGTTGGTGCTGGACCGGCCCTGGGGCCCGCCTGAAATCGTGTGGGCGCGCATAATGCCGTCGTGCGACCTGTCCTGGATTTGGGGCGTCAGCTAGATGCAGAAAGGGGGCGCTCCTGAGGCGGCAGCGTCCAGGAGCTCAGCCACTCGCTCCAACAACACGTCGCGGCCGCCTTCCAGCAAGCGGCACCGTAGTAGCTCTCGGGCCACCGTGAGCGCGGCCCTGGAGTTCGCCTACTCCCGTCGGGTGTATGGTGTCGTGGCAGCGGCGTGGTTCGAGGCCCTTGCTGCAGCCCGCACCTGCCGTGGCGTGAGGGCAGGCGGCGTCTGGCCGCGTCGCCCGCGTCCCGCAGCGCCCAGCGGGGCGCGAGCTGCCTGAGGCGCAAGGTTGACGTCGCCCTGAGATGGAGACACGGCGTGGGCGGGCCACGCGGCCCAGCGGTCGGCGTTGGCAGCCGGGTTGCTTGACATCTGGGTGGCGAAGCGGCGGAACACGATGCGGAGGAAGGACTCCGGCGCACCCCTACCTGGCGCGCCAAATGTCGGATTTCGGGTTCCGGCAGACCCTTGAGGTTCGAACACTGGGGTGCACGCGGAGATCACTCCCCTACCGATCTACGTCCGATCCTCTCATGCGAACTAAGATGAAAATGATGAACAACACAAGAGACACGAGGTTTATACTGGTTTGGCCCACCGTTGTGGTGTAATACCCTACTCCAGTGTGTGGTGTGGTGGATTGCCTCTGGGGCTGATGATGAACAGTACAAGGGAAGAACAGCGTCGCGAGGGGTGTTCTTGAGCTGATGTGGTGTGTTCTCCTTAGTCTCTACTGGGTTTTCTCTCTCTCTCTCTCTCTCTCTGCTAGGGTTCTACCAGGTCTCCAGCCGTCCCTCTACTCTATGGTGGCTAGCTCTATTTATAGAGGCCCTGGGCCTCTCCCCGAATAATTGAGCGGGAAGGGCGCCAACAATTGGCCATTTTGAAGGGGGACATCTAGTACAAGTTACCCTGACCAAAGGTGGTCTTCGGCTGCCAAAAGTACTGGTGATGACGCCGTCTTGGGCTCCACGGTGACCTCCGTCCGGCCGTTCGGTTGGTCTTGGTCTCGTTGCACTGGAATGGTAACCTTTGCCTGATACCTTGGCCTGTGCTTGCCCCCTTTGCACCAAAGGGGATACAAGGACACTTCGCAGGCCGGCGCCTGCCTGGTCTCGATCGTCATGGCTTGCGTTACGGGCTCCTCACGAGGTACCCCTGCCTTGATCTCTCCGCCTCCTCGCGAGCCTGCCTGATGAGGCCGCTCCTGAGGAAGCTTCCTGTCGTCCGCCCCGTGAGGCTTGGCCCCTCGCGAGGGTCTTGAGCTTGTGTTGATGAAGATGGGCCGCGCTGGGCCCCCACTTGAGCCATGCCGCAAGCCGCAGGCAGGCAAGTCTGGGGACCCCCGTTCCCAGAACGCCGACAGTAGCCCCCGGGCCCAAGGCACGCGCGGGCTTGGCTTAGCAGAGAAGCGGAGGGGCAAGCATGAAGCGTCGCGGGCCCTAACAGCCTGCGGCATTGGGCGCCGCATGGCGGTTGATTGGACGTGGGCGTCTGCACTTCCCACGACGCCTTGCTACGTGCCCGGCTAAGCGGACCCGTAGTTGCACAAAGTTGTTCCTCCTTTGGCTGCCCGCTTGCCTCCTACCTTTCCTTCTTGTCCGAGCTCCAACCTCCGCCGCCAATCCAGCTCGAACTCTTCCCCTTCCCCAACGCCACGGCGCCGACGAAGAAGGGAAGGGGGAAGAAGCCCGCACCTTCGTCCTGTGCACCTCCAGCGGCGGCCCCTGCCGTCGATCGGTCAATCATACTCAACCCGGAAGCCTTGCACAAGGTCCACTCCGCCCTTGCTTCCATCTTCAACGAGTGCGGCCGGACCATAGTTTGGCCCGCATCCCGCGCCTTTCTTACTAGGACCGTCACGGAGGTCTGATTCTTCATTGATTCCTTATGGGCGGGTCTGATTCCCCCCTTTTCTGCTTTCTTCAATGACGTGCTCTCCCATTATCAGATCCACATGATGCACCTCGGGCCGGAGTCCATTACCCTTTTGGCTGTCTTTGCTTTCGTGTGCGAGGCGATGATAGGCATCCCTCCTTCTGTTGCCCTGCTGCGCCACTTCTTTTCTCTGCGCCTGAGCGATCCCACTCAGTGCTCGAGGTGCGTAAGCTTCTTCGCCGTGCCTGAGACGGCTGCTTCAGGGATTGACTTCGGCCTTCCGCCTTCTCAGGCCAGGTTCAGAGAGCGGTGGCTGTACGTGGACGTCAGGGTGCCCAGCCCCTTGCTCTCGCACCCGACCTTGCCTGCTGTTCCCAACCCAGGCTGGGGTCATGAACCGCTTGCGAGCCCCTGGCTCGCTTTCATTTGGCGTCGCTTCGAAAGTTTGAGGGCGCACAATGTGACCGTGCCCTAGGTGGTGAGGGAGTTCCTTCTATGTCGCGTTGCTCCTCTCCAGCGCCACTCTCGCCGGATGTGGGACTTTGCCGGGCGCGGAGACCGCATGCGGCTTCAGGAGGAGGATTTGGCGCCCGAAGTGCTGCGGACGGTGCTTCGGGTCTTGACTGGTGATCCTTCCCCAAGCAGCCTACAGAGCGGTGGCATCCTTCTGTACCTTTGTTCCGGTAAGGCTGATTTCGTGAAGCAGATGCCCAGCTTCGATGAGTGGGGGCTGGGCCCGGCTGGCCTCACGGGGCCACGCGAGAACCCAGTTGTCGTGGTTGTTCCCCCTGCCATCCACAGCGGTCCCTCCTCAGGCGATAGAGCGGGGAGAGAGCCGACGGGAGCTGAGGTGGCTGATGTCGAGGTGGTGGCGCCGTGTGAAGCCTCAGAGGCGACGTCTCCCGAGGCCCGCCCTGGGGCGGCGGTTGATGCAGGATTTCGGCCTTCGGCTCCTGAGGCCGGGGCTCCCGTGTCCCCAGCCGTTCTTCCAGAGGCAACGCCCGACGGTGCCCCCAAAGCTGACTCCTCCGGCACCGACAATCCTGAGGCTTCTTCTGCACCCCAGGCCGACCCCCACCCCAGGCACTTGGGTCGATTTCATGTAGACTTCGAGGCCCTTCGCAAGAGGAGGGAGGCCTCAGGCGGCAGCGACTGCCCTTGCCGCTTGTTGAAGCGCAGGAATTACTTTGGCATGGACGAGTAAGCCTTCTTCTTTCCCTGCTCATTTGCTCTGTTATCCTTGTGGATGATTGTGGCCCTTCAGGTCCCACCTTGCTGAGTCCGCCGAGTTGACCCAGGAGCCGGCCCTCGCAGCTTCGCCCCCTTTGATGGCTCCATAGGGCGCCTCGAACTTGCTTGCCCGATGCCCTTTCTTCGCGAGTCTTCTTGGGGCACGTCAGGCTTGCCCCGCGCCCCTTCTCTGGTCATAGAAGGCGAATGGCTGAGGTCTGTCCTTGGCTCCTCCTTCGTGGGTGGATCGACGGCGGGCCGAACTCTCAGGGCGATCCATCCGGCGACGGCTGGGGCGGCAGCCCCCTGCCCCACACCTGGAGGGGGATTACCGCCTCGGGGCCCTCTGCATGCTCCAGCGGAAGAGGGTGATGTGGAAGATGTGCTCAGGCGTGCTCGAGAGCATCGTGCCCTTCGTGAAAAGTTCCTCCAGGGGGCGGCGGATGCGGTGAACCGGGTCGGAGCAGAGCTTGCTACCGAGGATACGCGCCTTGAGGCTGAAGGCCTGCACCTTGCTGAGGAGAGGCGCAAGCTGAAGGTTGCCATTGCCCTTGCGTGTCATCAACGTGAGCTCGACAACGCGAAGGTCGAAGCGTCCCAAGCGGTTTCGTGGGAGGCCTGCTCCCGGGCCGTCGAGGAGGCTCGGGAGGCAGACCGACGACGCGAGGATGCGGAGGAGCGCGTATGGGAGCTCCAAGCCCGGTGCAACTCCCTGGAGCAGCAAATAGAGCTGCGCCACGCGGCCCTTGGGTCGATGCAGGAGGCCGCCGTCGACCGGGCGGAGCTCCAGAGGCGCGAGGAGGTGCTGACGCTCGAGGCCGCCGAGCGTAGCCTTGACCTGGAGCGGTTGGAGACGAGGGAGCGCCTGGCGGCCCAGGCGGAGGACGACGTTGCGGCGTGCGAAGCCCGGGTCCAGGAAGAGGTGCACCGCCGTGTGGCGGGAGCTCGCTCGGTCCTCGAGCGCGAATACGAGGCAAGGTTGATGCTGATCGGAGCCTAGGCCGAGGGCAGGACAGCGGCCATCAAGGCCAAGTTGGTTGAAGAGACGCGGCGTGTGGATTCCTTCGCAGCCGCCCTTGGTGCGGCACAGGCGGAGCTGTCCTCTTCCCAGGCGGAGCTGTTCTTCTTCAACGGAGGGTCGATGACGCCGAGGCCATCGCGCGGCAGAACGAGGACGAGATCCGCCAGCGGAGGGTTCTGGAGCGCGAGCATGCTCCCATGCTTTAGACGCCCATGGAGAGGGCCAACTCAGCCTTAGGCGAGATTTGCGAGGCTGCCGCTAAGGAGCCGCACGAGGCCAATTACGCAGGCAATCTTTGGTTCTTCACCGACGTGGTGACGCTTCTGGAGGATCGTTCCGAGAGAGCCCGCGGCCTAGTTGAGGAGAGGAGCCTAGCCCTGCTCAGGCGTGTCTTCTCCCGTGTCTTCAGCCATTTGCAGGAGATGGACCCCCACATCGACTTTGACGCTGCCATCGCGCCTGTGCCCATAGCTGTCCGGGGTGACCTGGTGATAGAGGCTAAGGTGTCCCGATGTTTCGATGAGATGGTGGCTATCGTTTTCTATGGGAGTCGACCTTGACGATCCGACTACGAACGTGCGAGATGTCGCGCCTTAGTAATCACTAAACCAACTTCCGAGGGTTATTGACCACGCCGGAGCACGATCAACCTGACCACGAGGGTCTGTTTCCTGCGAGCAAACGAAGAACAAGCAAGAAACTGAGATTGCAATCGGGATATTGCGAATATAAGATGAAAGCTTTATTGATCATGGTGGGGTTCTGTGACGTCTTGGTCTGGTCGTTCGACACAAACGAAGTACGCGAAGTTGCAGCTATGGCGAAGTTTTAATCTAAACAAAACCCAAAGTCTAAACGACGCCCTAAGGGCTGTATATATGGAGGAAGAGGGGGAATTTCGTGGCCCTTGAGGGTGGGGTCCGAAACCAACCCTAACTCTTGTTTCCCCACACATACGGACTCTAAAAATAGCCTATACTTAAGTATTTCGAAATTACATGGGCCTGGCCCATTAATAAGGTGACGCAGCACCTAGAATAGGCTATGGACGAATATTATGAAATGGCATCTTGTATATTTCGTCCAGGGCTTCATGCACTCCTTATGGCGGCTTCAAAGTCCTGAAATCATCACTTGTAACTCCGTTCTTGATCCCCTTGCGCATGCCATCAACTCCATGCGTGTTCTTGCTCCAATGTTCATCCTTCTCCAAGCTAGGCCCTTCATTTGTAAGCAAAACAAATGTATCCAATTTAGGCAGCATCATAATCTGATGAACATTAGAATCATTACCAAGAAACGAAAGTACCTGGTAATTTAATTGGCGTGCGCGGGCTCTAGTAATTGGTCCAGTATATGTAACAGTAGGGGCTGTGGGTGTAACAATGGTATTGATGCGCTCATCATCCTCCCCTTCTTGAAATGAAGTCGTCCTCGACAGAAGCGCATTTTCCTCACCCAAATAAGGCTTCAAATCTGCAATGTTAAAGGTGGGACTAACCCCAAAATCTACAGGTAGCTCAAGTTTATATGCATTATCATTTATTTTCTCTAACACCTTAAAAGGACCATCAGCACGTGGCATTAGCTTTGATTTGTGCAGATTAGGAAATCTATCTTTACGCAAATGTAACCAAACAAGATCTCCAGGCGCAAACACAACATGTTTTCTACCCTTATCTCCAGCAAGTTTATATTTAGCATTCATACGCTCAATGTTTTCCTTAGTTAACTCATGCATTTTTAAAATCAATTCAGAACGTTCTTTAGCATCAAAGTTAACCTTCTCTGAAGATCGAAGAGGCAACAAATCAATAGGTGCACGAGGTAGGAAACCATACACAATTTCAAAAGGGCACATCTTAGTAGTAGAATGCAATGAGCGATTATAAGCAAATTCAATATGAGGCAAGCATTCTTCCCACATTTTCTTGTTATTCTTCAAAACAGCCCTAAGCATAGTAGACAATGTTCTATTGACTACTTCAGTTTGTCCATCAGTTTGGGGGTGACAAGTAGTACTAAAAAGCAGCTTAGTCCCCAACTTAGCCCATAAACATATCCAAAAGTGGCTACGAAATTTAGTATCACGATCTGAAACAATAGTATTTGGCACACCATGTAAGCGAATAATTTCACGAAAGAACAAATCAGCAACATTAACAGCATCATCGCTTTTATGACATGGTATAAAGTGTGCCATTTTCGAGAACCTATCCACGACAACAAATATGCTATCCCTCCCCTTCTTTGTTCGAGGTAAACCTAAAACAAAGTCCATAGATATATCCTCCCAAGGAACACTAGGTACTGGCAAAGGCATATATAAACCATGAGGATTGAGTCGTGACTTAGCTCTTTGACATGTAGTGCAGCGAGCAACAAAACGCTCAACATCCCGTCTCATCTTTGGCCAAAAGAAATGTGTAGCAAGTATATCCTCCATCTTCTTGACGCCAAAGTGTCCCATTAATCCTCCTCCATGCGCCTCCTGCAACAACAAAAGACGAACGGAGCTAGCTGGAATGCATAGCTTGTTAGCACGAAACACAAATCCATCGTTAAGAACGAACTTGTTCCAAGTTCTCCCTTCCTTACAATTCTGCAATACATCTTTAAATTCAGCATCATGAACATATTGATCTTTGATGGTCTCCAAACCAAATATTTTAAAGTCAAGTTGTGAAAGCATAGTATAACAACGAGACAAGGCATCAGCAATAACATTTTCTTTACCCTTCTTGTGTTTAATGACATAAGGGAAAGTCTCAATGAATTCAACCCATTTAGCATGTCTACGGTTCAGTTTTGCTTGACTTTTAATGTGTTTCAAAGATTCATGATCAGAATGTATAACAAATTCCTTGGGCCATAAATAATGTTGCCATGTTTCTAAGGTCCGAACAAGAGCATATAATTCTTTATCATAAGTAGAATAGTTCAGACTAGGCCCACTCAATTTTTCAGAAAAGTATGCAACAGGTTTTCCATCTTGTAATAACACACCTCCTAATCCAATTCCACTAGCATCACATTCAAGCTCAAAAGTCTTATTGAAATTAGGAAGTTGGAGTAAAGGAGCATGTGTCAACTTATCTTTCAATACCGTGAAGGCTTCTTCCTGTGCGGTACCCCAAACAAAAGGCACATCCTTCTTTGTAAGCTCGTTGAGAGGTGCAGCAATGGTGCTGAAATCTCTCACAAAACGCGTATAGAAACCAGCGAGTCCAAGGAAACTCCTCACTTGTGTGACCGTTTTGGGCTGCGGCCAACTCTCAATAGCTTCAATCTTGGCTTTATCAACTTCAATTCCCTGTGGAGTAACAACATAGCCAAGAAAAGATACTCGGCCGGTGCAAAAGGTGCACTTTCCAAGGTTTCCAAACAAACGTGCATCATGTAGAGCAATAAAAACAGCACGTAAATGTGCCAAATGTTCCTCCAAAGATTTGCTATAAATCAATATGTCATCAAAGTAAACTACCACAAATCGTCCAATGAAAGCACGTAAAACTTCGTTCATTAACCTCATGAAAGTACTAGGTGCATTAGTTAACCCAAAAGGCATGACTAACCACTCATATAATCCAAACTTAGTTTTAAATGCTGTTTTCCATTCATCACCCAATTTCATACGAATTTGATGGTATCCACTACGCAAATCAACTTTGGAGAATATTGTAGAGCCACTCAATTCATCAAGCATATCATCTGGCCTAGGAATAGGATGACGATAACGAATAGTAATATTATTAATGCCTCTACAATCAACGCACATACGCGACGTACCATCCTTTTTCGGCACTAAAATGATAGGAACAGCACAAGGACTAAGGGATTCGCGTATATAACCTTTGTTGAGCAGTTCTTGTACTTGACGCATAATCTCCTTCGTCTCCTCTGGATTGGTACGGTATGGTGCACGGTTGGGTAGCGAAGCACCAGGAATTAAGTCAATTTGATGCTCAATCCCTCGAATAGGTGGTAATCCCGGTGGCACGTCTTGTGGAAAGACGTCAGCGAACTCCTGCAAAATGTTAGTGACAGCAGGGGGCAAAGAGGAAGGCACGTCCTCGAATGAAAATAATGCCTCTTTGCACACAAAAGCATAGCAAACAGATTTGCTGAAATCTAGCTCATCAATATCAGATTTGGTGGCAAGTAAACATGCACTTTTCAATTTAATTTCAGAAACAACAGTAGATGGTTTATTATTAGGCTTCATTTGGTGCTCAAATTCTTTTGCCACAATCTGATTTTCACTCTTATTTGTCTCCTGTTTTGCTTTATTAGCTCTATTAATATCATCTTTCAAAATGGAATCAGGAGTCATAGGAAGCAAAGTAATATTTTTATCGTTATGAACAAGAGTATACTGATTGTTTCTACCATGGTGTACAGAATTTTTATCAAATTGCCATGGTCTACCAAGTAATAAGGAACATGCTTGCATAGGTACCACATCACAATCAACATAATCAGCATATGTAGAGATACTAAAATGCACACGAACAGTACGTGTTACCTTAACCTTGCCGCTGTTGTTGAACCATTGGATGTAGTAAGGATGTGGATGTGGTCTTGTGGTGAGAGATAGCTTCTCCACCATCTCCATGCAAACCAAGTTATTGCAGCTCCCTCCATCTATGATCACGCGAACAGAACGTTCCTTCACAACTCCCTTTGTATGGAACAAATTATGCCTCTGATTTTGCTCAGCTTGTGTAACCTGCACACTCAAAACACGTTGAGCAACTAAACATTCATACCTGTCAGCATCTTCAGGAGCCATGTATTGCGTCTCATGATCAGAATCGTCTCCACCGTGTTCTTCACGTGTAATAAGAGCCAAAGTCTCCTCATCATAGTCACTAGCGGACTCATACCCACCATCCTCAGTAACAATCATCACACGCTTAGATGGGCATTCTCTCGCATAATGACCTCCACCCTTGCAACGTCGACAAATAATATCATGTGTTTGCCATGTTGATGCCATGGATGAAGAAGAGCTCTTTGCAGGCCCAGAAGGTGAGCTCTTGGCAGATAGTGGTGATTGTGCCTGCTTTATTGTATCACGGTTGGAGGTGGTAGCCGACGGAGGCGCCGGTGTAGCAGAACGTGTGGAAGTAGATGATGCACGTGGTGTCCATGATGAAGGTCGACCTGCAGAAAAGTTAGTCCGCGCCAATGCCTGTCGATCCTGCACTTCACGTTCAGCTTTACAAGCAAGATGGAATAAACGAGTGATATTAGTATACTCCTTATACTCTAGAATCGTCTGAATCTCTCTATTTAATCCACCCATAAAATGTGCAAGCATAGCTTCATTCTCCTCAACAATACCACATCTAATCATGCCAGTTTGTAATTCCTGATAATATTCTTCTACAGAATTTTTTCCCTGTCTTAAGCGCTGCAATTTTTGAAGTAATTCACGTTGATAATATGGTGGAACCCAACGAGTACGCATAGCAGTTTTCAAAGCAGCCCAAGTAGTCGGAATAGGATATAATCTACAATGCTCAGACCACCAAACACATGCAAAACTAGTGAAAGCACAAACAGCAGCAGGAACACGTCTCTCCTCGGGATATTGTAAACATGTAAATCGTTGTTCAGTTTCTAACTCCCAAGTAAGATATATATCAGGAACATATCTACCCTCAAATGGTGGAATATTCAATTTTAGTTTAGGGAGATGGTCATGATCTCATACCTGAGGGTGAGCCCTACCATTGCCATTATTTGCATGTGGACGACCTGGTGGTTGCTGTGCTGTTGGTGGCACGTAGTTCTGATTTTGATCAACCTCATCCTCATAATCCCCCACATAAGCATCCTCCTCCACATCAGCAGTAGGCGCCACAGAAGTATCAACAGCAGCACCAGCAGTTTGGCCCGACTGAAGAGGGACACGGCTCGCTCGGCGGAGGGCTGTTTCCCGACGTGGAGGTAGTCGGTGTTGTTGCTGTTGTTGCAGAGGTGCGGCAGGAGCAGCCGGTGGTGGTGGTGGAAAACGCGACAGCAATTCAGCAAACTTGTTATCGAGCTTTGTTTCAAACGTCTTCTCCATGCCATCTATCTTCTCCATGGCCTCTTCAAATCTGTTTATCACATCTGGCACCTGTCCATTCATCATTTGCTGAAACGTATCATGAAGCTCCTTGTTCGTCAAGTTCTCCCAGTCAGTCTCGTCGGCTTGTGATCCTGGCATGGTTAGCAGCAATAGAAACACACAAGAATATGATCCTACAGACTACTAACAAGTGGTGGTGGTGGCGGGTGTCACAAATCCGTCAAGCAAATCTCAAATTCTTACCAGTTCTTACCCAGCAGCAGGCGGTGATCGGCAACCGTTGTAGTCAAAAACTCTCAAAAGCTTGGATAGAGTGATTGCCAGGGAGAGTCAAACGCACGACTTAGATGTATGTGGAGCTGGGAAGGCTTATAGTATGGTAGCAAAAGGGTCAGCAATAATCAATTCAGAGATGCAAAGTTGAATAAACGCTCAACGACGATACTGTGCTGGTCCTAGGCTACACCGTGCTAGAGACGCGAGCCTAGAACACTAACAAAATCATGGCGCTGCACGTAAATAAGGGAAAAGCACACTCTGGAACTTTTTTTTTCGCTCTTTTTTTGCGCTCCTTTTTTTGCGCTCCTCTTTTTTTTGCGAAAAATCACTATAATGGCGAGTGTCTCAAAACTCTTCCCTCGTCAAACTGATAGGATGGGCACGAAATTTTTTTTTTCACTTTTTTCGGAAATCAGGGCAGCGACGACAAAAAAGTGCGACAAAAAATCACTATGATGGCACGTGGCTCAAAAGACTCAGAAAAGCCTAAAAATAGGATAGGGAAAAAAAATTGCCCGTGAAAATTTTGGCCTAAAAACTGCCCGGGGGTCTCCAGTGATGAGGACATCAATACCATTGTTACACCCACAGCCCCTACTGTTACATATACTGGACCAATTACTAGAGATCGCGCACGCCAATTAAATTACCAGGTACTTTCGTTTCTTGGTAATGATTCTAATGTTCATGAGATTATGATGCTGCCTAAATTGGATACATTTGTTTTGCTTACAAATGAAGGGCCTAGCTTGGAGAAGGATGAACATTGGAGCAAGAACACGCATGGAGTTGATGGCATGCGCAAGGGGATCAAGAACGGAGTTATAAGTGATGATTTCAGGACTTTGAAGCCGCCATAAGGAGTGCATGAAGCCTTGGACGAAATATACAAGATGCCACTTCATAATATTCGTCCATAGGCTATTCTAGGTGCCGCGTCACCTTATTAATGGGCCAGGCCCATGTAATTTCGAAATACTTAAGTATAGGCTATTTTTAGAGTCCGTATGTGTGGGGAAACAAGAGTTAGGGTTGGTTTCGGACCCCACCCTCAAGGGCCACGAAATTCCCCCCTCTTCCTCCATATATACAGCCCTTAGGGCCTCGTTTAGACTTTGGGTTTTGTTTAGATTAAAAAGTTCGCCATAGCTGCAACTTCGCGTACTTCGTTTGTGTCCAACGACCAGACCAAGACGTCACAGAACCCCACCTTGATCAATAAAGCTTTCATCTTATATTCGCAATATCCCGATTGCAATCTCAGTTTCTTGCTTGTTCTTCGTTTGCTCGCAGGAAACAGACCCTCGTGGTCAGGTTGATCGTGCTCCGGCGGGGTCAATAACCCTCGGAAGTTGGTTTAGCGATTGTTAAGGCGCGACGTCTCGCACGTTCGTAGTCGGATCGTCAAGGTCGACTCCCACAGAAAACGATAGCCACCATCTCATCGAAACATCGGGACACCTTAGCCTCTATCATCCAGACTCTTTTTTTTCCCGAGACCTACGCAGGCAAGGAAACACGACTCGGAATTTAGATTGATCTCAAGAACAAACCTAGTATGAGAAGAACTCGGATTGGTGGTGGATATATGGTTGTGGTATATGGCAGCGGTGGTGGTATATGGTAGCGGTGGTGGTATATGGATAGAGATTGGTGGTGGTATATGGATACGGATTGGTCGTGGTATATGGATATGGATTCAGAGCGGTGGCGGATAAGCAAAAGTGGTAGATGGGCGATGATGATGGTGCGGCGGCGGCGTGACAACTTATGACCAGAACTCGAAACTCTAAAAGACTAGACTCTAAGACCAGCAACTTGACACGACGATGCAACCGCAAATTCAACAAAGCAAAAACCCTAAAAAGATTATGCAAAGGCTCAGATTGGTTCGGATATGATGAACTAACCCTAATTTTTTTTGTGTGGCTTTTTTTTCGTGGACTGTAGGTATGAAGAACAGACTCGATCTAATCTAGGAAAAACTATAAAAATCTCACCGAGCAACCTGGAAATCTGATACCACTTGATAAAGGCTAAGGTGTCCCGATGTTTCGATGAGATGGTGGCTATCGTTTTCTGTGGGATTCGACCTTGACGATCCGACTACGAACGTGCGAGACGTCGCGCCTTAGCAATCGCTAAACCAACTTCTGAGGGTTATTGACCACGCCGGAGCACGATCAACCTGACCACGAGGGTCTGTTTCCTGCGAGCAAACGAAGAACAAGCAAGAAACTGAGATTGCAATCGGGATATTGCGAATATAAGATGAAAGCTTTATTGATCAAGGTGGGGTTCTGTGACGTCTTGGTCTGGTCGTTGGACACAAACGAAGTACGCGAAGTTGCAGCTATGGCGAACTTTTAATCTAAACAAAACCGAAAGTCTAAACGACGCCCTAAGGGCTGTATATATGGAGGAAGAGGGGGGAATTTCGTGGCCCTTGAGGGTGGGGTCCGAAACCAACCCTAACTCTTGTTTCCCCACACATACGGACTCTAAAAATAGCCTATACTTAAGTATTTCGAAATTACATGGGCCTGGCCCATTAATAAGGTGACGCAGCACCTAGAATAGCCTATGGACGAATATTATGAAATGGCATCTTGTATATTTCATGCAAGGCTTCATGCACTCCTTATGGCGGCTTCAAAGTCCTGAAATCATCACTTGTAACTCCGTTCTTGATCCCCTTGCGCATGCCATCAACTCCATGCGTGTTCTTGCTCCAATGTTCATCCTTCTCCAAACTAGGCCCTTCATTTGTAAGCAAAACAAATGTATCCAATTTAGGCAGCATCATAATCTGATGAACATTAGAATCATTACTAAGAAACGTAAGTACCTGGTAATTTAATTGGCGTGCGCGAGCTCTAGTAATTGGTCCAGTATATGTAACAGCAGGGGCTGTGGGTGTAACAATGGTATTGATGTGCTCATCACCTGGCGCATTGGGTGGAGAACAACGTGGACGCCCTTGTCAAGGCCTTCGCGTCTGATGACGATGGTGTGGTCATGGGCGCTGACGAAGGCGGCGTTATAGATGAGCCTGGCGCTGATGAAAGTGCAGGTGGTGGGGGTGACGACGTCAGTGATGCTAGTGACGCTCCCGAGGATGCCCCAGAAGATGCGGTGAGTGATATGTCCGACTGACCGCATGTCTCCGCAGTTTATCCTGCATGAAGAAGACTCGGGCTTGGCCCTGAAGAATGTAAGAGCATTTTGGGAGGGGAGGCCCCTCATGTAAAGATTTGTAATCCGTACTCTAGTGAGCGCAATGTTATGCGTGAGTTTAGTCGCTAGCCCGGTGATGATTCGGTTTATTCGTTTACCTTCTGGCCCTGGCGTGCCCTGAGCGGGCCTGCGGGGGGATGCTACGCCTCCGGCATCCCTCGATTAACCTGTTGATCCTGTGATGAGGACCTCAGGAGAGGGTGCAGAGAGTGGTCCTGGCTGTAGGCGTGCCTGGCCCGGCCCGGCTCATGAGGGGCTCGTGAGGGGGGTAGCTGACGCTAGCTTGGGGCGTAAATCCGAAACTAGAACGCGAGAGATTGCTCGAACGAGACTAAACACCCCCTCCCCGAATGCACGCAAGCTTCGAACTCAAATCCAACTTAAATCCAAACCGCAGAAACTTGTCGACAAGGAAGAAGCAAAAGGCAAAAAGGCAGAAGAAAAGCAAAAAAGCTGCGTCCGGCACCTAGTCTAGTCTTCGACGTCTTCTCACCAGCGCGGAGCTAAGTGCTGCCACTGGGCATGGGCGGGAGCCCCAGGGCCTGAGGCCGGCGCTCCTGAGACTCCGGGGCGTGTACAGCCCCACTCATTATTATGTGAGAGTGTCACGGGGCGGCGAGCTTCACAGACACTGTGCCTTCTTCACAGGTACCGTCCTTGCTTCATATCGCCAGGCGAGGGCCCCACCTTGCGCCTCACTCTGCCACCATTGACGGCGACTGGAAACCAAGAACGACGCCAATGGGGTTGAGCGGTCGCCAGCGGTTCCCCCGACGACCATGGGTCCTCTGCTGGGGGCAGGCCATGGGGCACCTCCCCGGCAGAGGGCCTACCTCCTGAGAACATCCTGACCCGACCGCCACGATAGTGAGCCCGGATCTCGGCCCCTTTCCTGCAGCCCCCTGCACCCTCCTCCTGAGGGATAAGAGGCTGCAGCGTTGGGGCAGCCATCCGCTGCGGCGACCTGTACCTCATGCGACCCATGGTTAGCGTAAGCTTGCTCCTGAGGGATGAGTGGTACCCGACAGTTGCTGCTGTCAGCGCGATTGTCGATGCTCTCTTGGGGTTCCTGAAAGTTCTCAGCTTCCGGCGCCTCCTCGTCCCAGCCGGGCCCGAGGAATGAGTCGTGACCTTCTTCCAGCTCGCGCCCTTGATCCACCATGCGGGGTACATAGGCCTCTGGGGCGACCACCTCATGGACCTTGCTGTAGCGCCCCGCATGCCACGCATTCTGGCTTGGGGTGTCGCCTTGTATGTGATGACGCGGTGGTCCGCCGAGGTCAAAGGCCGCGGCGCGCATCCCTTCGCCGGCCTGGGGAAGGACCGGCGCGATCAACCGCCCGATGCTAGCGGAGGTGTTGGCGCTGGACCGGCCCTGGGGCCCGCCTGAAATCGTGTGGGCGCGCATAATGCCGTCGTGCGACCTGTCCTGGATCTGGGGCGGCAGCTAGATGCAGAAAGGGGGCGCTCCTGAGGCGGCGGCGTCCAGAAGCTCGGCCACTCGCTCCAACAACATGTCGTGGCCGCCTTCCAGCAAGCGGCACCGTAGTAGCTCTCGGGCCACCGTGAGCGCGGCCCTGGAGTTCGCCTGCTCCCGTCGGGTGTATGGTGTCGTGGCAGCGGCGTGGTTCGAGGCCCTTGCTGCGGCCCGCACCTGCCGTGGCGTGAGGGCAGGCGGCGTCTGGCCGCGTCGCCCGCGTCCCGCAGTGCCCAGCGGGGCGCGAGCTGCCTAAGGCGCAAGGTTGAGGTCGCCCTGAGACGGCGACACGGCGTGGGCGGGCCATGCCGCCCAGCGGTCGGCGTTGGCAGCCGGGTTGCTTGACATCTGGGTGGCGAAGCGGCGGAACGCGACGCGGAGGAAGGACTCCGGCGCACCTCTACCTGGCGCGCCAAATGTCGGATTTCGGGTTCCGGCAGACCCTTGAGGTTCGAACACTGGGGTGCGCGCGGAGATCTCTCCCCTACCGATCTACGTCTGATCCTCTCGTGCGAACGAAGATAAAAATGATGAACAACACAAGAGACACGAGGTTTATACTGGTTCGGGCCACCGTTGTGGTGTAATACCCTATTCCAGTGTGTGGTGTGGTGTGATGAAAATGATGAACAGTACAAGGGAAGAACAGCCTCATGAGGGGTGTTCTTGAGCTGATGTGGTGTGTTCTCCTTAGTCTCTACTAGGTTTTCTCTCTCTCTCTGCTAGGGTTCTACCAGGTCTCCAGCCGTCCCTCTACTCTATGGTGGCTAGCTCTATTTATAGAGGCCCTGGGCCTCTCCCCGAGTAATTGAGCGGGAAGGGCGCCAACAATTGGCCATTTTGAAAGGGGACATCTAGTACAAGTTATCCTGACCAAAGGTGGTCTTCGGCTGCCAAAAGTACTGGTGATGACGCCGTCTTGGGCTCCACGGTGACCTCCGTCCGGCCGTTCGGTTGGTCTTGGTCTCGTTGCACCGGAATGGTAACCTTTTCCTAATACCTTGGCCTGTGCTTTCCCCCTTTGCACCAAAGGGGATACAAGGACACTGCGCAGGCCGGTGCCCGCCTGGCGCCCGCCTGGTCTTGATCGTCATGGCTTGCGTTACGGGCTCCTCGCGAGGTACCCCTGCCTTGATCTCTCCGCCTCCTCGCGAGCCTGCCTGATGAGGCCGCTCCTGAGCAAGCTTCCTGTCGTCCGCCCCGCGAGGCTTGGCCCCTCGCGAGGGTCTTGAGCTTGAGTTGATGAAGGTGGGCCGCGCTGGGCCCACACTTGAGCCACGCCGCAGGCCGCAGGCAGGCAAGTCTGGGGACCCCCGTTCCCAGAACGCAGACAATTTGTTCAGTTAAAAGTTAGCCATTGCATCGTTAGTAACCTCAGGAGATTGGTTTAGAGATTGCTAAGGCGCAACGTCTTGCACGTTTGTAGTCGGATCGTCAAAGTCAACTCCACCAAATCGATAGTCACCATCTCATCGATAGACGGGACACCTTTGCCTCTATCAAGTGGTATCAGTTTTCAGGTTGCTTGGTGAGAATTTCCAGTTTTCCCTAGATTAGATTTATTTTCTTACCTATTGTCCAAGAAAAAGCCACAAAAAAGTTAGATCTATTCATCCTTTTTTCAAGCCAGTCCGAGCCTTTGCAATTTTGTTTTCATTGCTTGCATAATTAAATTATCGGTTGCATCATCATGTCGAGTTGCTGGTCTTAGTGTCCAGTTCGTTTGGAGGGTCGAGTTCTGTTCACATTAGTCACGTCACGGCTGCATCGTTATCCCTTCCGCTGTCCACCACCCATCCATCAATTCCACCATGTGCTACCCACCGATCATTGTCATAATCATAGTTGAGATAGTTCACATATTTTCTTGATCCAATCTACATCTTATCTAGTTTGTTTTGGAAAGAGGGAGAGAGGGAAAAAGACAGAGAAAAAACAAGAGAAAAAAGTAAAAAAAAAGTCAAAGAAAAAAGTGTGAGGGAAAAAATAGAGAAGAAAGAAAAACAAAATTCGGATCTATCTAGACTCAATCTCGTAGTTGAATTCGGATTGGAATCTGTTTTGTGCACTGTTCATTAAAACAGGCATAACTTCCTCATACGAAGTCTGTTTTGGCTCCGCGAGTACTCAAATAAAAGCTAGCGATGAGCCGCATCTAAATAGTTGCAGAAGATAGTTCAATATTTGGTACCTCAAAATCGGCTTCCAAATAGGTCCTTTTTCCCTCCGAAGTTCACGAACACAGCTTATTCCAGTTTTAGAATTTTTTGACTCCTCATATCAACTCGAAATTGAGTGATTCCTTTTGCATTTGAAAGCTTGAGTCAATACCATTCTTGAAAAAATTATCAAAAAATTGGCACAAACTTTTCCAGAGGAAAGTTGGAGAGAAAGTTGTTGATATATCCTGCTTGGCTGTTGTTTCACATCATTATCTTTACGGCTATTCTGAACTTCACTTATATTTTGCTGTACAGAGCTACTTCGTATCCTTTATTGATGCTAGTTGTGCTACGATGTGACCTCATTAGTGTTCTAGGCTCGCGTCTCTAGTCCGGTCTAGCCTAGGACCAGCACAGTGCCGTCGTTGAGCATTTATTCGACATTGCATCTCTGAATTGATTATTGCTAATCCTTTGCTACCATATATAGCCAACCCAGCTCCACATATTTCTACACCGTGTATACGTACGTTCCCCTGGCAATCGCATTACACAGTCTTTAGAGTTATTTGACACCGCTGGTTGCATGTCACCACCTGCCGCATGGTAAGAACTTGTAAGATATTGATATTTGCTTTACTGTGAGCACTTTACAACCACATACTAGTAGTTCATAGGAACATTATTCTCGAAAAAAAATTCTTGTTTCTACTAATCATGACAGGCTCCGGAGATAGAAGTTCTTGGACGACGGACACATCTTCACCATCACGAGAGTTGGGACAACACATACAAGCACATGGTCAGGTTAACTTTTTACCGTCATTAGAGGGTAGATTTAATCCTGCTATTTATCTAGCTTGCGAGCTTGAAGTAGAACAAGTTTTTAGTCACCATGACTTTTCCGAACTTGAGCAAGTACAAGCTGCCACTAGAGCATTTACTGGTTTTGCTTCTGTTTGGTCGAGTGTGCATTGTAAGAAAAACATTGATAACCAACCCACAACATGGGAAGATTTGAAATATGTAATGAGACAACAATTTTTCCCTCCTTACTATCGTTGTGAATTGCTTCGCAAATTTGAACAGTTTAAACAAGGCAACAACACTGTTCATGCTTACTACCAAGAGTTCAAATCTTATATGCATCATTGTGACATAGAAGAATCTGAGGACGATACAATGAATAGATTTTTTGATGGTTTGAACTATGATATTCATGCAAGATTTCAGTATATTCCTCGTTGCATTACTGGTATGTATGTTCGTGCTTGTACCTTTGAGAGACAGATATAGGAGGATGCATTGGGAGACTACAACAACTACTATTCCAGTTCATGCTCACCACCGCCGGTTGGTTCCTCCACCATTGCACCTACTAGAGCAGCCCCACCTCGGATTGTGAGCGCGACATCATCTCAAGAGTATGGTACATTGTCAATGTCCGTACCTACATCTGCTACGTCTTTGCGACAAGGTAACAGTAAAGGTATTGATGATATAACTTCACATGAGAATGATGAATGCCTAGTTAACTTAAATGCATCATGTGTTGAGTTACCTCTTGATTTGAGCACACCACCTATTTTAGAGAATCTTGTTACTGTCATGAATGCATCATGTGATCAAACAACCGAAATACCAACAATTTTGAGTGCACCCATTGAATTAACTGTTGATGCAAAAGAACCAATGTTTAATCATTTTGATATGACCTCTAATCTTTGTTATGATTCCGTGTCAAATGACTTATTGCATGTTTGCTTATTTAAGCATGTTGTAGCATGTAAATTTGAGGCAAGTAAGGTTTATTCACCAATGTTGGGATGGTTTAATGATGAACATTGTCAATCCTTTGATATGAATAAGAGCTTCACTTATATGTGCAAACTGAGTTGCAATATTTTCGGCTTCAGATTTTATGAACTATGAAAATTGCTCATGTATACATGTGTCATCTGTGCAAAAACCAAGGGAAGTAAAAATGGATGACATATACATATACAACATGTACACCTTGTCTCTTTTGTTAGCCTCATTTCAGATTAAGCAATGCTGAGGATGGCTTTGTTTTCAAGAAGGGGAGGAAGATGAGGACATGACTACCTTGGATATGACCAAAAATATTGCATACATGTAGATTTGTGAGGTCATTTCAAATGCAAACTATGCAATAATTTATATATGTCATCCAGGACAAAAATACTTCACAAAATTTTGTGCCATATCTAATTGCAGGTGTATGGGACATTTGTACAATCCACATATGAAGATAAGGGAAAAAGAGAAGTTTAGGTATTGTTCAAAAAGTTCTCTCACGTCACTTTTGGGCAAGAGAAGATAGAGTCCAAGTCTCACGTTCTGGATTAATATTCGGACTGCACAGACATACCTGACTCAAAACGCCAACAACTTTTTCATACGGACTCCGAATTGGGTGATTTTTTTGTTTGAAAGTAGATTTCGTGCTCTTTCGAACACAATTGGATCCACCTTCAAATTCGTCCGGAGCATTGAGTTATGGACGAAACAATCTGATGTTGCGGTAGAATCCGAGTCAAACTACAAGCGCAAAGGTGTTGCATCACCTCCACTTGGGCCCATGAGCCTTGTACAACCTAGGGCTAGTTTTAGGCTGCCTTGGGATGTCCTCCCACCTCCTTGGCCGCCACCCCTTGCTCCTATATTAGTAGATCCATCTACTAGCTTTTTGCTTGGGATTTGTTTAGTTAAAAGTTAGCCATTGCAACTTCGTGTACTTCGTTTGTGTCCAACGACCAGATCAAGACCGCTTACGGATTCCCACCATTATCAATACTTCATATATATTAGCAATATTCAGATTGCTTCATCATATTCTTGCTCATTTTATGATTGCTTGTAGGAGTAGACCTTCGTGGTCAGGCTGACCGTGCTTTCGGCATCGTCAGTAACCTCAGGAGATTGGTTTATTGATTGCTATGATGCAACGTCTTGCACGTTTGTAGTCGGATCGTTAAAGTAGACTCCACCAAATCAATAGTCACCATCTCATCGAAAGATGGGACACCTTTGCCTCTATCAGACGCGCAAGCAGTTGATTAAATTTGTTGTCGAGCTTTGTTTCGAACATCTTCTCAAAGCCAGTTATCTTATCCATGGCCTCTTCAAAATTGTTCAGCACATCTTGCACCTGTTCAGTCATCATTTGCTGAAATTTATCATGCAACTCCTTATTCATCATGTTCTCCTAGTTAGTCCCATCGACTTGTGATCCTGCCATGGTTAGCAGCAATAGAAACACACAATAATATGATCCTACAGACTACTAGAAAATGTTGGTGGTGGGGCGTCACAAATCCGTCAAGCAAATCTCAAATTTTTAGCAGTTCTTACTCAGCAGCAGGTGGTGATCGGCAACCGTCGTAGTCAAAACTCTCAAAATTTGGATAGAGCAATTACCAGGGAGAGTCAAACGCACGACGTAGATGTATGTGGAGCTGGGAAGGCTTATGTAACATCCCAAATTTCCAATTTGGAATGTTATACACTAGATCATCATTGCATATCATATTTTATTGCATTTTGGTTGATCCTAGAAAATTCTACGCAACTCAAGGACCCTCGGAGAGAGTTGGGGATTTCGTTATTTTCATATTAGATTTTATTTATTTTATCTTCAATTATTTCTATTACAAAAATATGAGAGAGGGAATAAAATGACTTTCCCAAAATAAAGAAATATTGAGGATTTTATAATAAAATCAAATAAGATTTTATTTTGGTTTTATTTGCTATTTTATTTGAATTTAGGAAAAATGCGTGTTTTTTCAAAATTGCATTTAGGCCCCAAATAAATGTTCATCCTGTGCGGCTTGATTTTAGAAGCCGGGGAAAATTTATTTCAGGATTTTTGGAGTCCGTTTAGTATTCCTTTTATTTTTTTCTGAGCGTAATAATTTTTTTTAGAAAGTCCGAACCGCCTTACCGGGCCGTGTCCGACCTGGACTCCCGGCCCGGCCGGCTTTATATAGCCGGGAGGCCCAGCCGCCACCCCCCACCGAAACCCTAGCCCGCCGCCGCCCCTAGCCCGCGCCGCCGCCGCCGCCCTAACGCGCCGCCGCCGCCTGATCCGTCGCCGGAGGTAGTTTTTTTCTTTCGCCGCCGTTTTTTTAGAAAATCGATCGGTTTTCTGTCGGTTTTTTTTAGTTTCGGTTTTTTAAATAGATCGGTTTTTCCGGTTTATTTAATTAGCGAGCGTTCGCCCATTCATTCGTTTTAACGAACGTTCGTAGTTTTTCTTTTTCTTGGATTAAATCCACGATTTTTCTGATCACGATTCCTGATCCGATTTGCGTTTTAGTCTAACTTTTCGCTCGTTTATCGGAATCAGGCGATTCAAGCGCCTAGAGTTTCGTCTCGAAACCCTCTTTTCATTTAGCCAACTCAAACAAGTTTTTGCCACTGTAAAAATTGCCCTAGATCCAGAATAGTAAATGAAGCCTGTTTCTTTTGCTGTTTGTCTTTTGTTGCTTCGTTCGTTTTGAATCTTTTTGCCAACCGGAGTTCTTAAGTTGAACTTTCTGGTTAGATCTCTTATTCGAGTTTTACCTGTGCATTAGTTGAGTACCTATTGTATGCTTGTTTGTTTGCGATAGAGTACCCGGAGTGCGCCGCTTGCTACTTCGAATTGCTAGGTTTTGCGGATCATCAGCAAGGCAAGTAACACTTTGATCATACCTCCTACTACCCAGTTTTATTGCATTAGATCAATCCTCACACATTGCATGATTAGGATATAATTAAATTGTGGGTTGGGAAGTAGTTGAGGTAGAACCTATTACCTGTTTATTATCAAACCTTTGGGGAGTTACTTCTACGTTTGCATATTATGCCATGCTATGCTAGTAGACGTGGATTGGGTGAGTGAAATCCATGACAGATGTGAGATTGTTAAATTAATGGTTATCTAAGGTGGCAACTTAAATACACATCTGGGTGGATTGAGGCATCTGGATATTCCAGCGATTGCCTGTTTTTCTTTTGGACCGCCACCCAGGCTCAAAAAGATCATGAGATTATTCATACTAGAAACTTCCGTGTGCAGCCACAAGCTACTATGGGCTTGATAGAGGCAAAGGTGTCCCGATGTTTCGATGAGATGGTGGCTATCGTTTTCTGTGGGAGTCGACCTTGACGATCCGACTACGAACGTGCGAGACGTCGCGCCTTAGCAATCGCTAAACCAACTTCCGAGGGGTTATTGACCACACCGGAGCACGATCAACCTGACCACGAGGGCCTGTTTCCTGCGAGCAAACGAAGAACAAGCAAGAAACTGAGATTGCAATCTGGATATTGCGAATTTAAGATGAAAGCTTTATTGATCAAGGTGGGGTTCTGTGACGTCTTGGTCTGGTCGTTGGACACAAACGAAGTACGCGAAGTTGCAGCTATGGCGAACTTTTAATCTAAACAAAACCCAAAGTCTAAACGACGCCCTAAGGGCTGTATATATATGGAGGAAGAGAGGGGAATTTCGTGGCCCTTGAGGGTGGGGTCCGAAACCAACCCTAACTCTTGTTTCCCCACACATACGGACTCTAAAAATAGCCTATACTTAAGTATTTCGAAATTACATGGGCCTGGCCCATTAATAAGGTGACGCAGCACCTAGAATAGCCTATGGACGAATATTATGAAGTGGCATCTTGTATATTTCGTCCATGGATTCATGCACTCCTTATGGCGGCTTCAAAGTCCTGAAATCATCACTTGTAACTCCGTTCTTGATCCCCTTGCGCATGCCATCAACTTCATGCGTGTTCTTGCTCCAATGTTCATCCTTCTCCAACCTAGGCCCCTTCATTTGAAAGCAAAACAAATGTATCCAATTTAGGCAGCATCATAATCTCATGAACATTAGAATCATTACCAAGAAACGAAAGTACCTGGTAATTTAATTGGCGTGCGCGAGCTCTAGTAATTGGTCCAGTATATGTAACAGTAGGGGCTGTGGGTGTAACAATGGTATTGATGTCCTCATCATCCTCCCCTTCTTGAAATGAAGTCGTCCTCGACGGAAGCTCATCTTCCTCACCCAAATAAGGCTTCAAATCTGCAATATTAAAAGTGGGACTAACCCCAAAATCTGCAGGTAGCTCAAGTTTATATGCATTATCATTTATTTTCTCTAAAACCTTAAAAGGACCATCAGCACGTGGCATTAGCTTTGATTTGCGCAGATTAGGAAATCTATCTTTACGCAAATGTAACCAAACAAGATCTCCAGGTGCAAACACAACATGTTTTCTACCCTTATCTCCAGCAAGTTTATATTTAGCATTCATACGCTCAATGTTTTCCTTAGTTAACTCATGCATTTTTAAAATCAATTCAGAACGTTCTTTAGCATCAAAATTAACCTTCTCCGAAGATGGAAGAGGCAACAAATCAATAGGTGCACGAGGTAGGAAACCATACACAATTTCGAAAGGGCACAACTTAGTAGTAGAATGCAATGAACGATTATAAGCAAATTCAATATGAGGCAAGCATTCTTCCCACATTTTCTTGTTATTCTTCAAAACAGCCCTAAGCATAGTAGACAATGTTCTATTGACTACTTCAGTTTGTCCATCAGTCTGGGGGTGACAAGTAGTACTAAAAAGCAGCTTAGTCCCCAACTTAGCCCATAAACATCTCCAAAAGTGGCTAAGAAATTTAGTATCACGATCTGAAACAATAGTATTCGGCACACCATGCAAGCGAATAATTTCACGAAAGAACAAATCAGCAACATTAACAGCATCATCGCTTTTATGACATGGTATAAAGTGTGCCATTTTCGAGAACCTATCCACGACAACAAATATGCTATCCCTCCCCTTCTTTGTTCTAGGTAAACCTAAAACAAAGTCCATAGATATATCCTCCCAAGGAACACTAGGTACAGGCAAAGGCATATATAAACCATGAGGATTGAGTCGTGACTTAGCTCTTTGACATGTAGTGCAGCGAGCAACAAAACGCTCAACATCCCGTCTCATCTTTGGCCAAAAGAAATGTGTAGCAAGTATATCCTCCATCTTCTTGACGCCAAAGTGTCCCATTAATCCTCCTCCATGCGCCTCCTGCAACAACAAAAGACGAACGGAGCTAGCTGGAATGCATAGCTTGTTAGCACGAAACACAAATCCATCGTTAAGAACGAACTTGTTCCAAGTTCTCCCTTCCTTACAATTCTGCAATACATCTTTAAATTCAGCATCATTAACATATTGATCCTTGATGGTCTCCAAACCAAATATTTTGAAGTCAAGTTGTGAAAGCATAGTATAACGACGAGACAAGGCATCAGCAATAACATTTTCTTTACCCTTCTTGTGTTTAATCACATAAGGGAAAGTCTCAATGAATTCAACCCATTTAGCATGTCGACGGTTCAGTTTTGCTTGACTTTTAATGTGTTTCAAAGATTCATGATCAGAATGTATAACAAATTCCTTGGGCCATAAATAATGTTGCCATGTTTCTAAGGTCCGAACAAGAGCATATAATTATTTATCATAAGTAGAATAGTTCAGACTAGGCCCACTCAATTTTTCAGAAAAGTATGCAACAGGTTTTCCATCTTGTAATAACACACCTCCTAATCCAATTCCACTAGCATCACATTCAAGCTCAAAAGTCTTATTGAAATTAGGAAGTTGGAGTAAAGGAGCATGTGTCAACTTATCTTTCAATACCGTGAAGGCTTCTTCCTGTGCGGTACCCCAAACAAAAGGTACATCCTTCTTTGTAAGATCGTTGAGAGGTGCAGCAATGGTGCTGAAATCTCTCACAAAACGCCTATAGAAACCAGCGAGGCCAAGGAAACTCCTCACTTGTGTGACCGTTTTGGGCTGCGGCCAACTCTCAATAGCTTCAATCTTGGCTTTATCAACTTCAATTCCCTGTGGAGTAACAACATAGCCAAGAAAAGATACTCGGTCGGTGCAAAAGGTGCACTTTCCAAGGTTACCAAACAAACGTGCATCACGTAGAGCAATAAAAACAGCACGTAAATGTTCCAAATGTTCCTCCAAAGATTTGCTATAAATCAATATGTCATCAAAGTAAACTACCACAAATCGTCCAATGAAAGCACGTAAAACTTCGTTCATTAACCTCATGAAAGTACTAGGTGCATTAGTTAACCCAAAAGGCATGACTAACCACTCATATAATCCAAACTTAGTTTTAAATGCTGTTTTCCATTCATCTCCCAATTTCGTACGAATTTGATGGTAACCACTACGCAAATCAACTTTGGAGAATATTGTAGAGCCACTCAATTCATCAAGCATATCATCTAGCCTAGGAATAGGATGACGATAACGAATAGTAATATTATTAATGCCTCTACAATCAACGCACATACGCGACGTACCATCCTTTTTCGGCACTAAAATGATAGGAACAGCACAAGGACTAAGGGATTCGCGTATATAACCTTTGTCGAGCAGTTCTTGTACTTGACGCATAATCTCCTTCGTCTCCTCTGGATTGGTACGGTATGGTGCCCGGTTGGGTAATGATGCACCGGGAATTAAGTCAATTTGATGCTCAATCCCGGGAATAGGTGGTAATCCCGGTGGCACGTCTTGTGGAAAGACGTCGGCGAACTCCTGCAAAATGTTAGTGACAGTTGCCGATCACCGCCTGCTGCTGGGTAAGAACTGGTAAGAATTTGAGATTTGCTTGACGGATTTGTGACACCAGCCACCACCACCTCTTGTTAGTATTCTGTAGGATCATATTCTTGTGTGTTTTCTATTGTTGCTAACCATGGCAGGATCACAAGCCGACGAGACTGACTGGGAGAACATGACGAATCAGGAGTTGCATGATAAATTTCAGCAAATGATGAATGGACAGGTGCAGGATGTGCTAAACAGATTTGACTGTACCTAGTGTTCCTTGGGGGGATATATCTATGGACTTTGTTTTAGGTTTACCTAGAACAAAGAAGGGGAGGGATAGCATATTTGTTGTCGTGGATAGGTTCTCGAAAATGGCACACTTTATACCATGTCATAAAAGCGATGATGCTGTTAATGTTGCTGATTTGTTCTTTCGTGAAATTATTCGCTTACATGGTGTGCCAAATACTATTGTTTCAGATCGTGATACTAAATTTCTTAGCCACTTTTGGAGATGTTTATGGGCTAAGTTGGGGACTAAGCTGCTTTTTAGTACTACTTGTCACCCCCAGACTGATGGACAAACTGAAGTAGTCAATAGAACATTGTCTACTATGCTTAGGGCTGTTTTGAAGAATAACAAGAAAATGTGGGAAGAATGCTTGCCTCATATTGAATTTGCTTATAATCGTTCATTGCATTCTACTACTAAGATGTGCCCTTTTGAAATTGTGTATGGTTTCCTACCTCGTGCACCTATTGATTTGTTGCCTCTTCCATCTTCGGAGAAGGTTAATTTTGATGCTAAAGAACGTTCTGAATTGATTTTAAAAATGCATGAGTTAACTAAGGAAAACATTGAGCGTATGAATGCTAAATATAAACTTGCTGGAGATAAGGGTAGAAAACATGTTGTGTTTGCACCTGGAGATCTTGTTTGGTTACATTTGCGTAAAGATAGATTTCCTAATCTGCGCAAATCAAAGCTAATGCCACGTGCTGATGGTCCTTTTAAGGTTTTAGAGAAAATAAATGATAATGCATATAAACTTGAGCTACCTGCAGATTTTGGGGTTAGTCCCACTTTTAATATTGCAGATTTGAAGCCTTATTTGGGTGAGGAAGATGAGCTTCCGTCGAGGACGACTTCATTTCAAGAAGGGGAGGATGATGAGGACATCAATACCATTGTTACACCCACAGCCCCTACTGTTACATATACTGGACCAATTACTAGAGCTCGCGCACGCCAATTAAATTACCATGTACTTTCGTTTCTTGGTAATGATTCTAATGTTCATGAGATTATGATGCTGCCTAAATTGGATACATTTGTTTTGCTTTCAAATGAAGGGCCTAGCTTGGAGAAGGATGAACATTGGGGCAAGAACACGCATGAAGTTGATGGCATGCGCAAGGGGATCAAGAACGGAGTTACAAGTGATGATTTCAGGACTTTGAAGCCGCCATAAGGAGTGCATGAAGCCATGGACGAAATATACAAGATGCCACTTCATAATATTCGTCCATAGGCTATTCTAGGTGCTGCGTCACCTTATTAATGGGCCAGGCCCATGTAATTTCGAAATACTTAAGTATAGGCTATTTTTAGAGTCCGTATGTGTGGGGGAAACAAGAGTTAGGGTTGGTTTCGGACCCCACCCTCAAGGGCCACGAAATTCCCCTCTCTTCCTCCATATATACAGCCCTTAGGGCGTCGTTTAGACTTTGGGTTTTGTTTAGATTAAAAGTTCGCCATAGCTGCAACTTCGCGTACTTCGTTTGTGTCCAACGACCAGACCAAGACGTCACAGAACCCCACCTTGATCAATAAAGCTTTCATCTTAAATTCGCAATATCCAGATTGCAATCTCAGTTTCTTGCTTGTTCTTCGTTTGCTCGCAGGAAACAGGCCCTCGTGGTCAGGTTGATCGTGCTCCGGTGTGGTCAATAACCCCTCGGAAGTTGGTTTAGCGATTGCTAAGGCGCGACGTCTCGCACGTTCGTAGTCGGATCGTCAAGGTCGACTCCCCCAGAAAACGATAGCCACCATCTCATCAAAACATCGGGACACCTTTGCCTCTATCAGTAGCGGACGAATGTTCCAAGGATGTAATATTTGAATAAACTTGCTCGTGTAATCCTGTATGATGAAAACTTGTTTCATATGCGCTATGCAATGCTTGTTTGAATTTAAAATATTACCTTCTGTTTGGCTGTTTATCCAATCTGAGAGATGGCAAGTCCTCGGCTTCTGCCCCCATGCCACAAGTGCTGGGGTGTTCGGGATAAACCTGAGCACTCTTGTTCCCATTTTTGGGTCCTTCGAGGGAGGTGCTCAGCACAACGAACAAGGCAACCAGACTAATAATGCTTTATCACACTCACTTAGCCATAGAATTCTATAATTTTAAATTTCAGCGAAGCCCCTGGTATTCGGAAGGCTGAATTCGGGGCGCGATACACGCCTTTAAGCCGGACAGGGCCGGCCCCTCGCTCTGAGCGGCATAAGTCTTTAGGGACTCGAAACCTCGCCGAATAGCGACCAGTCTCTCGCCTTATCATGACAGTCAGTTTTAGCTTTCTCTACTGAGGTGCTTAGCCCAGCAGAACCGGGGCACAATCACAGTAGTTCTCCTAGCGCTACCTTAGCCAATAGAGCGGAACGTAAGGTACCAAAACATAGGAGCCGGGCAAACCAAACATTTGACCAAAGACATGATTCGGAGCTGATGCATATAATGTTATAAGTTCGGGGTGCCGCACTTGTGAAAGTGTTCGGACTTCTCACACCATATTGTGGGGTACTTAAGCCCCTGGTGTGATAGAGGCAAAGGTGTCCCGATGTTTCGATGAGATGGTGGCTATCGTTTTCTGTGGGAGTCGACCTTGACGATCCGACTACGAACGTGCGAGACGTCGCGCCTTAGCAATCGCTAAACCAACTTCCGAGGGGTTATTGACCACGCCGGAGCACGATCAACCTGACCACGAGGGCCTGTTTCCTGCGAGCAAACGAAGAACAAGCAAGAAACTGAGATTGCAATCTGGATATTGGGAATATAAGATGAAAGCTTTATTGATCAAGGTGGGGTTCTGTGACGTCTTGGTCTGGTCGTTGGACACAAACGAAGTACGCGAAGTTGCAGCTATGGCGAACTTTTAATCTAAACAAAACCCAAAGTCTAAACGACGCCCTAAGGGCTGTATATATATGGAGGAAGAGAGGGGAATTTCGTGGCCCTTGAGGGTGGGGTCCGAAACCAACCCTAACTCTTGTTTCCCCACACATACGGACTCTAAAAATAGCCTATACTTAAGTATTTCGAAATTACATGGGCCTGGCCCATTAATAAGGTGACGCAGCACCTAGAATAGCCTATGGACGAATATTATGAAGTGGCATCTTGTATATTTCGTCCATGGATTCATGCACTCCTTATGGCGGCTTCAAAGTCCTGAAATCATCACTTGTAACTCCGTTCTTGATCCCCTTGCGCATGCCATCAACTTCATGCGTGTTCTTGCTCCAATGTTCATCCTTCTCCAACCTAGGCCCCTTCATTTGAAAGCAAAACAAATGTATCCAATTTAGGCAGCATCATAATCTCATGAACATTAGAATCATTACCAAGAAACGAAAGTACCTGGTAATTTAATTGGCGTGCGCGAGCTCTAGTAATTGGTCCAGTATATGTAACAGTAGGGGCTGTGGGTGTAACAATGGTATTGATGTCCTCATCATCCTCCCCTTCTTGAAATGAAGTCGTCCTCGACGGAAGCTCATCTTCCTCACCCAAATAAGGCTTCAAATCTGCAATATTAAAAGTGGGACTAACCCCAAAATCTGCAGGTAGCTCAAGTTTATATGCATTATCATTTATTTTCTCTAAAACCTTAAAAGGACCATCAGCACGTGGCATTAGCTTTGATTTGCGCAGATTAGGAAATCTATCTTTACGCAAATGTAACCAAACAAGATCTCCAGGTGCAAACACAACATGTTTTCTACCCTTATCTCCAGCAAGTTTATATTTAGCATTCATACGCTCAATGTTTTCCTTAGTTAACTCATGCATTTTTAAAATCAATTCAGAACGTTCTTTAGCATCAAAATTAACCTTCTCCGAAGATGGAAGAGGCAACAAATCAATAGGTGCACGAGGTAGGAAACCATACACAATTTCGAAAGGGCACAACTTAGTAGTAGAATGCAATGAACGATTATAAGCAAATTCAATATGAGGCAAGCATTCTTCCCACATTTTCTTGTTATTCTTCAAAACAGCCCTAAGCATAGTAGACAATGTTCTATTGACTACTTCAGTTTGTCCATCAGTTTGGGGGTGACAAGTAGTACTAAAAAGCAGCTTAGTCCCCAACTTAGCCCATAAACATCTCCAAAAGTGGCTAAGAAATTTAGTATCACGATCTGAAACAATAGTATTTGGCACACCATGTAAGCGAATAATTTCACGAAAGAACAAATCAGCAACATTAACGGCATCATCGCTTTTATGACATGGTATAAAGTGTGCCATTTTCGAGAACCTATCCACGACAACAAATATGCTATCCCTCCCCTTCTTTGTTCTAGGTAAACCTAAAACAAATTCCATAGATATATCCTCCCAAGGAACACTAGGTACAGGCAAAGGCATATATAAACCATGAGGATTGAGTCGTGACTTAGCTCTTTGACATGTAGTGCAGCGAGCAACAAAACGCTCAACATCCCGTCTCATCTTTGGCCAAAAGAAATGTGTAGCAAGTATATCCTCCGTCTTCTTGACGCCAAAGTGTCCCATTAATCCTCCTCCATGCGCCTCCTGCAACAACAAAAGACGAACGGAGCTAGCTGGAATGCATAGCTTGTTAGCACGAAACACAAATCCATCGTTAAGAACGAACTTGTTCCAAGTTCTCCCTTCCTTACAATTCTGCAATACATCTTTAAATTCAGCATCATTAACATATTGATCCTTGATGGTCTCCAAACCAAATATTTTAAAGTCAAGTTGTGAAAGCATAGTATAACGACGAGACAAGGCATCAGCAATAACATTTTCTTTACCCTTCTTGTGTTTAATCACATAAGGGAAAGTCTCAATGAATTCAACCCATTTAGCATGTCGACGGTTCAGTTTTGCTTGACTTTTAATGTGTTTCAAAGATTCATGATCAGAATGTATAACAAATTCCTTGGGCCATAAATAATGTTGCCATGTTTCTAAGGTCCGAACAAGAGCATATAATTCTTTATCATAAGTAGAATAGTTCAGACTAGGCCCACTCAATTTTTCAGAAAAGTATGCAACAGGTTTTCCATCTTGTAATAACACACCTCCTAATCCAATTCCACTAGCATCACATTCAAGCTCAAAAGTCTTATTGAAATTAGGAAGTTGGAGTAAAGGAGCATGTGTCAACTTATCTTTCAATACCGTGAAGGCTTCTTCCTGTGCGGTACCCCAAACAAAAGGTACATCCTTCTTTGTAAGCTCGTTGAGAGGTGCAGCAATGGTGCTGAAATCTCTCACAAAACGCCTATAAAACCAGCGAGGCCAAGGAAACTCCTCACTTGTGTGACCGTTTTGGGCTGCGGCCAACTCTCAATAGCTTCAATCTTGGCTTTATCAACTTCAATTCCCTGTGGTGTAACAACATAGCCAAGAAAAGATACTCGGTCGGTGCAAAAGGTGCACTTTCCAAGGTTACCAAACAAACGTGCATCACGTAGAGCAATAAAAACAGCACGTAAATGTTCCAAATATTCCTCCAAAGATTTGCTATAAATCAATATGTCATCAAAGTAAACTACCACAAATCGTCCAATGGAAGCACGTAAAACTTCGTTCATTAACCTCATGAAAGTACTAGGTGCATTAGTTAACCCAAAAGGCATGACTAACCACTCATATAATCCAAACTTAGTTTTAAATGCTGTTTTCCATTCATCTCCCAATTTCATACGAATTTGATGGTAACCACTACGCAAATCAACTTTGGAGAATATTGTAGAGCCACTCAATTCATCAAGCATATCATCTAGCCTAGGAATAGGATGACGATAACGAATAGTAATATTATTAATGCCTCTACAATCAACGCACATACGCGACGTACCATCCTTTTTCGGCACTAAAATGATAGGAACAGCACAAGGACTAAGGGATTCGCGTATATAACCTTTGTCGAGCAGTTCTTGTACTTGACGCATAATCTCCTTCGTCTCCTCTGGATTGGTACGGTATGGTGCCCGGTTGGGTAATGATGCACCGGGAATTAAGTCAATTTGATGCTCAATCCCGCGAATAGGTGGTAATCCCGGTGGCACGTCTTGTGGAAAGACGTCGGCGAACTCCTGCAAAATGTTAGTGACAGCAGGAGGCAAAGAGGAAGGCACGTCCTCGAATGAAAATAATGCCTCTTTGCACACAAAAGCATAGCAAACAGATTTGCTAAAATCTAGATCATCAATATCAGATTTGGTGGCAAGTAAACATGCACTTTTCAATTTAATTTCAGAAGCAACACTAGATTGTTTATTATTATTAGGCTGCATTTGTTGCTCAAATTCTTTTGCCACAATCTGATTTTCACTCTTAGTTTTCTCCTGTTTTGCTTTATTAGCTCTATTAATATCATCTTTCAAAATGGAATCAGGAGTCATAGGAAGCAAAGTAATATTTTTATCCTTATGAACAAGAGTATACTGATTGTTTCTACCATGGTGAATAGAATTTTTATCAAATTGCCATGGTCTACCAAGTAATAAGGAACATGCTTGCATCGGTACCATATCACAATCAACATAATCAGCATATGTAGAGATACTAAAATGCACACGAACAGTACGTGTTACCTTAACCTTGCCGCTGTTGTTGAACCATTGGATGTAGTAAGGATGTGGATGTGGTCTTGTGGTGAGAGATAGCTTCTCCACCATCTCGATGCTAGCCAAGTTGTTGCAACTCCCTCCATCTACGATCACGCGAACAGAACGTTCCTTCACAACTCCCTTTGTATGGAACAAATTATGCCTCTAATTTTGCTCAGCTTGTGTAACCTGCACACTCAAAACACGTTGAGCAACTAAACATTCATACCTGTCAGCATCTTCAGGAGCCATGTATTGCGTCTCATGATCAGAATCGTCTCCACCGTGTTCGTCACGTGTAATAAGAGCGAAAATCTCCTCATCATAGTCACTAGCGGACTCATACCCACCATCCTCAGTAACAATCATCACACGCTTAGATGGGCATTCTCTCGCATAATGACCTCCACCCTTGCAACGTCGACAAATAATATCATGTGTTTGCCCTGTTGATGCCATGGATGAAGAAGAGCTCTTTGCAGGCCCAGAAGGTGTGCTCTTGGCAGATAGTGGTGATTGTGCCTGCTTTATTGTATCACGGTTGGAGGTGGCAGCCGACGGAGGCGCCGGTGAAGCAGAACGTGTGGAAGTAGATGATGCACGTGGTGTCCATGAAGAAGGTCGACCTGTAGAAAAGTTAGTCCGCGCCAATGCCTGTCGATCCTGCACTTCACGTTCAGCTTTACAAGCAAGATGGAATAAACGAGTGATATTAGTATACTCCTTATACTCTAGAATCGTCTGAATCTCTCTATTTAATCCACCCATAAAACGTGCAAGCATAGCTTCATTCTCCTCAACAATACCACATCTAATCATGCCAGTTTGTAATTCCTGATAATATTCTTCTACAGAATTTTTTCCCTGTCTTAAGCGCTGCAATTTTTGAAGTAATTCACGTTGATAATATGGTGGAACCCAACGAGTATGCATAGCAGTTTTCAAAGCAGCCCAAGTAGCAGGAATGGGATATAATCTACAATGCTCAGACCACCAAACACATGCAAAACTAGTGAATGCACAAACAGCAGCAGGAACACGTCTCTCCTCGGGATATTGTAAACATGTAAATCGTTGTTCAGTTTCTAACTCCCAAGTAAGATATATATCAGGAACATATCTACCCTCAAATGGTGGAATATTCAATTTTAGTTTAGGGAGATGGTCATGATCTCGTACCTGAGGGTGAGCCCTACCATTGCCATTATTTGCATGTGGACGACCTGATGGTTGCTGTGCTGGTGGTGGCACGTAGTTCTGATTTTGATCAACCTCATCCTCGTAATCGCCAGCAAAATCATCCTCCTCCGCATCAGCAGCAGGAGCCACAGAAGTAGCAACAACAGCACCAACAGTTTGGCCAGGTGCAAGAGGGAGACGGCTCGCTCGGCGGAGGGCTGTTTCACGATGTGTCGGTAGTCGTCGTTGTTGTTGTTGTAGAGGTGCGTTAGGTGCAGCCGGTGGTGGTGGTGGAAGACGCGCGAGCAATTCATTAAACCTGTTATCGAGCTTTGTTTCGAACGTCTTCTCCATGTCATCTATCTTCTCCATGGCCTCTTCAAATCTGTTTAGCACATCCTGCACCTGTCCATTCATCATTTGCTGAAATTTATCATGCAACTCCTGATTCGTCATGTTCTCCCAGTCAGTCTCGTCGGCTTGTGATCCTGCCATGGTTAGCAACAATAGAAAACACACAAGAATATGATCCTACAGAATACTAACAAGAGGTGGTGGTGGCGGGTGTCACAAATCCGTCAAGCAAATCTCAAATTCTTACCAGTTCTTACCCAGCAGCAGGCGGTGATCGGCAACCGTTGTGGTCAAAACTCTCAAAAGCTTGGATAGAGCGATTGCCAGGGAGAGTCAAACGCACGACGTAGAGGTATGTGGAGCTGGGAAGGCTTATAGTATGGTAGCAAAAAGGGTCAGCAATAATCAATTCAGAGATGCAAAGTTGAATAAACGCTCAACGACGGTACTGTGCTGGTCCTAGCTAGACCGTGCTAGAGACGCGAGCCTAGAACACTAACAAAATCATGGCGCTGCATGTAAATAAGAGGAGCGCAAAAAAAAAAGAGGAGCGCAAAAAAAAAGAGGAGCGCAAAAAAAAAAGCGAAAAAGAAAGTTCCAGAGTGTGCTTTTCCCTTATTTACGTGCAGCGCCGTGATTTTGTTAGTGTTCTAGGCTCGCGTCTCTAGCACGGTCTAGCCTAGGACCAGCACAGTACCGTCGTTGAGCGTTTATTCAACTTTGCATCTCTGAATTGATTATTGCTGACCCTTTTTGCTACCATACTATAAGCCTTCCCAGCTCCACATACCTCTACGTCGTGCGTTTGACTCTCCCTGGCAATCGCTCTATCCAAGCTTTTGAGAGTTTTGACTACAACGGTTGCCGATCACCGCCTGCTGCTGGGTAAGAACTGGTAAGAATTTGAGATTTGCTTGACGGATTTGTGACACCCGCCACCACCACCTCTTGTTAGTATTCTGTAGGATCATATTCTTGTGTGTTTTCTATTGTTGCTAACCATGGCAGGATCACAAGCCGACGAGACTGACTGGGAGAACATGACGAATCAGGAGTTGCATGATAAATTTCAGCAAATGATGAATGGACAGGTGCAGGATGTGCTAAACAGATTTCAAGAGGCCATGGAGAAGATAGATGACATGGAGAAGACGTTCGAAACAAAGCTCGATGACAGGTTTAATGAATTGCTCGCGCGTCTTCCACCACCACCACCGGCTGCACCTAACGCACCTCTACAACAACAACAACGACGACTACCTACACATCGTGAAACAGCCCTCCGCCGAGCGAGCCGTCTCCCTCTTGCACCTGGCCAAACTGTTGGTGCTGCTGTTGCTACTTCTGTGGCTCCTGCTGCTGATGCGGAGGAGGATGATTTTGCTGGCGATTACGAGGATGAGGTTGATCAAAATCAGAACTACGTGCCACCACCAGCACAGCAACCATCAGGTCGTCCACATGCAAATAATGGCAATGGTAGGGCTCACCCTCAGGTACGAGATCATGACCATCTTCCTAAACTAAAATTGAATATTCCACCATTTGAGGGTAGATATGTTCCTGATATATATCTTACTTGGGAGTTAGAAACTGAACAACGATTTACATGTTTACAATATCCCGAGGAGAGACGTGTTCCTGCTGCTGTTTGTGCATTCACTAGTTTTGCATGTGTTTGGTGGTCTGAGCATTGTAGATTATATCCCATTCCTGCTACTTGGGCTGCTTTGAAAACTGCTATGCGTACTCGTTGGGTTCCACCATATTATCAACGTGAATTACTTCAAAAATTGCAGCGCTTAAGACAGGGAAAAAATTCTGTAGAAGAATATTATCAGGAATTACAAACTGGCATGATTAGATGTGGTATTGTTGAGGAGAATGAAGCTATGCTTGCACGTTTTATGGGTGGATTAAATAGAGAGATTCAGACGATTCTAGAGTATAAGGAGTATACTAATATCACTCGTTTATTCCATCTTGCTTGTAAAGCTGAACGTGAAGTGCAGGATCGACAGGCATTGGCGCGGACTAACTTTTCTACAGGTCGACCTTCTTCATGGACACCACGTGCATCATCTACTTCCACACGTTCTGCTTCACCGGCGCCTCCGTCGGCTGCCACCTCCAACCGTGATACAATAAAGCAGGCACAATCACCACTATCTGCCAAGAGCACACCTTCTGGGCCTGCAAAGAGCTCTTCTTCATCCATGGCATCAACAGGGCAGACACATGATATTATTTGTCGACGTTGCAAGGGGTGGAGGTCATTATGCGAGAGAATGCCCATCTAAGCGTGTGATGATTGTTACTGAGGATGGTGGGTATGAGTCCGCTAGTGACTATGATGAGGAGCCTTTGGCTCTTATTACACGTGACGAACACGGTGGAGACGATTCTGATCATGAGACGCAATACATGGCTCCTGAAGATGCTGACAGGTATGAGTTTAGTTGCTCAACGTGTTTTGAGTGTGCAGGTTACACAAGCTGAGCAAAATCAGAGGCATAATTTTTTCCATACAAAGGGAGTTGTGAAGGAACGTTCTGTTCGCGTGATCATAGATGGAGGGAGTTGCAACAACTTGGCTAGCATCGAGATGGTGGAGAAGCTATCTCTCACCACAAGACCACATCCACATCCTTACTACATCCAATGGTTCAACAACAGCGGCAAGGTTAAGGTAACATGTACTGTTCGTGTGCATTTTAGTATCTCTACATATGCTGATTATGTTGATTGTGATGTGGTACCTATGCAAGCATGTTCCTTATTACTTGGTAGACCATGGCAATTTGATAAAAATTCTATTCACCATGGTAGAAACAATCAGTATACTCTTGTTCATAAGGATAAAAATATTACTTTGCTTCCTATGACTCCTGATTCCATTTTGAAAGATGATATTAATAGAGCTAATAAAGCAAAACAGGAGAAAACTAAGAGTGAAAATCAGATTGTGGCAAAAGAATTTGAGCAACAAATGCAGCCTAATAATAATAAACAATCTAGTGTTGCTTCTGAAATTAAATTGAAAAGTGCATGTTTACTTGCCACCAAATCTGATATTGATGATCTAGATTTTAGCAAATCTGTTTGCTATGCTTTTGTGTGCAAAGAGGCTTTATTTTCATTCGAGGACGCACCTTCCTCTTTGCCTCCTGCTGTCACTAACATTTTGCAGGAGTTCGCCGACGTCTTTCCACAAGACGTGCCACCGGGATTACCACCTATTCGCGGGATTGAGCATCAAATTGACTTAATTCCCGGTGCATCATTACCCAACCGTGCACCATACCGTACCAATCCAGAGGAGACGAAGGAGATTATGCGTCAAGTACAAGAACTGCTCGACAAAGGTTATATACGCGAATCCCTTAGTCCTTGTGCTGTTCCTATCATTTTAGTGCCGAAAAAGGATGGTACGTCGCGTATGTGCGTTGATTGTAGAGGCATTAATAATATTACTATTCGTTATCGTCGTCCTATTCCTAGGCTAGATGATATGCTTGATGAATTGAGTGGCTCTACAATATTCTCCAAAGTTGATTTGCGTAGTGGTTACCATCAAATTCGTATGAAATTGGGAGATGAATGGAAAACAGCATTTAAAACTAAGTTTGGATTATATGAGTGGTTAGTCATGCCTTTTGGGTTAACTAATGCACCTAGTACTTTCATGAGGTTAATGAACGAAGTTTTACGTGCCTTCATTGGACGATTTGTGGTAGTTTACTTTGATGACATATTGATTTATAGCAAATCTTTGGAGGACCATTTGGAACATTTACGTGCTGTTTTTATTGCTCTACGTGATGCACGTTTGTTTGGTAACCTTGGAAAGTGCACCTTTTGCACCGACCGAGTATCTTTTCTTGGCTATGTTGTTACTCCACAGGGAATTGAAGTTGATAAAGCCAAGATTGAAGCTATTGAGAGTTGGCCGCAGCCCAAAACGGTCACACAAGTGAGGAGTTTCCTTGGCCTCGCTGGTTTCTATAGGCGTTTTGTGAGAGATTTCAGCACCATTGCTGCACCTGTCAACGAGCTTACAAAGAAGGATGTACCTTTTGTTTGGGGTACCGCACAGGAAGAAGCCTTCACGGTATTGAAAGATAAGTTAACACATGCTCCTTTACTCCAACTCCCTAATTTCAATAAGACTTTTGAGCTTGAATGTGATGCTAGTGGAATTGGATTAGGAGGTGTGTTATTACAAGATGGAAAACCTGTTGCATACTTTTCTGAAAAATTGAGTGGGCCTAGTCTGAACTATTCTACTTATGATAAAGAATTATATGCTCTTGTTCGGACCTTAGAAACATGGCAACATTATTTATGGCCCAAGGAATTTGTTATACATTCTGATCATGAATCTTTGAAACACATTAAAAGTCAAGCAAAACTGAACCGTAGACATGCTAAATGGGTTGAATTCATTGAGACTTTCCCTTATGTCATTAAACACAAGAAGGGTAAAGAAAATGTTATTGCTGATGCCTTGTCTCGTCGTTATACTATGCTTTCACAACTTGACTTTAAAATATTTGGTTTGGAGACCATCAAGGATCAATATGTTAATGATGCTGAATTTAAAGATGTATTGCAGAATTGTAAGGAAGGGAGAACTTGGAACAAGTTCGTTCTTAACGATGGATTTGTGTTTCGTGCTAACAAGCTATGCATTCCAGTTAGCTCCGTTCATCTTTTGTTATTGCAGGAGGCGCATGGAGGAGGATTAATGGGACACTTTGGCGTCAAGAAGACGGAGGATATACTTGCTACACATTTCTTTTGGCCAAAGATGAGACGGGATGTTGAGCGTTTTGTTGCTCGCTACACTACATGTCAAAGAGCTAAGTCACGACTCAATCCTCATGGTTTATATATGCCTTTGCCTGTACCTAGTGTTCCTTGGGAGGATATATCTATGGACTTTGTTTTAGGTTTACCTCGAACAAAGAAGGGGAGGGATAGCATATTTGTTGTCGTGGATAGGTTCTCGAAAATGGCACACTTTATACCATGTCATAAAAGCGATGATGCTGTTAATGTTGCTGATTTGTTCTTTCGTGAAATTATTCGCTTACATGGTGTGCCAAATACTATTGTTTCAGATCGTGATACTAAATTTCTTAGCCACTTTTGGAGATGTTTATGGGCTAAGTTGGGGACTAAGCTGCTTTTTAGTACTACTTGTCACCCCCAAACTGATGGACAAACTGAAGTAGTCAATAGAACATTGTCCACTATGCTTAGGGCTGTTTTGAAGAATAACAATAAATGTGGGAAGAATGCTTGCCTCATATTGAATTTGCTTATAATCGTTCATTGCATTCTACTACTAAGATGTGCCCTTTTGAAATTGTGTATGGTTTCCTACCTCGTGCACCTATTGATTTGTTGCCTCTTCCATCTTCGGAGAAGGTTAATTTTGATGCTAAAGAACGTTCTGAATTGATTTTAAAAATGCATGAGTTAAATAAGGAAAACATTGAGCGTATGAATGCTAAATATAAACTTGCTGGAGATAAGGGTAGAAAACATGTTGTGTTTGCACCTGGAGATCTTGTTTGGTTACATTTGCGTAAAGATAGATTTCCTAATCTGCGCAAATCAAAGCTAATGCCACGTGCTGATGGTCCTTTTAAGGTTTTAGAGAAAATAAATGATAATGCATATAAACTTGAGCTACCTGCAGATTTTGGGGTTAGTCCCACTTTTAACATTGCAGATTTGAAGCCTTATTTGGGTGAGGAAGATGAGCTTCCGTCGAGGACGACTTCATTTCAAGAAGGGGAGGATGATGAGGACATCAATACCATTATTACACCCACAGCCCCTACTGTTACATATACTGGACCAATTACTAGAGCTCGCGCACGCCAATTAAATTGGATACATTTGTTTTGCTTACAAATGAAGGTCCTAGCTTGGAGAAGGATGAACATTGGAGCAAGAACATGAATGGAGTTGATGGCATGCGCAAGGGGATCAAGAACGGAGTTACAAGTGATGATTTCAGGACTTTGAAGCCGCCATAAGGAGTGCATGAAGCCTTGGACGAAATATACAAGATGCCACTTCATAATATTCGTCCATAGGCTATTCTAGGTGCTGCGTCACCTTATTAATGGGCCAGGCCCATGTAATTTCGAAATACTTAAGTATAGGCTATTTTTAGAGTCCGTATGTGTGGGGAAACAAGAGTTAGGGTTGGTTTCGGACCCCACCCTCAAGGGCCACGAAATTCCCCTCTCTTCCTCCATATATACAGCCCTTAGGGCGTCGTTTAGACTTGGGTTTTGTTTAGATTAAAAGTTCGCCATAGCTGCAACTTCGCGTACTTCGTTTGTGTCCAACGACCAGACCAAGACGTCACAGAACCCCACCTTGATCAATAAAGCTTTCATCTTATATTCGCAATATCCAGATTGCAATCTCAGCTTCTTGCTTGTTCTTCGTTTGCTCGCAGGAAACAGGCCCTCGTGGTCAGGTTGATCGTGCTCCGGCGTGGTCAATAACCCCTCGGAAGTTGGTTTAGCGATTGCTAAGGCGCGACGTCTCGCACGTTCGTAGTCGGATCGTCAAGGTCGACTCCCACAGAAAACGATAGCCACCATCTCATCGAAACATCGGGACACCTTTGCCTCTATCAGTAATGATTCTAATGTTCATGAGATTATGATGCTGCCTAAATTAGATACATTTATTTTGCTTTCAAATGAAGGGCCTAGCTTGGAGAAGGATGAACATTGGAGCAAGAACACGCATGGAGTTGATGGCATGCGCAAGGGGATCAAGAACGGAGTTACAAGTGATGATTTCAGGACTTTGAAGCCGCCATAAGGAGTGCATGAAGCCATGGACGAAATATACAAGATAATATTCGTCCATAGGCTATTCTAGGTGCTGCGTCACCTTATTAATGGGTCAGGCCCATGTAATTTCGAAATACTTAAGTATAGGCTATTTTTAGAGTCCGTATGTGTGGGGAAACAAGAGTTAGGGTTGGTTTCGGACCCCACCCTCAAGGGCCACGAAATTCCTCTCTCTTCCTCCATATATACAGCCCTTAGGGCATCGTTTAGACTTTGGGTTTTGTTTAGATTAAAAGTTCGCCATAGCTGCAACTTCTCGTACTTCGTTTGTGTCCAACGACCAGACCAAGACGTCACAGAACCCCACCTTGATCAATAAAGCTTTCATCTTATATTCGCAATATCCAGATTGCAATCTCAGTTTCTTGCTTGTTCTTCGTTTGCTCGCAGGAAACAGGCCCTCGTGGTCAGGTTGATCGTGCTCCGGCGTGGTCAATAACCCCTCGGAAGTTGGTTTAGCGATTGCTAAGGCGCGACGTCTCGCACGTTCGTAGTCGGATCGTCAAGGTTGACTCCCACAGGAAACGATAGCCACCATCTCATCGAAACATCGGGACACCTTTGCCTCTATCAAGTGGTATCAGATTTCCAGGTTGCTCGGTGTGATTTTTACAGTTTTTCGTAGATTAGATCGAGTCTGTTCTTCATACCTACGGTCCACGAAAAAGCCACAAAAAAAATTAGGGTTAGTTCATCATATCCGAACCAATCTGAGCCTTTGCATAATCTTTTTAGGGTTTTTGCTTTGTTGAATTTGCGGTTGCATCGTCGTGTCAAGTTGCTGGTCTTAGAGTCTAGTCTTTTAGAGTTTCGAGTTCTGGTCATAAGTTGTCACGCCGCCGCCGCACCATCATCATCGCCCATCTACCACCATTGCTTATCCGCCACTGTTCTGAATCCGTATCCATATACCACCACCAATCCGTATCCATATACCACCACCAATTTGTATCCATATACCACCACCAATCTGTAACCATATATCCACCACCAATCTGAGTTCCTCTCATATTAGGTTTGTTCTTGAGATCAATCTCAATTCCGATTCGTGTTTCCTTGCCTGCGTAGGTCTCGGGAAAAAAAAAGAGTCTGGAGACCCCCGGGCAGTTTTTAGGCCAAAATTTTCACGGGCAAAAATATTTTTTCCCTATCCTATTTTTAGGGTTTTCTGAGTCTTTTGAGCCACGTGCCATCATAGTGCTTTTTTGTCGCACTTTTTCGTCGTCGCTGCCCTGATTTCCGAAAAAAAAAAGTGAAAAAAAATTTTCGTGCCCATCCTATCAGTTTGACGAGGGAAGAGTTTTGAGACACTCGCCATTATAGTAATTTTTCGCAAAAAAAAAGAGGAGCGCAAAAAAAAAGAAAAAAAAAGAGGAGCGCAAAAAAAAAGAAAAAAAAAGAGGAGCGCAAAAAAAAAGCGAAAAAAAAAAGTTCCAGAGTGTGCTTTTCCCTTATTTACGTGCAGCGCCGTGATTTTGTTAGTGTTCTAGGCTCGCGTCTCTAGCACGGTCTAGCCTAGGACCAGCACAGTACCGTCGTTGAGCGTTTATTCAACTTTGCATCTCTGAATTGATTATTGCTGACCCTTTTTGCTACCATACTATAAGCCTTCCCAGCTCCACATACCTCTACGTCGTGCGTTTGACTCTCCCTGGCAATCGCTCTATCCAAGCTTTTGAGAGTTTTGACTACAACGGTTGCCGATCACCGCCTACTGCTGGGTAAGAACTGGTAAGAATTTGAGATTTGCTTGACGGATTTGTGACACCCGCCACCACCACCTCTTGTTAGTATTCTGTAGGATCATATTCTTGTGTGTTTTCTATTGTTGCTAACCATGGCAGGATCACAAGCCGACGAGACTGACTGGGAGAACATGACGAATCAGGAGTTGCATGATAAATTTCAGCAAATGATGAATGGACAGGTGCAGGATGTGCTAAACAGATTTGAAGAGGCCATGGAGAAGATAGATGACATGGAGAAGACGTTCGAAACAAATCTCGATAACAGGTTTAATGAATTGCTCGCGCGTCTTCCACCACCACCACCGGCTGCACCTAACGCACCTCTAAAACAACAACAACAACAACAACAACAACAACGACTACCTACACATCGTGAAACAGCCCTCTGCCGAGCGAGCCGTCTCCCTCTTGCACCTGGGCAAACTGTTGGTGCTGCTGTTGCTACTTCTGTGGCTCCTGCTGCTGATGCGGAGGAGGATGATTTTGCTGGCGATTACGAGGATGAGGTTGATCAAAATCAGAACTACGTGCCACCACCAGCACAGCAACCATCAGGTCGTCCACATGCAAATAATGGAAATGGTAGGGCTCACCCTCAGGTACGAGATCATGACCATCTCCCTAAACTAAAATTGAATATTCCACCATTTGAGGGTAGATATGTTCCTGATATATACCTTACTTGGGAGTTAGAAACTGAACAACGATTTACATGTTTACAATATCCCGAGGAGAGACGTGTTCCTGCTGCTGTTTGTGCATTCACTAGTTTTGCATGTGTTTGGTGGTCTGAGCATTGTAGATTATATCCCATTCCTGCTACTTGGGCTGCTTTGAAAACTGCTATGCGTACTCGTTGGGTTCCACCATATTATCAACGTGAATTACTTCAAAAATTGCAGCGCTTAAGACAGGGAAAAAATTCTGTAGAAGAATATTATCAGGAACTACAAACTGGCATGATTAGATGTGGTATTGTTGAGGAGAATGAAGCTATGCTTGCACGTTTTATGGGTGGATTAAATAGAGAGATTCAGACGATTCTAGAGTATAAGGAGTATACTAATATCACTCGTTTATTCCATCTTGCTTGTAAAGCTGAACGTGAAGTGCAGGATCGACAGGCATTGGCGCGGACTAACTTTTCTGCAGGTCGACCTTCTTCATGGACACCACGTGCATCATCTACTTCCACACGTTCTGCTACACCGGCGCCTCCGTCGGCTGCCACCTCCAACCGTGATACAATAAAGCATGCACAATCACCACTATCTGCCAAGAGCACACCTTCTGGGCCTGCAAAGAGCACTTCTTCATCCATGGCATCAACAGGGCAAACACATGATATTATTTGTCGACGTTGCAAGGGTGGAGGTCATTATACGAGAGAATGCCCATCTAAGCGTGTGATGATTGTTACTGAGGATGGTGGGTATGAGTCCGCTAGTGACTATGATGAGGAGACTTTGGCTCTTATTACACGTGACGAACACGGTGGAGACGATTCTGATCATGAGACGCAATACATGGCTCCTGAAGATGCTGACAGGTATGAATGTTTAGTTGCTCAACGTGTTTTGAGTGTGCAGGTTACACAAGCTGAGCAAAATCAGAGGCATAATTTGTTCCATACAAAGGGAGTTGTGAAGGAACGTTCTGTTCGCGTGATCATAGATGGAGGGAGTTGCAACAACTTGGCTAGCATCGAGATGGTGGAGAAGCTATCTCTCACCACAAGACCACATCCACATCCTTACTACATCCAATGGTTCAACAACAGCGGCAAGGTTAAGGTAACACGTACTGTTCGTGTGCATTTTAGTATCTCTACATATGCTGATTATGTTGATTGTGATGTGGTACCTATGCAAGCATGTTCCTTATTACTTGGTAGACCATGGCAATTTGATAAAAATTCTATTCACCATGGTAGAAACAATCAGTATACTCTTGTTCATAAGGATAAAAATATTACTTTGCTTCCTATGACTCCTGATTCCATTTTGAAAGATGATATTAATAGAGCTAATAAAGCAAAACAGGAGAAAACTAAGAGTGAAAATCAGATTGTGGCAAAAGAATTTGAGCAACAAATGCAGCCTAATAATAATAAACAATCTAGTGTTGCTTCTGAAATTAAATTGAAAAGTGCATGTTTCCTTGCCACCAAATCTGATATTGATGATCTAGATTTTAGCAAATCTGTTTGCTATGCTTTTGTGTGCAAAGAGGCATTATTTTCATTCGAGGACGCGCCTTCCTCTTTGCCTCCTGCTGTCACTAACATTTTGCAGGAGTTCGCCGACGTCTTTCCACAAGACGTGCCACCGGGATTACCACCTATTCGCGGGATTGAGCATCAAATTGACTTAATTCCCGGTGCATCATTACCCAACCGTGCACCATACCGTACCAATCCAGAGGAGACGAAGGAGATTATGCGTCAAGTACAAGAACTGCTCGACAAAGGTTATATACGCGAATCCCTTAGTCCTTGTGCTGTTCCTATCATTTTAGTGCCGAAAAAGGATGGTACGTCGCGTATGTGCGTTGATTGTAGAGGCATTAATAATATTACTATTCGTTATCGTCATCCTATTCCTAGGCTAGATGATATGCTTGATGAATTGAGTGGCTCTACAATATTCTCCAAAGTTGATTTGCGTAGTGGTTACCATCAAATTCGTATGAAATTGGGAGATGAATGGAAAACAGCATTTAAAACTAAGTTTGGATTATATGAGTGGTTAGTCATGCCTTTTGGGTTAACTAATGCACCTAGTACTTTCATGAGGTTAATGAACGAAGTTTTACGTGCCTTCATTGGACGATTTGTGGTAGTTTACTTTGATGACATATTGATTTATAGCAAATCTTTGGAGGACCATTTGGAACATTTACGTGCTGTTTTTATTGCTCTACGTGATGCACGTTTGTTTGGTAACCTTGGAAAGTGCACCTTTTGCACCGACCGAGTATCTTTTCTTGGCTATGTTGTTACTCCACAGGGAATTGAAGTTGATAAAGCCAAGATTGAAGCTATTGAGAGTTGGCCGCAGCCCAAAACGGTCACACAAGTGAGGAGTTTCCTTGGCCTCGCTGGTTTCTATAGGCGTTTTGTGAGAGATTTCAGCACCATTGCTGCACCTCTCAACGAGCTTACAAAGAAGGATGTACCTTTTGTTTGGGGTACCGCACAGGAAGAAGCCTTCACGGTATTGAAAGATAAGTTAACACATGCTCCTTTACTCCAACTTCCTAATTTCAATAAGACTTTTGAGCTTGAATGTGATGCTAGTGGAATTGGATTAGGAGGTGTGTTATTACAAGATGGAAAACCTGTTGCATACTTTTCTGAAAAATTGAGTGGGCCTAGTCTGAACTATTCTACTTATGATAAAGAATTATATGCTCTTGTTCGGACCTTAGAAACATGGCAACATTATTTATGGCCCAAGGAATTTGTTATACATTCTGATCATGAATCTTTGAAACACATTAAAAGTCAAGCAAAACTGAACCGTAGACATGCTAAATGGGTTGAATTCATTGAGACTTTCCCTTATGTCATTAAACACAAGAAGGGTAAAGAAAATGTTATTGCTGATGCCTTGTCTCGTCGTTATACTATGCTTTCACAACTTGACTTTAAAATATTTGGTTTGGAGACCATCAACGATCAATATGTTCATGATGCTGAATTTAAAGATGTATTGCAGAATTGTAAGGAAGGGAGAACTTGGAACAAGTTCGTTCTTAACGATGGATTTGTGTTTCGTGCTAACAAGCTATGCATTCCAGCTAGCTCCGTTCGTCTTTTGTTATTGCAGGAGGCGCATGGAGGAGGATTAATGGGACACTTTGGCGTCAAAAAGACGGAGGATATACTTGCTACACATTTCTTTTGGCCAAAGATGAGACGGGATGTTGAGCGTTTTGTTGCTCGCTGCACTACATGTCAAAGAGCTAAGTCACGACTCAATCCTCATGGTTTATATATGCCTTTGCCTGTACCTAGTGTTCCTTGGGAGGATATATCTATGGACTTTGTTTTAGGTTTACCTCGAACAAAGAAGGGGAGGGATAGCATATTTGTTGTCGTGGATAGGTTCTCGAAAATGGCACACTTTATACCATGTCATAAAAGCGATGATGCTGTTAATGTTGCTGATTTGTTCTTTCGTGAAATTATTCGCTTACATGGTGTGCCAAATACTATTGTTTCAGATCGTGATACTAAATTTCTTAGCCACTTTTGGAGATGTTTATGGGCTAAGTTGGGGACTAAGCTGCTTTTTAGTACTACTTGTCACCCCCAAACTGATGGACAAACTGAAGTAGTCAATAGAACATTGTCTACTATGCTTAGGGCTGTTTTGAAGAATAACAAGAAAATGTGGGAAGAATGCTTGCCTCATATTGAATTTGCTTATAATCGTTCATTGCATTCTACTACTAAGATGTGCCCTTTTGAAATTGTGTATGGTTTCCTACCTCGTGCACCTATTGATTTGTTGCCTCTTCCATCTTCGGAGAAGGTTAATTTTGATGCTAAAGAACGTTCTGAATTGATTTTAAAAATGCATGAGTTAACTAAGGAAAACATTGAGCGTATGAATGCTAAATATAAACTTGCTGGAGATAAGGGTAGAAAACATGTTGTGTTTGCACCTGGCGATCTTGTTTGGTTACATTTGCGTAAAGATAGATTTCCTAATCTGCGCAAATCAAAGCTAATGCCACGTGCTGATGGTCCTTTTAAGGTTTTAGAGAAAATAAATGATAATGCATATAAACTTGAGCTACCTGCAGATTTTGGGGTTAGTCCCACTTTTAACATTGCAGATTTGAAGCCTTATTTGGGTGAGGAAGATGAGCTTCCGTCGAGGACGACTTCATTTCAAGAAGGGGAGGATGATGAGGACATCAATACCATTGTTACACCCACAGCCCCTACTGTTACATATACTGGACCAATTACTAGAGCTCGCGCACGCCAATTAAATTACCAGGTACTTTCGTTTCTTGGTAATGATTCTAATGTTCATGAGATTATGATGCTGCCTAAATTGGATACATTTGTTTTGCTTACAAATGAAGGTCCTAGCTTGGAGAAGGATGAACATTGGAGCAAGAACACGAATGGAGTTGATGGCATGCGCAAGGGGATCAAGAACGGAGTTACAAGTGATGATTTCAGGACTTTGAAGCCGCCATAAGGAGTGCATGAAGCCTTGGACGAAATATACAAGATGCCACTTCATAATATTCGTCCATAGGCTATTCCAGGTGCTGCGTCACCTTATTAATGGGCCAGGCCCATGTAATTTCGAAATACTTAAGTATAGGCTATTTTTAGAGTCCGTATGTGTGGGGAAACAAGAGTTAGGGTTGGTTTCGGACCCCACCCTCAAGGGCCACGAAATTCCCCTCTCTTCCTCCATATATACAGCCCTTAGGGCGTCGTTTAGACTTGGGTTTTGTTTAGATTAAAAGTTCGCCATAGCTGCAACTTCGCGTACTTCGTTTGTGTCCAACGACCAGACCAAGACGTCACAGAACCCCACCTTGATCAATAAAGCTTTCATCTTATATTCGCAATATCCAGATTGCAATCTCAGTTTCTTGCTTGTTCTTCGTTTGCTCGCAGGAAACAGGCCCTCGTGGTCAGGTTGATCGTGCTCCGGCGTGGTCAATAACCCCTCGGAAGTTGGTTTAGCGATTGCTAAGGCGCGACGTCTCGCACGTTCGTAGTCGGATCGTCAAGGTCGATTCCCACAGAAAACGATAGCCACCATCTCATCGAAACATCGGGACACCTTTGCCTCTATCATACAGAATTTTTTCCCTGTCTTAAGGGCTGCAATTTTTGAAGTAATTCACGTTGATAATATGGTGGAACCCAACGAGTACGCATAGCAGTTTTCAAAGCAGCCCAAGTAGCCGGAATAGGATATAATCTACAATGCTCAGACCACCAAACACATGCAAAACTAGTGAAAGCACAAACAGCAGCAGGAACACGTCTCTCCTCGGGATATTGTAAACATGTAAATCGTTGTTCAGTTTCTAACTCCCAAGTAAGATATATATCAGGAACAGATCTACCCTCAAATGGTGGAATATTCAATTTTAGTTTAGGGAGATGGTCATGATCTCGTACCTGAGGGAGAGCCCTACCATTGCCATTATTTGCATGTGGACGACCTGGTGGTTGCTGTGCTGTTGGTGGCACGTAGTTCTGATTTTGATCAACCTCATCCTCATAATCTCCCACATAAGCATCCTCCTCCACATCAGCAGTAGGAGCCACAAAAGTATCAACAACAGCACCAGCAGTTTGGCCCGACTGAAGAGGGACACGGCTCGCTCGGCGGAGGGCTGTTTCCCGACGTGGAGGTAGTCGGTGTTGTTGCTGTTGTTGCAGAGGTGCGGCAGGAGCAGCCGGTGGTGGTGGTGGAAAACGCGACAGCAATTCAGCAAACTTATTATCGAGCTTTGTTTCAAACGTCTTCTCCATGCCATCTATCTTCTCCATGGCCTCTTCAAATCTGTTTATCACATCTTGCACCTGTCCATTCATCATTTGCTGAAACGTATCATGAAGCTCCTTGTTCGTCAAGTTCTCCCAGTCAGTCTCGTCGGCTTGTGATCCTGGCATGGTTAGCAGCAATAGAAACACACAAGAATATGATCCTACAGACTACTAACAAGTGGTGGTGGTGGCGGGTGTCACAAATCCGTCAAGCAAATCTCAAATTCTTACCAGTTCTTACCCAGCAGCAGGCGGTGATCGGCAACCGTTGTAGTCAAAAACTCTCAAAAGCTTGGATAGAGCGATTGCCAGGGAGAGTCAAACGCACGACGTAGATGTATGTGGAGCTGGGAAGGCTTATAGTATGGTAGCAAAAAGGGTCAGCAATAATCAATTCAGAGATGCAAAGTTGAATAAACGCTCAACGACGGTACTGTGCTGGTCCTAGGCTAGACCGTGCTAGAGACGCGAGCCTAGAACACTAACAAAATCACGGCGCTGCACGTAAATAAGGGAAAAGCACACTCTGGAACTCCCTCTTTTTTTTCGCTCTCTTTTTTTTTGCGCTCCTTTTTTTTTGCGCTCCTCTTTTTTTTTCTGCGCTCCTCTTTTTTTTGCGAAAAATCACTATAATGGCGAGTGTCTCAAAACTCTTCCCTCGTCAAACTGATAGGATGGGCACGAAATTTTTTTCTTCACTTTTTTTTTCGGAAATTAGGGGAGCGACGACGAAAAAGTGCGACAAAAAATCACTATGATGGCACGTGGCTCAAAAGACTCAGAAAAGTCTAAAAATAGGATAGGGAAAAAAAATTTTGCCCGTGAAAATTTTGGCCTAAAAACTGCCCGGGGGTCTCCAGACTTTTTTTTTCCCGAGACCTACGCAGGCAAGGAAACACGACTCGGAATTTAGATTGATCTCAAGAACAAACCTAATATGAGAAGAACTCGGATTGGTGGTGGATATATGGTTGTGGTATATGGCAGCGGTGGTGGTATATGGTAGCGGTGGTGGTATATGGATAGAGATTGATGGTGGTATATGGATACGGATTGGTAGTGGTATATGGATATGGATTCAGAGCGGTGGCGGATAAGCAAAAGTGGTAGATGGGCGATGATGATGGTGCGGCGGCGGCGTGACAACTTATGACCAGAACTCGAAACTCTAAAAGACTAGACTCTAAGACCAGCAACTTGACACGACGATGCAACCGCAAATTCAACAAAGCAAAAACCCTAAAAAGATTATGCAAAGGCTCAGATTGGTTCGGATATGATGAACTAACCCTAATTTTTTTGTGTGGTTTTTTCGTGGACTGTAGGTATGAAGAACAGACTCGATCTAATCAACGAAAAACTGTAAAATCTCACTAAGCAACCTGGAAATCTGATACCACTTGATAGAAGCTAAGGTGTCCCGATGTTTCGATGAGATGGTGGCTATCGTTTTCTGTGGGAGTTGACCTTGACGATCCGACTACGAACGTGCGAGACGTCGCGCCTTAGCAACCGCTAAACCAACTTCCGAGGGTTATTGACCACGCCGGAGCACGATCAACCTGACCACGAGGGTCTGTTTCCTGCGAGCAAACGAAGAACAAGCAAGAAACTGAGATTGCAATTCGGGATATTGCGAATATAAGATGAAAGCTTTATTGATCAAGGTGGGGTTCTGTGACGTCTTGGTCTGGTCGTTGGACACAAACGAAGTACGCGAAGTTGCAGCTATGGCGAACTTTTAATCTAAACAAAACCCCAAAGTCTAAACGACGCCCTAAGGGCTGTATATATGGAGGAAGAGGGGGGAATTTCGTGGCCCTTGAGGGTGGGGTCCGAAACCAACCCTAACTCTTGTTTCCCCACACATACGGACTCTAAAAATAGCCTATACTTAAGTATTTCGAAATTACATGGGTCTGGCCCATTAATAAGGTGACGCAGCACCTAGAATAGCCTATGGACGAATATTATGAAGTGGCATCTTGTATATTTCGTCCAAGGCTTCGTGCACTCCTTATGGCGGCTTCAAAGTCCTGAAATCATCACTTGTAACTCCGTTCTTGATCCCCTTGCGCATGCCATCAACTCCATGCGTGTTCTTGCTCCAATGTTCATCCTTCTCCAAGCTAGGCCCTTCATTTGTAAGCAAAACAAATGTATCCAATTTAGGCAGCATCATAATCTCATGAACATTAGAATCATTACCAAGAAACGAAAGTACCTGGTAATTTAATTGGCGTGCGCGAGCTCTAGTAATTGGTCCAGTATATGTAACAGTAGGGGCTGTGGGTGTAACAATGGTATTGATGTCCTCATCAGGAGTTGTCATAACCTCGCAAGTGAAGAACTTTGCTCCAAGCTCCAATTTCCCAAGACGGAGCACCCACATCCCTACAAAGTTCAATGGCTTAGCGACTCCGGCACTATCCAAGTCGAGCATCGAGTACAAGTCTCCTTCAAAATTGGCGCCTACGAAGACACTTTGAAGTGTGACGTCGTTCCAATGACCGTTTGCCACCATCTTCTTGGACGCCCATGGCAATTTGATAGAGGTGTCATCCACAACGGCCGAAGGAACCACTACATCTTCAAGATGAAAGGAAAGGAGTACGTACTTCGCCCCATCTCTCCAAGCCAAGTGATCGCCGACAAGCAAGCCACCCATCATGGAGAGAATAGTGAGAGAGCGAGCCACTAAAAATAGAGTGAGCGCCACAAGCCCAAATCTAGTGCCTCCACGATGAGCGACAAGAAGAAATTAGTTCTATTTTCCACCAAAAGTGAGATAAGAGGAGTGTGTGAGAACCCATCTAGTGTCCTACACTATGTCCTTTTGTGCAAGGACAATGCAACACAAGCTAACAACTCTCACGCTCTACCTTTAGTATTGTCCTCTCTTTTGCAGGAATTTCAAGATGTTTTCCCTGATGAGCTACCTTCGGGACTACCCCCACTATGAGGTATCGAGCACCGCATCGACCTCATCCCTGGAGCACCTCTTCCGAACAAAGCTCCCTACCGCGTCAACCCCGAAGAAACCAAAGAAATACAAAGGCAAGTAAAGCATCTCATAGACCATGGACATGTGCGTGAAAGTTTGAATCCTTGTGCCATTCCAGTCATTCTTGTGCCAAAATGAGACGGTAGCTTTCGCATGTGCTCCGATTGTAGACCCATCAATGCTATTACCGTTCGCTATAGGTATCCCATTCCACGCCTTGATGATATGCTTGATGAACTTATTAGTGCCACTATCTTTTCAAAAATTGATCTTAAGAGTGGTTACTATCAAATCCGCATACAAGAGGGTGATGAATGGAAAACCACTTTCAAAACCAAGTTTGAGTTGTATGAGTGGTTAGTCATGCCTATGGGTCTATCGGAAGCACCGGGTACTTTTATGCGTCTTATGAATCATGTATTTCGCCCTTACATTGGTGTGTTTGTTGTGGTCTACTTCGATGATATCCTTGTTTTTAGAAAATCTCTCAAAGATCATGTCACCCATGTTCGAACCGTTTTGCAACTCTTCGAAAAGAGTGCCTCTATGCTAACATGGAAAAGTGCCTTTTTGGCGTTGATAAGCTCGTTTTCTTGGGTTTTGTTGTTTCCTCTAAGGGTGTTCATGTTGATGATTCCAAGATCAATGCTATTAAAACTTGGCCACAACCAACCAACTTGCATCAAGTGCGTAGCTTTCTTGGCCTTGCGGGTTTCTATCGTCGCTTTGTGAAAGATTTTAGCACCATTGCTTCGCCTTTGCATGCTTTGAGCAAGAAAAATGTGCCTTCTGTTTGGGGACCATCCCAAGATACCGCCTTCAGTGAGCTTAAGAATTTGCTTACTCATGCTCCCGTGCTTTGCTTTACCCAACTTTGACAAGCCCTTTGAGATTCATTGTGATGCTAGTGGTAATGGCATAGGAGGTGTGTTGACGCAAGAGAAGCGCCCCGTAGCTTACTTTAGTGAGAAACTTTCCAGAGCGCAACGCAATTACCCCATTTATGACAAAGAGCTATATGCTTCAGTGCGCGTCTTGCACGAATGGGAACACTATCTTTGCCCTCATTAATTTATCATTCATACCGATCATGAAACGCTCAAGTACCTTAAAGGCCAAACCAAGTTGAACAAGTGTCATGCTAAATGGAGTGAATTTATTGAGTCTTTTCCTTATGTCATCAAGTACATTAAAGGTAAGGAAAACATTGTGCCGGATGCCCTTTCCTGCTTATGCCTGCTTGTTACTAAACTTGAATTGGATGTCATAGGCTTTGAGCATATAAAAGACTTGTATCTGAATGATCCTACTTTTTCTACTCCTTATGCCAAATGTTTGACGCATACATCTTAGGAACACTATTACATCAAAGATGGATATTTTTTGGGAGCTAACAAGCTTTGCATCCCCGAGTCCTCTCTTCGTTTGTTGCTTTTGCAGCAGTCTCATGGAGGAGGATTAATGGGACATTTTGGATGCGACAAGACTTTTGCCACGATCTCCAAGAACTACTATTGGCCCAATATGTTTCGCAACGTCAACCGCTTCACCAACCGATGCTCTACATGTCGCAAAGCTAAGTCCAAAGCTCAATCCCATGGCCTTTACATGCCTCTCCCAATTCCATATCAACCATGGGAAGATATTAGCATGGATTTTGTACTTGGTTTGCCTAGGACTAGAAATGGAAAGGATTCAGTATTTCTCGTTGTGGACCGTTTCTCTAAGATGGCACATTTCATTCCAATCAACAAGATAGACAATGCTTCACATGTTGCCAATCTCTTTTGTGGGGAAATATTGCGTCTACATGGAGTGCCAAAGACGATCGTCTCGGACTGCGATGTCAAGTTCCTAAGCTACTTTTAGAAGACCCTATGCGCCAAGCTTGGAATCAAGCTACTCTTCTCCACGGCGTATCATCCGCAAACCGACAGCCAAACGGAGGTGACCAACCGCACACTCTCCGCTCTACTTCGAGTACTGATCAAGAAGAACATCAAGGAGTGGGAGGAGTGTCTACCTATCGCCGAGTTCGCCTACAACCAAGCAAAACAATCAACAACCGGCAAGTCCCCCTTCGAGGTCGTCTACGGATTCAACCGATTGTCACCATTGGGCATTCTTCCTCTACCACTCCAAGAGCGCATCAATTTGGACGCAAGTGCACGTGTGAATCATCTCAAGAAGGTGCATGAAGATACAAGGCATACCATCGAGCGCCAAGTACAACGACTTGCGACCAAGCTCAACATCAACAAGCACCCTGTGGTATTCAACATTGGAGATCTTGTGTGGCTACACCTTCGCAAGGACCTCTTTCCACAAGAACGCAAGTCCAAACTTTGACCACAAGCAGATGGACCCTTCAAGGTGCTTGCATGCTACAACAACAACGCATACAAGATCGACATTCCACGCGACAAATACTCCGTGAGCGACATCTTCAACGTCAAAGATCTCTCTCCCTACCATGGTGATGAAGAATTTGATCCGAGGACGGATCTTCCCCAAGGGAGGGGAGATGATGTGGAGCATCCCAAGGTCATCCCCATGGACCTACCATCGTCTCACCAAGTGCCTAGCGGACCCATGACACGAGCACGTGCAAGAGCTCTCGAAACCGAGGTGACATCTCTACTCTCACATTTCCACTTCGATGCACATGAGACATGGCTACTACCTCAAACGGAGACATTGTGCAAACTCAGGTATCAAGGAGTTGGCCATGAAGAAGCTAAGGAGCGAGGAGGATCGGAAGAGGAAGACGGATGTGAAGACGGAGAAGAAGAGGAGCTACGGAAGAAGCCCCAGCCACCGGACGACCGGTCGGGACCGGACGTCCGGAGCCTGAAGTCCCAGCCATCGAACGACTGGTCGGGACCGGACGTCCGGCACTTGACGCCCCAGCCGAGCTACAGCGAGCGGACGTCCGGCCCGGACCGGACGACCAGCGCCACTGCACCCGAGCCAATATCAGCGGAAGTCTGAAGTGACCGGACGTCCGGCACCCCCATCACAGATCGGATCCAGCGGAGGTCCGGAAGCCACCAGACGCCCGGACGCTATTGAGCCATCGGACGACCAGTCCCCAGCGGACGTCCGATACCTGACTGTGTCCAGTTTCAGGACCGAGGCCCATGTGCCACCTCCTTTCGCCCCCCATTTGCACTAAGACTATGAATAGACCTCCTATTCATCCTAGCTAGGGTTAGCATTGGTTTATGATAGAGGCGAGGGTCCCGATCTTTCGATGAGATGATAACTATCGATTTGGTGGAGACGACTTTGACGATCCGACTACAAACGTGCACGACGTTGCGCCTTAGCAATCGCTAAACCAATCTCCTGAGGTTACTGACGATGCCGGAAGCACGGTCAGCCTGACCACGAAGGTCTATTCCTGCAAGCAATCGAAGAACGAGCAAGAATATGATAAAGCAATCTGAATATTGCAAATATATATGAGGTATTGATAATGGTGGGGATCCGTAAGCGGTCTTGGTCTGGTCGTTGGACACAAACGAAGTACACGAAGTTGCAATGGCTAACTTTTAACTAAACAAATCCCAAGCAAAAAGCTACTAGATGGATCTACTTATATAGGAGCAAGGGGTGGCGGCCAAGGAGGTGGAAGGATGTCCCAAGGCAGCCTAAAACTAACCCTAGGTCGTACAAGGCTCATGGGCCCAAGTGGAGGTGATGCAACACCTTTGGGCTTGTAGTTTGACTCGGATTCTGCTGCAACGTCAGATTGTTTCGTCCGTAACTCAACGCTCCGGATGAATTTGAAGGTGAATCCAATTGGGTTGGAAAGAGCACGAAATCTAGTTTCCAACAAAAAAAGAATCACCCAATTCGGAGTCCGTATGAAAAAGTTGTTGGCGTTTTGAGTCAGGTATGTCTGTGCAGTCCGAATCTGAATCCAGAACGTGAGAGACTTGGACTCTATCTTCTCTTGGCCCAAAAGTGACGTGAGAGGACTTTTTGAACACAACCTAAACTTCTCCTTTTCCCTTGTCTTCATATGTGGATTGTACAAATGTCCCATACACCTACAATTAGACAAAACACAAAAGTGTGTGAAGTATTTTTGTTCTGGATAACATAAATAGATTATTGAATAGTTTGCATTAGAAATCACCTGATAAATATGCATGTATGCAATATTTTTGGTCGTATCCAAGGTAGTCATGTCCTCATCAGTTTAGCTCATATTTAGAGATAGAGCACTGCTCATCCACATCGGATCTACTCCACGAGAGAGACCGCGGCCCCTCTTCGGAGAAGATCCCTTTGGATTCAAGACCCCTCTAAGGGAAGATCCCCTTGTGGATTCAAGACCTCCTCACAGAGAAGACCGGTTACCTTTGTATCCTCCTTAGTTGTCCGTGGATCGTGTGATCTCTTATATACTCGAGGATCTAGCATATGTCTGACTATTTCTTGTTGGTTTAGTGTTTCTCTCGTGCTTCCCCTCATGTTTACGCTCGTGTTTTCCCTCGTGTTCTTCGTGTTCTTCGCGGGATCCGCTCCTTTCATGAAAGATCGGCCGATTAGGATTCTACCCTACATCACAACATGTCCTCCAGAATCTGGTTGACTCTCTCTGTCTGTCCATCTGTCTGCGGATGAAAGGCTGTACTGAACTCTAGCCTAGTACCCAAAGTCTAGTGCAGCTGATGCTAAAACTTCAAAGTAAACTGGGTCCCTCTGTCTGATACGATGGTCCTCGGAACTCCATGCAGACATACGATCCTGGTCATATATATCTTGGCCAACTTCGCACTTGTATAGGTGGTCTTCACTGGGATAAAGTGGGCTACCTTTGTCAAACGATCTACTACTACCCAGATAGAATCATATCCCAATCGGGTCCTGGGTAATCCGTTGATGAAATCCATGCCAAGCTTATCCCACTTCCATTCGGGTATTGGCATAGGCTGCAGTAATCCTGTTGGCTTCTGATGTTTTGCCTTCACTCTCTGACATACATCACATACTGCTACATACTCGGCAATATCCTTCTTCATACCCGTCCACCAGAAAAGCTAGTTCAAATCCAAATACATCTTGGTGTTTCTGGGGTGTATCGAGTATGGCGAGTCATGGGCCTCCTGAAGTATTAGCTTCCTGATCTCTGCATTATTGGGTACGTATACACGGTCCTCAAACCATAAGGTGTCGTGCTCATCCTCACTAAAACCTTTGGCTTTTCCTTCACTCATTTTCTCCTTTATCTCAGCAATGTCCTTATCATCCTTCTGAACTTCTCGAATCTTCCCCAATAATGTTGGCTGAACCTCCATTGCTGCAACAAAACCTCGTGGTACTATCTCCACACGAAGCTCCTTGAGACCGTCAACTAACTCCTGCGGAAATCCTCCGCTTACGAGGGTATTGGCATAACTCTTCTGGCTCAAAGCGTCTGCTATGACATTGGCCTTTCCTGGATGATAGTGTAGCTTCATATCATAATCCTTTATAAGCTCCAACCATCTCCTTTGTTTGAGATTCAGCTCCTTCTGTGTGAAAATGTACTTCAAACTCTTGTGATCCGTGTACACATCACAACGGTTTCCAATAAGAAAATGTCTTCAGGTTTTGAGTGTGTGAACTACAGCTGCTAACTCCAAATCATGCGTGGCATAATTCAATACATGCGGTCGAAGCTGTCGTGAGGCATAGGAAACAACTCTTCCGTCTCGCATAAGTACACCTCCAAGTCCTAAGTGAGAAGCATCGCAATACACTTGGAAATCCTTGCGTATATGTGGCAAAATCAGCACTGGGGTTGTAACCAAACGTTTCTTCAACTCCTGAAAACTTGCCTCATATTCATCTGTCCATTTAAACTTAGTGTCCTTCTTCAACAACTCCGTCATGGGCTTTGCAATCTTGGAAAAATTCTCAATGAATCTCCGGTGTTATCCCGCGAGTCCAAGAAAACTGTGGATCTCCCCTACTGATGTGGGTGCTAGCCCATCAGTGACTGACTGGACCTTGGTGGGGTCTACTGTTATACCTACCCCTGATATAACATGTCCAAGGAATCCAACTTCCTTCAACCAAAACTCACATTTGCTGAATTTGGCATATAACTGATGTTCCCTGAGCTTCTCGAGAACTAAACGCAAATGCTCCTTGATGAGGACATCAATACCATTGTTACACCCACAGCCCCTACTGTTACATATACTGGACCAATTACTAGAGCTCGCGCACGCCAATTAAATTACCAGGTACTTTCGTTTCTTGGTAATGATTCTAATGTTCATGAGATTATGATGCTGCCTAAATTGGATACATTTGTTTTGCTTTCAAATGAAGGGCCTAGCTTGGAGAAGGATGAACATTGGAGCAAGAACACGCATGAAGTTGATGGCATGCGCAAGGGGATCAAGAACGGAGTTACAAGTGATGATTTCAGGACTTTGAAGCCGCCATAAGGAGTGCATGAAGCCATGGACGAAATATACAAGATGCCACTTCATAATATTCGTCCATAGGCTATTTTAGGTGCTGCGTCACCTTATTAATGGGCCAGGCCCATGTAATTTCGAAATACTTAAGTATAGGTTATTTTTAGAGTCCGTATGTGTGGGGAAACAAGAGTTAGGGTTGGTTTCGGACCCCACCCTCAAGGGCCACGAAATTCCCCTCTCTTCCTCCATATATACAGCCCTTAGGGCGTCGTTTAGACTTTGGGTTTTGTTTAGATTAAAAGTTCGCCATAGCTGCAACTTCGCGTACTTCGTTTGTGTCCAACGACCAGACCAAGACGTCACAGAACCCCACCTTGATCAATAAAGCTTTCATCTTATATTCGCAATATCCAGATTGCAATCTCAGTTTCCTGCTTGTTCTTCGTTTGCTCGCAGGAAACAGGCCCTCGTGGTCAGGTTGATCGTGCTCCGGCGTGGTCAATAACCCCTCGGAAGTTGGTTTAGCGATTGCTAAGGCGCGACGTCTCGCACGTTCGTAGTCGGATCGTCAAGGTCGACTCCCACAGAAAACGATAGCCACCATCTCATCGAAACATCGGGACACCTTTGCCTCTATCAAGTGGTATCAGATTTCCAGGTTGCTCGGTGAGATTTTACAGTTTTTCGTAGATTAGATCGAGTCTGTTCTTCATACCTACAGTCCACGAAAAAGCCACACAAAAAAAATTAGGGTTAGTTCATCATATCCGAACCTATCTGAGCCTTTGCATAATCTTTTTAGGGTTTTTGCTTTGTTGAATTTGCGGTTGCATCGTCGTGTCAAGTTGCTGGTCTTAGAGTCTAGTCTTTTAGAGTTTCGAGTTCTGGTCATAAGTTGTCACGCCGCCGCCGCACCATCATCATCGCCCATCTACCACTTTTGCTTATCCGCCACCGCTCTGAATCCTTATCCATATACCACTACCAATCCGTATCCATATACCACCATCAATCTCTATCCATATACCACCACCGCTACCATATACCACCACCGCTGCCATATACCACGACCATATATCAACCACCAATCCGAGTTCTTCTCATATTAGGTTTGTTCTTGAGATCAATCTCGATTCCGATTCGTGTTTCCTTGCCTGCGTAGGTCTCGGAAAAAAAAAGAGTCTGGAGACCCCCGGGCAGTTTTTAGGCCAAAATTTTCACGGGCAAAAATATTTTTTCCCTATCCTATTTTTAGGCTTTTCTGAGTCTTTTGAGCCACGTGCCATCATAGTGATTTTTTGTCGCACTTTTTCGTCGTCGCTGCCCTGATTTCCGAAAAAAAAAGTGGAAATTTTTTTTTTCGTGCCCATCCTATCAGTTTGACGAGGGAAGAGTTTTGAGACACTCGCCATTATAGTAATTTTTCGCAAAAAAAAGAGGAGCGCAAAAAAAAAGCGAAAAAAAAAGTTCCAGAGTGTGCTTTTCCCTTATTTACGTGCAGCGCCGTGATTTTGTTAGTGTTCTAGGCTCGCGTCTCTAGCACGGTCTAGCCTAGGACCAGCACAGTACCGTCGTTGAGCGTTTATTCAACTTTGCATCTCTGAATTGATTATTGCTGACCCTTTTTGCTACCATACTATAAGCCTTCCCAGCTCCACATACCTCTACGTCGTGCGTTTGACTCTCCCTGGCAATCGCTCTATCCAAGCTTTTGAGAGTTTTGACTACAACGGTTGCCGATCACCGCCTGCTGCTGGGTAAGAACTGGTAAGAATTTGAGATTTGCTTGACGGATTTGTGACACCCGCCACCACCACCTCTTGTTAGTATTCTGTAGGATCATATTCTTGTGTGTTTTCTATTGTTGCTAACCATGGCAGGATCACAAGCCGACGAGACTGACTGGGAGAACATGACAAATCAGGAGTTGCATGATAAATTTCAGCAAATGATGAATGGACAGGTGCAGGATGTGCTAAACAGATTTGAAGAGGCCATGGAGAAGATAGATGACATGGAGAAGACGTTCGAAACAAAGCTCGATGACAGGTTTAATGAATTGCTCGCGCGTCTTCCACCACCACCACCGGCTGCACCTAACGCACCTCTACAACAACAACAACGACGACTACCTACACATCGTGAAACAGCCCTCCGCCGAGCGAGCCGTCTCCCTCTTGCACCTGGCCAAACTGTTGGTGCTGCTGTTGCTACTTCTGTGGCTCCTGCTGCTGATGCGGAGGAGGATGATTTTGCTGGCGATTACGAGGATGAGGTTGATCAAAATCAGAACTACGTGCCACCACCAGCACAGCAACCATCAGGTCGTCCACATGCAAATAATGGCAATGGTAGGGCTCACCCTCAGGTACGAGATCATGACCATCTCCCTAAACTAAAATTGAATATTCCACCATTTGAGGGTAGATATGTTCCTGATATATATCTTACTTGGGAGTTAGAAACTGAACAACGATTTACATGTTTACAATATCCCGAGGAGAGACGTGTTCCTGCTGCTGTTTGTGCATTCACTAGTTTTGCATGTGTTTGGTGGTCTGAGCATTGTAGATTATATCCCATTCCTGCTACTTGGGCTGCTTCGAAAACTGCTATGCGTACTCGTTGGGTTCCACCATATTATCAACGTGAATTACTTCAAAAATTGCAGCGCTTAAGACAGGGAAAAAATTCTGTAGAAGAATACTATCAGGAATTACAAACTAGCATGATTAGATGTGGTATTGTTGAGGAGAATGAAGCTATGCTTGCACGTTTTATGGGTGGATTAAATAGAGAGATTCAGACGATTCTAGAGTATAAGGAGTATACTAATATCACTCGTTTATTCCATCTTGCTTGTAAAGCTGAACGTGAAGTGCAGGATCGACAGGCATTGGCGCGGACTAACTTTTCTGCAGGTCGACCTTCTTCATGGACACCACGTGCATCATCTACTTCCACACGTTCTGCTTCACCGGAGCCTCCGTCGGCTGCCACCTCCAACCGTGATACAATAAAGCAGGCACAATCACCACTATCTGCCAAGAGCACACCTTCTGGGCCTGCAAAGAGCTCTTCTTCATCCATGGCATCAACAGGGCAAACACATGATATTATTTGTCGACGTTGCAAGGGTGGAGGTCATTATGCGTGAGAATGCCCATCTAAGCGTTTTGAGTGTGCAGGTTACACAAGCTGAGCAAAATTAGAGGCATAATTTGTTCCATACAAAGGGAGTTGTGAAGGAACGTTCTGTTCGCGTGATCATAGATGGAGGGAGTTGCAACAACTTGGCTAGCATCGAGATGGTGGAGAAGCTATCTCTCACCACAAGACCACATCCACATCCTTACTACATCCAATGGTTCAACAACAGCGGCAAGGTTAAGGTAACACGTACTGTTCGTGTGCATTTTAGTATCTCTACATATGCTGATTATGTTGATTGTGATGTGGTACCAATGCAAGCATGTTCCTTATTACTTGGTAGACCATGGGAATTTGATAAAAATTCTATTCACCATGGTAGAAACAATCAGTATACTCTTGTTCATAAGGATAAAAAATATTACTTTGCTTCCTATGACTCCTGATTCCATTTTGAAAGATGATATTAATAGAGCTAATAAAGCAAAACAGGAGAAAACTAAGAGTGAAAATCAGATTGTGGCAAAAGAATTTGAGCAACAAATGCAGCCTAATAATAATAAACAATCTAGTGTTGCTTCTGAAATTAAATTGAAAAGTGCATGTTTACTTGCCACCAAATCTGATATTGATGATCTAGATTTTAGCAAATCTGTTTGCTATGCTTTTGTGTGCAAAGAGGCATTATTTTCATACGAGGACGTGCCTTCCTCTTTGCCTCCTGCTGTCACTAACATTTTGCAGGAGTTCGCCGACGTCTTTCCACAAGACGTGCCACCGGGATTACCACCTATTCGCGGGATTGAGCATCAAATTGACTTAATTCCCGGTGCATCATTACCCAACCGGGCACCATACCGTACCAATCCAGAGGAGACGAAGGAGATTATGCGTCAAGTACAAGAACTGCTCGACAAAGGTTATATACGCGAATCCCTTAGTCCTTGTGCTGTTCCTATCATTTTAGTGCCGAAAAAGGATGGTACGTCGCGTATGTGCGTTGATTGTAGAGGCATTAATAATATTACTATTCGTTATCATCATCCTATTCCTAGGCTAGATGATATGCTTGATGAATTGAGTGGCTCTACAATATTCTCCAAAGTTGATTTGCGTAGTGGTTACCATCAAATTCGTATGAAATTGGGAGATGAATGGAAAACAGCATTTAAAACTAAGTTTGGATTATATGAGTGGTTAGTCATGCCTTTTGGGTTAACTAATGCACCTAGTACTTTCATGAGGTTAATGAACGAAGTTTTACGTGCTTTCATTGGACGATTTGTGGTAGTTTACTTTGATGACATATTGATTTATAGCAAATCTTTGGAGGAACATTTGGAACATTTACGTGCTGTTTTTATTGCTCTACGTGATGCACGTTTGTTTGGTAACCTTGGAAAGTGCACCTTTTGCACCGACCGAGTATCTTTTCTTGGCTATGTTGTTACTCCACAGGGAATTGAAGTTGATAAAGCCAAGATTGAAGCTATTGAGAGTTGGCCGCAGCCCAAAACGGTCACACAAGTGAGGAGTTTCCTTGGCCTCGCTGGTTTTTATAGGCGTTTTGTGAGAGATTTCAGCACCATTGTTGCACCTCTCAACGAGCTTACAAAGAAGGATGTACCTTTTGTCTAGGGTACCGCACAGGAAGAAGCCTTCACGGTATTGAAAGATAAGTTGACACATGCTCCTTTACTCCAACTTCCTAATTTCAATAAGACTTTTGAGCTTGAATGTGATGCTAGTGGAATTGGATTAGGAGGTGTGTTATTACAAGATGGAAAACCTGTTGCATACTTATCTGAAAAATTGAGTGGGCCTAGTTTGAACTATTCTACTTATGATAAAGAATTATATGCTCTTGTTCGGACCTTAGAAACATGGCAACATTATTTATGGCCCAAGGAATTTGTTATACATTCTGATCATGAATCTTCGAAACACATTAAAAGTCAAGCAAAACTGAACCGTCGACATGCTAAATGGGTTGAATTCATTGAGACTTTCCCTTATGTGATTAAACACAAGAAGGGTAAAGAAAATGTTATTGCTGATGCCTTGTCTCGTCGTTATACTATGCTTTCACAACTTGACTTTAAAATATTTGGTTTGGAGACCATTAAGGAACAATATGTTAATGATGCTGAATTTAAAGATGTATTGCAGAATTGTAAGGAAGGGAGAACTTGGAACAAGTTCGTTCTTAACGATGGATTTGTGTTTCGTGCTAACAAGCTATGCATTCCAGCTAGCTCCGTTCGTCTTTTGTTGTTGCAGGAGGCGCATGGAGGAGGATTAATGGGACACTTTGGCGTCAAGAAGACGGAGGATATACTTTGATGAGGACATGACTACCTTGGATACGACCAAAAATATTGCATACATGCATATTTGTCAGGTGATTTCTAATGCAAACTATTCAATAATCTATTTATGTTATCCAGAACAAAAATACTTCACACACTTTTGTGTTTTGTCTAAGTGCAGGTGTATGGGACATTTGTACAATCCACATATGAAGACAAGGGAAAAGGAGAAGTTTAGGTTGTGTTCAAAAAGTCCTCTCACGTCACTTTTGGGCCAAGAGAAGATAGAGTCCAAGTCTCTCACGTTCTGGATTCAGATTCGGACTGCACAGACATACCTGACTCAAAACGCCAACAACTTTTTCATACAGACTCCGAATTGGGTGATTCTTTTTTTGTTGGAAACTAGATTTCGTGCTCTTTCCAACCCAATTGGATTCACCTTCAAATTCGTCCGGAGCGTTGAGTTACGGACGAAACAATCTGACGTTGCAGCAGAATCCGAGTCAAACTACAAGCCCAAAGGTGTTGCATCACCTCCACTTGGGCCCATGAGCCTTGTACGACCTAGGGTTAGTTTTAGGCTGCCTTGGGACGTCCTCCCACCTCCTTGGCCGCCACCCCTTGCTCCTATATAAGTAGATCCATCTAGTAGCTTTTTCCTTGGGATTTGTTTAGTTAAAAGTTAGCCATTGCAACTTCGTGTACTTCGTTTGTGTCCAACGACCAGACCAAGACCGCTTACGGATCCCCACCATTATCAATACCTCATATATATTTGCAATATTCAGATTGCTTTATCATATTCTTGCTCGTTCTTCGATTGCTTGCAGGAATAGACCTTCGTGGTCAGGCTGACCGTGCTTCCGGCATCGTCAGTAACCTCAGGAGATTGGTTTAGCGATTGCTAAGGCGCAACATCGTGCACGTTTGTAGTCGGATCGTCAAAGTCGTCTCCACCAAATCAATAGTTATCATCTCATCGAAAGATCGGGACACCTTAGCCTCTATCAAGTGGTATCAGTTTTGAGGTTGCTCGGTGAGAATTTCCAGTTTTCCTAGATTAGATTTATTTTCTTACCTATTGTCCAAGAAAAATCCACAAAAAAGAGTTAGATCTATTCATCCTTTGTCCAAGCCAGTCTGAGCCTTTGCAATTTTCTTTTCATTGCTTGCATAGTTGAATTATCGGTTGCATCGTCGTGTCGAGTTGCTGGTCTTAGTGTCTAGGTCGTTTAGAGTTTCGAGTTCTGTTCACATTAGTCACGTCGCCGCTGCATCGTTATCCCTTCCGCTGTCCACCACCCATCCATCAATTTCCTCCACGTGCTACCCACCGTTCATTGTCATAATCATAGTTGAGATTGTTCCCATCTTCGCTTGATCCAATCTACATCTTATCTAGTTTGTTTTGGAAAGAGGGAGAGAGAAAAAAAAAGATAGAGAAAAAAAACGAGAGAAAAAAAAGTAAAAAAAAGTCAGAGAAAAAAAAGAAAGGAAAAGAAAAAAAAGTGTGAGAAATAAAAGAGAGGAGAAAAAAAAATTCGGATCTATCTAGACTCAATCTCGTAGTTGAATTCGGATTGGAATCTGTGCATTGTTCAGTAAAACAGGCATAACTTCCTCATATGAAGTCTGTTTTGGCTCCGCGAGTACTCAAATGAAAGCTAGCGACGAGCCGCATCTAAATAGTTGCAGAAGCTAGTTCAGTATTTGGCACCTCAACATCAGCTTCTAAATAGGTCTACTGCTATTGTGATCTTCACTTATATCTTGCTGTCCAGAGCTACTTCATATCCTTTATTGATGCTGGTTGTGCTACGACGTGACCTCATTAGTGTTCTAGGCTCGCGTCTCTAGTTCGGTCTAGCCTAGGACCAGCACAGTACCGTCGTTGAGCGTTTATTCAACATTGCATCTCTGAATTGATTATTGCTAATCTTTTGCTACCATATATAGCCAATCCAGCTCCACATATTTCTACACCGTGTATACGCACGTTCCCCTGGCAATCGCTTTACACAATCTTCGGAGTTATTTGACACCGCTGGTTGCCTGTCACCACCTGCCGCATGGTAAGAACTTGTAAGATATTGATATTTGCTTTACTGTGAGCACTTTACAACCACATCCTAGTAGTTCATAGGAACATTATTCTCGAATTTTGGTTCTTGTTTCTACTAATCATGACAGGTTCCAGAGATAGAAGTTCTTGGACAACGGACACATCTTCACCATCACGAGAGTTGGGACAACACACACAAGCATATGGTCAGGTTATCTCTTTACCATCATTTGAGGGTAGATTTAATCCTTCTATTTATCTAGCTTGGGAGCTTGAAGTAGAACAAGTTTTTAGTCACCATGATTTTTCTGAACTTGAGAGAGTACGAGCTACCATTAGAGCATTTACTGGTTTTGCTTCTGTTTGGTGGAGTGTACATTGTAAGAAAAATATTGATAACCAACCCACAACTTGGAAAGTTTTGAAAGCTGTAATGAGACAACAATTTTTTCCTCCTTACTATCGTCGTGAATTGCGTTGCAAATTGGAGCAATTAAAACAAGGCAGTAACACTGTTCATGCTTACTATCAAGAGTTCAAATCTTATATGCATCATTGTGACATAGAAGAATCTGAGGATGATACAATGAATAGATTTTTTGGTGGTTTGAACCATGATATTCAGGCAAGATTTCGGTATATTCCTCGTTGCATTACTGGTATGTATGTCCGTGCTTGTACCTTTGAGAGACAGATACAGGAGGATGCATTGGGTGACTACAACAACTACTATTCCAGTTCATGCTCACCATCGCCGGTTGGTTACTCCACTATTGCACCTACTAGAGCAGCCCCACCTCGGATTGTGAGCGCAATATCATCTCAAGAGTATGGTAGATTGTCAACGTCCGTACCTACATCAGGTACATCTCTACGAGGTAACAGTAAAGGTATTGATGATATAACTTCACATGAGAATGAAGCATGCCTACTTAACTTGAATGCATCATGTGTTGAGTTACCTGTTGATTTGAGCACACCACCTATTTTAGAGACTCTTGTTACTGTCATGAATGCGTCATGTGATCAAACAACTGAAATATCAACAATTTTGAGTGCACCCATTGAATTAACTGTTGATGCAAAAGAACCAATGTTTAATCATTTTGATATGACCTCTAATCTTGATGATGATTCTGTGTCCAATGACTTATTGCATGTTTGCTTATTTAAGCATTTTGTAGCATGTAAATTTGATGCAAGTAAGGTTTATTCATCGAAGTTAGGATGGTTTAATGATGAACATTGCCAATCTTTTGAAGAGAATAAGAGCTTCACTTATATGTGCAAACTGAGTTCCAATATTTTCATGCCTTCTACTTCCTGTGATAATTTTTTGGCTTTAGTTTTTATGAACTATGAAAGTTACTCATGTATACATGTGTCATACGTGCGAAAATCAAGGGAAGTTAAACTGGATGACATATACATATACAACATGTACACCTTGTCTCTTTTGTTAGCCACATTTCAGATTAAGCAACGCCGAGGACGGCTTTATTTTCAAAAAGGGGAGGATGATGAGGACATGACTACCTTGGATACGACCAAAAATATTGCATACATGCATATTTGTCAGGTGATTTCTAATGCAAACTATTCAATAATCTATTTATGTTATCCAGAACAAAAATACTTCACACACTTTTGTGTTTTGTCTAAGTGCAGGTGTATGGGACATTTGTACAATCCACATATGAAGACAAGGGAAAAGGAGAAGTTTAGGTTGTGTTCAAAAAGTCCTCTCACGTCACTTTTGGGCCAAGAGAAGATAGAGTCCAAGTCTCTCACGTTCTGGATTCAGATTCGGACTGCACAGACATACCTGACTCAAAACGCCAACAACTTTTTCATACAGACTCCGAATTGGGTGATTCTTTTTTTGTTGGAAACTAGATTTCGTGCTCTTTCCAACCCAATTGGATTCACCTTCAAATTCGTCCGGAGCGTTGAGTTACGGACGAAACAATCTGACGTTGCAGCAGAATCCGAGTCAAACTACAAGCCCAAAGGTGTTGCATCACCTCCACTTGGGCCCATGAGCCTTGTACGACCTAGGGTTAGTTTTAGGCTGCCTTGGGACGTCCTCCCACCTCCTTGGCCGCCACCCCTTGCTCCTATATAAGTAGATCCATCTAGTAGCTTTTTCCTTGGGATTTGTTTAGTTAAAAGTTAGCCATTGCAACTTCGTGTACTTCGTTTGTGTCCAACGACCAGACCAAGACCGCTTACGGATCCCCACCATTATCAATACCTCATATATATTTGCAATATTCAGATTGCTTTATCATATTCTTGCTCGTTCTTCGATTGCTTGCAGGAATAGACCTTCGTGGTCAGGCTGACCGTGCTTCCGGCATCGTCAGTAACCTCAGGAGATTGGTTTAGCGATTGCTAAGGCGCAACATCGTGCACGTTTGTAGTCGGATCGTCAAAGTCGTCTCCACCAAATCGATAGTTATCATCTCATCGAAAGATCGGGACACCTTAGCCTCTATCATACTTGCTACACATTTCTTTTGGCCAAAGATGAGACGGGATGTTGAGCGTTTTGTTGCTCGTTGCACTACATGTCAAAGAGCTAAGTCACGACTCAATCCTCATGGTTTATATATGCCTTTGCCTGTACCTAGTGTTCCTTGGGAGGATATATCTATGGACTTTGTTTTAGGTTTACCTAGAACAAAGAAGGGGAGGGATAGCATATTTGTTGTCGTGGATAGGTTCTCGAAAATGGCACACTTTATACCATGTCATAAAAGCGATGATGCTGTTAATGTTGCTGATTTGTTCTTTCGTGAAATTATTCGCTTACATGGTGTGCCAAATACTATTGTTTCAGATCGTGATACTAAATTTCTTAGCCACTTTTGGAGATGTTTATGGGCTAAGTTGGGGACTAAGCTGCTTTTTAGTACTACTTGTCACCCCCAAACTGATGGACAAACTGAAGTAGTCAATAGAACATTGTCTACTATGCTTAGGGCTGTTTTGAAGAATAACAAGAAAATGTGGGAAGAATGCTTGCCTCATATTGAATTTGCTTATAATCGTTCATTGCATTCTACTACTAAGATGTGCCCTTTTGAAATTGTGTATGGTTTCCTACCTCGTGCACCTATTGATTTGTTGCCTCTTCCATCTTCGGAGAAGGTTAATTTTGATGCTAAAGAACGTTCTGAATTGATTTTAAAAATGCATGAGTTAACTAAGGAAAACATTGAGCGTATGAATGCTAAATATAAACTTGCTGGAGATAAGGGTAGAAAACATGTTGTGTTTGCACCTGGAGATCTTGTTTGGTTACATTTGCGTAAAGATAGATTTCCTAATCTGCGCAAATCAAAGCTAAGGCCACGTGCTGATGGTCCTTTTAAGGTTTTAGAGAAAATAAATGATAATGCTTATAAACTTGAGCTACCTGCAGATTTTGGGGTTAGTCCCACTTTTAATATTGCAGATTTGAAGCCTTATTTGGGTGAGGAAGATGAGCTTCCGTCGAGGACGACTTCATTTCAAGAAGGGGAGGATGATGAGGACATCAATACCATTGTTACACCCACAGCCCCTACTGTTACATATACTGGACCAATTACTAGAGCTCGCGCATGCCAATTAAATTACCAGGTACTTTCGTTTCTTGGTAATGATTCTAATGTTCATGAGATTATGATGCTGCCTAAATTGGATACATTTGTTTTGCTTTCAAATGAAGGGCCTAGCTTGGAGAAGGATGAACATTGGAGCAAGAACACGCATGAAGTTGATGGCATGCGCAAGGGGATCAAGAACGGAGTTACAAGTGATGATTTCAGGACTTTGAAGCCGCCATAAGGAGTGCATGAAGCCATGGACGAAATATACAAGATGCCACTTCATAATATTCGTCCATAGGCTATTTTAGGTGCTGCGTCACCTTATTAATGGGCCAGGCCCATGTAATTTCGAAATACTTAAGTATAGGCTATTTTTAGAGTCCGTATGTGTGGGGAAACAAGAGTTAGGGTTGGTTTCGGACCCCACCCTCAAGGGCCACGAAATTCCCCTCTCTTCCTCCATATATACAGCCCTTAGGGCGTCGTTTAGACTTTGGGTTTTGTTTAGATTAAAAGTTCGCCATAGCTGCAACTTCGCGTACTTTGTTTGTGTCCAACGACCAGACCAAGACGTCACAGAACCCCACCTTGATCAATAAAGCTTTCATCTTATATTCGCAATATCCAGATTGCAATCTCAGTTTCTTGCTTGTTCTTCGTTTGCTCGCAGGAAACAGGCCCTCGTGGTCAGGTTGATCGTGCTCCGGCGTGGTCAATAACCCCTCGGAAGTTGGTTTAGCGATTGCTAAGGCGCGACGTCTCGCACGTTCGTAGTCGGATCGTCAAGGTCGACTCCCACAGAAAACGATAGCCACCATCTCATCGAAACATCGGGACACCTTTGCCTCTATCACTCCTTGTGTTCCTCTTCATTCTTCGAGTATACCAAAATATCATCAATGAACACCACAACAAACTTATCTAGGAACTCCATAAACACCTTGTTCATCGTGCTCATAAAATAGGCAGGTGCATTCGTCAATCCAAATGACATAACCGTATACTCATACGGCCCGTACCTTGTGGTAAAAGTTGTCTTAGGTATATCCTTTTCTCGGTTCCTCAGCTGGTGGTATCCTGATCGTAGATCGATCTTGGAAAATACTTTAGCTCCTTGCAACTGGTCAAACAGATCATTGATCATCGGTAGTGAGTACCTGTTCTTGATCGTCACTTCGTTCAACGCACGATAATCAACAACCATTCTCAAAGATCCATCCTTTTTCTCAACTAATAGCACTAGGGCTCCCCATGGTGATGAACTTCATCGAATGTAACCTTTCTCCAATAACTCCTTAATCTGCTTTTTGATTTCCTCCAGATCATTTGCGGGCATCCGGTATGGTCTCTATGATATTGGTCCGGTGCCTGGAAACAGCTCTATCAAAAACTCAATGTCTCGATCCAGTGGCATGCCTTGTAGTTCCTCTAGAAATACATCTGGGTAATCCGTTACTACAGGCACTTCCTCCTGAACAACTCCTGAGAGGGAATTTACTTGGGTCCTCCTTGGGGCATGCCTGGATACATACTTGATCCTTTTTCCCTCCGGGGTGGTGAGCAGAATTGACTTACTAGCACAATCAATGTTCCCTCCATACATCGATAGCCAATCCATGCCTAGAATTATATCCAATCCTTGTGACTCCAAAATTATTAGGTCTAAGGGGAAAACATGGCTACCAATGGTTAAGGGTAACCGATTGCACCATCGGCTGGCCATATACTCTACTCCTGGCGAGCTTACTAGCATGGGTGACCTAATGGCTAAGGTGGGTAACTTAAACTTGTCCACAAATCCCCTTGATATGTGATAGAGGCTAAGGTGTCCCGATGTTTCGATGAGATGGTGGCTATCGTTTTCTGTGGGAGTTGACCTTGACGATCCGACTACGAACGTGCGAGACGTCGCGCCTTAGCAATCGCTAAACCAACTTCCGAGGGTTATTGACCACGCCGGAGCACGATCAACCTGACCACGAGGGTTTGTTTCCTGCGAGCAAACGAAGAACAAGCAAGAAATTGAGATTGCAATCTGGATATTGCGAATATAAGATGAAATCTTTATTGATCAAGGTGGGGTTCTGTGACGTCTTGGTCTGGTCGTTGGACACAAACGAAGTACGCGAAGTTACAGCTATGGCTAACTTTTAACTAAACAAATCCCCAGGAAAAAGCTACTAGATGGATCTACTTATATAGGAGCAAGGGGTGGCGGCCAAGGAGGTGGGAGGATGTCCCAAGGCAGCCTAAAACTAACCCTAGGTCGTACAAGGCTCATGGGCCCAAGTGGAGGTGATGCAACACCTTTGGGCTTGTAGTTTGACTCGGATTCTGCTGCAATGTCAGATTGTTTCGTCCGTAACTCAACGCTCCGGATGAATTTGAAGGTGAATCCAATTGGGTTGGAAAGAGCACGAAATCTAGTTTCCAACAAAAAAAGAATCACCCAATGCGGAGTCCGTATGAAAAGGTTGTTGGCGTTTTGAGTCAGGTATGTCTGTGCAGTCCGAATCTGAATCCAGAACGTGAGAGACTTGGACTCTATCTTCTCTTGGCCCAAAAGTGACGTGAGAGGACTTTTTGAACACAACCTAAACTTCTCCTTTTCCCTTGTCTTCATATGTGGATTGTACAAATGTCCCATACACCTGCAATTGGACAAAACACAAAAGTGTGTGAAGTATTTTTGTTCTGGATAACATAAATAGATTATTGAATAGTTTGCATTAGAAATCACCTGACAAATATGCATGTATGCAATATTTTTGGTCGTATCCAAGGTAGTCATGTCCTCATCATCCTCCCCTTTTTGAAAACAAAGCCGTCCTCGGTATTGCTTAATCTGAAATGTGGCTAACAAAAGAGACAAGGTGTACATGTTGTATATGTATATGTCATCCATTTTAACTTCCCTTGATTTTTGCACATATGTCACATGTATACATGAGTAACTTTCATTGTTCATAAAATCTAAAGCCAAAAAATTATCACAAGAAGTAGAAGGCATGAAAATATTGGAACTCGGTTTGCACATATAAGTGAAGCTCTTATTCTCTTCAAAAGATTGGCAATGTTCATCATTAAACCATCCTAACTTCGATGAATAAACCTTACTTGCATCAAATTTACATGCTAGAACATGCTTAAATAAGCAAACATGCAGTAAGTCATTGGACACAGAATCATCATCAAGATTAGAGGTCATATCAAAATGATTAAACATTGGTTCTTTTGCATCAACAGTTAATTCAATGGGTGCACTCAAAATTGTTGATATTTCAGTTGTTTGATCACATGACGCATTCATGACAGTAACAGGAGTCTCTAAAATAGGTGGTGTGCTCAAATCAATAGGTAACTCAACACATGATGCATTCAAGTTAACTAGGCATGCTTCATTCTCATGTGAAGTTATATCATCAATACCTTTACTGTTACCTCGCAGAGATGTAGCTGATGTAGGTACGGACGTTGACAATGTACCATACTCTTGAGATGATATTGCGCTCACAATCCGAGGTGGGGCTGCTCTAGTAGGTGCAATAGTGGAGTAACCAACCGGCGATGGTGAGCATGTGATGAGGACATCAATACCATTGTTACACCCACAGCCCCTACTGTTACATATATTGGACCAATTACTAGAGCTCGCGCACGCCAATTAAATTACCAGGTACTTTCGTTTCTTGGTAATGATTCTAATGTTCATGAGATTATGATGCTGCCTAAATTGGATACATTTGTTTTGCTTTCAAATGAAGGGCCTAGCTTGGAGAAGGATGAACATTGGAGCAAGAACACGCATGAAGTTGATGGCATGCGCAAGGGGATCAAGAACGGAGTTACAAGTGATGATTTCAGGACTTTGAAGCCGCCATAAGGAGTGCATGAAGCCATGGACGAAATATACAAGATGCCACTTCATAATATTCGTCCATAGGCTATTCTAGGTGCTGCGTCACCTTATTAATGGGCCAGGCCCATGTAATTTCGAAATACTTAAGTATAGGCTATTTTTAGAGTCCGTATGTGTGGGGAAACAAGAGTTAGGGTTGGTTTCGGACCCCACCCTCAAGGGCCACGAAATTCCCCTCTCTTCCTCCATATATACAGCCCTTAGGGCGTCGTTTAGACTTTGGGTTTTGTTTAGATTACAAGTTCGCCATAGCTGCAACTTCGCGTACTTCGTTTGTGTCCAACGACCAGACCAAGACGTCACAGAACCCCACCTTGATCAATAAAGCTTTCATCTTATATTCGCAATATCCAGATTGCAATCTCAGTTTCTTGTTTGTTCTTCGTTTGCTCGCAGGAAACAAGCCCTCGTGGTCAGGTTGATCGTGCTCCGGCGTGGTCAATAACCCCTCGGAAGTTGGTTTAGCGATTGCTAAGGCGCGACGTCTCGCACGTTCGTAGTCGGATCGTCAAGGTCGACTCCCACAGAAAACGATAGTCACCATCTCATCGAAACATCGGGACACCTTTGCCTCTATCAGCATGAACTGGAATAGTAGTTGTTGTAGTCACCCAATGCATCCTCCTGTATCTGTCTCTCAAAGGTACAAGCACGGACATACATACCAGTAATGCAACGAGGAATATACCGAAATCTTGCCTGAATATCATGGTTCAAACCACCAAAAAATCTATTCATTGTATCATCCTCAGATTCTTCTATGTCACAATGATGCATATAAGATTTGAACTCTTGGTAGTAAGCATGAACAGTGTTACTGCCTTGTTTTAATTGCTCCAATTTGCAACGCAATTCACGACGATAGTAAGGAGGAAAAAATTGTTGTCTCATTACAGCTTTCAAAACTTTCCAAGTTGTGGGTTGGTTATCAATATTTTTCTTACAATGTACACTCCACCAAACAGAAGCAAAACCAGTAAATGCTCTAATGGTAGCTCGTACTCTCTCAAGTTTAGAAAAATCATGGTGACTAAAAACTTGTTCTACTTCAAGCTCCCAAGCTAGATAAATAGCAGGATTAAATCTACTCTCAAATGATGGTAAAGAGATAACCTGACCATATGCTTGTGTGTGTTGTCCCAACTCTCGTGATGGTGAAGATGTGTCCGTCGTCCAAGAACTTCTATCTCTAGAACCTGTCATGATTAGTAGAAACAAGAACCAAAATTCGAGAATAATGTTCCTATGAACTACTAGGATGTGGTTGTAAAGTGCTCACAGTAAAGCAAATATCAATATCTTACAAGTTCTTACCATGCGGCAGGTGGTGACAGGCAACCAGCGGTGTCAAATAACTCCGAAGATTGTGTAAAGCGATTGCCAGGGGAACGTGCGTATACACGATGTAGAAATATGTGGAGCTGGGTTGGCTATATATGGTAGGAAAAGATTAGCAATAATCAATTCAGAGATGCAATGTTGAATAAACGCTCAACGACGGTACTGTGCTGGTCCTAGGCTAGACCGAACTAGAGACGCAAGCCTAGAACACTAATGAGGTCACGTTATAGCACAACCAGCATCAATGAAGGATACTAAGTAGCTCTGGACAGCAAGATATAAGTGAAGATCACAACGGCAGTAAAGATAATGATGTGAAACAACAGCCAAGCTGTTTTACTGAACAGTGCACAAAACAGATTCCAATCCGAATTCAACTACGAGATTGAGTCTAAAAAGATCCAAATTTTGTTTTTTTTTCTCTTTTTTTTTCCTCACACTTTTTTTTTCTTTCTCTCCTTTTTTCTCTGACTTTTTTTTCTCTTTTTTTTCTCTCGTTTTTTTCTCTCTTTTTTTCTCCCTCTTTCCAAAACAAACTAGATAAGATGCAGATTGGATCAAGTGAAGATGTGAACGATCTCAACTATTATTATGACAATGAATGGTGGGCAGCACGTGGTGGAAATTGATGGATGGGTGGTGGACAGCGGAACAGATAATGATGCAGCGGTGGCGTGACTAATGTGAACAGAACTCGAAACTCTAAACGAACTAGACACTAAGACCAGCAACTCGACACGACGATGCAACCGATAATTCAACTATGCAAGCAATGAAAAGAAAATTGCAAAGGCTCAGACTGGCTTGGACCAAGGATGAATAGATCTAACTCTTTTTTGTGGCTTTTTCTTGGACAATAGGTAAGAAAATAAATCTAATCTAGGAAAACTGGAAATTCTCACCGAGCAACCTGAAAACTGATACCACTTGATAGAGGCGAGGGTCCCGATCTTTCGATGAGATGATAACTATCAATTTGGTGGAGACGACTTTGACGATCCGACTACAAACGTGCACGACGTTGCGCCTTAGCAATCGCTAAACCAATCTCCTGAGGTTACTGACGATGCCGAAAGCACGGTCAGCCTGACCATGAAGGTCTATTCCTGCAAGCAATCAAAGAACGAGCAAGAATATGATAAAGCAATCTGAATATTGCAAATATATATGAGGTATTGATAATGGTGGGGATCCGTAAGCGGTCTTGGTCTGGTCGTTGGACACAAACGAAGTACACGAAGTTGCAATGGCTAACTTTTAACTAAACAAATCCCCAGGAAAAAGCTACTAGATGGATCTACTTATATAGGAGCAAGGGGTGGCGGCCAAGGAGGTGGGAGGATGTCCCAAGGCAGCCTAAAACTAACCCTAGGTCGTACAAGGCTCATGGGCCCAAGTGGAGGTGATGCAACACCTTTGGGCTTGTAGTTTGACTCGGATTCTGCTGCAACGTCAGATTGTTTCGTCCGTAACTCAACGCTCCGGATGAATTTGAAGGTGAATCCAATTGGGTTGGAAAGAGCACGAAATCTAGTTTCCAACAAAAAAAGAATCACCCAATTCGGAGTCCGTATGAAAAAGTTGTTGGCATTTTGAGTCAGGTATGTCTGTGCAGTCCGAATCTGAATCCAGAACGTGAGAGACTTGGACTCTATCTTCTCTTGGCCCAAAAGTGACGTGAGAGGACTTTTTGAACACAACCTAAACTTCTCCTTTTCCCTTGTCTTCATATGTGGATTGTACAAATGTCCCATACACCTGCAATTGGACAAAACACAAAAGTGTGTGAAGTATTTTTGTTCTGGATAACATAAATAGATTATTGAATAGTTTGCATTAGAAATCACCTGACAAATATGCATGTGTGCAATATTTTTGGTCGTATCCAAGGTAGTCATGTCCTCATCACCTCCACCCTTGCAATATCGACAAATAATATCATGTGTTTGCCCTGTTGATGCCATGGATGAAGAAGAGCTCTTTGCAGGCCCAGAAGGTGTGCTCTTGGCAGATAGTGGTGATTGTGCCTGCTTTATAGTATCACGGTTGGAGGTGGCAGCCGACGGAGGCGCCGGTGTAGCAGAACGTGTGGAAGTAGATGATGCACGTGGTGTCCATGATGAAGGTCGACCTGCAGAAAAGTTAGTCCGCGCCAATGCATGTCGATCCTGCACTTCACGTTCAGCTTTACAAGCAAGATGGAATAAACGAGTGATATTAGTATACTCCTTATACTCTAGAATCGTCTGAATCTCTCTATTTAATCCACCCATAAAACGTGCAAGCATAGCTTCATTCTCCTCAACAATACCACATCTAATCATGCCAGTTTGTAATTCCTGATAATATTCTTCTACAGAATTTTTTCCCTGTCTTAAGCGCTGCAATTTTTGAAGTAATTCACGTTGATAATATGGTGGAACCCAACGAGTACGCATAGCAATTTTCAAAGCAGCCCAAGTAGCCGGAATAGGATATAATCTACAATGCTCAGACCACCAAACACATGCAAAACTAGTGAATGCACAAACAGCAGCAGGAACACGTCTCTCCTCGGGATATTGTCAACATGTAAATCGTTGCTCAGTTTCTAACTCCCAAGTAAGATATATATCAGGAACATATCTACCCTCAAATGGTGGAATATTCAATTTTAGTTGAGGGAGATGGTCATGATCTCGTACCTGAGGGTGAGCCCTACCATTGCCATTATTTGCATGTGGACGACCTGGTGGTTGCTGTGCTAGTGGTGGCACGTAGTTCTGATTTTGATCAACCTCATCCTCATAATCTCCCACATAATCATCCTCCTCCACATCAGCCGTAGGAGCCACAGAAGTATCAACAGCAGCACCAGCAGTTTGGCCCGACTGAAGAGGGACACGGCTCGCTCGGCGGAGGGCTGTTTCCCGACGTGGAGGTAGTCGGTGTTGTTGCTGTTGTTGCAGAGGTGCGGCAGGAGCAGCCGGCGGTGGTGGTGGAAAACGCGAAAGCAATTCAGTAAACTTGTTATCGAGCTTTGTTTCAAACGTCTTCTCCATGCCATCTATCTTCTCCATGGCCTCTTCAAATCTGTTTATCACATCTTGCACCTGTACACTCATCATTTGCTGAAACGTATCATGAAGCTCCTTGTTCGTCAAGTTCTCCCAGTCAGTCTCGTCGGATTGTGATCCTGGCATGGTTAGTAGCAATAGAAACACACAAGAATATGATCCTACAGACTACTAACAAGTGGTGGTGGTGGCGGGTGTCACAAATCCGTCAAGCAAATCTCAAATTCTTACCAGTTCTTACCCAGCTGCAGGCGGTGATCGGCAACCGTTATAGTCAAAACTCTCAAAAGCTTGGATAGAGCGATTGCCAGGGAGAGTCAAACGCACGACGTAGATGTATGTGGAGCTGGAAAGGCTTACAGTATGGTAGCAAAAAGGGTCAGCAATAATCAATTCAGAGATGCAAAGTTGAATAAACGCTCAACGACGGTACTGTGCTGGTCCTAGGCTAGACCGTGCTAGAGACGCGAGCCTAGAACACTAACAAAATCACGGCGCTGCACGTAAATAAGGGAAAAGCACACTCTGGAACTCTTTTTTTTTGCTCTTTTTTTTGCGCTCCTTTTTTTGCGCTCCTCTTTTTTTTGCGCTCCTCTTTTTTTTGCGAAAAATCACTATAATGGCGAGTGTCTCAAAACTCTTCCCTCGTCAAACTGATAGGATGGGCACGAAATTTTTTTTTTCACTTTTTTTTTCGAAAATCAGGGCAGCGATGACGAAAAAGTGCGACAAAAAATCACTATGATGGCACGTGGCTCAAAAGACTCAGAAAAGCCTAAAAATAGGATAGGGAAAAAAAAAATTCCCGTGAAAATTTTGCCTAAAAACTGCCCGGGGGTCTCCAGACTCTTTTTTTTTTGAGACCTACGCAGGCAAGGAAACACGAATCGGAATTTAGATTGATCTCAAGAACAAACCTAATATGAGAAGAACTCGGATTGGTGGTGGATATATGGTTGTGGTATATGGCAGCGGTGGTGGTATATGGTAGTGGTGGTGGTATATGGATACAGATTGGTGGTGGTATATGGATACGGATTGGTGGTGGTATATGGATATGGATTCAGAGCGGTGGCGGATAAGCAAAAGTGGTAGATGGGCGATGATGATGGTGCGGCGGCGGCGTGACAACTTATGACCAGAACTCGAAACTCTAAAAGACTAGACTGTAAGACCAGCAACTTGACACGACGATGCAACCGCAAATTCAACAAAGCAAAAACCCTAAAAAGATTATGCAAAGGCTCAGATTGGTTCGGATATGATGAACTAACCCTAAATATTTTTTGTGGCTTTTTCGTGGACTGTAGGTATGAAGAACAGACTCGATCTAATCTACGAAAAACTGTAAAATCACACCGAGCAACCTGGAAATCTGATACCACTTGATAGAGGCTAAGGTGTCCCGATGTTTCGATGAGATGGTGGCTATCGTTTTCTGTGGGAGTCGACCTTGACGATCCGACTACGAACGTGCGAGACGTCGCGCCTTAGCAATCGCTAAACCAACTTCCGAGGGTTATTGACCACGCCGGAGCACGATCAACCTGACCACGAGGGTCTGTTTCCTGCGAGCAAACGAAGAACAAGCAAGAAACTGAGATTGCAATCGGGATATTGCGAATATAAGATGAAAGCTTTATTGATCAAGGTGGGGTTCTGTGACGTCTTGGTCTGGTCGTTGGACACAAACGAAGTACGCGAAGTTGCAGCTATGGCAAACTTTTAATCTAAACAAAACGCAAAGTCTAAACGACGCCCTAAGGGCTGTATATATGGAGGAAGAGGGGGGAATTTCGTGGCCCTTGAGGGTGGGGTCCGAAACCAACCCTAACTCTTGTTTCCCCACACATACGGACTCTAAAAATAACCTATACTTAAGTATTTCGAAATTACATGGGCCTGGCCCATTAATAAGGTGACGCAGCACCTAGAATAGCCTATGGACGAATATTATAAAGTGGCATCTTGTATATTTCGTCCAAGGCTTCATGCACTCCTTATGGCGGCTTCAAAGTCCTGAAATCATCACTTGTAACTCCGTTCTTGATCCCCTTGCGCATGCCATCAACTCCATGCGTGTTCTTGCTCCAATGTTCATCCTTCTCCAAGCTAGGCCCTTCATTTGTAAGCAAAACAAATGTATCCAATTTAGGCAGCATCATAATCTCATGAACATTAGAATCATTACCAAGAAACGAAAGTACCTGGTAATTTAATTGGCGTGCGCGAGCTCTAGTAATTGGTCCAGTATATGTAACAGTAGGCGCTGTGGGTGTAACAATGGTATTGATGTCCTCATCAAAACACCGGCGGATTCAACCTTAGAAAACGGGCTAGGTTTTCCACTAGAGGTGGTGGCGGTGGGTTGTTGTTATTGTTGTTGTTGTTGCCTTGGTTCTAGACTAGTAGCTGCATCAAGGCATTCTGCTGCTGGATCAACTGAGTGAGTTCTGGTGGAAAGACAAATCCGGGGTCACGACTCAGAGGCATCTGATGGGTTTAGAGGAAAGAGATTAGAATAGAATGAGGTTGATGAGGACATCAATACCATTGTTACACCCACAGCCCCTACTGTTACATATACTGGACCAATTACTAGAGCTCGCGCACGCCAATTAAATTACCAGGTACTTTCGTTTCTTGGTAATGATTCTAATGTTCATGAGATTATGATGCTGCCTAAATTGGATACATTTGTTTTGCTTTCAAATGAAGGGCCTAGCTTGGAGAAGGATGAACATTGGAGCAAGAACACGCATGAAGTTGATGGCATGCGCAAGGGGATTAAGAACGGAGTTACAAGTGATGATTTCAGGACTATGAAGCCGCCATAAGGAGTGCATGAAGCCTTGGACGAAATATACAAGATGCCACTTCATAATATTCGTCCATAGGCTATTCTAGGTGCCGCGTCACCTTATTAATGGGCCAGGCCCATGTAATTTCGAAATACTTAAGTATAGGCTATTTTTAGAGTCCGTATGTGTGGGAAAACAAGAGTTAGGGTTGGTTTCGGACCCCACCCTCAAGGGCCACGAAATTCCCCCCTCTTCCTCCATATATACAGCCCTTAGGGCGTCGTTTAGACTTTGGGTTTTGTTTAGATTAAAAGTTCGCCATAGCTGCAACTTCGCGTACTTCGTTTGTGTCCAACGACCAGACCAAGACGTCACAGAACCCCACCTTGATCAATAAAGCTTTCATCTTATATTCGCAATATCCAGATTGCAATCTCAGTTTCTTGCTTGTTCTTCGTTTGCTCGCAGGAAACAGACCCTCGTGGTCAGGTTGATCGTGCTCCGGCGTGGTCAATAACCCTCGGAAGTTGGTTTAGCGATTGCTAAGGCGCGACGTCTCGCACGTTCGTAGTCGGAACGTCAAGGTCAACTCCCACAGAAAACGATAGCCACCATCTCATCGAAACATCGGGACACCTTAGCCTCTATCAGAGGTCTAAAGAGAAAGCACTACCCATAGGCACATGAGACAAACACATTCATATCACACCAATCAATTCAAACAAGGGCATACAATCGATCTAGCTACCGTTACAAAATACTCAGACTACTACTATATACATGGGGTAATACTACTAATAATATGGTGGTCATCTAGAAATTTTGATCGGTAAAAGACTCCATGATATCCGCTCCAGCTTCGTCTTCGTAATCATCATCACTACTGTCGGGGTCGGAGTCGATGTCATCGATGATGATGCAGTCCTCGGGATGGTCGTCATCTCCTCCTGGCGCGGGGTCTCCCATGATACTCCTAGCTTCCTCGTCAAGTTGTCATTATTTTCTACTACTATTGTGATTTCCTCCTCGTATCTGTCACGTGTAGACTTGAGTTCCTCTTCCAGCTCCATGTTCCTAGTCATCAACTTCTTCAGATCTATCATGTTTGCACACATTTGGTTCTCCTAGCGACGAATGTGCTGGTTTAACTCCTGGATGAAGGCTACAATGGACCTGTCCCTCCTGGTGCCGATCATCTCCCATTGCTCATCTTGGCGCCCGCATATCTGGTAGATAGTGTCTTTAAGATCCTTGTGATAAACTTCGCTCATGCGTCCCATGGTGATGTGGGCTGCCATGCTCTTTCCTAGACTCCAGGTTGGTGCATCAAAGGAAAACTCTATGGGGTCAGTAACTGGCGTGAATGTCCTTCCTGGAACTTGAACTCGAATCATCCAACGCTCCTCTTCTGGTAAAGTGGCGGTGTACGTCCCGGTGAAGCTTGGTATTCCAATGTTCACGTACCTAGTGACTTCCTTTAAATGTCATCCAAAAGGTGTGTCTTCATCCGGTTGAGCAAACTTGTGCCTTGGGTCTGCCATCTATAGAGTGGAAAATGGAGAAGTCATAAATGAGTAGAGAAGAGTGACCTATGGCTTATCTTAGTGGCCGCGTCCTACAATCAGTGTGTGCTTTGATACCATCTTGTAGCGATCTGACCTCAAACGGTCAAATCTCTACGCTTAAGTGTCATCCATGGATCGGTAATGCTGACACACGCAATACTTGAAGGATTTATAACAGAGTTGCAATCACACACTTATTACATCGAATAACTCATAAAAGAGTACTTATTACAATAATATGGCTTAAGGCCGTCTAAATACGATAACAGTGGAAGGCTTGGAAGATAAAGTGAGTCTATCAACTCCAACGGCATAGCTGAGTGCATGACAACGACCTAGCGCACCTTACTCTTTGTCTAAAAAGTCTGCAACATAATAAGTTGCAGCCCAAAAACGGGTCAGCACATGGAATATGCTGGCAAAATAACACTGTAGAGCAATGAACAAGTAACAGCTACAACTATATGCACATTTGGCTGGTGGAGTCTCTATGGTTAATATGTTTTTGCGAAAATCCAATTTTTTCCTACAACAAAGTGATAGAGGCTAAGGTGTCCCGATCTTTCGATGAGATGGTGGCTATCGTTTTCTGTGGGAGTCAACCTTGACGATCCGACTACGAACGTGCGAGACGTCGCGCCTTAGGAATCGCTAAACCAACTTCCGAGGGTTATTGACCACGCCGGAGCACGATCAACCTGACCACGAGGGTCTGTTTCCTGCGAGCAAACGAAGAACAAGCAAGAAACTGAGGTTGCAATCTGGATATTGTGAATATAAGATGAAAGCTTTATTGATCAAGGTGGGGTTCTGTGACGTCTTGGTCTGGTCGTTGGACACAAACGAAGTACGCGAAGTTGCAGCTATGGCGAACTTTTAATCTAAACAAAAACCCCCGGAAAAAGCTACTAGATGGATCTACTTATATAGGAGCAAGGGGTGGCGGCCAAGGAGGTGGGAGGACGTCCCAAGGCAGCCTAAAACTAACCCTAGGTCGTACAAGGCTCATGGGCCCAAGTGGAGGTGATGCAACACCTTTGGGCTTGTAATTTGACTCGGATTCTGCTGCAACGTCAGATTGTTTCGTCCGTAACTCAACGCTCCGGATGAATTTGAAGGTGAATCCAATTGGGTTGGAAAAAGCACGAAATCTAGTTTCCAACAAAAAAAGATCACCCAATTCGGAGTCCGTATGAAAAAGTTGTTGGCGTTTTGAGTCAGGTATGTCTGTGCAGTCCGAATCTGAATCCAGAACGTGAGAGACTTGGACTCTATCTTCTCTTGGCTTAAAAGTGACGTGAGAGGACTTTTTGAACACAACCTAAACTTCTCCTTTTCCCTTGTCTTCATATGTGGATTGTACAAATGTCCCATACACCTGCAATTAGACAAAACACAAAAGTGTGTGAAGTATTTTTGTTCTGGATAACATAAATAGATTATTGAATAGTTTGCATTAGAAATCACCTGACAAATATGCATGTATGCAATATTTTTGGTCGTATCCAAGGTAGTCATGTCCTCATCACAAAGGAATATATTTTGTTTAACTATCATGGTAGTTGATAAACATTGAGAAGGTTCCTCCAACTCAATCCCAATTAAGCAGTATTAATAACCCAACAAATTAATTTAGAGTGAAGAGATCAACATGACAATCCAAGAAGCAGATACTCAAGATGTCCATAACCGGGGACACGGCTAACCATGATTAGTTTGTACAATCTATAGAGGTTTGCGCACCTTTCCCCACAAGACTCGATCTCCTCCATTGAATTTCTCGCACTACATGGTGTTTGAGAAACGGATGAGCGAGGCACAGTCTTTCAGAAGCATTTACTCTTTACTCTGGGTAGACAGTTCCACCTACATCCCCTACATCTTCTAGCCTACCACTGAAAGAGGTCACACAACATACTCAACTATGCCAGAGCCCATAATGGCTTGTGGCTGCACACGGAAGTTTCCAGCACGAATAATCTTATGATCCCTTTGAGCCTGGGTGGCGAACCGTAGGATGATCACACGGGTACTCCGGGATATCCTAGGACAACACTGGATTCTCCAGGTGCCCGCAACCAATCCACCCAGATGTGTATTTAAGTAGCCACCTTAAGTTAACCATTAATTAACAATCTCACATCTGTCATGGATACACTCAAACCCAATCCACGTCTACGAGCATAGCATAGCAGTATAAGCATAACGTAAAAGTAACTCCCAGGGTTTGATAATAAAAGGGCAATAGGTTCTACCCTATCATCTACTTCCCAATACCCACATGTTAAGAGATCCTACTCATGCAATGTTTGAGGGTTGAAACTAATGCATAAAAACTGGGTGATCAAGAGGTATGATCAAAGTGTTACTTGCCTTGCTGATGATCTGCAAACCCTAGAGACTCGTAGTAGCACTCTTCGCACTCCGGGAATTCTATCCCAAACAAACAATAGCATACATAAGAACTTAAGCATAGATGCAAGGGTAAAACTCAAATAAGAAAGTCCAAACTGAAAGTTCAATTAAAGAGCATCGATTTGCAAAAAGAATCAAACGAATCGGAGCTACGGAACTAAAACTATGATCAAAAGAACTTCGAATTCAAATCTGCTTGAAACCAAATTTTAAATTGTCAAAATCATGTTCAAGTTTTTTAACTGGAAAGAGGGGTTCGAGACGAAGATTTTGGCGTTGATTTCACTGGATTTGGATGAACGGTTGAAAAGTTGCGAGGGTTTGAAGATCAGGGGCTAATCTGCGATAAAAATAATCGTGGATAGGTCCCTCGCAAAAATAAAACAAAAAAAGAAAAAAAATCTATCAAACGAACGTCCGCTAACCGAGGCAAACGAACGAATTCGTTCGTTATTAGATCTAAACGAACCTTCGTAAATTAGATCTGAACCGAGAAGAAAAAACGAAAAACCGATCTAAACCGGCGAAACCAAAAAAAACCAAACCGATCTACTCGAAATAAAACCGGATCTAGGGTTTACCGGAAAACCAGAAAAAAAACCAGCGGCGGCGCGATGATTCCGGCGAACGTGCGGCGGCGGCGGCCGGCAGCGGCGCGACGGAGCTGCGGCGGCGCTACGGAGCTAAGGCAGCGGTGCGACGGAGCTACGGCGGCGGCGTGGCAGCGGCTAGGGTTTCGGGCGGCGGCGGCGGCTTTGGGCTGGGGCGGCTTCGGGCTGGGGCGGCTTGGGCCTCGCCTTATAAAGGGGCTGGGCGGGACGTGTCCGGCTCGGGGACGGCACAGAGGCGGTTCGCGTTTTTTAAAATTAATTCCGCCGAAGGAAAAATCCAAAAAAATAAAAAAAATCTAAAAATGCCAAAAACAATTTTCACCGTCTAAATAAAATATATAGAATAAAGTGAACATTTTTCTGGCCTAAAATGCAATTTTGGAAAATGCATATTTTTCTAATTCAAATAAAATAGCAGAAAAATCCAAATAAAAATATTTATTTCATTTTAACATTTTTTCCTCCAATATTTCCTTTATTTGGAGAAGTCCTTTTATCTCCTCTCTTTTATTTTTATAGTGGAAATATTTCGGAGGGAAAAATATTAAAACAAAAGTGATCCTCTTTTCAAATTTGAGAAAAAAAATTCAAATATGAAAATAGTGAAACCCCCCAACTCTCTCCGTGGGTCCTTGAGTTGCTTAGCATTCCTACGATCGCGGACGAGATGCAAATAAAATATGATATGCATATGATGACCTATGTATAACATTCCAAATTGAAAATTTGGGATGTTACATTCCAGTAGTGTTAATGGGCGTACCTGAGATATAATGTTTTATTCTTTGCCCATTGATGACCTTCGGATTAGTACCTTCGGCATTATTTATTTTGATGGCTCCCTATCGATAAACCTCCTCGATAACATAGGACCCTTCCCATTTGGAGAGGAGTTTTCCTGCAAAGAATCTGAAACGAGAGTTGTACAAAAAAACATATTCTCCAACTTTGAACTCACACTTTTGGATTCTTTTATCATGCCATCTTTTGACTTTTTCTTTAAATAACTTGGCATTTTCATAAGCTTGGGTTCTCCATTCATCTAGTGAGCTAATATCAAATAACCTCTTTTCACCAGCAAGTTTGAAATCATAGTTTAGTTCTTTAATTTCCCAATATGCTTTATGTTCTAACTCAAGATGCAAATGACAAGCTTTTCCATAAACCATTTTATAAGGAGACATACCCATAGGATTTTCATATGCTGTTCTATAAGCCCAAAGTGCATTGTCTAATTTCCTAGACCAATTCTTCCGGGGCCTATTGACAGTCTTTTGTAAAATTAATTTTATTTCTCTATTCTTAAGTTCAACTTGACCACTAGACTGAGGATGATAAGGCGATGCAATTCTATGGTTAACATCATACTTAGCAAGCATTTTATGGAAAGCGCCACGAATAAAATGTGAACCACCATCAGTCATTAAATATCTAGGGTGATGAGGACATGACTACCTTGGATACGACCAAAAATATTGCATACATGCATATTTGTCAGGTGATTTCTAATGCAAACTATTCAATAATCTATTTATGTTATCCAGAACAAAAATACTTCACACACTTTTGTGTTTTGTCTAATTGCAGGTGTATGGGACATTTGTACAATCCACATATGAAGATAAGGGAAAAGGAGAAGTTTATGTTGTGTTCAAAAAGTCCTCTCACGTCACTTTTGGGCCAAGAGAAGATAGAGTCCAAGTCTTTCACGTTCTGGATTCAGATTCGGACTGCACAGACATACCTGACTCAAAACGCCAATAACTTTTTCATACGGACTCCGAATTGGGTGATTCTTTTTTTGTTGGAAACTAGATTTCGTGCTCTTTCCAACCCAATTGGATTCACCTTCAAATTCGTCGGGAGCGTTGAGTTACGGATGAAACAATCTGACGTTGCAGCAGAATCCGAGTCAAACTACAAGCCCAAAGGTGTTGCATCACCTCCACTTGGGCCCATGAGCCTTGTACGACCTAGGGTTAGTTTTAGGCTGCCTTGGGACGTCCTCCCATCTCCTTGGCCGCCACCCCTTGCTCCTATATAAGTAGATCCATCTAGTAGCTTTTTCCTTGGGATTTGTTTAGTTAAAAGTTAGCCATTGCAACTTCGTGTACTTCGTTTGTGTCCAACGACCAGACCAAGACCGCTTACGGATCCCCACCATTATCAATACCTCATATATATTTGCAATATTCAGATTGCTTTATCATATTCTTGCTCGTTCTTCGATTGCTTGCAGGAATAGACCTTCGTGGTCAGGCTGACCGTGCTTCCGGCATCGTCAGTAACCTCAGGAGATTGGTTTAGCGATTGCTAAGGCGCAACGTCGTGCACGTTTGTAGTCGGATCGTCAAAGTCGTCTCCACCAAATCGATAGTTATCATCAGTTTTCAGGTTGCTCGGTGAGAATTTCTAGTTTTCCTAGATTAGATTTATTTTCTTACCTATTGTCCAAGAAAAAGCCACAAAAAAGAGTTAGATCTATTCATCCTTGTTCCAAGCCAGTCTGAGCCTTTGCAATTTACTTTTCATTGCTTGCATAGTTGAATTATCAGTTGCATCGTCGTGTCGAGTTGCTGGTCTTAGTGTCTTGTTCGTTTAGAGTTTCAAGTTCTGTTCACATTAGTCACGCCACCGCTGCATCATTATCTCTTCCGCTGTCCACCACCCATCCATCAATTTCCACCACGTGCTACCCACCATTCATTGTCATAATAATAGTTGAGATCGTTCACATCTTCACTTGATCCAATCTGCATCTTATCTAGTTTGTTTTGGAAAGAGGGAGAAAAAAAGAGAGAAAAAAAAACGAGAGAAAAAAAAGAGAAAAAAAGTCAGAGAAAAAAAGGAGAGAAAGAAAAAAAAAGTGTGAGGAAAAAAAAAGAGAAAAAAAAACAAAATTCGGATCTTTTTAGACACAAGCTCGTAGTTGAATTCGGATTGGAATCTGTTTTGTGCACTGTTCAGTAAAACAGCTTGGCTGTTGTTTCACATCATTATCTTTACTGCCGTTGTGATCTTCACTTATATCTTGCTGTCCAGAGCTACTTAGTATCCTTCATTGATGCTGGTTGTGCTACGACGTGACCTCATTAGTGTTCTAGGCTCGCGTCTCTAGTTCGGTCTAGCCTAGGACCAGCACAGTACCGTCGTTGAGCGTTTATTCAACATTGCATCTCTGAATTGATTATTGCTAATCTTTTGCTACCATATATAGCCAACCCAGCTCCACATATTTCTACACCGTGTATACGTACGTTCCCCTGGCAATCGCTTTACACTATCTTCAGAGTTATTTGACACCGTTGGTTGCCTGTCACCACCTGTTGCTTGGTAAGAACTTGTAAGATATTGATATTTGCTTTACTGTGAGCGCTTTACCACCACACCCTAGTAGTTCATAGGAACATTATTCTTGAATTTTGTTTCTTGTTTTTACTAATCATGACAGGTTCCGAAGATAGAAGTTCTTGGACGACGGACACATCTTCACCATCACGAGAGTTGGGACAACACACACAAGCACATGGTCAGGTTATCTTTTTACCGTCATTTGAGGGTAGATTTAATCCTACTACATATCTAGCTTGGGAGCTTGAAGTAGAACAAGTTTTTAGTCACCATGACTTTTCTGAACTTGAGCGAGTGCGAGCAGCCACTAGAGCATTTACTGATTTTGCTTCTGTTTGGTGGAGTGTACATTGTAAGAAAAACATTGATAACCAACCCACAACTTGGAAAGTTTTGAAAGCTGTAATGAGACAACAATTTTTCCCTCCTTATTATCGTTGTGAATTGCTTCGCAAATTTGAACAATTTAAACAAGGCAACAACACTGTTCATGCTTACTACCAAGAGTTCAAATCTTATATGCATCATTGTGACATAGAAGAATCTGAGAATGATACAATGAATAGATTTTTTGGTGGTTTGAACCATGATATTCAGGCAAGATTTCAGTATATTCCTCGTTGCATTACTGGTATGTATGTTCGTGCTTGTACCTTTGAGAGACAGATAAAGGAGGATGCATTAGGTGACTACAACAACTACTATAGTTCATGCTCGCCACCGCTGGTGGGTTCCTCCATCATTGCACCTCGGATTATGAGCGCGGCATCATCTCAAGGGTATGGTACATTGTCAACGTCCGTACCTACATCAGCTACATCTTTGCCACAAGGTAACACTAAAGGTATTGATGATATAACTTCACATGAGAATGATGCATGCCTAGTTAACTTGAATGCGTCATGTATTGAGTTACCTGTTGATTTGAGCACACCACCTATTTTAGAGAATCTTGTTACTGTCATGAATGCGTCATGTGATCAAACAACTGAAATATCAATAATTTTGAGTGCACCCATTGAATTAACTGTTGATGCAAAAGAACTAATGTTTAATCATTTTGATATGGCCTCCAATCTTGGTGATGATTCTGTGTCCAATGACTTATTGCATGTTTGCTTATTTAAGCATGTTGTAGCATGTAAATTTGATGCAAGTAAGGTTTATTCACCAAAGTTGGGATGGTTTAATGATGAACATTGCGAATCTTTTGAAATGAATAAGAGCTTCACTTATATGTGCAAACTGAGTTCTAATATTTTCATGCCTTCTACTTCTTGTGATAATTTTTTGGCTTTAGTTTTTATGAACTATGAAAGTTACTCATGTATACATGTGTCATACGTGCAAAAATCAAGGGAAGTTAAACTGGATGACATATACATATACAACATGTACACCATGTCTCTTTTGTTAGCCACATTTCAGATTAAGCAACGCCGAGGACGGCTTTGTTTTCAAAAACGGGAGGATGATGAGGACATGACTACCTTGGATACGACCAAAAATATTGCATACATGCATATTTGTCAGGTGATTTCTAATGCAAACTATTCAATAATCTATTTATGTTATCCAGAACAAAAATACTTCACACACTTTTGTGTTTTGTCTAATTGCAGGTGTATGGGACATTTGTACAATCCACATATGAAGATAAGGGAAAAGGAGAAGTTTATGTTGTGTTCAAAAAGTCCTCTCACGTCACTTTTGGGCCAAGAGAAGATAGAGTCCAAGTCTTTCACGTTCTGGATTCAGATTCGGACTGCACAGACATACCTGACTTAAAACGCCAACAACTTTTTCATACGGACTCCGAATTGGGTGATTCTTTTTTTGTTGGAAACTAGATTTCGTGCTCTTTCCAACCCAATTGGATTCACCTTCAAATTCATCCGGAGCGTTGAGTTACGGACAAAACAATCTGACGTTGCAGCAGAATCCGAGTCAAACTACAAGCCCAAAGGTGTTGCATCACCTCCACTTGGGCCCATGAGCCTTGTACGACCTAGGGTTAGTTTTAGGCTGCCTTGGGACGTCCTCCCACCTCCTTGGCCGCCACCCCTTGCTCCTATATAAGTAGATCCATCAAGTAGCTTTTTCCTTGGGATTTGTTTAGTTAAAAGTTAGCCATTGCAACTTCGTGTACTTCGTTTGTGTCCAACGACCAAACCAAGACCGCTTACGGATCCCCACCATTATCAATACCTCATATATATTTGCAATATTCAGATTGCTTTATCATATTCTTGCTCGTTCTTCGATTGCTTGCAGGAATAGACCTTCGTGGTCAGGCTGACCGTGCTTCCGGCATCGTCAGTAACCTCAGGAGATTGGTTTAGCGATTGCTAAGGCGCAACGTCGTGCACGTTTGTAGTCGGATCGTCAAAGTCGTCTCCACCAAATCGATAGTTATCATCTCATCGAAAGATCGGGACACCCTCGCTCTATCATAGGGACTCCAAACCTTGGGAAAATAACTTCCTCCAGCATTTTAATAGAGGTGTTGTGATCAGCACTACTAGTTGGAATAGCTTCTACCCACTTAGTAACATAATCAACAACAACCAAAATATGAGTATACCCATTAGAGGAAGGAACAGGTCCCATATAATCAAATCCCCAAACATCAAATGGTTCAACAGCAAGTGAATAATTCATAGGCATTTCTTGACGCTTACCAATATTACAAATCTTTTGACATTCATCACAAGATAAAACAAACTTACGGGCATCCTTGAAGAGAGTAGGCCAATAAAAACCAGATTGCAATACCTTGTGAGCAGTTCTATTTCCAGCATGATGCCCTCCATAAGCTTCGAAGTGACATTTCCATATGATTTGTCCATGTTCATGCTCAGGTACACAACGTCTAATAATACCATCTACTTCTTCTTTATAAAGATGTGGGTCATCCCAAAAGTAATGTCTTAAATCATAGAAGATTTTTTTTCTTTTGTTGGTACGTGAAGCTAGGTGGTATATATTTAGTAACAATGTAATTAGCATAGTCAGCATACCAAGAAGTGTTATGAGAAACATGTATTGCAGCTAATTGTTCATCAGGAAACTATCATTAATAGGTTGTAGGTCATCAAGAATATTTTCTAGCGTAGACAAGTTATCAGCCATGGGATTCTCAGCTCCCTTTCTATCAATGATATGTAAGTCAAATTCTTGCAGCAAAAGAACCCACCTAATGAGTCTAGTTTAGCATATTTCTTTTCCATAAGATATTTTATAGCTTCATGATCAGTGTGAACAATAACTTTAGAATCAACAATGTAATATCTGAATTTATCACAAGCAAACTGATAGAGGCAAAGGTGTCCCGATGTTTCGATGAGATGGTGGCTATCATTTTCTGTGGGAGTCGACCTTGACGATCCGACTACGAACGTGCGAGACGTCGCGCCTTAGCAATCGCTAAACCAACTTCCGAGGGGTTATTGACCACGCCGGAGCACGATCAACCTGACCACGAGGGCCTGTTTCCTACGAGCAAACGAAGAACAAGCAAGAAACTGAGATTGCAATCGGGATATTGCGAATATAAGATGAAATCTTTATTGATCAAGGTGGGGTTCTGTGACGTCTTGGTCTGGTCGTTGGACACAAACGAAGTACGAGAAGTTGCAGCTATGGCGAACTTTTAATCTAAACAAAACCCAAGGAAAAAGCTACTAGATGGATCTACTTATATAGGAGCAAGGGGTGGCGGCCAAGGAGGTGGGAGGACGTCCCAAGGCAGCCTAAAACTAACCCTAGGTCGTACAAGGCTCATGGGCCCAAGTGGAGGTGATGCAACACCTTTGGGCTTGTAGTTTGACTCGGATTCTGCTGCAACGTCAGATTGTTTCGACCGTAACTCAACGCTCCGGACGAATTTTAAGGTGAATTCAATTGGGTTGGAAAGATCACGAAATCTAGTTTCCAAGAAAAAAAGAATCACCCAATTCGGAGTCCGTATGAAAAAGTTGTTGGCGTTTTGAGTCAGGTATGTCTGTGCAGTCCGAATCTGAATCCAGAACGTGAAAGACTTGGACTCTATCTTCTCTTGGCCCAAAAGTGACGTGAGAGGACTTTTTGGACACAACATAAACTTCTCATTTTCCCTTATCTTCATATGTGGATTGTACAAATGTCCCATACACCTGCAATTAGACAAAACACAAAAGTGTGTGAAGTATTTTTGTTCTGGATAACATAAATAGATTATTGAATAGTTTGCATTAGAAATCACCTGACAAATATGCATGTATGCAATATTTTTGGTCGTATCCAAGGTAGTCATGTCCTCATCATCCTCCCATTTTTGAAAACAAAGCCGTCCTCGGCGTTGCTTAATCTGAAATGTGGCTAACAAAAGAGACAAGGCGTACATGTTGTATATGTATATATCATCCAGTTTAACTTCCCTTGATTTTTGCACGTATGACACATGTATACATGAGTAACTTTCATAGTTCATAAAAACTAAAGCCAAAAAATTATCACAGGAAGTAGAAGGCATGAAAATATTGGAACTCAGTTTGCACATATAAGTGAAGCTCTTATTCTCTTCAAAAGATTGGCAATGTTCATCATTAAACCATCCTAACTTCGATGAATAAACCTTACTTGCATCAAATTTACATGCTACAACATGCTTAAATAAGCAAACATGCAATAAGTCATTGGACACAGGATCATCATCAAGATTAGAGGTCATATCAAAATGATTAAACATTGGTTCTTTTGCATCAACAGTTAATTCAATGGGTGCACTCAAAATTGTTGATATTTCAGTTGTTTGATCACATGACGCATTCATGACAGTAACAAGAGTCTCTAAAATAGGTGGTGTGCTCAAATCAACAGGTAACTCAACACATGATGCATTCAAGTTAACTAGGCATGCTTCATTCTCATGTGAAGTTATATCATCAATACCTTTACTGTTACCTCGCAGAGATGTAGCTGATGTAGGTACGGACGTTGACAATGTACCATACTCTTGAGATGATATTGCGCTCACAATCCGAGGTGGGGCTGCTCTAGTAGGTGCAATAGTGGAGTAACCAACTGGCGATGGTGAGCATGAACTGGAATAGTAGTTGTTGTAGTCACCCAATGCATCCTCCTGTATCTGTCTCTCAAAGGTACAAGCACGGACATACATACCAATAATGCAACGAGGAATATACCGAAATCTTGCCTGAATATCATGGTTCAAACCACCAAAAAATCTATTCATTGTATCATTCTCAGATTCTTCTATGTCACAATGATGCATATAAGATTTGAACTCTTGGTAGTAAGCATGAACAGTGTTACTGCCTTGTTTTAATTGCTCCAATTTGCAACGCAATTCACGACGATAGTAAGGAGGAAAAAATTGTTGTCTCATTACAGCTTTCAAAACTTTCCAAGTTGTGGGTTGGTTATCAATGTTTTTCTTACAATGTACACTCCACCAAACAGAAGCAAAACCAGTAAATGCTCTAATGGTAGCTCGTACTCTCTCAAGTTCAGAAAAATCATGGTGACTAAAAACTTGTTCTACTTCAAGCTCCCAAGCTAGATAAATAGCAGGATTAAATCTACCCTCAAATGATGGTAAAGAGATAACCTGACCATATGCTTGTGTGTGTTGTCCCAACTCTCGTGATGGTGAAGATGTGTCCGTCGTCCAAGAACTTCTATCTCTGGAACCTGTCATGATTAGTAGAAACAAGAACCAAAATTCGAGAATAATGTTCCTATGAACTACTAGGATGTGGTTGTAAAGTGCTCACAGTAAAGCAAATATCAATATCTTACAAGTTCTTACCATGCGGCAGGTGGTGACAGGCAACCAGCGGTGTCAAATAACTCCGAAGATTGTGTAAAGCGATTGCCAGGGGAACGTGCGTATACACGGTGTAGAAATATGTGGAGCTGGGTTGGCTATATATGGTAGCAAAAGATTAGCAATAATCAATTCAGAGATGCAATGTTGAATAAACGCTCAACGACGGTACTGTGCTGGTCCTAGGCTAGACCGAACTAGAGACGCGAGCCTAGAACACTAATGAGGTCACGTCGTAGCACAACCAGCATCAATGAAGGATACTAAGTAGCTCTGGACAGCAAGATATAAGTGAAGATCACAACGGCAGTAAAGATAATGATGTGAAACAACAGCCAAGCTGTTTTACTGAACAGTGCACAAAACAGATTCCAATCCGAATTCAACTACGAGATTGACTCTAAAAAGATCCGAATTTTGTTTTTTTTCTCTTTTTTCCTCACACTTTTTTTCTTTCTCTCCTTTTTTTCTCTGACTTTTTTTTCTCTTTTTTTTCTCTCGTTTTTTTCTCTCTTTTTTTTCTCCCTCTTTCCAAAACAAACTAGATAAGATGCAGATCGGACCATGTGAAGATGTGAACGATCTCAACTATTATTATGAAAATGAATGATGGGTAGCACATGGTGGAAATTGATGGATGGGTGGTGGATAGCGGAAGAGATAATGATGCAGCGGTGGCGTGACTAATGTGAACAGAACTCGAAACTCTAAACGAACTAGACACTAAGACCAGCAACTCGACACGACGATGCAACCGATAATTCAACTATGCAAGCAATGAAAAGAAAATTGCAAAGGCTCAGACTGGCTTGGAACAAGGATGAATAGATCTAACTCTTTTTTGTGGCTTTTTCTTGGACAATAGGTAAGAAAATAAATCTAATCTAGGAAAACTGGAAATTCTCACCGAGCAACCTAAAAACTGATACCACTTGATAGAGGCAAAGGTGTCCCGATGTTTCGATGAGATGGTGGCTATCGTTTTCTGTGGGAGTCGACCTTGACGATCTGACTACGAACGTGCGAGACGTCGCGCCTTAGCAATCGCTAAACCAACTTTCGAGGGGTTATTGACCACGCCGGAGCACGATCAACCTGACCACGAGGGCCTGTTTCCTGCGAGCAAACGAAGAACAAGCAAGAAACTGAGATTGCAATCGGGATATTGCGAATATAAGATGAAAGCTTTATTGATCAAGGTGGGGTTCTGTAACGTCTTGGTCTGGTCGTTGGACACAAACGAAGTATGAGAAGTTGCAGCTATGGCGAACTTTTAATCTAAACAAAACCCAAGGAAAAATCTACTAGATGGATCTACTTATATAGGAGCAAGGGGTGGCGGCCAAGGAGGTGGGAGGACGTCCCAAGGCAGCCTAAAACTAACCCTAGGTCGTACAAGGCTCATGGGCCCAAGTGGAGGTGATGCAACACCTTTGGGCTTGTAGTTTGACTCGGATTCTGCTGCAACGTCAGATTGTTTCGACCGTAACTCAACGCTCCGGACGAATTTTAAGGTGAATCCAATTGGGTTGGAAAGATCACGAAATCTAGTTTCCAGGAAAAAAAGAATCACCCAATTCGGAGTCCGTATGAAAAAGTTGTTGGCGTTTTGAGTCAGGTATGTCTGTGCAGTCCGAATCTGAATCCAGAACGTGAAAGACTTGGACTCTATCTTCTCTTGGCCCAAAAGTGACGTGAGAGGACTTTTTGGACACAACATAAACTTCTCATTTTCCCTTATTTTCATATGTGGATTGTACAAATGTCCCATACACCTGCAATTAGACAAAACACAAAAGTGTGTGAAGTATTTTTGTTCTGGATAACATAAATAGATTATTGAATAGTTTGCATTAGAAATCACCTGACAAATATGCATGTATGCAATATTTTTGGTCGTATCCAAGGTAGTCATGTCCTCATCACAAACACCACTGCTAAGAATTCTTTTTTAGTAGTAGCATAGTTTCGTTGAGCACTGTTCAGAGTTTTACTAGCATAATGAATAATATTTAATTTCTTATCAACTCTTTGTCCTAGAACAACACCAACAACATAGTCACTAGCATCACACATAATTTCAAAAGGCAAGTTCCAATCAGGTGGTTAAACAATAGGTGCGGAAATCAAGGCTGGCTTTCTTAAGTGTTTCAAAGGCTTCTACACAATCATCATGGAAAACAAATGGAACATCCTTTTGTAAAAGATTTGTAAGAGGCCTAGAAATTTTAGAGAAGTCTATAATAAACCTCCTATAGAAACCAGCATGACCAAGGAAACAACAAATACCTTTGATATATTTAGGACATGGCATTTTCTAAATTGCATCAACTTTATCTTTATCCACCTCAATACCCCGTTCAGATTTTTTTGTCCCAAGACGTTACCTTCATTAACCATAAAGTGGCACTTCTCCCAATTCAAGACAAGATTAGTTTGCTCGCATCTCTCTAGAACTCGATCAAGGTTTCTTAAGCAATCATCAAAAGAAGTTCCATAAATGGAAAAATCATCCATGAAAACCTCAACAATCTTTTCACAAAAATCAGAGAATATAGCAGTCATACATCTTTGAAAGGTAGCAGGTGCATTGCATAAACCAAAAGGCATATGTTTGTAAGCGTAAGTTCCAAAAGGACAGGTAAAGGTAATTTTCTCTTGATCAGGTTGTGAGACAGGTATTTCAGAGAAACCAGAATATCCATCAAGGAAACAATAATGTGTGTGCTTTGACAATCTTTCTAGCATTTGATCAATAAATGGCAGATTGTAATGATCTTTTCTAGTAGCTTTATTTAATTTTCTAAAATCAATTACCATTCTATACAACAACAACAACAACAACAACAACAACAAAGCCTTTAGTCCCAAACAAGTTGGGGTAGGCTAGATGTGAAACCCATAAGATCTTGCAACCAACTCATGGCTCTGGCACATGGATAGCAAGCTTCCACGCACCCCTGATAGAGGCAAAGGTGTCCCGATGTTTCGATGAGATGGTGGCTATCGTTTTCTGTGGGAGTCGACCTTGACGATCCGACTACGAACGTGCGAGACGTCGCGCCTTAGCAATCGCTAAACCAACTTCCGAGGGGTTATTGACCACGCCGGAGCACGATCAACCTGACCACGAGGGCCTGTTTCCTGCGAGCAAACGAAGAACAAGCAAGAAACTGAGATTGCAATCTGGATATTGCGAATATAAGATGAAAGCTTTATTGATCAAGCTGGGGTTCTGTGACGTCTTGGTCTGGTCGTTGGACACAAACGAAGTACGCGAAGTTGCAGCTATGGCGAACTTTTAATCTAAACAAAACCCAAAGTCTAAACGACGCCCTAAGGGCTGTATATATGGAGGAAGAGAGGGGAATTTCGTGGCCCTTGAGGGTGGGGTCCGAAACCAACCCTAACTCTTGTTTCCCCACACATACGGACTCTAAAAATAGCCTATACTTAAGTATTTCGAAATTACATGGGCCTGGCCCATTAATAAGGTGAAGCAGCACCTAGAATAGCCTATGGACGAATATTATGAAGTGGCATCTTGTATATTTCGTCCATGGCTTCATGCACTCCTTATGGCGGCTTCAAAGTCCTGAAATCATCACTTGTAACTCCGTTCTTGATCCCCTTGCGCATGCCATCAACTTCATGCGTGTTCTTGCTCCAATGTTCATCCTTCTCCAAGCTAGGCCCTTCATTTGAAAGCAAAACAAATGTATCCAATTTAGGCAGCATCATAATCTCATGAACATTAGAATCATTACCAAGAAACGAAAGTACCTGGTAATTTAATTGGCGTGCGCGAGCTCTAGTAATTGGTCCAGTATATGTAACAGTAGGGGCTGTGGGTGTAACAATGGTATTGATGTCCTCATCATCCTCCCCTTCTTGAAATGAAGTCGTCCTCGACGGAAGCTCATCTTCCTCACCCAAATAAGGCTTCAAATCTGCAATATTAAAAGTGGGACTAACCCCAAAATCTGCAGGTAGCTCAAGTTTATATGCATTATCATTTATTTTCTCTAAAACCTTAAAAGGACCATCAGCACGTGGCATTAGCTTTGATTTGCGCAGATTAGGAAATCTATCTTTACGCAAATGTAACCAAACAAGATCTCCAGGTGCAAACACAACATGTTTTCTACCCTTATCTCCAGCAAGTTTATATTTAGCATTCATACGCTCAATGTTTTCCTTAGTTAACTCATGCATTTTTAAAATCAATTCAGAACGTTCTTTAGCATCAAAATTAACCTTCTCCGAAGATGGAAGAGGCAACAAATCAATAGGTGCACGAGGTAGGAAACCATACACAATTTCAAAAGAGCACATCTTAGTAGTAGAATGCAATGAACGATTATAAGCAAATTCAATATGAGGCAAGCATTCTTTCCACATTTTCTTGTTATTCTTCAACACAGCCCTAAGCATAGTAGACAATGTTCTATTGACTACTTCAGTTTGTCCATCAGTTTGGGGGTGACAAGTAGTACTAAAAAGCAGCTTAGTCCCCAACTTAGCCCATAAACATCTCCAAAAGTGGCTAAGAAATTTAGTATCACGATCTGAAACAATAGTATTTGGCACACCATGTAAGCGAATAATTTCACGAAAGAAGAAATCAGCAACATTAACAGCATCATCGCTTTTATGACATGGTATAAAGTGTGCCATTTTCGAGAACCTATCCACGACAACAAATATGCTATCCCTCCCCTTCTTTGTTCTAGGTAAACCTAAAACAAAGTCCATAGATATATCCTCCCAAGGAACACTAGGTACAGGCAAAGGCATATATAAACCATGAGGATTGAGTCGTGACTTAGCTCTTTGACATGTAGTGCAGCGAGCAACAAAACGCTCAACATCCCGTCTCATCTTTGGCCAAAAGAAATGTGTAGCAAGTATATCCTCCGTCTTCTTGACGCCAAAGTGTCCCATTAATCCTCCTCCATGCGCCTCCTGCAACAACAAAAGACGAACGGAGCTAGCTGGAATGCATAGCTTGTTAGCACGAAACACAAATCCATCGTTAAGAACGAACTTGTTCCAAGTTCTCCCTTCCTTACAATTCTTCAATACATCTTTAAATTCAGCATCATTAACATATTGATCCTTGATGGTCTCCAAACCAAATATTTTAAAGTCAAGTTGTGAAAGCATAGTATAACGACGAGACAAGGCATCAGCAATAACATTTTCTTTACCCTTCTTGTGTTTAATCACATAAGGGAAAGTCTCAATGAATTCAACCCATTTAGCATGTCGACGGTTCAGTTTTGCTTGACTTTTAATGTGTTTCAAAGATTCATGATCAGAATGTATAACAAATTCCTTGGGCCATAAATAATGTTGCCATGTTTCTAAGGTCCGAACAAGAGCATATAATTCTTTATCATAAGTAGAATAGTTCAGACTAGGCCCACTCAATTTTTCAGAAAAGTATGCAACAGGTTTTCCATCTTGTAATAACACACCTCCTAATCCAATTCCACTAGCATCACATTCAAGCTCAAAAGTCTTATTGAAATTAGGAAGTTGGAGTAAAGGAGCATGTGTCAACTTATCTTTCAATACCGTGAAGGTTTCTTCCTGTGCGGTACCCCAAACAAAAGGTACATCCTTCTTTGTAAGCTCATTGAGAGGTGCAGCAATGGTGCTGAAATCTCTCACAAAACGCCTATAGAAACCAGCGAGGCCAAGGAAACTCCTCACTTGTGTGACCGTTTTGGGCTGCGGCCAACTCTCAATAGCTTCAATCTTGGCTTTATCAACTTCAATTCCCTGTGGAGTAACAACATAGCCAAGAAAAGATACTCGGTCGGTGCAAAAGGTGCACTTTCCAAGGTTACCAAACAAACGTGCATCACGTAGAGCAATAAAAACAGCACGTAAATGTTCCAAATGTTCCTCCAAAGATTTGCTATAAATCAATATGTCATCAAAGTAAACTACCACAAATCGTCCAATGAAAGCACGTAAAACTTCGTTCATTAACCTCATGAAAGTACTAGGTGCATTAGTTAACCCAAAAGGCATGACTAACCACTCATATAATCCAAACTTAGTTTTAAATGCTGTTTTCCATTCATCTCCCAATTTCATACGAATTTGATGGTAACCACTACGCAAATCAACTTTGGAGAATATTGTAGAGCCACTCAATTCATCAAGCATATCATCTAGCCTAGGAATAGGATGACGATAACGAATAGTAATATTATTAATGCCTCTACAATCAACGCACATACGCGACGTACCATCCTTTTTCGGCACTAAAATGATAGGAACAGCACAAGGACTAAGGGATTCGCGTATATAACCTTTGTCGAGCAGTTCTTGTACTTGACGCATAATCTCCTTCGTCTCCTCTGGATTGGTACGGTATGGTGCCCGGTTGGGTAATGATGCACCGGGAATTAAGTCAATTTGATGCTCAATCCCGCGAATAGGTGGTAATCCCGGTGGCACGTCTTGTGGAAAGACGTCGGCGAACTCCTGCAAAATGTTAGTGACAGCAGGAGGCAAAGAGGAAGGCACGTCCTCGAATGAAAATAATGCCTCTTTGCACACAAAAGCATAGCAAACAGATTTGCTAAAATCTAGATCATCAATATCAGATTTGGTGGCAAGTAAACATGCACTTTTCAATTTAATTTCAGAAGCAACACTAGATTGTTTATTATTATTAGGCTGCATTTGTTGCTCAAATTCTTTTGCCACAATCTGATTTTCACTCTTAGTTTTCTCCTATTTTGCTTTATTAGCTCTATTAATATCATCTTTCAAAATGAAATCAGGAGTCATAGGAAGCAAAGTAATATTTTTATCCTTATGAACAAGAGTATACTGATTGTTTCTACCATGGTGAATAGAATTTTTATGAAATTGCCATGGTCTACCAAGTAATAAGGAACATGCTTGCATCGGTACCACATCACAATCAACATAATCAGCATATGTAGAGATACTAAAATGCACACGAACAGTACGTGTTACCTTAACCTTGCCGCTGTTGTTGAACCATTGGATGTAGTAAGGATGTGGATGTGGTCTTGTGGTGAGAGATAGCTTCTCCACCATCTCGATGCTAGCCAAGTTGTTGCAACTCCCTCCATCTATGATCACGCGAACAGAACGTTCCTTCACAACTCCCTTTGTATGGAACAAATTATGCCTCTGATTTTGCTCAGCTTGTGTAACCTGCACACTCAAAACACGTTGAGCAACTAAACATTCATACCTGTCAGCATCTTCAGGAGCCATGTATTGCGTCTCATGATCAGAATCGTCTCCACCGTGTTCGTCACGTGTAATAAGAGCCAAAGTCTCCTCATCATAGTCACTAGCGGACTCATACCCACCATCCTCAGTAACAATCATCACACGCTTAGATGGGCATTCTCTCGCATAATGACCTCCACCCTTGCAACGTCGACAAATAATATCATGTGTTTGCCCTGTTGATGCCATGGATGAAGAAGAGCTCTTTGCAGGCCCAGAAGGTGTGCTCTTGGCAGATAGTGGTGATTGTGTCTGCTTTATTGTATCACGGTTGGAGGTGGCAGCCGACGGAGGCGCCGGTGAAGCAGAACGTGTGGAAGTAGATGATGCACGTGGTGTCCATGAAGAAGGTCGACCTGCAGAAAAGTTAGTCCGCGCCAATGCCTGTCGATCCTGCACTTCACGTTCAGCTTTACAAGCAAGATGGAATAAACGAGTGATATTAGTATACTCCTTATACTCTAGAATCGTCTGAATCTCTCTATTTAATCCACCCATAAAACGTGCAAGCATAGCTTCAGTCTCCTCAACAATACCACATCTAATCATGCCAGTTTGTAATTCCTGATAATATTCTTCTACAGAATTTTTTCCCTGTCTTAAGCGCTGCAATTTTTGAAGTAATTCACGTTGATAATATGGTGGAGCCCAACGAGTACGCATAGCAGTTTTCAAAGCAGCCCAAGTAGCAGGAATGGGATATAATCTACAATGCTCAGACCACCAAACACATGCAAAACTAGTGAATGCACAAACAGCAGCAGGAACACGTCTCTCCTCGGGATATTGTAAACATGTAAATCGTTGTTCAGTTTCTAACTCCCAAGTAAGATATATATCAGGAACATATCTACCCTCAAATGGTGGAATATTCAATTTTAGTTTAGGGAGATGGTCATGATCTCGTACCTGAGGGTGAGCCCTACCATTGCCATTATTTGCATGTGGACGACCTGATGGTTGCTGTGCTGGTGGTGGCACGTAGTTCTGATTTTGATCAACCTCATCCTCGTAATCGCCAGCAAAATCTCCTTCTCCGCATTAGCAGCAGGAGCCACAGAAGTAGCAACAGCAGCACCAATAGTTTGGCCAGGTGCAAGAGGGAGACGGCTCGCTCGGCGGAGGGCTGTTTCATGATGTGTAGGTAGTCGTCGTTGTTGTTGTTGTTGTAGAGGTGCGTTAGGTGCAGCCGATGGTGGTGGTGGAAGACGTGCGAGCAATTCATTAAACCTGTTATCGAGCTTTGTTTCGAACGTCTTCTCCATGTCATCTATCTTCTCCATGGCCTCTTCAAATCTGTTTAGCAGATCCTGCACCTGTCCATTCATCATTTGCTGAAATTTATCATGTAACTCCTGATTCGTCATGTTCTCCCAGTCAGTCTCGTCGGCTTGTGATCCTGCCATGGTTAGCAACAATAGAGAACACACAAGAATATGATCCTACAGAATACTAACAAGAGGTGGTGGTGGCGGGTGTCACAAATCCGTCAAGCAAATCTCAAATTCTTACCAGTTCTTACCCAGCAGCAGGCGGTGATCGGCAACCGTTGTAGTCAAAACTCTCAAAAGCTTGGATAGAGCGATTGCCAGGGAGAGTCAAACGCACGACGTAGAGGTATGTGGAGCTGGGAAGGCTTATAGTATGGTAGCAAAAAGGGTCAGCAATAATCAATTCAGAGATGCAAAGTTGAATAAACGCTCAACGACGGTACTGTGCTGGTCCTAGGCTAGACCGTGCTAGAGACGCGAGCCTAGAACACTAACAAAATCATGGCGCTACACGTAAATAAGGGAAAAGCACACTCTGGAACTTTTTTTTTTCGCTTTTTTTTGCGCTCCTCTTTTTTTTGCGAAAAATTACTATAATGGCGAGTGTCTCAAAACTCTTCCCTCGTCAAACTGATAGGATGGGCACGAAATTTTTTTTTTCACTTTTTTTCGGAAATCAGGGCAGCGACGACGAAAAAGTGCGACAAAAAATCACTATGATGGCACGTGGCTCAAAAGACTCAGAAAAGCCTAAAAATAGGATAGGGAAAAAATATTTTTGCCCGTGAAAATTTTGGCCTAAAAACTGCCCGGGGGTCTCGAGACTCTTTTTTTTCCCCGAGACCTACGCAGGCAAGGAAACACGAATCGGAATAGAGATTGATCTCAAGAACAAACCTAATATGAGAAGAACTCGGATTGGTGGTGGATATATGGTTGTGGTATATGGCAGCGGTGGTGGTATATGGTAGCGGTTGATAGAGGCTAAGGTGTCCCGATCTTTCGATGAGATGATAACTATCGATTTGGTGGAGACGACTTTGACGATCCGACTACAAACGTGCACGACGTTGCGCCTTAGCAATCGCTAAACCAATCTCCTGAGGTTACTGACGATGCCGGAAGCACGGTCAGCCTGACCACGAAGGTCTATTCCTGCAAACAATCGAAGAACGAGCAAGAATATGATAAAGCAATCTGAATATTGCAAATATATATGAGGTATTGATAATGGTGGGGATCCGTAAGCGGTCTTGGTCTGGTCGTTGGACACAAACGAAGTACACGAAGTTGCAATGGCTAACTTTTAACTAAACAAATCCCCAGGAAAAAGCTACTAGATGGATCTACTTATATAGGAGCAAGGGGTGGCGGCCAAGGAGGTGGGAGGACGTCCCAAGGCAGCCTAAAACTAACCCTAGGTCGTACAAGGCTCATGGGCCCAAGTGGAGGTGATGCAACACCTTTGGGCTTGTAGTTTGACTCGGATTCTGCTGCAACGTTAGATTGTTTCGTCCATAACTCAACGCTCCGGACGAATTTGAAGGTGAATCCATTTGGGTTGGAAAGAGCACGAAATCTAGCTTCCAACAAAAAAAGAATCACCCAATTCGGAGTCCGTATGAAAAAGTTGTTGGTGTTTTGAGTCAGGTATGTCTGTGCAGTCCGAATCTGAATCCAGAACGTGAAAGACTTGGACTCTATCTTCTCTTGGCCCAAAAGTGACGCGAGAGGACTTTTTGAACACAACATAAACTTCTCCTTTTCCCTTATCTTCATATGTGGATTGTACAAATGTCCCATACACCTGCAATTAGACAAAACACAAAAGTGTGTGAAGTATTTTTGTTCTGGATAACATAAATAGATTATTGAATAGTTTGCATTAGAAATCACCTGACAAATATGCATGTATGCAATATTTTTGGTCGTATCCAAGGTAGTCATGTTCTCATCATCCTCCCCTTTTTGAAAACAAAGCCGTCCTCGGCGTTGCTTAATCTGAAATGTGGCTAACAAAAGAGACAAGGTGTACATGTTGTATATGTATATGTCATCCAGTTTAACTTTCCTTGATTTTTGCACGTATGACACATGTATACATGAGTAACTTTCATTGTTCATAAAAACTAAAGCCAAAAAATTATCACAAGAAGTAGAAGGCATGAAAATATTAGAACTCAATTTGCACATATAAGTGAAGCTCTTATTCATTTCAAAAGATTCGCAATGTTCATCATTAAACCATCCCAACTTTGGTGAATAAACCTTACTTGCATCAAATTTACATGCTACAACATGCTTAAATAAGCAAACATGCAATAAGTCATTGGACACAGAATCATCACCAAGATTGGAGGCCATATCAAAATGATTAAACATTAGTTCTTTTGCATCAACAGTTAATTCAATGGATGCACTCAAAATTATTGATATTTCAGTTGTTTGATCACATGACGCATTCATGACAGTAACAAGATTCTCTAAAATAAGTGGTGTGCTCAAATCAACAGGTAACTCAATACATGACGCATTCAAGTTAACTAGGCATGCATCATTCTCATGTGAAGTTATATCATCAATACCTTTACTGTTACCTTGTGGCAAAAATGTAGCTGATGTAGGTACGGACGTTGACAATGTACCATACCCTTGAGGTGATGCCGCACTCATAATCCGAGGTGCAATGATGGAGGAACCCACCGGCGGTGGCGAGCATGAACTGGAATAGTAGTTGTTGTAGTCACCTAATGCATCCTCCTTTATCTGTCTCTCAAAGGTACAAGCACGGACATACATACCAGTAATGCAACGAGGAATATACTGAAATCTTGCCTGAATATCATGGTTCAAACCACCAAAAAATCTATTCATTGTATCATTCTCAGATTCTTCTATGTCACAATGATGCATATAAGATTTGAACTCTTGGTAGTAAGCATGAACAGTGTTGTTGCCTTGTTTAAATTGTTCAAATTTGCGAAGCAATTCACGATGATAATAAGGAGGGAAAAATTGTTGTCTCATTACAGCTTTCAAAACTTTCCAAGTTGTGGGTTGGTTATCAATGTTTTTCTTACAATGTACACTCCACCAAACAGAAGCAAAATCAGTAAATGCTCTAGTGGCTGCTCGCACTCGCTCAAGTTCAGAAAAGTCATGGTGACTAAAAACTTGTTCTACTTCAAGCTCCCAAGCTAGATATGTAGTAGGGTTAAATCTACCCTCAAATGACGGTAAAAAGATAACCTGACCATGTGCTTGTGTGTGTTGTCCCAACTCTCGTGATGGTGAAGATGTGTCCGTCGTCCAAGAACTTCTATCTTCGGAACCTGTCATGATTAGTAGAAACAAGAAACAAAATTCAAGAATAATGTTCCTATGAACTACTAGGGTGTGGTGGTAAAGCGCTCACAGTAAAGCAAATATCAATATCTTACAAGTTCTTACCAAGCAACAGGTGGTGACAGGCAACCAACGGTGTCAAATAACTCTGAAGATTGTGTAAAGCGATTGCCAGGGGAACGTATGTATACACGGTGTAGAAATATGTGGAGCTGGGTTGGCTATATATGGTAGCAAAAGATTAGCAATAATCAATTCAGAGATGCAATGTTGAATAAACGCTCAACGACGGTACTGTGCTGGTCCTAGGCTAGACCGAACTAGAGACGCGAGCCTAGAACACTAATGAGGTCACGTCGTAGCACAACCAGCATCAATGAAGGATACTAAGTAGCTCTGGACAGCAAGATATAAGTGAAGATCACAACGGCAGTAAAGATAATGATGTGAAACAACAGCCAAGCAGGATATATCAACAACTTTGTCTCCAACTTTCCTCTGAAAAAGTTTGTGCCGATTTTTTTGATTTTTTTCTCCTTTTTTTCTGACTTTTTTCTCTTTTTTTTTCTCGTTTTTTCTCTCTTTTTTTTTCTCCCTCTTTCCAAAACAAACTAGATAAGACGCAGATTGGATCAAGCGAAGATGTGAACGATCTCAACTATTATTATGACAATGAATGGTGGGTAGCACGTGGTGGAAATTGATGGATGGGTGGTGGACAGCGAAAGAGATAATGATGCAGCGGTGGCGTGACTAATGTGAACAGAACTCGAAACTCTAAATAAACTAGACACTAAGACCAGCTACTCGACACGACGATGCAACCGATAATTCAACTATGCAAGCAATGAAAAGAAAATTGCAAAGGCTCAGACTGGCTTGGACCAAGGATGAATAGATCTAACTCTTTTTTGTGGCTTTTTCTTGGACAATAGGTAAGAAAATAAATCTAATCTAGGAAAACTGGAAATTCTCACCGAGCAACCTGAAAACTGATACCACTTGATAGAGGCGAGGGTGTCCCGATCTTTCGATGAGATGATAACTATCGATTTGGTGGAGACGACTTTGACGATCCGACTACAAACGTGCACGACGTTGCGCCTTAGCAATCGCTAAACCAATCTCCTGAGGTTACTGACGATGCCGGAAGCACGGTCAGCCTGACCACGAAGGTCTATTCCTGCAAGCAATCGAAGAACGAGCAAGAATATGATAAAGCAATCTGAATATTGCAAATATATATGAGGTATTGATAATGGTGGGGATCCGTAAGCGGTCTTGGTCTGGTCGTTGGACACAAACGAAGTACACGAAGTTGCAATGGCTAACTTTTAACTAAACAAATCCCCAGGAAAAAGCTACTAGATGGATCTACTTATATAGGAGTAAGGGGTGGCGGCCAAGGAGGTGGGAGGACGTCCCAAGGCAGCCTAAAACTAACCCTAGGTCGTACAAGGCTCATGGGCCCAAGTGGAGGTGATGCAACACCTTTGGGCTTGCAGTTTGACTCGGATTCTGCTGCAACGTTAGATTGTTTCATCCGTAACTCAACGCTCCGGACGAATTTGAAGGTGAATCCATTTGGGTTGGAAAGAGCACGAAATCTAGCTTCCAACAAAAAAAGAATCACCCAATTCGGAGTCCGTATGAAAAAGTTGTTGGTGTTTTGAGTCAGGTATGTCTGTGTAGTCCGAATCTGAATCCAGAACGTGAAAGACTTGGACTCTATCTTCTCTTGGCCCAAAAGTGACGCGAGAGGACTTTTTGAACACAACATAAACTTCTCCTTTTCCCTTATCTTCATATGTGGATTGTACAAATGTCCCATACACCTGCAATTAGACAAAACACAAAAGTGTGTGAAGTATTTTTGTTCTGGATAACATAAATAGATTATTGAATAGTTTGCATTAGAAATCACCTGACAAATATGCATGTATGCAATATTTTTGGTCGTATCCAAGGTAGTCATGTTCTCATCAGCGATGGTGGTATATGGATAGAGATTGATGGTGGTATATGGATACGAATTGGTAGTGGTATATGGATAAGGATTCAGAGCGGTGGCGGATAAGCAAAAGTGGTAGATGGGCGATGATGATGGTGCGGCGGCGGCGTGACAACTTATGACCAGAACTCGAAACTCTAAAAGACTAGACTCTAAGACCAGCAACTTGACACGACGATGCAACCGCAAATTCAACAAAGCAAAAACCCTAAAAAGATTATGCAAAGGCTCAGATTGGTTCGGATATGATGAACTAACCCTAATTTTTTTTGTGTGGCTTTTTCGTGGACTGTAGGTATGAAGAACAGACTCGATCTAATCTACGAAAAACTGTAAAATCTCACCGAGCAACCTGGAAATCTGATACCACTTGATAGAGGCAAAGGTGTCCCGATGTTTCGATGAGATGGTGGCTATCATTTTCTGTGGGAGTCGACCTTGACGATCCGACTACGAACGTGCGAGACATCGCGCCTTAGCAATCGCTAAACCAACTTCCGAGGGGTTATTGACCACGCCGGAGCACGGTCAACCTGACCACGAGGGCCTGTTTCCTGCGAGCAAACGAAGAACAAGCAAGAAACTGAGATTGCAATCTGGATATTGCGAATATAAGATGAAAGCTTTATTGATCAAGGTGGGGTTCTGTGACGTCTTGGTCTGGTCGTTGGACACAAACGAAGTACGCGAAGTTGCAGCTATGGCAAACTTTTAATCTAAACAAAACCCAAAGTCTAAACGATGCCCTAAGGGCTGTATATATGGAGGAAGAGAGGGGAATTTCGTGGCCCTTGAGGGTGGGGTCCGAAACCAACCCTAACTCTTGTTTCCCCACACATACGGACTCTAAAAATAGCCTATACTTAAGTATTTCGAAATTACATGGGCCTGGCCCATTAATAAGGTGACGCAGCACCTAGAATAGCCTATGGACGAATATTATGAAGTGGCATCTTGTATATTTCGTCCATGGCTTCATGCACTCCTTATGGCGGCTTCAAAGTCCTGAAATCATCACTTGTAACTCCGTTCTTGATCCCCTTGCGCATGCCATCAACTTCATGCGTGTTCTTGCTCCAATGTTCATCCTTCTCCAAGCTAGGCCCTTCATTTGAAAGCAAAACAAATGTATCCAATTTAGGCAGCATCATAATCTCATGAACATTAGAATCATTACCAAGAAACGAAAGTACCTGGTAATTTAATTGGCGTGCGCGAGCTCTAGTAATTGGTCCAGTATATGTAACAGTAGGGGCTGTGGGTGTAACAATGGTATTGATGTCCTCATCAACCCCTGTCCATAGCTAGCTCTTTGGTGATACTCCAATCCTTCAGATCTCTCTTAACGGACTCCTCCCATGTCAAATTCGGTCTACCCCGCCCTCTCTTGACATTCTCCACACGCTTTAGCCATCCGCTATGCACTGGAGAATATGCCCAAACCATCTCAAACGATGTTGGACAAGCTTCTCTTCAATTGGTGCTACCCCAACTATATCTCGTATATCATCATTCCGGACTCGATCCTTCCTTGTGTAGCCACACATCCACCTCAACATACGCATGTCCGTCACACCTAACTGTTGACATGTTGCCTTTTAGTCGGCCAACACTCAGTGCCATACAACATTGCGGGTCGAATCGCCACCCTTTAGAATTTGTCTTTTAGCTTTTGTGGAACTCTCTTGTCATAGAGAATGCCAGAAGCTTGGCACCACTTCATCCATCCGTCTTTTATTCGATGGTTCACATCTTCATCAATACCCCCATCCTCCTGCAGCATTGCCCCCAGATACCGAAAGGTATCCTTCTGAGGTACCACCTGGCCATCAAGGCTAACCTCCTCCTCCTCACACCTAGTAGTACTGAGACCGCACATCATGTACTCGGTTTTAGTTCTACTAAGCCTAAACCCTTTCGATTCCAAGGTATGTCTCCATAACTCTAACTTCCTATTTACCCCCTCCGACTATCGTCAATTAGCACCACATCAACCGCAAAGAGCATACACCACGGGATATCTCCTTGTATATCCCTTGTGACCTCATCCATCACGAATGCAAAAAGATAAGGGCTCAAAGCTGACCCCTGATGCAGTCCTATCTTAATCAAGAAGTCATCAATGTCGACATCACTTGTTCGAACACTTGTCACAACATTATCGTACATGTCCTTGATGAGGGTAATGTACTTTGCTAGGACTTTGTGTTTCTCCAAGGCCCACCACATGACATTCCGCGGCATCTTATCATAGGCCTTCTCTAAGTCAATGGACACCATATGTAAGTCCTTCTTTTGCTCCCTATATCTCTCCATAAGTTTTCGTACCAAGAAAATGGTTTCCATGGTCGACCTCCCAGGCATGAAACCAAACTGATTTTTGGTCACGCTTGTCATTCTTCTTAACTGGTTCTCAATGACTCTCTCCCGTAGCTTCATTGTAGGGCTCATCAGCTTAATTCCATGGTAATTAGTACAACTCTGAACATCCCCCTTGTTCTTGAAGATTGGTACTAATATACTCTGTCTCCATTCTTCTGGCATCTTGTTTTCCCAAAAAATGAGGTTCAAAAGCTTGGTTAGCCATACTATCGCTATGTTCCCGAGACCTTTCCACACCTCAATGGGGATACAATCAGGGCCCATCGTCTTGCCTCCTTTCATCCTTTTTAAAGCCTCCATGACCTCAGACTCCCGGATTTGCCGCACAAAACGCATGCTGCTCTCATCAAAGGAGTCGTCCAGTTCAATGGTAGAACTCTCATTCTCCCCATTGAACAACTTGTCGAAGTACTCCCACCATCTATGCTTAATCTCCTCGTCCTTCACCAAGAGTTGCCGTGCTCCGTCCTTGATGCATTTGACTTGGCAAATATCCCTCGTCTTCCTCTCTCGGATCTTGGCCATCTTATAGATGTCCCTTTCGCCTTCCTTCGTGCCTAACCGTTGGTAGAGGTCCTCATATGCCCGACCCCTTGCTTCAGCAACAACTCGCTTTGCGGCCTTCTTCGCCCTATTGTACTTCTCTATGTTGTCTGCACTCCTATCTAGGTATAGGCGTCTGAAGCAATCTTTCTTCTCTTTAATCACCTTCTGACATCATCATTCCACCTCCAGGTATCCTTATCTTCGCTTCTCCTTCCCCTGAACACTGCAAACTCCTCCGAGGCCACCTTATGAATGCAAGTCGCCATCTTCATCCACACATTGTCCGCATCCCCTCCTTCCTCCCATGGGCCCTCCTTAATGACCCTCTCCTTGAACGCATGAGCTACCTCCCCCTTGAGCTTCCACCACTTCGTTCTAGCGATTTTGACACGCTTATCCCACTGGACACGAATCGGAAAGCCGAAGTCAGCAACCACCAGCTTATGCTGGGGTTCAACACTCTCTCCAGATATCACCTTACAGTCTAGGCACGCACGCCTATCTTCTCTTCTCGAGAGGATGAAATCAATCTGGCTAGAGTGTTGGCCACTACTAAAAGTCACCAGATGTGATTCTCTCTTTCTAAAGAGGGTGTTAGCTACAATCATGTTGTAGGCTAGAGCAAAGCTTAAGACATCTTCTCCTTCTTGATTCCCGATGCCATAGCCAAAGCCCCCATGCACCCCTTCAAAACATGTGTTAGATGTACCCAGGTGGCCATTGAGGTCTCCTCCTGTGAAGAGCTTCTCACCAATCGGTACAATCTAACCATGTATTCCAGGCCTTCCCAGAACTCCCTCTTGGTGTTCTCATTGTGGCCTACTTGCGGGGCATACGCGTTGATAACATTGAGAACCAAGTCCTCAACTACCAGCTTGACCAGGATAATTCGATCCCCGCTCTCTTGGCATCTACCACTCCATACTTGAGGCTCTTGTTGATCAAAATGCCTACGCCATTTCTATTTGCAGCCGTCCCTGTGTACCATAGCTTGAAGCCGGTATCCTCCACCTCCTTCGCCTTATGTCCTCTCCATTTGGTTTCTTGGACGCAAAGGATATCAACACCTGTCCTCATCGCTACATCAACTAGCTCCCGAAGCTTCCCTAACAGAGACCCTACGTTCCAGATACCTAAGCGAATCCTCCTAGGCTCGGCTAGCGTCCTTACCCTTCGCACTCATCGAGTCAAATGCGAAGACCCCTGCTCTTGTTCCACTACATCCGGGAGTCGATGTAGCACGCCACTAAGGATGCGACAACCCGATCGTCACTCAATTGCCACCGATCCGGATCAAGATACGGCGCACCACCTGGGGGGGGGGGGGGTGACGGCCCGCCCTTGGCCATTTTCCACCACACCCGGGTTCTGATGTGGCGCGTCGCTGAGAGGGTTATGACCCAACGAAAATCTTTTGGGTTTCATCTCCATAAGAGTGGCTGAGTTTTTACATTGGCTCGCCAAGCCTATCACAACCCTCCTCCTTTACCGGGCTTGGGACCAGCTATGTTGAGACAACATAAGCGGAGTTATCAATTACCATTCTATAGACAGTGACAATTCTTTGTGGAATAAGTTCATTCTTGTCATTAGGAACAACAGTAATACCTCCCTTCTTAGGGACACAATGAACATGACTTACCCATCTACTATCAGCTATAGGATAAATTATACCTGCTTCTAGAAGCTTCAATATTTCAGTTCTTACCACTTCTTTCATTTTAGGATTTAAATGTCGTTGGTGATCAACAACGGGTTTAGCATCGGGTTCCATATTAATTTTGTGCTGACAGAGAGTGGGACTAATGCCCTTTAAATAATCAAGAATATAACCAATAACAGCTTGGTGCTTCTTCAGAACCTTTAATAATCTTTCTTCCTCATGTTCTGAAAGGTTAGCACTAATAATAACATGATATATATTTTTCTCGTCAAGATAAGCATATTTCAAAGTGTTTGGAAATTGTTTTAATTCAAACACATGACCACCTTTAGGTGGAGGAGGACCTCCTAGAGTTTCAATAGGCAAATTGTGTTTAAGCAGAGGACGTTGTTCAAAGAAAATCTCATCTATTTCATTTGTTTCATGTATATGCATATCATTCTCATGGTCTAGCAAATATTGTTCTAGTGGATCAGTAGGAGGTACAACAATAGAAGCAAGACAAATTATTTCATCCTTACTAGGCAATTCTTTCTTATGATACTTCCTACAAAACTAACATCGATAGTTTGTTTCTCATAATCTATTTTAGCATTAACGGTGTTCAAGAAAGGTCTACCAAAGATAATGGGTCAAAAGTCATCGTGTGGGGAACCAAGAACAAGAAAATCAGTAGGATATTTTATTTTCCCACACAAGACTTCAACATCTCTAGCTATCCCAAGTGGTGTGATGGTGTCTCTATTAGCAAGTCTAATAGTAACGGCTATGTCCTCTATCTCAGCGGGTGCTATATCATTCATAATTTCTTGATATAAGGTAAAAGGAATAGCACTCACGCTAGCACCTATGTCGCATAAGCCATGATAACAGTGATCTCCTATTTTAACTGAGACAATAGGCATGCCAACAATGGGTCTATGTTTATCTTTTTCATCGGGTTTGGCAATTCTAGCAGCTTCATCACGGAAGTAAATAACATGCCTATCTATATTTTCAACCAAGAGATGCTTAACCATAGAAACACTAGGTTGTACCTTAATTTGTTCAGTTGGTTTAGGTGTTCTAATATAACTTTTATTGACCATAGTTGAAACTTTAGCATGTTCCTTCGTCCTAACAGGGACAGGTGGTTTTTCAATATAAGCATTAGGAACAACTGGATCAACATTATAAATAATACTTTCATCTTTAGCTATTACCGGTTCTTTAATTTCTTCTTTAATAGGTGGGTGATATTTAAACCACTTCTCCTTAGGGAGATCAACATGAGTAGCTAAAGATTCACAAAATGAGGCTACTATCTCAGAGTCAAGTCCATATTTAGTGCTAAACTTTTGAAAAGCATTGGTATTCATAAAAGATTTAACACAATCATACTTAAGCTTAATACCTGACTCTTTACCTTCTTCGAGTTCCCAATCTTCAGAGTTGCGTTTGATTCTATCTAAAAGATCCCACCGGAATTCAATAGTCTTCTTCACAAAGGAACCACTACAAGAGGTATCGAGCATGGATCGATCATCATGAGAAAGCCGAGCATAAAAATTCTGAATGATAATTTCTCTTGAGAGCTCATGATTGGGGCATGAATATAACATTGAATTAAGCCTCCCCCAAGCTAGAGCGATACTTTCTCCATCACGAGACCAAAAATTATATATGTAATTCCGATCACGATGAACAAGATGCATAGGATAAATTTTTTGGTGGAACTCCAATTTCAATCGATTCCAATTCCAAGACCCAATATCATCACATAGCCTATACCATGCCAATGATTTTCCCTTCAAAGATAAAGGGGAAAACTTATTCTTAGCTTCATCTCCGGGTAAACCTACAAGCTTAAATAATCCACAAATTTTTTCCACATATATCAAGTGCATATCAGGATGTTCGGTTCCATCTCCTGCATAAGGATTAGCTAGCAGTTGTTCTATCATACCCGAAGGAATTTCATAACCAATATTTTCAGTAGGTGCAGTAGGTTGAGGGGTGACTAATTGTGGTTCTGGTCGAGGTGAAGATACCCCCCCCCAAAACCCCTCAAAGGATTGTTTTCCATAGTAACAAGTAACAGTAAATTTCAGCACGTAGTAATAATTTTTCCTTACCAATTTCCACTTACCAAGAACGCTTCACTCCCCGGCAACTGCGCCAGAAAAGAGCCTTGATGGCCCACAAGTATAGGCGATCAATCGTAGTCCTTTCAATAAGTAAGAGTGTCGAACCCAACGAGGAGCAGAAGGAAATGACAAGCGGTTTTTAGCAAGGTAATGTCTGCAAGCACTGAAATTATAAGTAACGAATAGTTTGGTAGCAAGATAATTTGTAACGAGCAAGTAACGGTAATGGTAACAAAAGTGCAGCAAGGTAGCCCAATCCTTTTGAGGCAAAGGACAGGCCAAAAAGGTCTCTTATAATAAGCAAAGTGTTCTTGAGGGTACACATGAATTTCATCTAGTCACTTTGATCATGTTGGTTTGATCTGTGTTCGGTACTTTGATAATTTGATATGTTGGTGGACCGGTGGTTAGGTGTTGTTCTTACTTGAAAAAACCTCCTACTTATGATTAACCCCCTCGCAAGCATCCGCAACTACGAGAGAAGTATTAAGAATAATTCCTAACCATAGCATTAAACTTATGGATCCAAATCAGTCCCTTACGGAATAACGCATAAACTAGGGTTTAAGATTCTGTCTGTCTCGCAACCCATCATCTAATAACTACTCCACAACTGATGAGGACATCAATACACCCACAGCCCCTACTGTTACATATACTGGACCAATTACTAGAGCTCGCGCACGCCAATTAAATTACCAGGTACTTTCGTTTCTTGGTAATGATTCTAATGTTCATGAGATTATGATGCTGCCTAAATTGGATACATTTGTTTTGCTTTCAAATGAAGGGCCTAGCTTGGAGAAGGATGAACATTGGAGCAAGAACACGCATGAAGTTGATGGCATGCGCAAGGGGATCAAGAACGGAGTTACAAGTGATGATTTCAGGACTTTGAAGCCGCCATAAGGAGTGCATGAAGCCATGGACGAAATATACAAGATGCCACTTCATAATATTCGTCCATAGGCTATTCTAGGTGCTGCGTCACCTTATTAATGGGCCAGGCCCATGTAATTTCGAAATACTTAAGTATAGGCTATTTTTAGAGTCCGTATGTGTGGGGAAACAAGAGTTAGGGTTGGTTTCGGACCCCACCCTCAAGGGCCACGAAATTCCCCTCTCTTCCTCCATATATACAGCCCTTAGGGCGTCGTTTAGACTTTGGGTTTTGTTTAGATTAAAAGTTCGCCATAGCTGCAACTTCGCGTACTTCGTTTGTGTCCAACGACCAGACCAAGACGTCACGGAACCCCACCTTGATCAATAAAGCTTTCATCTTATATTCGCAATATCCAGATTGCAATCTCAGTTTCTTGCTTGTTCTTCGTTTGCTCGCAGGAAACAGGCCCTCGTGGTCAGGTTGATCGTGCTCCGGCGTGGTCAATAACCCCTCGGAAGTTGGTTTAGCGATTGCTAAGGCGCGACGTCTCGCACGTTCGTAGTCGGATCGTCAAGGTCGACTCCCACAGAAAACGATAGCCACCATCTCATCGAAACATCGGGACACCTTTGCCTCTATCAAGTGGTATCAGATTTCCAGGTTGCTCGGTGAGATTTTACAGTTTTTCGTAGATTAGATCGAGTCTGTTCTTCATACCTACAGTCCACGAAAAAGCCACACAAAATAAATTAGGGTTAGTTCATCATATCCGAACCAATCTGAGCCTTTGCATAATCTTTTTAGGGTTTTTGCTTTGTTGAATTTGCGGTTGCATCGTCGTGTCAAGTTGCTGGTCTTAGAGTCTAGTCTTTTAGAGTTTCGAGTTCTGGTCACAAGTTGTCACGCCGCCGCCGCACCATTATCATCGCCCATCTACCACTTTTGCTTATCCGCCACCGCTCTGAATCCATATCCATATACCACCACCAATCCGTATCCATATACCACCATCAATCTCTATCCATATACCACCACCGCTACCATATACCACCACCGCTGCCATATACCACCACCATATATCCACCACCAATCTGAGTTCTTCTCATATTAGGTTTGTTCTTGAGATCAATCTCAATTCCGATTCGTGTTTCCTTGCCTGCGTAGGTCTCGGAAAAAAAAAGTCTGGAGACCCCCGGGCAGTTTTTAGGCCAAAATTTTCACGGGCAAAAATATTTTTTCCCTATCCTATTTTTAGGCTTTTCTGAGTCTTTTGAGCCACGTGCCATCATAGTGATTTTTTGTCGCACTTTTTCGTCGTCGCTGCCCTGATTTCCGAAAAAAAAAGTGAAAAAAAAAATTTCGTGCCCATCCTATCAGTTTGACGAGGGAAGAGTTTTGAGACACTCGCCATTATAGTAATTTTTCGCAAAAAAAAAGAGGAGCGCAAAAAAAAGCGAAAAAAAAAGTTCCAGAGTGTGCTTTTCCCTTATTTACGTGCAGCGCCGTGATTTTGTTAGTGTTCTAGGCTCGCGTCTCTAGCACGGTCTAGCCTAGGACCAGCACAGTACCGTCGTTGAGCGTTTATTCAACTTTGCATCTCTGAATTGATTATTGCTGACCCTTTTTGCTACCATACTATAAGCCTTCCCAGCTCCACATACCTCTACGTCGTGTGTTTGACTCTCCCTGGCAATCGCTCTATCCAAGCTTTTGAGAGTTTTGACTACAACGGTTGCCGATCACCGCCTGCTGCTGGGTAAGAACTGGTAAGAATTTGAGATTTGCTTGACGGATTTGTGACACCCGCCACCACCACCTCTTGTTAGTATTCTGTAGGATCATATTCTTGTGTGTTTTCTATTGTTGCTAACCATGGCAGGATCACAAGCCGACGAGACTGACTGGGAGAACATGACGAATCAGGAGTTGCATGATAAATTTCAGCAAATGATGAATGGACAGGTGCAGGATGTGCTAAACAGATTTGAAGAGGCCATGGAGAAGATAGATGACATGGAGAAGACGTTCGAAACAAAGCTCGATAACAGGTTTAATGAATTGCTCGCGCGTCTTCCACCACCACCACCGGCTGCACCTAACGCACCTCTACAACAACAACGACGACGACTACCTACAGATCGTGAAACAGCCCTCCGCCGAGCGAGCCGTCTCCCTCTTGCACCTGGCCAAACTGTTGGTGCTGCTGTTGCTACTTCTGTGGCTCCTGCTGCTGATGCGGAGGAGGATGATTTTGCTAGCGATTACGAGGATGAGGTTGATCAAAATCAGAACTACGTGCCACCACCAGCACAGCAACCATCAGGTCGTCCACATGCAAATAATGGCAATGGTAGGGCTCACCCTCAGGTACGAGATCATGACCATCTCCCTAAACTAAAATTGAATATTCCACCATTTGAGGGTAGATATGTTCCTGATATATATCTTACTTGGGAGTTAGAAACTGAACAACGATTTACATGTTTACAATATCCCGAGGAGAGACGTGTTCCTGCTGCTGTTTGTGCATTCACTAGTTTTGCATGTGTTTGGTGGTCTGAGCATTGTAGATTATATCCCATTCCTGCTACTTGGGCTGCTTTGAAAACTGCTATGCGTACTCGTTGGGTTCCACCATATTATCAACGTGAATTACTTCAAAAATTGCAGCGCTTAAGACAGGGAAAAAATTCTGTAGAAGAATATTATCAGGAATTACAAACTGGCATGATTAGATGTGGTATTGTTGAGGAGAATGAAGCTATGCTTGCACGTTTTATGGGTGGATTAAATAGAGAGATTCAGACGATTCTAGAGTATAAGGAGTATACTAATATCACTCGTTTATTCCATCTTGCTTGTAAAGCTGAACGTGAAGTGCAGGATCGACAGGCATTGGCGCGGACTAACTTTTCTGCAGGTCGACCTTCTTCATGGACACCACGTGCATCATCTACTTCCACACGTTCTGCTACACCGGCGCCTCCGTCGGCTGCCACCTCCAACCGTGATACAATAAAGCAGGCACAATCACCACTATCTGCCAAGAGCACACCTTCTGGGCCTGCAAAGAGCTCTTCTTCATCCATGGCATCAACAGGGCAAACACATGATATTATTTGTCGACGTTGCAAGGGTGGAGGTCATTATGCGAGAGAATGCCCATCTAAGCGTGTGATGATTGTTACTGAGGATGGTGGGTATGAGTCCGCTAGTGACTATGATGAGGAGACTTTGGCTCTTATTACACGTGACGAACACGGTGGAGACGATTCTGATCATGAGACGCAATACATGGCTCCTGAAGATGCTGACAGGTATGAATGTTTAGTTGCTCAACGTGTTTTGAGTGTGCAGGTTACACAAGCTGAGCAAAATCAGAGGCATAATTTGTTCCATACAAAGGGAGTTGTGAAGGAACGTTCTGTTCGCGTGATCATAGATGGAGGGAGTTGCAACAACCTGGCTAGCATCGAGATGGTGGAGAAGCTATCTCTCACCACAAGACCACATCCACATCCTTACTACATCCAATGGTTCAACAACAGCGGCAAGGTTAAGGTAACACGTACTGTTCGTGTGCATTTTAGTATCTCTACATATGCTGATTATGTTGATTGTGATGTGGTACCGATGCAAGCATGTTCCTTGTTACTTGGTAGACCATGGCAATTTGATAAAAATTCTATTCACCATGGTAGAAACAATCAGTATACTCTTGTTCATAAGGATAAAAATATTACTTTGCTTCCTATGACTCCTGATTCCATTTTGAAAGATGATATTAATAGAGCTAATAAAGCAAAACAGGAGAAAACTAAGAGTGAAAATCAGATTGTGGCAAAAGAATTTGAGCAACAAATGCAGCCTAATAATAATAAACAATCTAGTGTTGTTTCTGAAATTAAATTGAAAAGTGCATGTTTACTTGCCACCAAATCTGATATTGATGATCTAGATTTTAGCAAATCTGTTTGCTATGCTTTTGTGTGCAAAGAGGCATTATTTTCATTCGAGGACGTGCCTTCCTCTTTGCCTCCTGCTGTCACTAACATTTTGCAGGAGTTCGCCGACGTCTTTCCACAAGACGTGCCACCGGGATTACCACCTATTCGCGGGATTGAGCATCAAATTGACTTAATTCCCGGTGCATCATTACCCAACCGGGCACCATACCATACCAATCCAGAGGAGACGAAGGAGATTATGCGTCAAGTACAAGAACTGCTCGACAAAGGTTATATACGCGAATCCCTTAGTCCTTGTGCTGTTCCTATCATTTTAGTGCCGAAAAAGGATGGTACGTCGCGTATGTGCGTTGATTGTAGAGGCATTAATAATATTACTATTCGTTATCGTCATCCTATTCCTAGGCTAGATGATATGCTTGATGAATTGAGTGGCTCTACAATATTCTCCAAAGTTGATTTGCGTAGTGGTTACCATCAAATTCGTATGAAATTGGGAGATGAATGGAAAACAGCATTTAAAACTAAGTTTGGATTATATGAGTGGTTAGTCATGCCTTTTGGGTTAACTAATGCACCTAGTACTTTCATGAGGTTAATGAACGAAGTTTTACGTGCTTTCATTGGACGATTTGTGGTAGTTTACTTTGATGACATATTGATTTATAGCAAATCTTTGGAGGAACATTTGGAACATTTACATGCTGTTTTTATTGCTCTACGTGATGCACGTTTGTTTGGTAACCTTGGAAAGTGCACCTTTTGCACCGACCGAGTATCTTTTCTTGGCTATGTTGTTACTCCACAGGGAATTGAAGTTGATAAAGCCAAGATTGAAGCTATTGAGAGTTGGCCGCAGCCCAAAACGGTCACACAAGTGAGGAGTTTCCTTGGCCTCGCTGGTTTCTATAGGCGTTTTGTGAGAGATTTCAGCACCATTGCTGCACCTCTCAATGAGCTTACAAAGAAGGATGTACCTTTTGTTTGGGGTACCGCACAGGAAGAAGCCTTCACGGTATTGAAAGATAAGTTGACACATGCTCCTTTCCTCCAACTTCCTAATTTCAATAAGACTTTTGAGCTTGAATGTGATGCTAGTGGAATTGGATTAGGAGGTGTGTTATTACAAGATGGAAAACCTGTTGCATACTTTTCTGAAAAATTGAGTGGGCCTAGTCTGAACTATTCTACTTATGATAAAGAATTATATGCTCTTGTTCGGACCTTGGAAACATGGCAACATTATTTATGGCCCAAGGAATTTGTTATACATTCTGATCATGAATCTTTGAAACACATTAAAAGTCAAGCAAAACTGAACCGTCGACATGCTAAATGGGTTGAATTCATTGAGACTTTCCCTTATGTGATTAAACACAAGAAGGGTAAAGAAAATGTTATTGCTGATGCCTTGTCTCGTCGTTATACTATGCTTTCACAACTTGACTTTAAAATATTTGGAGACCATCAAGGATCAATATGTTAATGATGCTGAATTTAAAGATGTATTGCAGAATTGTAAGGAAGGGAGAACTTGGAACAAGTTCGTTCTTAACGATGGATTTGTGTTTCGTGCTAACAAGCTATGCATTCCAGCTAGCTCCGTTCGTCTTTTGTTGTTGCAGGAGGCGCATGGAGGAGGATTAATGGGACACTTTGGCGTCAAGAAGACGGAGGATATACTTGCTACACATTTCTTTTAGCCAAAGATGAGACGGGATGTTGAGCGTTTTGTTGCTCGCTGCACTACATGTCAAAGAGCTAAGTCACGACTCAATCCTCATGGTCTATATATGCCTTTGCCTGTACCTAGTGTTCCTTGGGAGGATATATCTATGGACTTTGTTTTAGGTTTACCTAGAACAAAGAAGGGGAGGGATAGCATATTTGTTGTCGTGGATAGGTTCTCGAAAATGGCACACTTTATACCATGTCATAAAAGCGATGATGCTGTTAATGTTGCTGATTTCTTCTTTCGTGAAATTATTCGCTTACATGGTGTGCCAAATACTATTGTTTCAGATCGTGATACTAAATTTCTTAGCCACTTTTGGAGATGTTTATGGGCTAAGTTGGGGACTAAGCTGCTTTTTAGTACTACTTGTCACCCCCAAACTGATGGACAAACTGAAGTAGTCAATAGAACATTGTCTACTATGCTTAGGGCTGTTTTGAAGAATAACAAGAAAATGTGGGAAGAATGCTTGCCTCATATTGAATTTGCTTATAATCGTTCATTGCATTCTACTACTAAGATGTGCCCTTTTGAAATTGTGTATGGTTTCCTACCTCGTGCACCTATTGATTTGTTGCCTCTTCCATCTTCGGAGAAGGTTAATTTTGATGCTAAAGAACGTTCTGAATTGATTTTAAAAATGCATGAGTTAACTAAGGAAAACATTGAGCGTATGAATGCTAAATATAAACTTGCTGGAGATAAGGGTAGAAAACATGTTGTGTTTGCACCTGGAGATCTTGTTTGGTTACATTTGCGTAAAGATAGATTTCCTAATCTGCGCAAATCAAAGCTAATGCCACGTGCTGATGGTCCTTTTAAGGTTTTAGAGAAAATAAATGATAATGCATATAAACTTGAGCTACCTGCAGATTTTGGGGTTAGTCCCACTTTTAATATTGCAGATTTGAAGCCTTATTTGGGTGAGGAAGATGAGCTTCCGTCGAGGACGACTTCATTTCAAGAAGGGGAGGATGATGAGGACATCAATACACCCACAGCCCCTACTGTTACATATACTGGACCAATTACTAGAGCTCGCGCACGCCAATTAAATTACCAGGTACTTTCGTTTCTTGGTAATGATTCTAATGTTCATGAGATTATGATGCTGCCTAAATTGGATACATTTGTTTTGCTTTCAAATGAAGGGCCTAGCTTGGAGAAGGATGAACATTGGAGCAAGAACACGCATGAAGTTGATGGCATGCGCAAGGGGATCAAGAACGGAGTTACAAGTGATGATTTCAGGACTTTGAAGCCGCCATAAGGAGTGCATGAAGCCATGGACGAAATATACAAGATGCCACTTCATAATATTCGTCCATAGGCTATTCTAGGTGCTGCGTCACCTTATTAATGGGCCAGGCCCATGTAATTTCGAAATACTTAAGTATAGGCTATTTTTAGAGTCCGTATGTGTGGGGAAACAAGAGTTAGGGTTGGTTTCGGACCCCACCCTCAAGGGCCACGAAATTCCCCTCTCTTCCTCCATATATACAGCCCTTAGGGCGTCGTTTAGACTTTGGGTTTTGTTTAGATTAAAAGTTCGCCATAGCTGCAACTTCGGGTACTTCGTTTGTGTCCAACGACCAGACCAAGACGTCACAGAACCCCACCTTGATCAATAAAGCTTTCATCTTATATTCGCAATATCCAGATTGCAATCTCAATTTCTTGCTTGTTCTTCGTTTGCTCGCAGGAAACAGGCCCTCGTGGTCAGGTTGATCGTGCTCCGGCGTGGTCAATAACCCCTCGGAAGTTGGTTTAGCGATTGCTAAGGCGCGACGTCTCGCACGTTCGTAGTCGGATCGTCAAGGTTGACTCCCACAGAAAACGATAGCCACCATCTCATCGAAACATCGGGACACCTTTGCCTCTATCAACAACGCATTCCCTTAGGCCCAAATATCATTTAGTCGACGTTCACATGGCACCACTAAGGGAATCACAACATACATACCATCAAAATATCAAACACATATCTAGTTCACATCATTACTTGCAACAAGATTTCTCCCGTCACCTCAAGGACAAAAGTAACTACTCACAAATGATAATCATGCTCAAGATTAGAGGGGCATTAAATAGAATATTGGATCTGAACATATAATGTTCCACCAAATAAACCATATAGTAATCAACTACAAGATGTAATCAACACTACTAGTCACCCACGAATACCAATCTATAATTCCGGTACAAAGATTGAACACAAGAGATGAACTAGGGTTTGAGAGGAGATGGTGTTGTTGAAGATGTTGATGGAGATTGCCCTCCCCAAGATGGGAGAGTTGTTGGTGATGATGATGACGATGATTTCCCCCTCTGGGAGGGAAGTTCCCTGATAGAGGCAAAGGTGTCCCGATGTTTCGATGAGATGGTGGCTATCGTTTTCTGTAGGAGTCGACCTTGACGATCCGACTACGAACGTGCGAGACGTCGCGCCTTAGCAATCGCTAAACCAACTTCCGAGGGGTTATTGACCACGCCGGAGCACGATCAACCTGACCACGAGGGCCTGTTTCCTGCGAGCAAACGAAGAACAAGCAAGAAACTGAGATTGCAATCTGGATATTGCGAATATAAGATGAAAGCTTTATTGATCAAGGTGGGGTTCTGTGATGTCTTGGTCTGGTCGTTGGACACAAACGAAGTACGCGATGTTGCAGCTATGGCGAACTTTTAATCTAAACAAAACCCAAAGTCTAAACGACGCCCTAAGGGCTGTATATATGGAGGAAGAGAGGGGAATTTCGTGGCCCTTGAGGGTGGGGTCCGAAACCAACCCTAACTCTTGTTTCCCCACACATACGGACTCTAAAAATAGCCTATACTTGTATTTCGAAATTACATGGGCCTGGCCCATTAATAAGGTGACGCAGCACCTAGAATAGCCTATGGACGAATATTATGAAGTGGCATCTTGTATATTTCGTCCATGGCTTCATGCACTCCTTATGGCGGCTTCAAAGTCCTGAAATCATCACTTGTAACTCCGTTCTTGATCCCCTTGCGCATGCCATCAACTTCATGCGTGTTCTTGCTCCAATGTTCATCCTTCTCCAAGGTAGGCCCTTCATTTGAAAGCAAAACAAATGTATCCAATTTAGGCAGCATCATAATCTCATGAACATTAGAATCATTACCAAGAAACGAAAGTACCTGGTAATTTAATTGGCGTGCGCGAGCTCTAGTAATTGGTCCAGTATATGTAACAGTAGGGGCTGTGGGTGTAACAATGGTATTGATGTCCTCATCATCCTCCCCTTCTTGAAATGAAGTCGTCCTCGACGGAAGCTCATCTTCCTCACCCAAATAAGGCTTCAAATCTGCAATATTAAAAGTGGGACTAACCCCAAAATCTGCAGGTAGCTCAAGTTTATATGCATTATCATTTATTTTCTCTAAAACCTTAAAAGGACCATCAGCACGTGGCATTAGCTATGATTTGCGCAGATTAGGAAATCTATCTTTACACAAATGTAACCAAACAAGATCTCCAGGTGCAAACACAACATGTTTTCTACCCTTATCTCCAGCAAGTTTATATTTAGCATTCATACGCTCAATGTTTTCCTTAGTTAACTCATGCATTTTTAAAATCAATTCAGAACGTTCTTTAGCATCAAAATTAACCTTCTCCGAAGATGGAAGAGGCAACAAATCAATAGGTGCACGAGGTAGGAAACCATACACAATTTCAAAAGGGCACATCTTAGTAGTAGAATGCAATGAACGATTATAAGCAAATTCAATATGAGGCAAGCATTCTTCCCACATTTTCTTGTTATTCTTCAAAACAGCCCTAAGCATAGTAGACAATGTTCTATTGACTACTTCAGTTTGTCCATCAGTTTGGGGGTGACAAGTAGTACTAAAAAGCAGCTTAGTCCCCAACTTAGCCCATAAACATCTCCAAAAGTGGCTAAGAAATTTAGTATCACGATCTGAAACAATAGTATTTGGCACACCATGTAAGCGAATAATTTCACGAAAGAACAAATCAGCAACATTAACAGCATCATCGCTTTTATGACATGGTATAAAGTGTGCCATTTTCGAGAACCTATCCACGACAACAAATATGCTATCCCTCCCCTTCTTTGTTCTAGGTAAACCTAAAACAAAGTCCATAGATATATCCTCCCAAGGAACACTAGGTACAGGCAAAGGCATATATAAACCATGAGGATTGAGTCGTGACTTAGCTCTTTGACATGTAGTGCAGCGAGCAACAAAACGCTCAACATCCCGTCTCATCTTTGGCCAAAAGAAATGTGTAGCAAGTATATCCTCCGTCTTCTTGACGCCAAAGTGTCCCATTAATCCTCCTCCATGCGCCTCCTGCAACAACAAAAGACGAACAGAGCTAGCTGGAATGCATAGCTTGTTAGCACGAAACACAAATCCATCGTTAAGAACGAACTTGTTCCAAGTTCTCCCTTCCTTACAATTCTTCAATACATCTTTAAATTCAGCATCATTAACATATTGATCCTTGATGGTCTCCAAACCAAATATTTTAAAGTCAAGTTGTGAAAGCATAGTATAACGACGAGACAAGGCATCAGCAATAACATTTTCTTTACCCTTCTTGTGTTTAATCACATAAGGGAAAGTCTCAATGAATTCAACCCATTTAGCATGTCAACGGTTCAGTTTTGCTTGACTTTTAATGTGTTTCAAAGATTCATGATCAGAATGTATAACAAATTCCTTGGGCCATAAATAATGTTGCCATGTTTCTAAGGTCCGAACAAGAGCATATAATTCTTTATCATAAGTAGAATAGTTCAGACTAGGCCCACTCAATTTTTCAGAAAAGTATGCAACAGGTTTTCCATCTTGTAATAACACACCTCCTAATCCAATTCCACTAGCATCACATTCAAGCTCAAAAGTCTTATGGAAATTAGGAAGTTGGAGTAAAGGAGCATGTGTCAACTTATCTTTCAATACCGTGAAGGCTTCTTCCTGTGCGGTACCCCAAACAAAAGGTACATCCTTCTTTGTAAGCTCGTTGAGAGGTGCAGCAATGGTGCCGAAATCTCTCACAAAACGCCTATAGAAACCAGCGAGGCCAAGGAAACTCCTCACTTGTGTGACCGTTTTGGGCTGCGGCCAACTCTCAATAGCTTCAATCTTGGCTTTATCAACTTCAATTCCCTGTGGAGTAACAACATAGCCAAGAAAAGATACTCGGTCGGTGCAAAAGGTGCACTTTCCAAGGTTACCAAACAAACGTGCATCACGTAGAGCAATAAAAATAGCACGTAAATGTTCCAAATGTTCCTCCAAAGATTTGCTATAAATCAATATGTCATCAAAGTAAACTACCACAAATCGTCCAATGAAAGCACGTAAAACTTCGTTCATTAACCTCATGAAAGTACTAGGTGCATTAGTTAACCCAAAAGGCATGACTAACCACTCATATAATCCAAACTTAGTTTTAAATGCTGTTTTCCATTCATCTCCCAATTTCATACGAATTTGATGGTAACCACTACGCAAATCAACTTTGGAGAATATTGTAGAGCCACTCAATTCATCAAGCATATCATCTAGCCTAGGAATAGATGACGATAACGAATAGTAATATTATTAATGCCTCTACAATCAACGCACATACGCGACGTACCATCCTTTTTCGGCACTAAAATGATAGGAACAGCACAAGGACTAAGGGATTCGCGTATATAACCTTTGTCGAGCAGTTCTTGTACTTGACGCATAATCTCCTTCGTCTCCTCTGGATTGGTACGGTATGGTGCCCGGTTGGGTAATGATGCACCGGGAATTAAGTCAATTTGATGCTCAATCCCGCGAATAGGTGGTAATCCCGGTGGCACGTCTTGTGGAAAGACGTCGGCGAACTCCTGCAAAATGTTAGTGACAGCAGGAGGCAAAGAGGAAGGCACGTCCTCGAATGAAAATAATGCCTCTTTGCACACAAAAGCATAGCAAACAGATTCGCTAAAATCTAGATCATCAATATCAGATTTGGTGGCAAGTAAACATGCACTTTTCAATTTAATTTCAGAAGCAACACTAGATTGTTTATTATTATTAGGCTGCATTTGTTGCTCAAATTCTTTTGCCACAATCTGATTTTCACTCTTAGTTTTCTCCTGTTTTGCTTTATTAGCTCTATTAATATCATCTTTCAAAATGGAATCAGGAGTCATAGGAAGCAAAGTAATATTTTTATCCTTATGAACAAGAGTATACTGATTGTTTCTACCATGGTGAATAGAATTTTTATCAAATTGCCATGGTCTACCAAGTAACAAGGAACATGCTTGCATCGGTACCACATCACAATCAACATAATCAGCATATGTAGAGATACTAAAATGCACACGAACAGTACGTGTTACCTTAACCTTGCCGCTGTTGTTGAACCATTGGATGTAGTAAGGATGTGGATGTGGTCTTGTGGTGAGAGATAGCTTCTCCACCATCTCGATGCTAGCCAGGTTGTTGCAACTCCCTCCATCTATGATCACGCGAACAGAACGTTCCTTCACAACTCCCTTTGTATGGAACAAATTATGCCTCTGATTTTGCTCAGCTTGTGTAACCTGCACACTCAAAACACGTTGAGCAACTAAACATTCATACCTGTCAGCATCTTCAGGAGCCATGTATTGCGTCTCATGATCAGAATCGTCTCCACCATGTTCGTCACGTGTAATAAGAGCCAAAGTCTCCTCATCATAGTCACTAGCGGACTCATACCCACCATCCTCAGTAACAATCATCACACGCTTAGATGGGCATTCTCTCGCATAATGACCTCCACCCTTGCAACGTCGACAAATAATATCATGTGTTTGCCCTGTTGATGCCATGGATGAAGAAGGGCTCTTTGCAGGCCCAGAAGGTGTGCTCTTGGCAGATAGTGGTGATTGTGCCTGCTTTATTGTAAGGTGGCAGCCGACGGAGGCGCCGGTGAAGCAGAACGTGTGGAAGTAGATGATGCACGTGGTGTCCATGAAGAAGGTCGGCCTGCAGAAAAGTTAGTCCACGCCAATGCTTGTCGATCCTGCACTTCACGTTCAGCTTTACAAGCAAGATGGAATAAACGAGTGATATTAGTATACTCCTTATACTCTAGAATCGTCTGAATCTCTCTATTTAATCCACCCATAAAACGTGCAAGCATAGCTTCATTCTCCTCAACAATACCACATCTAATCATGCCAGTTTGTAATTCCTGATAATATTCTTCTACCGAATTTTTTCCCTGTCTTAAGCGCTGCAATTTTTGAAGTAATTCACGTTGATAATATGGTGGAACCCAACGAGTACGCATAGCAGTTTTCAAAGCAGCCCAAGTAGCAGGAATGGGATATAATCTACAATGCTCAGACCACCAAACACATGCAAAACTAGTGAATGCACAAACAGCAGCAGGAACACGTCTCTCCTCGGGATATTGTAAACATGTAAATCGTTGTTCAGTTTCTAACTCCCAAGTAAGATATATATCAGGAACATATCTACCCTCAAATGGTGGAATATTCAATTTTAGTTTAGGGAGATGGTCATGATCTCGTACCTGAGGGTGAGCCCTACCATTGCCATTATTTGCATGTGGACGACCTGATGGTTGCTGTGCTGGTGGTGGCACGTAGTTCTGATTTTGATCAACCTCATCCTCGTAATCGCCAGCAAAATCATCCTCCTCCGCATCAGCAGTAGGAGCCACAGAAGTAGCAACAGCAGCACCAACAGTTTGGCCAGGTGCAAGAGGGAGACGGCTCGATCGGCGGAGGGCTGTTTCACGATGTGTAGGTAGTCGTCGTTGTTGTTGTTGTAGAGGTGCGTTAGGTGCAGCCGGTGGTGGTGGTGGAAGACGCGCGAGCAATTCATTAAACCTGTCATCGAGCTTTGTTTCGAACGTCTTCTCCATGTCATCTATATTCTCCATGGCCTCTTCAAATCTGTTTAGCACATCCTGCACCTGTCCATTCATCATTTGCTGAAATTTATCATGCAACTCCTGATTCGTCATGTTCTCCCAGTCAGTCTCGTCGGCTTGTGATCCTGCCATGGTTAGCAACAATAGAAAACACACAAGAATATGATCCTACAGAATACTAACAAGAGGTGGTGGTGGCGGGTGTCACAAATCCGTCAAGCAAATCTCAAATTCTTACCAGTTCTTACCCAGCAGCAGGCGGTGATCGGCAACCGTTGTAGTCAAAACTCTCAAAAGCTTGGATAGAGCGATTGCCAGGGAGAGTCAAACGCACGACGTAGAGGTATGTGGAGTTGGGAAGGCTTATAGTATGGTAGCAAAAAGGGTCAGCAATAATCAATTCAGAGATGCAAAGTTGAATAAACGCTCAACGACGGTACTGTGCTGGTCCTAGGCTAGACCGTGCTAGAGACGCGAGCCTAGAACACTAACAAAATCACGGCGCTGCACGTAAATAAGGGAAAAGCACACTCTGGAACTTTTTTTTTTCGCTTTTTTTTGCGCTCCTCTTTTTTTTTGCGCTACTCTTTTTTTTTGCGAAAAATTACTACAATGGCGAGTGTCTCAAAACTCTTCCCTCGTCAAACTGACAGGATGGGCACAAAAAAAAATTTCCACTTTTTTTTTCGGAAATCAGGGCAGCGACGACGAAAAAGTGCGACAAAAAATCACTATGATGGCACGTGGCTCAAAAGACTCAGAAAAGCCTAAAAATAGGATAGGGAAAAAATATTTTTGCCCGTGAAAATTTTGGCCTAATAACTGCCCGGGGGTCTCCAGACTTTTTTTTTTTCGAGACCTACGCAGGCACGGAAACACGAATCGGAATTGAGATTGATCTCAAGAACAAACCTAATATGAGAAGAACTCGGATTGGTGGTGGATATATGGTGGTGGTATATGGCAGCGGTGGTGGTATATGGTAGCGGTGGTGGTATATGGATAGAGATTGATGGTGGTATATGGATACGGATTGGTGGTGGTATATGGATATGGATTCAGAGCGGTGGCGGATAAGCAAAAGTGGTAGATGGGCGATGATGATGGTGCGGCGGCGGCGTGACAACTTATGACCAGAACTCGAAACTCTAAAAGACTAGACTCTAAGACCAGCAACTTGACACGACGATGCAACCGCAAATTCAACAAAGCAAAAACCCTAAAAAGATTATGCAAAGGCTCAGATTGGTTCGGATATGATGAACTAACCCTAATTTTTTTTGTGTGGCTTTTTCGTGGACTGTAGGTATGAAGAACAGACTCGATCTAATCTACGAAAAACTGTAAAATCTCACCGAGCAACCTGGAAATCTGATACCACTTGATAGAGGCAAAGGTGTCCCGATGTTTCGATGAGATGGTGGCTATCGTTTTCTGTAGGAGTCGACCTTGACGATCCGACTACGAACGTGCGAGACGTCGCGCCTTAGCAATCGCTAAACCAACTTCCGAGGGGTTATTGACCACGCCGGAGCATGATCAACCTGACCACGAGGGCCTGTTTCCTGCGAGCAAACGAAGAACAAGCAAGAAACTGAGATTGCAATCTGGATATTGCGAATATAAGATGAAAGCTTTATTGATCAAGGTGGGGTTCTGTGACGTCTTGGTCTGGTCGTTGGACACAAACGAAGTACGCGAAGTTGCAGCTATGGCGAACTTTTAATCTAAACAAAACCCAAAGTCTAAACGACGCCCTAAGGGCTGTATATATGGAGGAAGAGAGGGGAATTTCGTGGCCCTTGAGGGTGGGGTCCGAAACCAACCCTAACTCTTGTTTCCCCACAATTACGGACTCTAAAAATAGCCTATACTTGTATTTCGAAATTACATGGGCCTGGCCCATTAATAAGGTGACGCAGCACCTAGAATAGCCTATGGACGAATATTATGAAGTGGCGTCTTGTATCTTTCGTCCATGGCTTCATGCACTCCTTATGGCGGCTTCAAAGTCCTGAAATCATCACTTGTAACTCCGTTCTTGATCCCCTTGCGCATGCCATCAACTTCATGCGTGTTCTTGCTCCAATGTTCATCCTTCTCCAAGCTAGGACCTTCATTTGAAAGCAAAACAAATGTATCCAATTTAGGCAGCATCATAATCTCATGAACATTAGAATCATTACCAAGAAACGAAAGTACCTGGTAATTTAATTGGCGTGCGCGAGCTCTAGTAATTGGTCCAGTATATGTAACAGTAGGGGCTGTGGGTGTAACAATGGTATTGATGTCCTCATCATTCCCCCGGCGGAATCGCTCTACCAGAGGGCAAAAGTGCTCCTGCCCAAGTTCCACCTTGAGACGGAGGTGCTTCGTCCCGAAAGTCCTCCCCTTATTTTTTTCTAGGTCAAAATGACTTATATACCAGAAGAGGGGCACCAGAGGTGGGCCAAGGAGGCACAACCCCCCAGGGGGGCGTGGGCTCCCTGGCGCGCCCAGGTGGGTTTTGCCCACCTGGTGGGCCCCTTTGGTACTTATTTGCTCCAATATTTCTTATATATTCCATAAAATTCCCCGTAAAGTTTCAGCTCATTTGGAGCTGTGCAGAATAGGTAGCCTGACATAGCTTTTTCAGGTCCAGAATTCCAGCTGCCGGTATTCTCCCTCTTTGTGCGTACCTTGCATATTATGAGAGAAAAGGCACTAGAATTACTCCAAAAAGCATTATTATACATAAAAACAATATAAATAACAGTACGAAAACATGACGCAAAATGGACGTATCACCCTACACCTGGCTCCGGCTCCAGGCTCCTTTGCAAAGGAGATGGCGGACCGCGTGCCACTCGGCCTATGGGTGCAGACAGATGGCTGCTGCAACGACCCTTCCTAGGAGGCGACGGAGTTCACTCCCATGGGCTTCATGTTCTTGAGGCAGGGGTGGAAGTCGTTTGCCCTCGCTCGTGGCCTGAAAATGGGACACGTCCTCCAGTTCAAGTATGATGGGGCCACCACGCTCTTCCTGAAGATCTTTGGGGTCACCGGCAGCCGTCTGAAGTGTTGCACGGAGAGTGAAGACAGCGACTCCTCCGGTGAAGATGACGGCGACGGTGACACGTCCCCCTCCAGTGGAAGCAGGAGCAGCGATGCCCCCCCCCCCCGCACCAAGAGTGAAGGCGAGGACTCCCACTAGGGTGTGGTCGGCGCCCGAGCTGGAGACTTGAGGATCGTCACGTCCCGCCTGAAGCTTCCTCCTTCACTTCCTCTTTTTATCTGCACTAGATTGATGTAGGCCCCACGGGGTGTGTGAAAACGGTGGTTTCCGCGCTTTAACTAATTGCTTTTGTGGTCTGAAATGTAAGTTCAATCTTGAAGCCCCCTCGCGAGGCTTACCCCTTTTTTCTTTGCTCGCCTTCGTGCTCTACGTCGTTAGAACCCAGCCCCGGGCGAGTCTCAGTCGTCGCTAGTATGTTAGGTCACGATGCCTGGACAAGGCTAGGAGGTGAGGAGCACCGAAAGCTAGTGAGGGCTCCTGAGGCGCAATGCTCGGGGCCCCCCTTTTACCTGCAAGTGGCTCGCGCGAAAAAGGAGGCGTCGGCCTTTGCTAAGGTTGCCAGAAGAGGCCTTTCGGATGGGCGGTCGTCACCATTTAGCACGTGAGGTTGATGCGTCTCCAACATGTCTAAAATTTTTTATTGTTCCATTCTACTATATTATCCATCTTGGATGTTTTATATGCATTTATATGCTTTTTATATTATTTTTGGGACTAACCTATTAACCTGGAGCCCAGTGCCAGTTTCTGTTTTTCCTTTTTTTTTGAGTTTTACAAAAAAGGAATGTCAAACGGAGTCCAAACAAGCTGAAAATTTAAGGTGATTTTTTATGGACCAGAAGAAGCCCACGGAGCATCGGAGTTGGGCCAGAAGATTGTCGAGGTGACGGCAAGGATGAAGGGCGCGCCCCCTGTCTTGCCGCTGCCTTGTGGACCCCCTGACGTGAAACCGACACCAAAAATTCCTATAAATCCCGAAACCTCCAGAAATAAACCTAGATCAGGAGTTCTGCCACCGCAAGCCTCTGTAGACACGAAAAACCAATCGAGAGCCTATTCCGGCACCTTACCGGAGGGGGAAACCATCATCGGTCGCCATCTTCATCATCCCGACGGACTCCATGACAAGGAGGGAGTAGTTCACCCTCGGGGCTGAGGGTATGTACCAGTAGCTATGTGTTTGATCTCTCTCTCTCTCTCTCTCGTGTTCTTGATTTGGCACGATCTTGATGTACCACGAGCTTTGTTACTATAGTTGGATCATATGGTGTTTCTCCCCATCTACCTTCTTGTGATGAATTGAGTTTTTCCTTTGAGGTTTCAGTATTATCGAATTGAATACTATTATAGATTTGAGAACACTTGATGTATGTCTTGCGTGGGATACCCATGCTGACAATGGGGTGTTCTATTGATTCACTTGATGTATGTTTTGGCACTCAACTTGCGGATTCCCGAGGTGACATTGGGGTAATCTATGCATAGGGTTTGATACATGTTTTCATCCTTGTTTCTCCAGTAGAAATCTTGGGGCACTCTTTGAGGTTCTTTATGTTGCATTGAATAGTATGAATCTGAAGTTATTTGATGCATAATGTATAATTGACCCACAGATACTTGTGGTGACATTGGAGTATCTAGGTGACATTAGGGTTGATGTGTGTCATATGGTGTTATTTTACTACGAACTCTAGGGTTGTTTGTGACACTTAAAGGAATAGCTCAATGAATTGATCGGAAAGAATAACTTTGAGGTAGTTTCGTACCCTACAAGCAATTTCATCTTATGTTCTCCGTGATAGGAACTTTGGAGTGACTTTTGTCGCACGTTGAGGGATTGCCATATGATTTAATTATGATATCATTGTTGAGAGAACTTGCACTAGTGAAAGTATGAACCCTAGGCCTTGTTTTCAAGCATTGCAATAATGTTTTTGCTCACTTTTGTTACTAGTTACCTTGCTGTTTTTATATTTTCAGATTACAAAAACCTATATCTACCATCCATATTACACTTGTATCACCATCTCTTCACCGAACTAGTGCACCTATACAATTTACCATTGTATTGGGTGTGTTGGGGACACAAGAGACTCTTTGTTATTTGGTTGCAGGGTTGTTTGAGAGAGGCCATCTTCATCCTACACCTCCCACAGATTGATTAATCTTAGGTCATCCACTTGAGGGAAATTTGCTACTGTCCTACAAAACTCTGCGCTTGGAGGCCCAACACGAGTCGACAAGAAGAAGGTTGCGTAGTAGACATCAAGCTCTTTTCTGGCGCTGTTGTCGGGGAGGTTAGTGCTTGAAGGTGTATCTTTGGATCTTGCAATTGGTTATTTCAGTTTCTTGTTTTATCACTAGTTTAGTCTATAAAAGAAAACTACAAAAAATGGAATTGAAATTGCCTCATATGCTTCATCTTTTTAATGTCTTTCATGGAAATGATGGAAAGGAAAATTTTGGTCAAGTATTAGAATAAGAAGTCAATAAAATGTTTGGCTCTAAATCATTGAATGATAAACATGATTGCAATGTTATTAGTGTGCTTGCTATGAATATTCATGATACTAATGATAATTGCACTAGTCATGATAAAGAAGTTTCTCATAACCATGTCAATTTTTGTGGAGTGAATAGAGTTTGTGAAGACATGCCTTATAGGGATGATAGATATTGTAAGAAGCATAAACATGATGAAACCAATCGATGACTTAAGATAGATAAATTTGCTACAAAATTATTCTCTCTTCACCCCATTACTTGTGAATTTTGCAATAGAGTTGGTCATCTTAATTTTCAATGCATACTTTTTCATGATCGAATCGTGACCAAATATTGCAATAACTTGATCACCCTTGAACTTTATAATGAACTTTGGTTATTTTTTGGGTGTGAAGAATTGTCACATAAAAATAGTTGGTTTGAAGCGTTCATATTCACAGACCATGCTGAAACTACTCTTAAAGAAATCTATATGTTTTGCATGGTAAATTGCAATGAGAATGCTTATATTGCCAACTATAGAAAGATGGGAAAACCATTAGAGTATAAAAGAAATACTAATGAAAGGGTAAAGATCTCCACTTTCCCTCCTATTGTCTCTCGCGATGAAACATGTTAAAAGAATGAGCTCCCTATGCAACCAATCTCATCAATAAGGAGCTCCAAAAAGTTGATTAAACCCACAAATGATGTGGAGAAGAAAAATAAAAGATGGAAAGGCAAAGGTAAAAAGGTATCCCTCCCAAATGATGTGGCTCCTATTAATGTTATGCCTCATGAGAATGAATCAAAAATAAATGTGGAGGATGATATACTTGATGATGAAATTTATTCTCTGTCTTATGGTACAATGTCCGAAGAAACTATTGAGGATGATTTTGTTATGCATGTTACTTGTTGTGATGATCATGATTGGGAAAATAATGATACTTCTTATAATCTTGAAAATCTTTTTGGCACCAACTTTGGAAGTTGTGATGATAACAATTGCCATACTACTAATGATGAGAGTGATTATTCTTATAATATGCAAGGCCGCAAGCTTGGGGATGCTATGTTTGATGAGAATGACAAGTTTGAGAATCTATTTGCTGCAATTAATGTTTGTCCCAGGCTTGGGGATGCTATGCTTGATGAAGATGATATTTTTAGTCCCCCAAGTTTTGATGTGCAAATTTATTATGATGATAGCATGCCTCCTATTTACGATGATTGCAATATTTATGGAAGTGGGTTTGGAAGAGTTGCAACTTTAGATAATAATTATCACACTATTTTGGAGGGTGTTGAATCTTATGATAATGATAAAGGTGGATTTGGAGAGGTCATGACTTTATTTAGTAATGATTCCACCATCTTGGGAGAGGTTTCAATTGATTTTGATGAGAACAAAGTTGCTACTTATGATGATTATTGTGATGACACTTATGTTATAAAAAGTAGTGATGATTATATTTATAAAACTTGTCATAATTATCATTACCCTTTTCTGAACATTACTCTTTTAGTGTGGAAACAATTTATAGTATTCGAGTATCTTATGATACTCCCACTATTCCGAATGAGAAGAATTTTGCTTATGAGGGAGTAGTAAATTTTCTATGCTGGTGGATCATGAAAATAATGCTTTGTGTGATAGCTATATTGTTGAATTCATTCATGATGCTACTGAAAATTATTATGAGGGAGGAATATATGCTTGTAGGAATTGCAATAATATCAATCCTCTCTATGTGTTGAAAATCTTGAAGTTATGCTTGTTTTGCCTTCCTATGCTAGTTGATTCTTGTTCCCATAAATTGCCTGCTCACAAAATCCCTATGCATAGGAAGTGGGTTAGACTTAAATGTACTAATCATATTCTTCATGATGCTCCCATTATGTTTCAATTCTTATCTTCTATGTGAGCATCATTGAAATCATCATGCCTAGCTGAAAAGGCATTAAAGAAAAGCGCTTGTTGGGAGACAACCCAACACTTATACCTACTGTTTTTGTGTGTTAACATGATTATGCTAATGTATTAATCATGTTTTATAGCTTTTGTTTCAGTAAAGTGCCAAGTAAAGCCTTTGGGATAGTGTGGATGACAGTTGACTTGATTCTGTGCGAAAATAGAAACTTTTGCTCTTAGTCCAGGAATTTGGAAAATTCACTAGAACGTGGTAGAATTATGATTTTTTGACACATGATTGATATACAAATTGCCTAGATTGTACTAAATTTTTCAGAACTTTTGTAATTACATAAGTATACTAATTTCCAGATTACTACAGACTGTTCTGTTTTTGACAGATTCTGTTTTTTATGTGTTGTTTGCTTATTTTGATGAATTTATGAGTGGTATCGGAGGGTATGTGTCGGGGATATACCCCGCGGCGTAACCCAGCCGAAAGTATAACCCGACCGAACTTGGCGATTCACCGGCGACCCGCACTGACCAGACGGTTTACAAGCAACCTGACTGAACATTATGATTCACTGGTAACCCGGCGGGCGGGACAGACGGATAACAAGGACCAAGGCCCAGAATGCCGGTTCATGTTATGGTGGGCCGGTTTAAGAGGAAAGGCGTGAGGAATATTTGTCTTACAAGGAATTAAGACCTGGACTTGTATCCGGTTTGTACTATAAGGTAGACTGGTCCTAATCCTAATAGGACTCCACATGTAACCCGCCCCTCTAACTTATATAAGGAGGGGCAGGGCTCCCCAAAGGGGGGGGCAAGAAACAATCGCTAAGGCTAGATACAAAGAGCCGGTAATCCGGCGACTCCCTGATGATCATAGTAAGACCAAGCCACAAACTGCACGTAGGGTTATTACCGGATGATGTTTCCAGGGGCTCGAAGCTGTCTAAATCCTTCTCTTATGTTGCATCTCTCGATTCCGCCCAAACCCTCTCAAGCTACCACATAGGTGCGTTTGCCTCATGATTAAGTCCTCACACTACGAGATCTGCCGTGACAATTCCACGACAGTTGGCGCCCACCGTGGGGCTTGCGCACGGTGGTGATGAGTTCTTGGAGGGATCTCTCCCAGGAATCGAGAAGCTCATGCTTGGTCGCATGAAGGATAGCCCAGCATAATCACGCAGAATAGCCCAGCATAAGTCAACCTCAGGCAGAGCTGGCAAATTTGCCGTTTTATGATCTGGTATATACGGGATTGAGAATATTAGGATTGCGTGCGTCACCACAGGCGTCGCTGGGCGATCTGTTGAATTTGATTTTCCGCTGTTGTGCAGCCACGCGTGACCAAAAGAAACGTCTAGGTCAATTTTGGATATGCTGCCCTACGAAGAAGCCGAGTCACCGAGATTGATTGTTGGTCCAGGCGGAAGTCAAAAACTGATCGATATCCGTTGAATGCACCGCAAAGTCCGCAAGCGACCGGGACCTGTCCAAATCCGCTGACGTGTACTTTCTACTGGCTCAAGTCCTGAGATGATAGCGATGCAACAATCATTAGGGGATTCTTGCCTGAAGGAGCCCGAGACGGTCTACTATGCGCGGCAAATAGTATATTACAGTACTAAGGCTGGTCATAGTGGGGAGTAACTTAGATTAGTGTCATGCATATGACAATAGTCTAAGTTACTACCTTCATAATGCAAAGTAACATACTAATAGTATCATATATGGCTTCATTTATTAGCTCGTAGACTCATCTTGTCTTGGAAAGCGTTATGTTACAGTAACATATTATGTTACCACCTCTTATTAATTACTTGCCACATAAGCAGAATTTTCTCAAAGTGCGCTATGTTACTAGCTAAGTTACTTCCACTATGACTAGCCTAATACAACAGAGCCGCGTGTACTGGGGCAGCCGTGCCCAATGCAAGCTATTGCCGCCGCTGCCTCCCATTAAGTCAAAACCCATGCGAGAGGAAATATGGTAGCCCTGCAGAGTCACTAGGACACAGGTACGGGAGGTAGTGCATGTGGCGTACTCTGCTGAAAAAAAATGCATGGAGATCAAGCCAAAAAACCAGATCCCTTTCTGATACTGCATCACATAAACCGAAGCGCTGTGTAAAGCGACGAGGGAGCCACCAAAAGTATGGGCATCCATCCAAAGAAGCATTGAGGATTAGTACTACAAGCACCGTCATCATTTGGGAAATGTACTAATACATGCACAGTTTCCAAAAATCAGTCTTTATGTTTCCCAATGGAGCCACGCAAGGAAAAGTACATCCATCGTTTTCAATATTCAGGGGTGGAAGAAGTGAGTACAGTCTGATCGGACGGATGCTTTCTTCATCAAATAAGACATTAGTGCCCGCCCAGGTACGGCTGCATGTCGCTGCAGTTCTACCTGACGGCCTGCCCCTGCTGCTTCCACCCCTACTGCAGCTCATCTTCACCTGAGTCGCCTCAGCCGTGGGCCATCTGCGAGTGGACTGCGAGCCGCCGAACCTGGTTTTCACAGTTAAACCGGCTTTGCTGGATGCACCATTGCGCCGCGGGATGCCTCTGCCTTTTTTGAGAGATAGAGAAGATATTACAGTTTGTGGAGAATTAACTACAGAAGCACACAAAATGGACGTCAAGGAGACCAACTACTAGTGCACTACTAGTATATATTATTCCTATGGGCGTCACATCAAACAGGGAAATGAGACTACAAGTTTATAATTGCTGGAATATGGCGTTTACCCAACAGAACATCAGGTGATATCTTTCCTCTGTATTTTATGAGCATATTAATTCGTCCGAGAACGATCACTCTGGCTTGTAATATTTTTATGCAGGACAACTATTAAAAGAAAAAGGGGTGGTGTTGTATCGCGGGTGCACGTTTGGCTGTGTCGCGCGGCTTCACGGACACGCGTGTCACGGTCCGGTTTACATCATTGCGCCGGCCGACTCGCCCGTCTGCACCGCCTTACAACGCCATGGACGACTCACCCGTCCGCCCTCGCGTCTGGTTCATGCGTCCGCACCGGCTTACAACGCCGCTGCCGACACTCCCCGTCCATGCCGGTTTACAACGCCGTGGCCGGTTCATGCTCCCGCGGCCGACTCGCCCGTGGTGATCATCAACTCCGCGGTGGATAATTTTTGGCTAAACATATCAGGTTAAATCCATCCGGTCAATTTTTTGTTGATACATTTTGATGATTTCGAGAACAATTACTCTCGCCTGCAATACCTTTTATGCAGGATAATTAATCACGACAAAAGTGGCTCGTACCATGGGTACGGAGCAACATGCTGGCAACATCCTGCCCGGTGTTCGTCCATGCCATATTACACGGTGAATGGATGTGGGCAAGACGCCGTCTTTATGGCCCGGTTTACATCAGCTTGTCGGGACCGTGCCTGCGATTAACTCGCTCGTCCGTGCCGGCTTACAATGTCGCGGCTGAATCATCTGTCCGAGCTGCCTCTGATGCTGTTGTCGTCTTTACTGTCTGTCTCTCGTGGCCTGGTCTACATCAACATACCGGGCCGCACCTGTCTGCATGAGCTATTTATTGAGTATGAGCAAGTCACAGCTTGGGTAGCCCGGTTTTCTTTCAAAAAAATGGAGGCAAATTATCATATAGTATCAACCGCCGTCTGCACTGGGTCGCTCAATGGGCAGGCGCACAAATCGCCGCCACTATAGTTTGGATAACTTCAAATAGCCAGTTGGAAGGAACCATTGGCTGAGTTGCTGACACGGCTCATACGGGATCATTTATAACCCGCCGCGGTCACCTCAGCCTTCTGTGGATTCACATCGTGCTATCAACACCAATGATATACAACTTATGCCGGTTTAAATCACGGTCAAATATCGAGAATCTCAAGCCAACTCCTCGAGTCACCTTGAGACTCGGGGGCTACGATGACATGACTCAGCAAATCTTGCCAGTTTCAGCAAATTTAAGAACCCTAGGACGATGGAGGGAAAGATAACCCGGTCCCAGAAGCTACTGTTAAATTGATGTAAATTTAAAAGGGCATCAGAAATATTCCGGCTCACAATGATGCTTTCGGTTTACAATCCGGATCAAGGGAAATCCCGTTTCCAACAAAGCGCTGAAGCCCTCAATATCCGGTTCAAAATCCGGTTTAAGAGGAAGCTGTCTCTCGCAAAGCCCTGAAGCTCTAAATCCAGTTTAAGAATTTCTGGTTCAAAAAGAATTAATTTCTCGCAAATGCAAGTTTAAAGGCCGTCAGAAATTTTTTGGCTGAAAATGAAGATTCCGGTTTAAAATCCGGTTCAAGGGAAAGATGTCTCCCACGCAGCTTTGAAACTCTCAATATCCGGTTCAAACTCCCGGTTCAAGAATAATTTATCTCTTGCAAAAAGTTAAAGGTTGCCGAAGAGGACCTGTTGCCATGATGCGCGGTTCAAACATGGGTATCCTGCCTTATTGGTTTATCATATTATTGATCACTTGGGGGCTTCCTATTCATACATAGGTGTACTCACCAAAGAGAACATAGCGTTGCTACCCTCTTGATCTGGCTATCAAGCCAATATTATCAAAAGAGCACAGCTCTGGTTACTTCGGTAATCCGGCTATCAAGCCAATATTATCATCAGGGGCCAAAGAGAGTCTGTTGCACAGCACAACTCAAACATAGGCACCCACTGAGCACAGCTCAAAATATTGCTTGGGGGCTATTTGCTTCGCAACGAACAAAGAGTCTACACTTGTAATAGGCTATCAAGTCAGGCTTGGAAGCCAGGTGTATTCACCTAAAACCCCGGGTTATCCTGCCTTCTTTAAGTAAGCCACTCCGTCCAGGTAAACCTGGTATGACCCGCCAAATGTTTGACAAGTCAATCTCATAGACCCTGAACTTGTCAAAGTTAAAATGACGATTGGTTAATGATTGAGGTCCATCTTAAAAGGCTTTGTGAAATGGTTTAACTCAGTGGCCTGGCAGCCCATGAAAAGCCTCAATTTTGGGCCAGGCAGTCCATGAAAAGCCTTGCATGTTCTTTCTCTGCTTTTATTTGCCAAGTTTTTTCTCCTTTGATGAGGTTGATAATATCTTATGATAAACCGACTTTATTGACCCGGCTTGGCTTTCAACTACAAGTTGTCAATATATGATCAGTTATAATCTGGCGCTTATTGACCCGGTCTGGTTTTGACTACAAGTCTCCAGTATTATATGTGGATACACCGGTGTTTATTATAACCCGGTACGGTTTTATCATAAACCGGCAAAATATGGAAGGAGTTATCAGTACTCAAGATTGGGGATATCACCCTTCCTACAAAAGCGGGTAAACCAACGATGTGATTCACCCTTACTGGTATGATGTATTTCATTTTGATTATTCTTAAGTGCAGCCTTGCTTATAAACCCGGGTTGTATGTTGGGCATTATGACCCGTCCGACGGTAAATCGCCAGGACACTTTAAACTTGTTGTATGCAGAAACATGTTGAATAAAGCATGATTATAAATCACCGGCGTTTATTAACCCAGCCTGGCTTTCGACTATAAGTCGCCAGTATGATGATAAATTATCCAGTGTTTATTAACCCGGACTGGTTTGGGATTATAACTTTCCAGTATATATTTGGATTGCGCCATTGGAATCATGCGCTCATAAATCATTGGATTATATAATTCAAATCTTCAAATAGCCAACATGGCTAGGATTTTATTATGGTTATCAGTAACCAGTATTATGATTAAGGTTTTCAAAGTCGCTTTAGCGTAATGGTTGTTATATTATCAATGGATATGATTTATTCTACAATTGAAGGAATAGTCCCGAGTCGCTGCAGGTTTATGACCCGGCACTTGGGGTTACATTATTTAAGTTGAGATTATATCAAATATGCAAGTCTCATGTCGCTGCAAGCATGCACCATGACACTTGGGGGCTAATGCAAAGTCAATTTTTGGCCTTATTGAAGACCCGACTCATCACATCATAATGAGCCAGCCCTAGGGGGCTACCAATTGCTCCTATCAATGATTCAAGGTACACAAGTCTTAATCCATTATATTTAAGGGTCCGCTGCTCAGTTGGTAAAACACAAAGCTCTTAACCTTGTGGACGTGGGTTCAAGCCCCATGGTGGAGTTACATCATATGATGTTATTTTCAATGAAGCATGATTATATTTATAAAGTCCCTACTCATTATTGCATAATGACCCGACACTTGGGGGCTACATAATAAGGAGTATTCAGTTCTTACTAAGTGACTGGGATGAACAACATGGATTTCTTAAGTGGCAGTATTTATATTGAAGCAAGTCTTAAGCCATCACTTTGTTCTGTTCAAGACTTGAGGGCTACAGATAATATGGATATAAGGGAGAAAAATCTTCAAATTCTCAGTTTTGAATAAACCAGATTGACCCGGCGTCATCAATAATCATGACCCGGCGTCATCAGTAATCATGAACCGGCGTTGACAACAATCATGAACCGGCGTTGGCAACAATCATGACCCAGAATTATCAATTTTTATAACCCGCCAATTTTGGAAATCATAGCTTGGCAAGTTCTACATTTTCAAGTCGGCTGAATATCAGTAGAATATTTGAAGACCAATATTTTTGTCAAGTCAGAGCATTGAAGGCCGACTCAAATGGATTCTTTATTTAAAATATTTATTCTACAAGAAAATTGATTATGAAGCTAGTCTATTGACTTGGATTTTCTAGAAGAAGGAAATGACAAGGACTTAAGGATGATCAGGTGCCGGTTTACAAGAATTCTTAACCTGGAGCACAACCTGTCAAATTTGTTCTTGTGTTTATTTTGCAGCATAAGTTTACCATGGATAAATCCAAGCTAAACTTGGGGGCTAATGTCGGGGATATACCCCGCGGCGTAACCCGGCCGGAAGTATAACCCGGCCGGACTTGGCGATTCACTGGCGACCCGCACTGACCAGACGGTTTACAAGCAACCTGACTGAACATTATGATTCATTGGTAACCCGGCAGGCGGGACAGACGGATGACAAGGCCAATGTAGCGACCAGACCTCAAACAGTCTGATCTCTGTGCTCCGGTGTCATCCTTGGATCAGTAATGCTGACACCACATAGTACTCGGAGGATTTATAGCAGAGTAGCAATCACACACTTATTACATCGAGTGTCTCATAAGAGAACTTATTACAATAAATATGGCTTAAGGCCATCTAATAACGATAACAGCGGAAGGCTTGGAAGATAAGTGAGTCCATCAACTCCAACGGCATCGCTGAGTATAGAACCACGACCTAAAACTCCTTAATCATCGTTTGAAAAGTCTGCAACATTAACGTTGCAGCCCGAAAATGTGTCAGCACATGGAATATGCTGGCAAGGTAACACATAGAGAGTAATGGAATGAAACAGCTATACTATATGCATATTTGGCTGGAAAGCTCTATGGTTATAGTTTTGCGTAAAGCCAATTTTTCCCTACTTCAAAGGAATAATATTTAATTACTATCATGGTAGTTGTTAAACATTGAGAATGGTTGACAGCATTCTCAATCCCAATTAAACATCATCATTAAACATAACCCAGCAAAATTAATTTAGAGTAACATGTGTTGAGATTCACATGATAATCCAGGTACTAGATACTCAAGATGTCCATAACCGGGGACATGGCTAATCATGATTAGTTCATTACACTCTGCAGAGGTTTGCGCACTTTTCCCCACAAGACTCGATCGCCTCCGTTTGGTTTCTCGCACTACATGGTGTTTGAGAAGACGGATGACCGAGACATAGTCTTTCAGAAGCGCTAGCACCTTATGATCGGGTAGACCGTACCACCTACATCCCCTACATCTGCTAGTCTACCACTTAGTCAACTATGCTAGAGCCCATAATAGCTTGTGGCTGCACACGGAAGTTTCTAGTATGAATAGTCTCATGATCCCTTTGAGCCTGGGTGGCGGTCCAAAAGAAAACAGGCAAGTCCTCTGGAATACCCACGTGCCTCAATCCACCCAGATGTGTGTTTAAGTTGCCACCTTAGATAAACCATTAATTAACAAAACTCACATCTGTCATGGATATCACTCACCCAAACCACGTCTACGAGCATAGCATAGCAAATTAAGCAATGCGTAGAAGTAACTCCCAAAGGTTTGATAATAAACAGGTAATAGGTACTACCTCAACTACTTCCCATCCAACAATTTAATTAGATCCTAATCTTGCAATGTGTAAGGATTGATCTAATGCAATAAAACTGGGTAGTAGGAAAAATATGTTCAAAGTGTTACTTGCCTTGCTGATGATCCGCGAAACCTAGAGATTCGAAGTAACAGGCGGCGCACTCCGGGTATTCTATCACGGACAAACAAACAAACATATAATAAGTACTCATCTAATGCACGGGTAAAACTCAAATAAGAGATCTAACCAGAAGGTTCAACTTAAGAACTCCGGTTGGCATAAAGAATCAAATCAAACGAAGCAACGAAAGTCAAACGGCGAAAGAGAACAACTTCGTTCTACTAATCTGGATCTAGGGCAAATTTTACAGTGGCAAAATCTTTTTTAAGTTGGTTAAACGGATAGAGGGTTTCGAGACGAAACTCCAGGCGCTTGAATCGCCTGATTCCGATAAATGAGAGAAAAGTTATACTAAAACGAAAATCGGATCAGGAATCGCGATCAGAAAAATCGCGGATTTAATCTGAGAAAAAGAAAAACGATGAACGCTCGCTAAAACGAACGAACGGACGAACACTCACTATTTAAATAAACCGGAAAAATTGTTCTATTTAAAAGAAAACCAAAACTAAAAAAACCGATCGGTTTTCTAAAAAAACGGGCACGGATTTCGAGGCGGCAGCAAACCTCGGCGAGCGTGCGAGCGGGGCGGCGCGTGGGCGGCGACGGCGGGCGGCGGCGGCGGGCGGCGAGCGGGGCGGCGAGCGGCGCGGCGGGGCGGCGGCGGCGCGCAGGTGGCGGCGGCGGGGCAGGCGGCGGCGAGGTCGGCGGCTGGGGCGGCTCGGGGCTAGGGTTTCCCCCGGTGCTGGGCCGGCTTATAAAGCCACCTCGGGCCGGAGTCCTAGCCGGACACGGCCCGTAGGTCGGTTTGTTTTTTTATTACGCGCAGAAGAAAAATAAAAAGAAATACTAAACGGACTCCAAAAATTCCGAAACAAATTTTCACGGGCTTCTAAAATCAAGCCGCACAAGGTGAACATTTATTTGGGACCTAAATGCAATTTTGAAAAACGCACATTTTTCCTAAATTCAAATAAAAACACCGAAAAACTCCGAAATAAAATCTTATTGGATTTTATTATTTGATCCTCAATATTTCTTTATTTTGGGAAAGTCATTTTATTCCCTCTCTCATATTTTTGTAATAGAAATAATTGATGATAAAATAAATAAAATCAAATGATCCTATTCTCAAAATTTGAGAAAACTCAAATATGAAAATAACGAAATCCCCAACTCTCTCCGTGGGTCCTTGAGTTGCGTAGAATTTCTAGGATCAACCAAAAGCAAAATAAAATATGATATGCAATGATGATCTAATGTATAACATTCCAAATTGGAAATTTGGGATGTTACAAACCTACCCCCCTTAAGATGAATCTCGCCTTCGAGATTCAGGTTGGCTAGAAAATAGGCGAGGGTGGTCCTTGAGCAAATCTTCCTCTCGTTCCTAGGTGGCTTCGTCCTCCTTGTGGTGGCTCCACTGAACCTTACAAAACTTGATAACCTTGCTGCGGGTAACTCGGCTGGCAAACTCGAGGATCTTAACTGGTTTCTCCTCATAGGTCAAATCATTATCCAACTGAATAGTTTCCAATGGCACTGTGTCTCTCAAAGGTATGTCAGCCATCTCCGCGTGACACTTCTTTAACTAAGAAACGTGGAACACATCATGAACTCCTGACAATCCTTCGGGCAATTCCAACCTGTAGGCCACTTCTCCCGTACGCTCCAAAACTCGATATGGTCCTACAAATCGTGGTGCTAACTTCCCTTTAACTCCAAAACGCTTTGTTCCCCGAAGTGGAGATACTCGAAGATAAGCTCTATCTCCGACTTCGTAAACTGTCTCCTTGCGTTTAGAATCTGCATAACTTTTCTGTCTGGATTGGGCTACCTTGAGCTTATCGCGAATCAATTTCACCTTCCGTTCAGACTCCTTAATCAAGTCAGGTCCAAACAACTAGCGGTCTCCAACTTCGTCCCACGACAACGGTGTCCTGGACCTCCTTCCGTACTAGGCTTCGAAAGGGGCCATCTTCAAACTGGCTTGGTAACTATTGTTGTAAGAGAACTCTGCATATGGCAAATTATCGTCCCAACTAGATCCATAATCTAGCGCACAAGCTCTCAGCATATCCTCCAAAATCTGATTGACTCTCTCGGTCTGTCCATCTGTCTGTGGATGAAAAGCTGTACTGAATTCTAGCCTGGTTCCCAACGTCTCATGCAACTGCTTCCAGAACTTTGAGGTAAACTGGGTTCCTCTATCTGATACGATACTCCTCGGAACTCCATGCAAACATACGATCCTGGTCATGTATATCTTTGCCAACTTAGCACTGGTGTAAGTGGTCTTTACCGGGATGAAATGAGCTACTTTCGTCAATCAATCAACTACAACCCAAATTGAGTCATAGCCTGAACGAGTCCTGGGTAATCCCATGATAAAATCCATGCCTAGCTTATCCCACTTCCATTCGGATATCGGCAATGGTTGTAACAATCCTGCTGGGTTCTGATGCTCTGCCTTTACTCTCTGGCTGTAACACCCCGGATGTGATTTACCCAATATGTACTCCAACTCTTGCCGTTTCCGGCCTTAAGTTATTTCATTTTCTCGGGTTCAGGTTTTTGTATCCGTATGTTGTTGTCGTTGTCATGCATCTCATATCATGTCATCATGTGCATTGCATTTGCATACGTGTTCATCTCTTGCATTCGAGCATTTTCCCCGTTGTCCGTTTTGCATTCCGGCGCTTCGTTCTCCTCCGGTGGTCATTTCTACCTTTCTTTCGTGTGTGGGGATTAAACATTTCCGGATTGGACTGAGACTTGCCAAGCGGCCTTGGTTTACTACCGGTAGACCGCCTGTCAAGTTTCGTACCATTTGGACTTCGTTTGATGCTCCAACGGTTAACCGAGGGACTGAAAAGGCCTCGTGTGTGTTGTAGCCCAACACCCCTCCAAGTTGGCCCAAAACCCACCAAAACCCTCTCCATCGTCTGGAGCGTTCGATCACGATCGCGTGGCCAAAAACCGTACCTCATTTGGACTCTCCTAGCTCCCTCCACCTCTATATAAAGAACCCCCCATTTCAATTCACGGACGAAACCCTGGAACCACCCACCTCTCGTGCTGGCGGACATTTTTTTGTCCGGCCGAACACGTCCGGATCCACCCGCCGCCGCCACGTCAGCTCCCGCGAGCCCCACATCACCGCCGCCGCTCGGGGCCCGCCAGGCCCGCGGGAGGCCCTCCCGGGCCCATCGACCGCGCCGCCCCGCGCCCTCCTCCGTCCCTGCGCCCGGTGCCCGGCGCCGCCGCACGCCATTGCCCCGCCGTCCTGCAGCACCCCGACGCCGCCGGCCGCCGCCTCCCCGAGGCCTCACCGACCCGCCGCCGCCTCGTCCTCACCTCCCCTCGCCCGGATCCGGCTCCGGTGAGCTAATCCGACGACTCCGGCAACTCCGGCCACCGCGCCCCCGTCGCCGGTGAACAGTTCCAGCGAGCCTCGATATCCGCGCTCGGCTGGATCTAGATCTGAGAAATTGCCTCGGTTGACTTTTGCCTGAAACCCTAATTTATTTGGCATTGTTCATCGCATCGTAACTCCTCATCCGTAACTCCATTTTGGGCATATAGCATATCAAAATGTTCATCTTAGAGAGTACATCATTTCATCTCATTGCATCATTTTCAGTTGAGTTCATCTTAATGCCCGAAATGCTGTTAGAAGAATGCTATTTGAGATAATTGTCAGATCTGCTGCTCCAATTAGATATTTGTCATTTTTGCCATGATTATTGTGTGCATGATATGCCCATGAGCTCTACATGTGTTTTGTTATATGTTTTGCCATCTATCCAAAGGTGCAACCCATGTATTTTTGTGATGTGTGTGGTGACTAGCACAAGCTTGCAAAGTGGTGCATTCGTTAATGCTGATTTCAGGGACTTAGCATTTCCACTAAGTCCTTGATCTGTTTATCTCATTATGCCATATGTTCATGTTGTTTCCTAGTGATCCATGCCTCTTTTGAGGATGATCAGTAAGGATGTTTTGTTAATCTTTTAGTGCTCTATCCATCCATGTCTTTGGTTGCAATTATCGAGCACCCTAGCTTGAGTCAATCGAGCTCTACTTTTGCTATTTCGTGAATCTGGGCAGATTGTCTACTTGTTAGCGATTTTGCCGACGATGTTGTAGTTGATCCATGCATGCTATGTTATTGTTCTTGCCATGTCTAGCTTGTATTTTGTGTATTGTTGATGGGTGTATGCTTAGATTGTCATGACTTGCTCTGTAGTGAGTGCATCGAGCTCGTAAACATGCCTACTTGATATCTGTTTCAGCATGCTCTAGTTTTCACTAAGTTTGAGAACTGATTATGTTTTTGCCATGTTCACATGCTTGCAATTGTATTTTCTGATCCCTTTTGGCTCAAGGTCACTAAGGGACTTTTGTTAATCTCTTTGAGTAGCTCCATGCCATGCTTTACTTTGCCATGTTCAGGTCCTGTAGCATATTGTTTTCTTGCTCCAAAGAGTGCTATCTGATTTGAAATTCCAGACAAGTGTTAATTTCACTAAGTCTGAAATCTGTTTACCAAATGCATTTTTGCCATGCTTGTTTGAACCTGTTAATGGATGAATTGCCGTAGCTCAGTGCTAGTCTTTTGTTAAGCTTCATGAATGGATCCCTGCCATGTATTTTGTTGTCATGTTTGGGTGCTGTAGCATGTTCAACTCGTTGCATTTAGTTGACTACTTGCTGTAAATCCAAACCGTAACTCCGATTCCGACGTTCTTTATATCGTTTTCAAGCGATTTCATCTCATCTTTCCAGTGGCACACTTGGATTTCCAAGTTCAGGCCAGGTTCTTTCATTCCTTGTCAAATCTTGCATATGTATCACATATTGCATCCCGCATAGCATACCATCCTTGCATCATGTTGTTTGAGTTTGCACGTGGTTGATTGTGTCCTTGTTGCTTGTTTGTCTTGTTTGGGTAGAGCCGGGAGACGAGTTCGCTAACGAGGAGCCCGTTGAGTTTGCTTTCGAGGATCCAATCAACTCTGACAACTTTGCAGGCAAGATGATCATACCCTCGAAATCACTACTATCTTTGCTTTGCTAGATGCTCGCTCTTTTGCTATGCCTATGCTACGATGCCTACCACTTCCTTATCATGCCTCCCAAATTGCCATGTCAAACCTCTAACCCACCATGTCCTAGCAAACCGTTGATTGGCTATGTTACCGCTTTGCTCAGCCCCTCTTATAGTGTTGCTAGTTGCAGGTGAAGATTGGAGACTGTTCCTTGTTGGAACATTATTTACTTGTTGGGATATCATTATATTGCCATGTTATCTTAATGCATCTATATACTTGGTAAAGGGTGGAAGGCTCGGCCTCTCGCCTAGTGTTTTGTTCCACTCTTGCCGCCCTAGTTTCCGTCATATCGGTGTTATGTTCCCGGATTTTGCGTTCCTTACGCGGTTGGGTTATAATGGGAACCCCTTGATAGTTCGCCTTGATTAAATCTTTTCCAGCAATGCCCAACCTTGGTTTTACCATTTGCCACCTAGCCTCTTTTTCTCTTGGGTTTCCGGAGCCCGAGGGTCATCTTATTTAAGCCCCCCCCGGGCCAGTGCTCCTCTGAGTGTTGGTCCAACCGAGCGATGTCCGGGGCTACCAGGGGCAACTCTGGGCTGGCCTACCCGACGTCTGGCTCATCTGAGTGTGCCCTGAGAACGAGATATGTGCAGCTCCTATCGGGATTTGTCGGCACATTCGGGCGGTGCTGCTGGTTTTGTTTTAACTTGTCGAAGTGTCTTGAAGAACCGAGATACCGAGTCTGATCGGAATGTCTCGGGAGGAGGTCTATTCCTTCATTGACCGTGAGAGCTTGTCATGGGCTAAGTTGGGACTCCCCTGTAGGGATTTGAACTTTCGAAAGCCGTGCCCGCGGTTATGGGCAGATGGGAATTTGTTAATGTCCGGTTGTAGATAACTTGAACCTTAACTTAATTAAAATGAATCAACTGTGTGAGTTATCGTGATGGTCTCTTCTCAGCGGAGTCCGGGAAGTGAACATGGTGTTGGAGTAATGCTTGCCGCAGGATGCCCTCTAGTTACTCGCTCGCGCTTTGCCCTCTCTTCTCGCTCTCTTTTGCGAACAGGATAGCCACCATATATGCTAGTCGCTTGCTGCAGCTCCACATATTTTTCCTTGCCTTACCTATTAAGCTTAAATAGTCTTGATCGCGAGGGTGCGAGATTGCTGAGTCCCTGTGGCTCACAGATTACTTCCAAACCAGATGCAGGGCCAGATGACTCCGTTCCATATGACGCGCTTGAGATCAAGTGGGAGTTCGACAAGGACTCACGCCGATACTACGTGTCTTTCCCTGATGATCAGTAGTGGTGCCCAGTTGGGGTGATCGGGACCGTGTCGCATGTTGGGTTTGTCTTTTATTTTGGCGCTGTAGTCGGGTCGTGAGTGTTTGAATGTTGTAATGCTATTTATGTACTTTGATTGACGTGGCGAGTGTAAGCCAACTATGTATCTCCCCTTTTATTATCTATATTACATGGGATGTTGTGAAGATTGCCTAACTTGCGACATTGCTTTCAATGCGATTATGCCTCTAAGTCGTGCCTCGACACGTGGGAGCTATAGTCGCATCGAGGGCGTTACAAGTTGGTAATCAGAGCCTTCCCCGACCTTAGGAGCCCCCATTGCTTGATCGTTTTTAGTAGCCATTGTTGAGTCTAGAAAATTGTTTTGAGTCATTTAGGAATTATATATCGGAGAGTTTAGGAATTCTTTTTACTTCCCAGTCTCCTCATCGCTCTGGTAAGGCATCCTGACGTAGAGTTTTGACTCTTCTCTTCTCAAATTTCAGAAAAAAAAAATTTAGGATCACGCGGGTATCTTGGAATCGTTCCGATGGTTTTGTGACGAGAACATTGTTCTTGGTGCCTCCGGTCTTTAGGGGTTATGGCAGTGTCCCGGGGAGTTGAGCTCCGAGGTGTTGTCGTCACAATTTTATCGTTGCAGTTCTGGAATACCTGAGTTTAGTACGCCGACATCGAAAATCTCTTTTATGCAGTTTGTTGGTGAGATAACATCGACGCCACCCAGTACTGGGGCGGGAGTTCGGGAGTATCGCCATAACTTGTATAACGGATGCTTTTCAAAGGTTGAGGTAGATGGTTTCCGAAGTTTTTCTCGGTTATGTGTTGAAGGATGGATACAGCTGGATGTAGGATTTGCTAGATTTGGGTGAGATATTATGCTTCCCCTGTATCCCCAACACCTGATTGCATAACCGGAAAGGTTCGGGAGTTTCATAGGTGGGAATTCTTGTAGCTCTAGTTCTTCTTCCACGGATATTTGGTTTGAGATTGGGATTTCTTACCGAGTATTCGTTCTTGATCCGTACCTTGTTGATTTATTTCTCTACCTAAATTCTAAGTGGCTTCTCAATTTATGGATATGTGACCGTTTCAAGTGGAATGCATTCGTTCATTTTGTTCGGATGTGAAGACTTCATGTTGCAATTTCAACCCGTTTGATTCAGCTTCATTTTATCTGTCAATGTGCTAACGGTTGTCACCCTCTTCAGGATGGCTCCCGCTAAGAGCACCAATCAGAATCAGAATCAGGATCCGCCACCACCTCCACCTCCTCCGGAGGCATGGCAAGCTCTGATGGCCGCAACTGATAGAGGCGAGGGTGTCCCGATCTTTCGATGAGATGATAACTATCGATTTGGTGGAGACGACTTTGACGATCCGACTACAAACGTGCACGACGTTGCGCCTTAGCAATCGCTAAACCAATCTCCAGAGGTTACTGACGATGCCGGAAGCACAGTCAGCCTGACCACGAAGGTCTATTCCTGCAAGCAATCGAAGAACGAGCAAGAATATGATAAAGCAACCTGAATATTGCAAATATATATGAGGTATTGATAATGGTGGGGATCCGTAAGCGGTCTTGGTCTGGTCGTTGGACACAAACGAAGTACACGAAGTTGCAATGGCTAACTTTTAACTAAACAAATCCCAAGGAAAAAAGCTACTAGATGGATCTACTTATATAGGAGCAAGGGGTGGCGGCCAAGGAGGTGGGATGACGTCCCAAGGCAGCCTAAAACTAACCCTAGGTCGTACAAGGCTCATGGGCCCAAGTGGAGGTGATGCAACACCTTTGGGCTGGTAGTTTGACTCGGATTCTGCTGCAACGTCAGATTGTTTCGTCCGTAACTCAACGCTCCGGACGAATTTGAAGGTGAATCCAATTGGGTTGGAAAGAGCACGAAATCTAGTTTCCAACAAAAAAAGAATCACCCAATTCGGAGTCCATATGAAAAAGCTGTTGGCATTTTGAGTCAGGTATGTCTGTGCAGTCCGAATCTGAATCCAGAACGTGAAAGACTTGGACTCTATCTTCTCTTGGCCCAAAAGTGACGTGAGAGGACTTTTTGAACACAACATAAACTTCTCCTTTTCCCTTATCTTCATATGTGGATTGTACAAATGTCCCATACACCTGCAATTAAACAAAACACAAAAGTGTATGAAGTATTTTTGTTCTGGATAACATAAATAGATTATTGAATAGTTTGCATTAGAAATCACCTGACAAATATGCATGTATGCAATATTTTTGGTCGTATCCAAGGTAGTCATGTCCTCATCATCCTCCCCTTTTTGAAAACAAAGCCGTCCTCGGCGTTGCTTAATCTGAAATGTGGCTAACAAAAGAGACAAGGTGTACATGTTGTATATGTATATGTCATCCAGTTTAACTTCCTTTGATTTTTGCACGTATGACACATGTATACATGAGTAACTTTCATAGTTCATAAAAACTAAAGCCAAAAAATTATCACAAGAAGTAGAAGGCATGAAAATATTAGAACTCGGTTTGCACATATAAGTGAAGCTCTTATTCATTTCAAAAGATTCGCAATGTTCATCATTAAACCATCCCAACTTTGGTGAATAAACCTTACTTGCATCAAATTTACATGCTACAACATGCTTAAATAAGCAAACATGCAATAAGTCATTGGACACAGAATCATCACCAAGATTGGAGGCCATATCAAAATGATTAAACATTAGTTCTTTTGCATCAACAGTTAATTCAATGGGTGCACTCAAAATTATTGATATTTCAGTTGTTTGATCACATGACGCATTCATGACAGTAACAAGATTCTCTAAAATAGGTGGTGTGCTCAAATCAACAGGTAACTCAATACATGACGCATTCAAGTTAACTAGGCATGCATCATTCTCATGTGAAGTTATATCATCAATACCTTTACTGTTACCTTGTGGCAAAGATGTAGCTGATGTAGGTACAGACGTTGACAATGTACCATACCCTTGAGATGATGCCGCGCTCATAATCCAAGGTGCAATGATGGAGGAACCCACCGGCGGTGGTGAGCATGAACTGGAATAGTAGTTGTCGTAGTCACCTAATGCATCCTCCTGTATCTGTCTCACAAAGGTACAGGCACGGACATACATACCAGTAATGCAACGAGGAATATACTGAAATCTTGCCTGAATATTATGGTTCAAACCACCAAAAAATCTATTCATTGTATCATTCTCAGATTCTTCTATGTCACAATGATGCATATAAGATTAGAACTCTTGGTAGTAAGCATGAACAGTGTTGTTGCCTTGTTTAAATTGTTCAAATTTGCGAAGCAATTCACGACGATAATAAGGATGGAAAAATTGTTGTCTCATTACAGCTTTCAAAACTTTCCAAGTTGTGGGTTGGTTATCAATGTTTTTCTTACAATGTACACTCCACCAAACAAAAGAAAAACCAGTAAATGCTCTAATGGTAGCTCGTACTCTCTCAAGTTCAGAAAAATCATGGTGACTAAAAACTTGTTCTACTTCAAGCTCCCAAGCTAGATAAATAGCAGGATTAAATCTACCCTCAAATGATGGTAAAGAGATAACCTGACCATATGCTTGTGTGTGTTATCCCAACTCTCGTGATGGTGAAGATGTGTCCGTCGTCCAAGAACTTCTATCTCTGGAACCTGTCATGATTAGTAGAAACAAGAACCAAAATTCGAGAATAATGTTCCTATGAACTACTAGGATGTGGTTGTAAAGTGCTCACAGTAAAGCAAATATCAATATCTTACAAGTTCTTACCATGCGGCAGGTGGTGACAGGCAGCCAGCGGTGTCAAATAACTCCGAAGATTGTGTAAAGCGATTGCCAGGGGAACGTGCGTATACACGGTGTAGAAATATGTGGAGCTGGGTTGGCTATATATGGTAGCAAAAGATTAGCAATAATCAATTCAGAGATGCAATGTTGAATAAACGCTCAACGACGGTACTGTGCTGGTCCTAGGCTAGACCGAACTAGAGACGCGAGCCTAGAACACTAATGAGGTCACGTCGTAGCACAACCAGCATCAATGAAGGATACTAAGTAGCTCTGGACAGCAAGATATAAGTGAAGATCACAACGGCAGTAAAGATAATGATGTGAAACAACAGCCAAGCTGTTTTACTGAACAGTGCACAAAACAGATTCCAATCCGAATTCAACTACGAGATTGAGTCTAAAAAGATCCGAATTTTGTTTTTTTTTCTCTTTTTTTCCTCACACTTTTTTTTTCTTTCTCTCCTTTTTTTCTCTGACTTTTTTTTTCTCTTTTTTTTTCTCCCGTTTTTTTTCTCTCTTTTTTTCTCCCTCTTTCCAAAACAAACTAGATAAGATGCAGATTGGATCAAGTGAAGATGTGAACGATCTCAACTATTATTATGACAATGAATGGTGGGTAGCACGTGGTGGAAATTGATGGATGGGTGGTGGACAGCGGAAGAGATAATGATGCAGCGGTGGCGTGACTAATGTGAACAGAACTCGAAACTCTAAACGAACTAGACACTAAGACCAGCAACTCGACACGACGATGCAACCGATAATTCAACTATGCAAGCAATGAAAAGAAAATTGCAAAGGCTCAGACTGGCTTGGACCAAGGATGAATAGATCTAACCCTTTTTTGTGGCTTTTTCTTGGACAATAGGTAAGAAAATAAATGTAATCTAGGAAAACTGGAAATTCTCACCGAGCAACCTGAAAACTGATACCACTTGATGGAGGGCAAGGGTGTCCCGATCTTTTGATGAGATGATAACTATCGATTTGGTGGATACGACTTTGACGATCCGACTACAAACGTGCACGACGTTGCGCCTTAGCAATCGCTAAACCAATCTCCTGAGGTTACTGACGATACCGGAAGCACGGTCAGCCTGACCACGAAGGTCTGTTCCTGCAAGCAATCGAAGAACGAGCAAGAATATGATAAAGCAATCTGAATATTGCAAATATATATGAGGTATTGATAATGGTGGGGATCCGTAAGCGGTCTTGGTCTGGTCGTTGGACACAAACGAAGTACACGAAGTTGCAATGGCTAACTTTTAACTAAACAAATCCCAAGGAAAAAGCTACTAGATGGATCTACTTATATAGGAGCAAGGGGTGGCGGCCAAGGAGGTGGGATGACGTCCCAAGGCAGCCTAAAACTAACCCTAGGTCGTACAAGGCTCATGGCCCAAGTGGAGGTGATGCAACACCTTTGGGCTTGTAGTTTGACTCGGATTCTGCTGCAACGTCACATTGTTTCGTCCGTAACTCAACGCTCCGGACGAATTTGAAGGTGAATCCAATGGGGTTGGAAAGAGCACGAAATCTAGTTTCCAACAAAAAAAGAATCACCCAATTCGGAGTCCGTATGAAAAAGCTGTTGGCGTTTTGAGTCAGGTATGTCTGTGCAGTCCGAATCTGAATCCAGAACGTGAAAGACTTGGACTCTATCTTCTCTTGACCCAAAAGTGACGTGAGAGGACTTTTTGAACACAACATAAACTTCTCCTTTTCCCTTATCTTCATATGTGGATTATACAAATGTCCCATACACCTGCAATTAGACAAAACACAAAAGTGTGTGAAGTATTTTTGTTCTGGATAACATAAATAGATTATTGAATAGTTTGCATTAGAAATCACCTGACAAATATGCATGTATGCAATATTTTTGGTCGTATCCAAGGTAGTCATGTCCTCATCATCCTCCCCTTTTTGAAAACAAAGCCGTCCTCGGCGTTGCTTAATCTGAAATGTGGCTAACAAAAGAGACAAGGTGTACATGTTGTATATGTATATGTCATCCAGTTTAACTTCCTTTGATTTTTGCACGTATGACACATGTATACATGAGTAACTTTCATAGTTCATAAAAACTAAAGCCAAAAAATTATCACAAGAAGTAGAAGGCATGAAAATATTAGAACTCGGTTTGCACATATAAGTGAAGCTCTTATTCATTTCAAAAGATTCGCAATGTTCATCATTAAACCATCCCAACTTTGGTGAATAAACCTTACTTGCATCAAATTTACATGCTACAACATGCTTAAATAAGCAAACATGCAATAAGTCATTGGACACAGAATCATCACCAAGATTGGAGGCCATATCAAAATGATTAAACATTAGTTCTTTTGCATCAACAGTTAATTCAATGGGTGCACTCAAAATTATTGATATTTCAGTTGTTTGATCACATGACGCATTCATGACAGTAACAAGATTCTCTAAAATAGGTGGTGTGCTCAAATCAACAGGTAACTCAATACATGACGCATTCAAGTTAACTAGGCATGCATCATTCTCATGTGAAGTTATATCATCAATACCTTTACTGTTACCTTGTGGCAAAGATGTAGCTGATGTAGGTACAGACGTTGACAATGTACCATACCCTTGAGATGATGCCGCGCTCATAATCCAAGGTGCAATGATGGAGGAACCCACCGGCGGTGGTGAGCATGAACTGGAATAGTAGTTGTCGTAGTCACCTAATGCATCCTCCTGTATCTGTCTCACAAAGGTACAGGCACGGACATACATACCAGTAATGCAACGAGGAATATACTGAAATCTTGCCTGAATATTATGGTTCAAACCACCAAAAAATCTATTCATTGTATCATTCTCAGATTCTTCTATGTCACAATGATGCATATAAGATTAGAACTCTTGGTAGTAAGCATGAACAGTGTTGTTGCCTTGTTTAAATTGTTCAAATTTGCGAAGCAATTCACGACGATAATAAGGATGGAAAAATTGTTGTCTCATTACAGCTTTCAAAACTTTCCAAGTTGTGGGTTGGTTATCAATGTTTTTCTTACAATGTACACTCCACCAAACAAAAGAAAAACCAGTAAATGCTCTAATGGTAGCTCGTACTCTCTCAAGTTCAGAAAAATCATGGTGACTAAAAACTTGTTCTACTTCAAGCTCCCAAGCTAGATAAATAGCAGGATTAAATCTACCCTCAAATGATGGTAAAGAGATAACCTGACCATATGCTTGTGTGTGTTATCCCAACTCTCGTGATGGTGAAGATGTGTCCGTCGTCCAAGAACTTCTATCTCTGGAACCTGTCATGATTAGTAGAAACAAGAACCAAAATTCGAGAATAATGTTCCTATGAACTACTAGGATGTGGTTGTAAAGTGCTCACAGTAAAGCAAATATCAATATCTTACAAGTTCTTACCATGCGGCAGGTGGTGACAGGCAGCCAGCGGTGTCAAATAACTCCGAAGATTGTGTAAAGCGATTGCCAGGGGAACGTGCGTATACACGGTGTAGAAATATGTGGAGCTGGGTTGGCTATATATGGTAGCAAAAGATTAGCAATAATCAATTCAGAGATGCAATGTTGAATAAACGCTCAACGACGGTACTGTGCTGGTCCTAGGCTAGACCGAACTAGAGACGCGAGCCTAGAACACTAATGAGGTCACGTCGTAGCACAACCAGCATCAATGAAGGATACTAAGTAGCTCTGGACAGCAAGATATAAGTGAAGATCACAACGGCAGTAAAGATAATGATGTGAAACAACAGCCAAGCTGTTTTACTGAACAGTGCACAAAACAGATTCCAATCCGAATTCAACTACGAGATTGAGTCTAAAAAGATCCGAATTTTGTTTTTTTTTCTCTTTTTTTCCTCACACTTTTTTTTTCTTTCTCTCCTTTTTTTCTCTGACTTTTTTTTTCTCTTTTTTTTTCTCCCGTTTTTTTTCTCTCTTTTTTTCTCCCTCTTTCCAAAACAAACTAGATAAGATGCAGATTGGATCAAGTGAAGATGTGAACGATCTCAACTATTATTATGACAATGAATGGTGGGTAGCACGTGGTGGAAATTGATGGATGGGTGGTGGACAGCGGAAGAGATAATGATGCAGCGGTGGCGTGACTAATGTGAACAGAACTCGAAACTCTAAACGAACTAGACACTAAGACCAGCAACTCGACACGACGATGCAACCGATAATTCAACTATGCAAGCAATGAAAAGAAAATTGCAAAGGCTCAGACTGGCTTGGACCAAGGATGAATAGATCTAACCCTTTTTTGTGGCTTTTTCTTGGACAATAGGTAAGAAAATAAATGTAATCTAGGAAAACTGGAAATTCTCACCGAGCAACCTGAAAACTGATACCACTTGATGGAGGGCAAGGGTGTCCCGATCTTTTGATGAGATGATAACTATCGATTTGGTGGATACGACTTTGACGATCCGACTACAAACGTGCACGACGTTGCGCCTTAGCAATCGCTAAACCAATCTCCTGAGGTTACTGACGATACCGGAAGCACGGTCAGCCTGACCACGAAGGTCTGTTCCTGCAAGCAATCGAAGAACGAGCAAGAATATGATAAAGCAATCTGAATATTGCAAATATATATGAGGTATTGATAATGGTGGGGATCCGTAAGCGGTCTTGGTCTGGTCGTTGGACACAAACGAAGTACACGAAGTTGCAATGGCTAACTTTTAACTAAACAAATCCCAAGGAAAAAGCTACTAGATGGATCTACTTATATAGGAGCAAGGGGTGGCGGCCAAGGAGGTGGGAGGACGTCCCAAGGCAGCCTAAAACTAACCCTAGGTCGTACAAGGCTCATGGCCCAAGTGGAGGTGATGCAACACCTTTGGGCTTGTAGTTTGACTCGGATTCTGCTGCAACGTCACATTGTTTCGTCCGTAACTCAACGCTCCGGACGAATTTGAAGGTGAATCCAATGGGGTTGGAAAGAGCACGAAATCTAGTTTCCAACAAAAAAAGAATCACCCAATTCGGAGTCCGTATGAAAAAGTTGTTGGCGTTTTGAGTCAGGTATGTCTGTGCAGTCCGAATCTGAATCCAGAACGTGAAAGACTTGGACTCTATCTTCTCTTGACCCAAAAGTGACGTGAGAGGACTTTTTGAACACAACATAAACTTCTCCTTTTCCCTTATCTTCATATGTGGATTATACAAATGTCCCATACACCTGCAATTAGACAAAACACAAAAGTGTGTGAAGTATTTTTGTTCTGGATAACATAAATAGATTATTGAATAGTTTGCATTAGAAATCACCTGACAAATATGCATGTATGCAATATTTTTGGTCGTATCCAAGGTAGTCATGTCCTCATCATCCTCCCCTTTTTGAAAACAAAGCCGTCCTCGGCGTTGCTTAATCTGAAATGTGGCTAACAAAAGAGACAAGGTGTACATGTTGTATATGTATATGTCATCCAGTTTAACTTCCTTTGATTTTTGCACGTATGACACATGTATACATGAGTAACTTTCATAGTTCATAAAAACTAAAGCCAAAAAATTATCACAAGAAGTAGAAGGCATGAAAATATTAGAACTCGGTTTGCACATATAAGTGAAGCTCTTATTCATTTCAAAAGATTCGCAATGTTCATCATTAAACCATCCCAACTTTGGTGAATAAACCTTACTTGCATCAAATTTACATGCTACAACATGCTTAAATAAGCAAACATGCAATAAGTCATTGGACACAGAATCATCACCAAGATTGGAGGCCATATCAAAATGATTAAACATTAGTTCTTTTGCATCAACAGTTAATTCAATGGGTGCACTCAAAATTATTGATATTTCAGTTGTTTGATCACATGACGCATTCATGACAGTAACAAGATTCTCTAAAATAGGTGGTGTGCTCAAATCAACAGGTAACTCAATACATGACGCATTCAAGTTAACTAGGCATGCATCATTCTCATGTGAAGTTATATCATCAATACCTTTACTGTTACCTTGTGGCAAAGATGTAGCTGATGTAGGTACAGACGTTGACAATGTACCATACCCTTGAGATGATGCCGCGCTCATAATCCAAGGTGCAATGATGGAGGAACCCACCGGCGGTGGTGAGCATGAACTGGAATAGTAGTTGTCGTAGTCACCTAATGCATCCTCCTGTATCTGTCTCACAAAGGTACAGGCACGGACATACATACCAGTAATGCAACGAGGAATATACTGAAATCTTGCCTGAATATTATGGTTCAAACCACCAAAAAATCTATTCATTGTATCATTCTCAGATTCTTCTATGTCACAATGATGCATATAAGATTAGAACTCTTGGTAGTAAGCATGAACAGTGTTGTTGCCTTGTTTAAATTGTTCAAATTTGCGAAGCAATTCACGACGATAATAAGGATGGAAAAATTGTTGTCTCATTACAGCTTTCAAAACTTTCCAAGTTGTGGGTTGGTTATCAATGTTTTTCTTACAATGTACACTCCACCAAACAAAAGAAAAACCAGTAAATGCTCTAATGGTAGCTCGTACTCTCTCAAGTTCAGAAAAATCATGGTGACTAAAAACTTGTTCTACTTCAAGCTCCCAAGCTAGATAAATAGCAGGATTAAATCTACCCTCAAATGATGGTAAAGAGATAACCTGACCATATGCTTGTGTGTGTTATCCCAACTCTCGTGATGGTGAAGATGTGTCCGTCGTCCAAGAACTTCTATCTCTGGAACCTGTCATGATTAGTAGAAACAAGAACCAAAATTCGAGAATAATGTTCCTATGAACTACTAGGATGTGGTTGTAAAGTGCTCACAGTAAAGCAAATATCAATATCTTACAAGTTCTTACCATGCGGCAGGTGGTGACAGGCAGCCAGCGGTGTCAAATAACTCCGAAGATTGTGTAAAGCGATTGCCAGGGGAACGTGCGTATACACGGTGTAGAAATATGTGGAGCTGGGTTGGCTATATATGGTAGCAAAAGATTAGCAATAATCAATTCAGAGATGCAATGTTGAATAAACGCTCAACGACGGTACTGTGCTGGTCCTAGGCTAGACCGAACTAGAGACGCGAGCCTAGAACACTAATGAGGTCACGTCGTAGCACAACCAGCATCAATGAAGGATACTAAGTAGCTCTGGACAGCAAGATATAAGTGAAGATCACAACGGCAGTAAAGATAATGATGTGAAACAACAGCCAAGCTGTTTTACTGAACAGTGCACAAAACAGATTCCAATCCGAATTCAACTACGAGATTGAGTCTAAAAAGATCCGAATTTTGTTTTTTTTTCTCTTTTTTTCCTCACACTTTTTTTTTCTTTCTCTCCTTTTTTTCTCTGACTTTTTTTTTCTCTTTTTTTTTCTCCCGTTTTTTTTCTCTCTTTTTTTCTCCCTCTTTCCAAAACAAACTAGATAAGATGCAGATTGGATCAAGTGAAGATGTGAACGATCTCAACTATTATTATGACAATGAATGGTGGGTAGCACGTGGTGGAAATTGATGGATGGGTGGTGGACAGCGGAAGAGATAATGATGCAGCGGTGGCGTGACTAATGTGAACAGAACTCGAAACTCTAAACGAACTAGACACTAAGACCAGCAACTCGACACGACGATGCAACCGATAATTCAACTATGCAAGCAATGAAAAGAAAATTGCAAAGGCTCAGACTGGCTTGGACCAAGGATGAATAGATCTAACCCTTTTTTGTGGCTTTTTCTTGGACAATAGGTAAGAAAATAAATGTAATCTAGGAAAACTGGAAATTCTCACCGAGCAACCTGAAAACTGATACCACTTGATGGAGGGCAAGGGTGTCCCGATCTTTTGATGAGATGATAACTATCGATTTGGTGGATACGACTTTGACGATCCGACTACAAACGTGCACGACGTTGCGCCTTAGCAATCGCTAAACCAATCTCCTGAGGTTACTGACGATACCGGAAGCACGGTCAGCCTGACCACGAAGGTCTGTTCCTGCAAGCAATCGAAGAACGAGCAAGAATATGATAAAGCAATCTGAATATTGCAAATATATATGAGGTATTGATAATGGTGGGGATCCGTAAGCGGTCTTGGTCTGGTCGTTGGACACAAACGAAGTACACGAAGTTGCAATGGCTAACTTTTAACTAAACAAATCCCAAGGAAAAAGCTACTAGATGGATCTACTTATATAGGAGCAAGGGGTGGCGGCCAAGGAGGTGGGAGGACGTCCCAAGGCAGCCTAAAACTAACCCTAGGTCGTACAAGGCTCATGGCCCAAGTGGAGGTGATGCAACACCTTTGGGCTTGTAGTTTGACTCGGATTCTGCTGCAACGTCACATTGTTTCGTCCGTAACTCAACGCTCCGGACGAATTTGAAGGTGAATCCAATGGGGTTGGAAAGAGCACGAAATCTAGTTTCCAACAAAAAAAGAATCACCCAATTCGGAGTCCGTATGAAAAAGTTGTTGGCGTTTTGAGTCAGGTATGTCTGTGCAGTCCGAATCTGAATCCAGAACGTGAAAGACTTGGACTCTATCTTCTCTTGACCCAAAAGTGACGTGAGAGGACTTTTTGAACACAACATAAACTTCTCCTTTTCCCTTATCTTCATATGTGGATTATACAAATGTCCCATACACCTGCAATTAGACAAAACACAAAAGTGTGTGAAGTATTTTTGTTCTGGATAACATAAATAGATTATTGAATAGTTTGCATTAGAAATCACCTGACAAATATGCATGTATGCAATATTTTTGGTCGTATCCAAGGTAGTCATGTCCTCATCATCCTCCCCTTTTTGAAAACAAAGCCGTCCTCGGCGTTGCTTAATCTGAAATGTGGCTAACAAAAGAGACAAGGTGTACATGTTGTATATGTATATGTCATCCAGTTTAACTTCCTTTGATTTTTGCACGTATGACACATGTATACATGAGTAACTTTCATAGTTCATAAAAACTAAAGCCAAAAAATTATCACAAGAAGTAGAAGGCATGAAAATATTAGAACTCGGTTTGCACATATAAGTGAAGCTCTTATTCATTTCAAAAGATTCGCAATGTTCATCATTAAACCATCCCAACTTTGGTGAATAAACCTTACTTGCATCAAATTTACATGCTACAACATGCTTAAATAAGCAAACATGCAATAAGTCATTGGACACAGAATCATCACCAAGATTGGAGGCCATATCAAAATGATTAAACATTAGTTCTTTTGCATCAACAGTTAATTCAATGGGTGCACTCAAAATTATTGATATTTCAGTTGTTTGATCACATGACGCATTCATGACAGTAACAAGATTCTCTAAAATAGGTGGTGTGCTCAAATCAACAGGTAACTCAATACATGACGCATTCAAGTTAACTAGGCATGCATCATTCTCATGTGAAGTTATATCATCAATACCTTTACTGTTACCTTGTGGCAAAGATGTAGCTGATGTAGGTACAGACGTTGACAATGTACCATACCCTTGAGATGATGCCGCGCTCATAATCCAAGGTGCAATGATGGAGGAACCCACCGGCGGTGGTGAGCATGAACTGGAATAGTAGTTGTCGTAGTCACCTAATGCATCCTCCTGTATCTGTCTCACAAAGGTACAGGCACGGACATACATACCAGTAATGCAACGAGGAATATACTGAAATCTTGCCTGATATTATGGTTCAAACCACCAAAAAATCTATTCATTGTATCATTCTCAGATTCTTCTATGTCACAATGATGCATATAAGATTAGAACTCTTGGTAGTAAGCATGAACAGTGTTGTTGCCTTGTTTAAATTGTTCAAATTTGCGAAGCAATTCACGACGATAATAAGGATGGAAAAATTGTTGTCTCATTACAGCTTTCAAAACTTTCCAAGTTGTGGGTTGGTTATCAATGTTTTTCTTACAATGTACACTCCACCAAACAAAAGAAAAACCAGTAAATGCTCTAATGGTAGCTCGTACTCTCTCAAGTTCAGAAAAATCATGGTGACTAAAAACTTGTTCTACTTCAAGCTCCCAAGCTAGATAAATAGCAGGATTAAATCTACCCTCAAATGATGGTAAAGAGATAACCTGACCATATGCTTGTGTGTGTTATCCCAACTCTCGTGATGGTGAAGATGTGTCCGTCGTCCAAGAACTTCTATCTCTGGAACCTGTCATGATTAGTAGAAACAAGAACCAAAATTCGAGAATAATGTTCCTATGAACTACTAGGATGTGGTTGTAAAGTGCTCACAGTAAAGCAAATATCAATATCTTACAAGTTCTTACCATGCGGCAGGTGGTGACAGGCAGCCAGCGGTGTCAAATAACTCCGAAGATTGTGTAAAGCGATTGCCAGGGGAACGTGCGTATACACGGTGTAGAAATATGTGGAGCTGGGTTGGCTATATATGGTAGCAAAAGATTAGCAATAATCAATTCAGAGATGCAATGTTGAATAAACGCTCAACGACGGTACTGTGCTGGTCCTAGGCTAGACCGAACTAGAGACGCGAGCCTAGAACACTAATGAGGTCACGTCGTAGCACAACCAGCATCAATGAAGGATACTAAGTAGCTCTGGACAGCAAGATATAAGTGAAGATCACAACGGCAGTAAAGATAATGATGTGAAACAACAGCCAAGCTGTTTTACTGAACAGTGCACAAAACAGATTCCAATCCGAATTCAACTACGAGATTGAGTCTAAAAAGATCCGAATTTTGTTTTTTTTTCTCTTTTTTTCCTCACACTTTTTTTTTCTTTCTCTCCTTTTTTTCTCTGACTTTTTTTTTCTCTTTTTTTTTCTCCCGTTTTTTTTCTCTCTTTTTTTCTCCCTCTTTCCAAAACAAACTAGATAAGATGCAGATTGGATCAAGTGAAGATGTGAACGATCTCAACTATTATTATGACAATGAATGGTGGGTAGCACGTGGTGGAAATTGATGGATGGGTGGTGGACAGCGGAAGAGATAATGATGCAGCGGTGGCGTGACTAATGTGAACAGAACTCGAAACTCTAAACGAACTAGACACTAAGACCAGCAACTCGACACGACGATGCAACCGATAATTCAACTATGCAAGCAATGAAAAGAAAATTGCAAAGGCTCAGACTGGCTTGGACCAAGGATGAATAGATCTAACCCTTTTTTGTGGCTTTTTCTTGGACAATAGGTAAGAAAATAAATGTAATCTAGGAAAACTGGAAATTCTCACCGAGCAACCTGAAAACTGATACCACTTGATGGAGGGCAAGGGTGTCCCGATCTTTTGATGAGATGATAACTATCGATTTGGTGGATACGACTTTGACGATCCGACTACAAACGTGCACGACGTTGCGCCTTAGCAATCGCTAAACCAATCTCCTGAGGTTACTGACGATACCGGAAGCACGGTCAGCCTGACCACGAAGGTCTGTTCCTGCAAGCAATCGAAGAACGAGCAAGAATATGATAAAGCAATCTGAATATTGCAAATATATATGAGGTATTGATAATGGTGGGGATCCGTAAGCGGTCTTGGTCTGGTCGTTGGACACAAACGAAGTACACGAAGTTGCAATGGCTAACTTTTAACTAAACAAATCCCAAGGAAAAAGCTACTAGATGGATCTACTTATATAGGAGCAAGGGGTGGCGGCCAAGGAGGTGGGAGGACGTCCCAAGGCAGCCTAAAACTAACCCTAGGTCGTACAAGGCTCATGGCCCAAGTGGAGGTGATGCAACACCTTTGGGCTTGTAGTTTGACTCGGATTCTGCTGCAACGTCACATTGTTTCGTCCGTAACTCAACGCTCCGGACGAATTTGAAGGTGAATCCAATGGGGTTGGAAAGAGCACGAAATCTAGTTTCCAACAAAAAAAGAATCACCCAATTCGGAGTCCGTATGAAAAAGTTGTTGGCGTTTTGAGTCAGGTATGTCTGTGCAGTCCGAATCTGAATCCAGAACGTGAAAGACTTGGACTCTATCTTCTCTTGACCCAAAAGTGACGTGAGAGGACTTTTTGAACACAACATAAACTTCTCCTTTTCCCTTATCTTCATATGTGGATTATACAAATGTCCCATACACCTGCAATTAGACAAAACACAAAAGTGTGTGAAGTATTTTTGTTCTGGATAACATAAATAGATTATTGAATAGTTTGCATTAGAAATCACCTGACAAATATGCATGTATGCAATATTTTTGGTCGTATCCAAGGTAGTCATGTCCTCATCATCCTCCCCTTTTTGAAAACAAAGCCGTCCTCGGCGTTGCTTAATCTGAAATGTGGCTAACAAAAGAGACAAGGTGTACATGTTGTATATGTATATGTCATCCAGTTTAACTTCCTTTGATTTTTGCACGTATGACACATGTATACATGAGTAACTTTCATAGTTCATAAAAACTAAAGCCAAAAAATTATCACAAGAAGTAGAAGGCATGAAAATATTAGAACTCGGTTTGCACATATAAGTGAAGCTCTTATTCATTTCAAAAGATTCGCAATGTTCATCATTAAACCATCCCAACTTTGGTGAATAAACCTTACTTGCATCAAATTTACATGCTACAACATGCTTAAATAAGCAAACATGCAATAAGTCATTGGACACAGAATCATCACCAAGATTGGAGGCCATATCAAAATGATTAAACATTAGTTCTTTTGCATCAACAGTTAATTCAATGGGTGCACTCAAAATTATTGATATTTCAGTTGTTTGATCACATGACGCATTCATGACAGTAACAAGATTCTCTAAAATAGGTGGTGTGCTCAAATCAACAGGTAACTCAATACATGACGCATTCAAGTTAACTAGGCATGCATCATTCTCATGTGAAGTTATATCATCAATACCTTTACTGTTACCTTGTGGCAAAGATGTAGCTGATGTAGGTACAGACGTTGACAATGTACCATACCCTTGAGATGATGCCGCGCTCATAATCCAAGGTGCAATGATGGAGGAACCCACCGGCGGTGGTGAGCATGAACTGGAATAGTAGTTGTCGTAGTCACCTAATGCATCCTCCTGTATCTGTCTCACAAAGGTACAGGCACGGACATACATACCAGTAATGCAACGAGGAATATACTGAAATCTTGCCTGATATTATGGTTCAAACCACCAAAAAATCTATTCATTGTATCATTCTCAGATTCTTCTATGTCACAATGATGCATATAAGATTAGAACTCTTGGTAGTAAGCATGAACAGTGTTGTTGCCTTGTTTAAATTGTTCAAATTTGCGAAGCAATTCACGACGATAATAAGGATGGAAAAATTGTTGTCTCATTACAGCTTTCAAAACTTTCCAAGTTGTGGGTTGGTTATCAATGTTTTTCTTACAATGTACACTCCACCAAACAAAAGAAAAACCAGTAAATGCTCTAATGGTAGCTCGTACTCTCTCAAGTTCAGAAAAATCATGGTGACTAAAAACTTGTTCTACTTCAAGCTCCCAAGCTAGATAAATAGCAGGATTAAATCTACCCTCAAATGATGGTAAAGAGATAACCTGACCATATGCTTGTGTGTGTTATCCCAACTCTCGTGATGGTGAAGATGTGTCCGTCGTCCAAGAACTTCTATCTCTGGAACCTGTCATGATTAGTAGAAACAAGAACCAAAATTCGAGAATAATGTTCCTATGAACTACTAGGATGTGGTTGTAAAGTGCTCACAGTAAAGCAAATATCAATATCTTACAAGTTCTTACCATGCGGCAGGTGGTGACAGGCAGCCAGCGGTGTCAAATAACTCCGAAGATTGTGTAAAGCGATTGCCAGGGGAACGTGCGTATACACGGTGTAGAAATATGTGGAGCTGGGTTGGCTATATATGGTAGCAAAAGATTAGCAATAATCAATTCAGAGATGCAATGTTGAATAAACGCTCAACGACGGTACTGTGCTGGTCCTAGGCTAGACCGAACTAGAGACGCGAGCCTAGAACACTAATGAGGTCACGTCGTAGCACAACCAGCATCAATGAAGGATACTAAGTAGCTCTGGACAGCAAGATATAAGTGAAGATCACAACGGCAGTAAAGATAATGATGTGAAACAACAGCCAAGCTGTTTTACTGAACAGTGCACAAAACAGATTCCAATCCGAATTCAACTACGAGATTGAGTCTAAAAAGATCCGAATTTTGTTTTTTTTTCTCTTTTTTTCCTCACACTTTTTTTTCTTTCTCTCCTTTTTTTCTCTGACTTTTTTTTCTCTTTTTTTTTCTCCCGTTTTTTCTCTCTCTTTTTTTCTCCCTCTTTCCAAAACAAACTAGATAAGATGCAGATTGGATCAAGTGAAGATGTGAACGATCTCAACTATTATTATGACAATGAATGGTGGGTAGCACGTGGTGGAAATTGATGGATGGGTGGTGGACAGCGGAAGAGATAATGATGCAGCGGTGGCGTGACTAATGTGAACAGAACTCGAAACTCTAAACGAACTAGACACTAAGACCAGCAACTCGACACGACGATGCAACCGATAATTCAACTATGCAAGCAATGAAAAGAAAATTGCAAAGGCTCAGACTGGCTTGGACCAAGGATGAATAGATCTAACCCTTTTTTGTGGCTTTTTCTTGGACAATAGGTAAGAAAATAAATGTAATCTAGGAAAACTGGAAATTCTCACCGAGCAACCTGAAAACTGATACCACTTGATGGAGGGCAAGGGTGTCCCGATCTTTTGATGAGATGATAACTATCGATTTGGTGGATACGACTTTGACGATCCGACTACAAACGTGCACGACGTTGCGCCTTAGCAATCGCTAAACCAATCTCCTGAGGTTACTGACGATACCGGAAGCACGGTCAGCCTGACCACGAAGGTCTGTTCCTGCAAGCAATCGAAGAACGAGCAAGAATATGATAAAGCAATCTGAATATTGCAAATATATATGAGGTATTGATAATGGTGGGGATCCGTAAGCGGTCTTGGTCTGGTCGTTGGACACAAACGAAGTACACGAAGTTGCAATGGCTAACTTTTAACTAAACAAATCCCAAGGAAAAAGCTACTAGATGGATCTACTTATATAGGAGCAAGGGGTGGCGGCCAAGGAGGTGGGAGGACGTCCCAAGGCAGCCTAAAACTAACCCTAGGTCGTACAAGGCTCATGGCCCAAGTGGAGGTGATGCAACACCTTTGGGCTTGTAGTTTGACTCGGATTCTGCTGCAACGTCACATTGTTTCGTCCGTAACTCAACGCTCCGGACGAATTTGAAGGTGAATCCAATGGGGTTGGAAAGAGCACGAAATCTAGTTTCCAACAAAAAAAGAATCACCCAATTCGGAGTCCGTATGAAAAAGTTGTTGGCGTTTTGAGTCAGGTATGTCTGTGCAGTCCGAATCTGAATCCAGAACGTGAAAGACTTGGACTCTATCTTCTCTTGACCCAAAAGTGACGTGAGAGGACTTTTTGAACACAACATAAACTTCTCCTTTTCCCTTATCTTCATATGTGGATTATACAAATGTCCCATACACCTGCAATTAGACAAAACACAAAAGTGTGTGAAGTATTTTTGTTCTGGATAACATAAATAGATTATTGAATAGTTTGCATTAGAAATCACCTGACAAATATGCATGTATGCAATATTTTTGGTCGTATCCAAGGTAGTCATGTCCTCATCATCCTCCCCTTTTTGAAAACAAAGCCGTCCTCGGCGTTGCTTAATCTGAAATGTGGCTAACAAAAGAGACAAGGTGTACATGTTGTATATGTATATGTCATCCAGTTTAACTTCCTTTGATTTTTGCACGTATGACACATGTATACATGAGTAACTTTCATAGTTCATAAAAACTAAAGCCAAAAAATTATCACAAGAAGTAGAAGGCATGAAAATATTAGAACTCGGTTTGCACATATAAGTGAAGCTCTTATTCATTTCAAAAGATTCGCAATGTTCATCATTAAACCATCCCAACTTTGGTGAATAAACCTTACTTGCATCAAATTTACATGCTACAACATGCTTAAATAAGCAAACATGCAATAAGTCATTGGACACAGAATCATCACCAAGATTGGAGGCCATATCAAAATGATTAAACATTAGTTTTTTTGCATCAACAGTTAATTCAATGGGTGCACTCAAAATTATTGATATTTCAGTTGTTTGATCACATGACGCATTCATGACAGTAACAAGATTCTCTAAAATAGGTGGTGTGCTCAAATCAACAGGTAACTCAATACATGACGCATTCAAGTTAACTAGGCATGCATCATTCTCATGTGAAGTTATATCATCAATACCTTTACTGTTACCTTGTGGCAAAGATGTAGCTGATGTAGGTACAGACGTTGACAATGTACCATACCCTTGAGATGATGCCGCGCTCATAATCCAAGGTGCAATGATGGAGGAACCCACCGGCGGTGGTGAGCATGAACTGGAATAGTAGTTGTCGTAGTCACCTAATGCATCCTCCTGTATCTGTCTCACAAAGGTACAGGCACGGACATACATACCAGTAATGCAACGAGGAATATACTGAAATCTTGCCTGATATTATGGTTCAAACCACCAAAAAATCTATTCATTGTATCATTCTCAGATTCTTCTATGTCACAGTGATGCATATAAGATTAGAACTCTTGGTAGTAAGCATGAACAGTGTTGTTGCCTTGTTTAAATTGTTCAAATTTGCGAAGCAATTCACGACGATAATAAGGATGGAAAAATTGTTGTCTCATTACAGCTTTCAAAACTTTTCAAGTTGTGGGTTGGTTATCAATGTTTTTCTTACAATGTACACTCCACCAAACAAAAGAAAAACCAGTAAATGCTCTAATGGTAGCTCGTACTCTCTCAAGTTCAGAAAAATCATGGTGACTAAAAACTTGTTCTACTTCAAGCTCCCAAGCTAGATAAATAGCAGGATTAAATCTACCCTCAAATGATGGTAAAGAGATAACCTGACCATATGCTTGTGTGTGTTATCCCAACTCTCGTGATGGTGAAGATGTGTCCGTCGTCCAAGAACTTCTATCTCTGGAACCTGTCATGATTAGTAGAAACAAGAACCAAAATTCGAGAATAATGTTCCTATGAACTACTAGGATGTGGTTGTAAAGTGCTCACAGTAAAGCAAATATCAATATCTTACAAGTTCTTACCATGCGGCAGGTGGTGACAGGCAGCCAGCGGTGTCAAATAACTCCGAAGATTGTGTAAAGCGATTGCCAGGGGAACGTGCGTATACACGGTGTAGAAATATGTGGAGCTGGGTTGGCTATATATGGTAGCAAAAGATTAGCAATAATCAATTCAGAGATGCAATGTTGAATAAACGCTCAACGACGGTACTGTGCTGGTCCTAGGCTAGACCGAACTAGAGACGCGAGCCTAGAACACTAATGAGGTCACGTCGTAGCACAACCAGCATCAATGAAGGATACTAAGTAGCTCTGGACAGCAAGATATAAGTGAAGATCACAACGGCAGTAAAGATAATGATGTGAAACAACAGCCAAGCTGTTTTACTGAACAGTGCACAAAACAGATTCCAATCCGAATTCAACTACGAGATTGAGTCTAAAAAGATCCGAATTTTGTTTTTTTTTCTCTTTTTTTCCTCACACTTTTTTTTTCTTTCTCTCCTTTTTTTCTCTGACTTTTTTTTTCTCTTTTTTTTTCTCCCGTTTTTTTTCTCTCTTTTTTTCTCCCTCTTTCCAAAACAAACTAGATAAGATGCAGATTGGATCAAGTGAAGATGTGAACGATCTCAACTATTATTATGACAATGAATGGTGGGTAGCACGTGGTGGAAATTGATGGATGGGTGGTGGACAGCGGAAGAGATAATGATGCAGCGGTGGCGTGACTAATGTGAACAGAACTCGAAACTCTAAACGAACTAGACACTAAGACCAGCAACTCGACACGACGATGCAACCGATAATTCAACTATGCAAGCAATGAAAAGAAAATTGCAAAGGCTCAGACTGGCTTGGACCAAGGATGAATAGATCTAACCCTTTTTTGTGGCTTTTTCTTGGACAATAGGTAAGAAAATAAATGTAATCTAGGAAAACTGGAAATTCTCACCGAGCAACCTGAAAACTGATACCACTTGATGGAGGGCAAGGGTGTCCCGATCTTTTGATGAGATGATAACTATCGATTTGGTGGATACGACTTTGACGATCCGACTACAAACGTGCACGACGTTGCGCCTTAGCAATCGCTAAACCAATCTCCTGAGGTTACTGACGATACCGGAAGCACGGTCAGCCTGACCACGAAGGTCTGTTCCTGCAAGCAATCGAAGAACGAGCAAGAATATGATAAAGCAATCTGAATATTGCAAATATATATGAGGTATTGATAATGGTGGGGATCCGTAAGCGGTCTTGGTCTGGTCGTTGGACACAAACGAAGTACACGAAGTTGCAATGGCTAACTTTTAACTAAACAAATCCCAAGGAAAAAGCTACTAGATGGATCTACTTATATAGGAGCAAGGGGTGGCGGCCAAGGAGGTGGGAGGACGTCCCAAGGCAGCCTAAAACTAACCCTAGGTCGTACAAGGCTCATGGCCCAAGTGGAGGTGATGCAACACCTTTGGGCTTGTAGTTTGACTCGGATTCTGCTGCAACGTCACATTGTTTCGTCCGTAACTCAACGCTCCGGACGAATTTGAAGGTGAATCCAATGGGGTTGGAAAGAGCACGAAATCTAGTTTCCAACAAAAAAAGAATCACCCAATTCGGAGTCCGTATGAAAAAGTTGTTGGCGTTTTGAGTCAGGTATGTCTGTGCAGTCCGAATCTGAATCCAGAACGTGAAAGACTTGGACTCTATCTTCTCTTGACCCAAAAGTGACGTGAGAGGACTTTTTGAACACAACATAAACTTCTCCTTTTCCCTTATCTTCATATGTGGATTATACAAATGTCCCATACACCTGCAATTAGACAAAACACAAAAGTGTGTGAAGTATTTTTGTTCTGGATAACATAAATAGATTATTGAATAGTTTGCATTAGAAATCACCTGACAAATATGCATGTATGCAATATTTTTGGTCGTATCCAAGGTAGTCATGTCCTCATCATCCTCCCCTTTTTGAAAACAAAGCCGTCCTCGGCGTTGCTTAATCTGAAATGTGGCTAACAAAAGAGACAAGGTGTACATGTTGTATATGTATATGTCATCCAGTTTAACTTCCTTTGATTTTTGCACGTATGACACATGTATACATGAGTAACTTTCATAGTTCATAAAAACTAAAGCCAAAAAATTATCACAAGAAGTAGAAGGCATGAAAATATTAGAACTCGGTTTGCACATATAAGTGAAGCTCTTATTCATTTCAAAAGATTCGCAATGTTCATCATTAAACCATCCCAACTTTGGTGAATAAACCTTACTTGCATCAAATTTACATGCTACAACATGCTTAAATAAGCAAACATGCAATAAGTCATTGGACACAGAATCATCACCAAGATTGGAGGCCATATCAAAATGATTAAACATTAGTTCTTTTGCATCAACAGTTAATTCAATGGGTGCACTCAAAATTATTGATATTTCAGTTGTTTGATCACATGACGCATTCATGACAGTAACAAGATTCTCTAAAATAGGTGGTGTGCTCAAATCAACAGGTAACTCAATACATGACGCATTCAAGTTAACTAGGCATGCATCATTCTCATGTGAAGTTATATCATCAATACCTTTACTGTTACCTTGTGGCAAAGATGTAGCTGATGTAGGTACAGACGTTGACAATGTACCATACCCTTGAGATGATGCCGCGCTCATAATCCAAGGTGCAATGATGGAGGAACCCACCGGCGGTGGTGAGCATGAACTGGAATAGTAGTTGTCGTAGTCACCTAATGCATCCTCCTGTATCTGTCTCACAAAGGTACAGGCACGGACATACATACCAGTAATGCAACGAGGAATATACTGAAATCTTGCCTGAATATTATGGTTCAAACCACCAAAAAATCTATTCATTGTATCATTCTCAGATTCTTCTATGTCACAATGATGCATATAAGATTAGAACTCTTGGTAGTAAGCATGAACAGTGTTGTTGCCTTGTTTAAATTGTTCAAATTTGCGAAGCAATTCACGACGATAATAAGGATGGAAAAATTGTTGTCTCATTACAGCTTTCAAAACTTTCCAAGTTGTGGGTTGGTTATCAATGTTTTTCTTACAATGTACACTCCACCAAACAAAAGAAAAACCAGTAAATGCTCTAATGGTAGCTCGTACTCTCTCAAGTTCAGAAAAATCATGGTGACTAAAAACTTGTTCTACTTCAAGCTCCCAAGCTAGATAAATAGCAGGATTAAATCTACCCTCAAATGATGGTAAAGAGATAACCTGACCATATGCTTGTGTGTGTTATCCCAACTCTCGTGATGGTGAAGATGTGTCCGTCGTCCAAGAACTTCTATCTCTGGAACCTGTCATGATTAGTAGAAACAAGAACCAAAATTCGAGAATAATGTTCCTATGAACTACTAGGATGTGGTTGTAAAGTGCTCACAGTAAAGCAAATATCAATATCTTACAAGTTCTTACCATGCGGCAGGTGGTGACAGGCAGCCAGCGGTGTCAAATAACTCCGAAGATTGTGTAAAGCGATTGCCAGGGGAACGTGCGTATACACGGTGTAGAAATATGTGGAGCTGGGTTGGCTATATATGGTAGCAAAAGATTAGCAATAATCAATTCAGAGATGCAATGTTGAATAAACGCTCAACGACGGTACTGTGCTGGTCCTAGGCTAGACCGAACTAGAGACGCGAGCCTAGAACACTAATGAGGTCACGTCGTAGCACAACCAGCATCAATGAAGGATACTAAGTAGCTCTGGACAGCAAGATATAAGTGAAGATCACAACGGCAGTAAAGATAATGATGTGAAACAACAGCCAAGCTGTTTTACTGAACAGTGCACAAAACAGATTCCAATCCGAATTCAACTACGAGATTGAGTCTAAAAAGATCCGAATTTTGTTTTTTTTTCTCTTTTTTTCCTCACACTTTTTTTTTCTTTCTCTCCTTTTTTTCTCTGACTTTTTTTTTCTTTTTTTTTTCTCCCGTTTTTTTTCTCTCTTTTTTTCTCCCTCTTTCCAAAACAAACTAGATAAGATGCAGATTGGATCAAGTGAAGATGTGAACGATCTCAACTATTATTATGACAATGAATGGTGGGTAGCACGTGGTGGAAATTGATGGATGGGTGGTGGACAGCGGAAGAGATAATGATGCAGCGGTGGCGTGACTAATGTGAACAGAACTCGAAACTCTAAACGAACTAGACACTAAGACCAGCAACTCGACACGACGATGCAACCGATAATTCAACTATGCAAGCAATGAAAAGAAAATTGCAAAGGCTCAGACTGGCTTGGACCAAGGATGAATAGATCTAACCCTTTTTTGTGGCTTTTTCTTGGACAATAGGTAAGAAAATAAATGTAATCTAGGAAAACTGGAAATTCTCACCGAGCAACCTGAAAACTGATACCACTTGATGGAGGGCAAGGGTGTCCCGATCTTTTGATGAGATGATAACTATCGATTTGGTGGATACGACTTTGACGATCCGACTACAAACGTGCACGACGTTGCGCCTTAGCAATCGCTAAACCAATCTCCTGAGGTTACTGACGATACCGGAAGCACGGTCAGCCTGACCACGAAGGTCTGTTCCTGCAAGCAATCGAAGAACGAGCAAGAATATGATAAAGCAATCTGAATATTGCAAATATATATGAGGTATTGATAATGGTGGGGATCCGTAAGCGGTCTTGGTCTGGTCGTTGGACACAAACGAAGTACACGAAGTTGCAATGGCTAACTTTTAACTAAACAAATCCCAAGGAAAAAGCTACTAGATGGATCTACTTATATAGGAGCAAGGGGTGGCGGCCAAGGAGGTGGGAGGACGTCCCAAGGCAGCCTAAAACTAACCCTAGGTCGTACAAGGCTCATGGCCCAAGTGGAGGTGATGCAACACCTTTGGGCTTGTAGTTTGACTCGGATTCTGCTGCAACGTCACATTGTTTCGTCCGTAACTCAACGCTCCGGACGAATTTGAAGGTGAATCCAATGGGGTTGGAAAGAGCACGAAATCTAGTTTCCAACAAAAAAAGAATCACCCAATTCGGAGTCCGTATGAAAAAGTTGTTGGCGTTTTGAGTCAGGTATGTCTGTGCAGTCCGAATCTGAATCCAGAACGTGAAAGACTTGGACTCTATCTTCTCTTGACCCAAAAGTGACGTGAGAGGACTTTTTGAACACAACATAAACTTCTCCTTTTCCCTTATCTTCATATGTGGATTATACAAATGTCCCATACACCTGCAATTAGACAAAACACAAAAGTGTGTGAAGTATTTTTGTTCTGGATAACATAAATAGATTATTGAATAGTTTGCATTAGAAATCACCTGACAAATATGCATGTATGCAATATTTTTGGTCGTATCCAAGGTAGTCATGTCCTCATCATCCTCCCCTTTTTGAAAACAAAGCCGTCCTCGGCGTTGCTTAATCTGAAATGTGGCTAACAAAAGAGACAAGGTGTACATGTTGTATATGTATATGTCATCCAGTTTAACTTCCTTTGATTTTTGCACGTATGACACATGTATACATGAGTAACTTTCATAGTTCATAAAAACTAAAGCCAAAAAATTATCACAAGAAGTAGAAGGCATGAAAATATTAGAACTCGGTTTGCACATATAAGTGAAGCTCTTATTCATTTCAAAAGATTCGCAATGTTCATCATTAAACCATCCCAACTTTGGTGAATAAACCTTACTTGCATCAAATTTACATGCTACAACATGCTTAAATAAGCAAACATGCAATAAGTCATTGGACACAGAATCATCACCAAGATTGGAGGCCATATCAAAATGATTAAACATTAGTTCTTTTGCATCAACAGTTAATTCAATGGGTGCACTCAAAATTATTGATATTTCAGTTGTTTGATCACATGACGCATTCATGACAGTAACAAGATTCTCTAAAATAGGTGGTGTGCTCAAATCAACAGGTAACTCAATACATGACGCATTCAAGTTAACTAGGCATGCATCATTCTCATGTGAAGTTATATCATCAATACCTTTACTGTTACCTTGTGGCAAAGATGTAGCTGATGTAGGTACAGACGTTGACAATGTACCATACCCTTGAGATGATGCCGCGCTCATAATCCAAGGTGCAATGATGGAGGAACCCACCGGCGGTGGTGAGCATGAACTGGAATAGTAGTTGTCGTAGTCACCTAATGCATCCTCCTGTATCTGTCTCACAAAGGTACAGGCACGGACATACATACCAGTAATGCAACGAGGAATATACTGAAATCTTGCCTGATATTATGGTTCAAACCACCAAAAAATCTATTCATTGTATCATTCTCAGATTCTTCTATGTCACAATGATGCATATAAGATTAGAACTCTTGGTAGTAAGCATGAACAGTGTTGTTGCCTTGTTTAAATTGTTCAAATTTGCGAAGCAATTCACGACGATAATAAGGATGGAAAAATTGTTGTCTCATTACAGCTTTCAAAACTTTCCAAGTTGTGGGTTGGTTATCAATGTTTTTCTTACAATGTACACTCCACCAAACAAAAGAAAAACCAGTAAATGCTCTAATGGTAGCTCGTACTCTCTCAAGTTCAGAAAAATCATGGTGACTAAAAACTTGTTCTACTTCAAGCTCCCAAGCTAGATAAATAGCAGGATTAAATCTACCCTCAAATGATGGTAAAGAGATAACCTGACCATATGCTTGTGTGTGTTATCCCAACTCTCGTGATGGTGAAGATGTGTCCGTCGTCCAAGAACTTCTATCTCTGGAACCTGTCATGATTAGTAGAAACAAGAACCAAAATTCGAGAATAATGTTCCTATGAACTACTAGGATGTGGTTGTAAAGTGCTCACAGTAAAGCAAATATCAATATCTTACAAGTTCTTACCATGCGGCAGGTGGTGACAGGCAGCCAGCGGTGTCAAATAACTCCGAAGATTGTGTAAAGCGATTGCCAGGGGAACGTGCGTATACACGGTGTAGAAATATGTGGAGCTGGGTTGGCTATATATGGTAGCAAAAGATTAGCAATAATCAATTCAGAGATGCAATGTTGAATAAACGCTCAACGACGGTACTGTGCTGGTCCTAGGCTAGACCGAACTAGAGACGCGAGCCTAGAACACTAATGAGGTCACGTCGTAGCACAACCAGCATCAATGAAGGATACTAAGTAGCTCTGGACAGCAAGATATAAGTGAAGATCACAACGGCAGTAAAGATAATGATGTGAAACAACAGCCAAGCTGTTTTACTGAACAGTGCACAAAACAGATTCCAATCCGAATTCAACTACGAGATTGAGTCTAAAAAGATCCGAATTTTGTTTTTTTTTCTCTTTTTTTCCTCACACTTTTTTTTTCTTTCTCTCCTTTTTTTCTCTGACTTTTTTTTTCTCTTTTTTTTTCTCCCGTTTTTTTTCTCTCTTTTTTTCTCCCTCTTTCCAAAACAAACTAGATAAGATGCAGATTGGATCAAGTGAAGATGTGAACGATCTCAACTATTATTATGACAATGAATGGTGGGTAGCACGTGGTGGAAATTGATGGATGGGTGGTGGACAGCGGAAGAGATAATGATGCAGCGGTGGCGTGACTAATGTGAACAGAACTCGAAACTCTAAACGAACTAGACACTAAGACCAGCAACTCGACACGACGATGCAACCGATAATTCAACTATGCAAGCAATGAAAAGAAAATTGCAAAGGCTCAGACTGGCTTGGACCAAGGATGAATAGATCTAACCCTTTTTTGTGGCTTTTTCTTGGACAATAGGTAAGAAAATAAATGTAATCTAGGAAAACTGGAAATTCTCACCGAGCAACCTGAAAACTGATACCACTTGATGGAGGGCAAGGGTGTCCCGATCTTTTGATGAGATGATAACTATCGATTTGGTGGATACGACTTTGACGATCCGACTACAAACGTGCACGACGTTGCGCCTTAGCAATCGCTAAACCAATCTCCTGAGGTTACTGACGATACCGGAAGCACGGTCAGCCTGACCACGAAGGTCTATTCCTGCAAGCAATCGAAGAACGAGCAAGAATATGATAAAGCAATCTGAATATTGCAAATATATATGAGGTATTGATAATGGTGGGGATCCGTAAGCGGTCTTGGTCTGGTCGTTGGACACAAACGAAGTACACGAAGTTGCAATGGCTAACTTTTAACTAAACAAATCCCAAGGAAAAAGCTACTAGATGGATCTACTTATATAGGAGCAAGGGGTGGCGGCCAAGGAGGTGGGAGGACGTCCCAAGGCAGCCTAAAACTAACCCTAGGTCGTACAAGGCTCATGGCCCAAGTGGAGGTGACCTTTGGGCTTGTAGTTTGACTCGGATTCTGCTGCAACGTCACATTGTTTCGTCCGTAACTCAACGCTCCGGACGAATTTGAAGGTGAATCCAATGGGGTTGGAAAGAGCACGAAATCTAGTTTCCAACAAAAAAAGAATCACCCAATTCGGAGTCCGTATGAAAAAGTTGTTGGCGTTTTGAGTCAGGTATGTCTGTGCAGTCCGAATCTGAATCCAGAACGTGAAAGACTTGGACTCTATCTTCTCTTGACCCAAAAGTGACGTGAGAGGACTTTTTGAACACAACATAAACTTCTCCTTTTCCCTTATCTTCATATGTGGATTATACAAATGTCCCATACACCTGCAATTAGACAAAACACAAAAGTGTGTGAAGTATTTTTGTTCTGGATAACATAAATAGATTATTGAATAGTTTGCATTAGAAATCACCTGACAAATATGCATGTATGCAATATTTTTGGTCGTATCCAAGGTAGTCATGTCCTCATCATCCTCCCCTTTTTGAAAACAAAGCCGTCCTCGGCGTTGCTTAATCTGAAATGTGGCTAACAAAAGAGACAAGGTGTACATGTTGTATATGTATATGTCATCCAGTTTAACTTCCTTTGATTTTTGCACGTATGACACATGTATACATGAGTAACTTTCATAGTTCATAAAAACTAAAGCCAAAAAATTATCACAAGAAGTAGAAGGCATGAAAATATTAGAACTCGGTTTGCACATATAAGTGAAGCTCTTATTCATTTCAAAAGATTCGCAATGTTCATCATTAAACCATCCCAACTTTGGTGAATAAACCTTACTTGCATCAAATTTACATGCTACAACATGCTTAAATAAGCAAACATGCAATAAGTCATTGGACACAGAATCATCACCAAGATTGGAGGCCATATCAAAATGATTAAACATTAGTTCTTTTGCATCAACAGTTAATTCAATGGGTGCACTCAAAATTATTGATATTTCAGTTGTTTGATCACATGACGCATTCATGACAGTAACAAGATTCTCTAAAATAGGTGGTGTGCTCAAATCAACAGGTAACTCAATACATGACGCATTCAAGTTAACTAGGCATGCATCATTCTCATGTGAAGTTATATCATCAATACCTTTACTGTTACCTTGTGGCAAAGATGTAGCTGATGTAGGTACAGACGTTGACAATGTACCATACCCTTGAGATGATGCCGCGCTCATAATCCAAGGTGCAATGATGGAGGAACCCACCGGCGGTGGTGAGCATGAACTGGAATAGTAGTTGTCGTAGTCACCTAATGCATCCTCCTGTATCTGTCTCACAAAGGTACAGGCACGGACATACATACCAGTAATGCAACGAGGAATATACTGAAATCTTGCCTGAATATTATGGTTCAAACCACCAAAAAATCTATTCATTGTATCATTCTCAGATTCTTCTATGTCACAATGATGCATATAAGATTAGAACTCTTGGTAGTAAGCATGAACAGTGTTGTTGCCTTGTTTAAATTGTTCAAATTTGCGAAGCAATTCACGACGATAATAAGGATGGAAAAATTGTTGTCTCATTACAGCTTTCAAAACTTTCCAAGTTGTGGGTTGGTTATCAATGTTTTTCTTACAATGTACACTCCACCAAACAAAAGAAAAACCAGTAAATGCTCTAATGGTAGCTCGTACTCTCTCAAGTTCAGAAAAATCATGGTGACTAAAAACTTGTTCTACTTCAAGCTCCCAAGCTAGATAAATAGCAGGATTAAATCTACCCTCAAATGATGGTAAAGAGATAACCTGACCATATGCTTGTGTGTGTTATCCCAACTCTCGTGATGGTGAAGATGTGTCCGTCGTCCAAGAACTTCTATCTCTGGAACCTGTCATGATTAGTAGAAACAAGAACCAAAATTCGAGAATAATGTTCCTATGAACTACTAGGATGTGGTTGTAAAGTGCTCACAGTAAAGCAAATATCAATATCTTACAAGTTCTTACCATGCGGCAGGTGGTGACAGGCAGCCAGCGGTGTCAAATAACTCCGAAGATTGTGTAAAGCGATTGCCAGGGGAACGTGCGTATACACGGTGTAGAAATATGTGGAGCTGGGTTGGCTATATATGGTAGCAAAAGATTAGCAATAATCAATTCAGAGATGCAATGTTGAATAAACGCTCAACGACGGTACTGTGCTGGTCCTAGGCTAGACCGAACTAGAGACGCGAGCCTAGAACACTAATGAGGTCACGTCGTAGCACAACCAGCATCAATGAAGGATACTAAGTAGCTCTGGACAGCAAGATATAAGTGAAGATCACAACGGCAGTAAAGATAATGATGTGAAACAACAGCCAAGCTGTTTTACTGAACAGTGCACAAAACAGATTCCAATCCGAATTCAACTACGAGATTGAGTCTAAAAAGATCCGAATTTTGTTTTTTTTTCTCTTTTTTTCCTCACACTTTTTTTTTCTTTCTCTCCTTTTTTTCTCTGACTTTTTTTTTCTCTTTTTTTTTCTCCCGTTTTTTTTCTCTCTTTTTTTCTCCCTCTTTCCAAAACAAACTAGATAAGATGCAGATTGGATCAAGTGAAGATGTGAACGATCTCAACTATTATTATGACAATGAATGGTGGGTAGCACGTGGTGGAAATTGATGGATGGGTGGTGGACAGCGGAAGAGATAATGATGCAGCGGTGGCGTGACTAATGTGAACAGAACTCGAAACTCTAAACGAACTAGACACTAAGACCAGCAACTCGACACGACGATGCAACCGATAATTCAACTATGCAAGCAATGAAAAGAAAATTGCAAAGGCTCAGACTGGCTTGGACCAAGGATGAATAGATCTAACCCTTTTTTGTGGCTTTTTCTTGGACAATAGGTAAGAAAATAAATGTAATCTAGGAAAACTGGAAATTCTCACCGAGCAACCTGAAAACTGATACCACTTGATGGAGGGCAAGGGTGTCCCGATCTTTTGATGAGATGATAACTATCGATTTGGTGGATACGACTTTGACGATCCGACTACAAACGTGCACGACGTTGCGCCTTAGCAATCGCTAAACCAATCTCCTGAGGTTACTGACGATACCGGAAGCACGGTCAGCCTGACCACGAAGGTCTGTTCCTGCAAGCAATCGAAGAACGAGCAAGAATATGATAAAGCAATCTGAATATTGCAAATATATATGAGGTATTGATAATGGTGGGGATCCGTAAGCGGTCTTGGTCTGGTCGTTGGACACAAACGAAGTACACGAAGTTGCAATGGCTAACTTTTAACTAAACAAATCCCAAGGAAAAAGCTACTAGATGGATCTACTTATATAGGAGCAAGGGGTGGCGGCCAAGGAGGTGGGAGGACGTCCCAAGGCAGCCTAAAACTAACCCTAGGTCGTACAAGGCTCATGGCCCAAGTGGAGGTGATGCAACACCTTTGGGCTTGTAGTTTGACTCGGATTCTGCTGCAACGTCACATTGTTTCGTCCGTAACTCAACGCTCCGGACGAATTTGAAGGTGAATCCAATGGGGTTGGAAAGAGCACGAAATCTAGTTTCCAACAAAAAAAGAATCACCCAATTCGGAGTCCGTATGAAAAAGTTGTTGGCGTTTTGAGTCAGGTATGTCTGTGCAGTCCGAATCTGAATCCAGAACGTGAAAGACTTGGACTCTATCTTCTCTTGACCCAAAAGTGACGTGAGAGGACTTTTTGAACACAACATAAACTTCTCCTTTTCCCTTATCTTCATATGTGGATTATACAAATGTCCCATACACCTGCAATTAGACAAAACACAAAAGTGTGTGAAGTATTTTTGTTCTGGATAACATAAATAGATTATTGAATAGTTTGCATTAGAAATCACCTGACAAATATGCATGTATGCAATATTTTTGGTCGTATCCAAGGTAGTCATGTCCTCATCATCCTCCCCTTTTTGAAAACAAAGCCGTCCTCGGCGTTGCTTAATCTGAAATGTGGCTAACAAAAGAGACAAGGTGTACATGTTGTATATGTATATGTCATCCAGTTTAACTTCCTTTGATTTTTGCACGTATGACACATGTATACATGAGTAACTTTCATAGTTCATAAAAACTAAAGCCAAAAAATTATCACAAGAAGTAGAAGGCATGAAAATATTAGAACTCGGTTTGCACATATAAGTGAAGCTCTTATTCATTTCAAAAGATTCGCAATGTTCATCATTAAACCATCCCAACTTTGGTGAATAAACCTTACTTGCATCAAATTTACATGCTACAACATGCTTAAATAAGCAAACATGCAATAAGTCATTGGACACAGAATCATCACCAAGATTGGAGGCCATATCAAAATGATTAAACATTAGTTCTTTTGCATCAACAGTTAATTCAATGGGTGCACTCAAAATTATTGATATTTCAGTTGTTTGATCACATGACGCATTCATGACAGTAACAAGATTCTCTAAAATAGGTGGTGTGCTCAAATCAACAGGTAACTCAATACATGACGCATTCAAGTTAACTAGGCATGCATCATTCTCATGTGAAGTTATATCATCAATACCTTTACTGTTACCTTGTGGCAAAGATGTAGCTGATGTAGGTACAGACGTTGACAATGTACCATACCCTTGAGATGATGCCGCGCTCATAATCCAAGGTGCAATGATGGAGGAACCCACCGGCGGTGGTGAGCATGAACTGGAATAGTAGTTGTCGTAGTCACCTAATGCATCCTCCTGTATCTGTCTCACAAAGGTACAGGCACGGACATACATACCAGTAATGCAACGAGGAATATACTGAAATCTTGCCTGAATATTATGGTTCAAACCACCAAAAAATCTATTCATTGTATCATTCTCAGATTCTTCTATGTCACAATGATGCATATAAGATTAGAACTCTTGGTAGTAAGCATGAACAGTGTTGTTGCCTTGTTTAAATTGTTCAAATTTGCGAAGCAATTCACGACGATAATAAGGATGGAAAAATTGTTGTCTCATTACAGCTTTCAAAACTTTCCAAGTTGTGGGTTGGTTATCAATGTTTTTCTTACAATGTACACTCCACCAAACAAAAGAAAAACCAGTAAATGCTCTAATGGTAGCTCGTACTCTCTCAAGTTCAGAAAAATCATGGTGACTAAAAACTTGTTCTACTTCAAGCTCCCAAGCTAGATAAATAGCAGGATTAAATCTACCCTCAAATGATGGTAAAGAGATAACCTGACCATATGCTTGTGTGTGTTATCCCAACTCTCGTGATGGTGAAGATGTGTCCGTCGTCCAAGAACTTCTATCTCTGGAACCTGTCATGATTAGTAGAAACAAGAACCAAAATTCGAGAATAATGTTCCTATGAACTACTAGGATGTGGTTGTAAAGTGCTCACAGTAAAGCAAATATCAATATCTTACAAGTTCTTACCATGCGGCAGGTGGTGACAGGCAGCCAGCGGTGTCAAATAACTCCGAAGATTGTGTAAAGCGATTGCCAGGGGAACGTGCGTATACACGGTGTAGAAATATGTGGAGCTGGGTTGGCTATATATGGTAGCAAAAGATTAGCAATAATCAATTCAGAGATGCAATGTTGAATAAACGCTCAACGACGGTACTGTGCTGGTCCTAGGCTAGACCGAACTAGAGACGCGAGCCTAGAACACTAATGAGGTCACGTCGTAGCACAACCAGCATCAATGAAGGATACTAAGTAGCTCTGGACAGCAAGATATAAGTGAAGATCACAACGGCAGTAAAGATAATGATGTGAAACAACAGCCAAGCTGTTTTACTGAACAGTGCACAAAACAGATTCCAATCCGAATTCAACTACGAGATTGAGTCTAAAAAGATCCGAATTTTGTTTTTTTTCTCTTTTTTTCCTCACACTTTTTTTTCTTTCTCTCCTTTTTTTCTCTGACTTTTTTTTCTCTTTTTTTTTCTCCCGTTTTTTCTCTCTCTTTTTTTCTCCCTCTTTCCAAAACAAACTAGATAAGATGCAGATTGGATCAAGTGAAGATGTGAACGATCTCAACTATTATTATGACAATGAATGGTGGGTAGCACGTGGTGGAAATTGATGGATGGGTGGTGGACAGCGGAAGAGATAATGATGCAGTGGTGGCGTGACTAATGTGAACAGAACTCGAAACTCTAAACGAACTAGACACTAAGACCAGCAACTCGACACGACGATGCAACCGATAATTCAACTATGCAAGCAATGAAAAGAAAATTGCAAAGGCTCAGACTGGCTTGGACCAAGGATGAATAGATCTAACCCTTTTTTGTGGCTTTTTCTTGGACAATAGGTAAGAAAATAAATGTAATCTAGGAAAACTGGAAATTCTCACCGAGCAACCTGAAAACTGATACCACTTGATGGAGGGCAAGGGTGTCCCGATCTTTTGATGAGATGATAACTATCGATTTGGTGGATACGACTTTGACGATCCGACTACAAACGTGCACGACGTTGCGCCTTAGCAATCGCTAAACCAATCTCCTGAGGTTACTGACGATACCGGAAGCACGGTCAGCCTGACCACGAAGGTCTGTTCCTGCAAGCAATCGAAGAACGAGCAAGAATATGATAAAGCAATCTGAATATTGCAAATATATATGAGGTATTGATAATGGTGGGGATCCGTAAGCGGTCTTGGTCTGGTCGTTGGACACAAACGAAGTACACGAAGTTGCAATGGCTAACTTTTAACTAAACAAATCCCAAGGAAAAAGCTACTAGATGGATCTACTTATATAGGAGCAAGGGGTGGCGGCCAAGGAGGTGGGAGGACGTCCCAAGGCAGCCTAAAACTAACCCTAGGTCGTACAAGGCTCATGGCCCAAGTGGAGGTGATGCAACACCTTTGGGCTTGTAGTTTGACTCGGATTCTGCTGCAACGTCACATTGTTTCGTCCGTAACTCAACGCTCCGGACGAATTTGAAGGTGAATCCAATGGGGTTGGAAAGAGCACGAAATCTAGTTTCCAACAAAAAAAGAATCACCCAATTCGGAGTCCGTATGAAAAAGTTGTTGGCGTTTTGAGTCAGGTATGTCTGTGCAGTCCGAATCTGAATCCAGAACGTGAAAGACTTGGACTCTATCTTCTCTTGACCCAAAAGTGACGTGAGAGGACTTTTTGAACACAACATAAACTTCTCCTTTTCCCTTATCTTCATATGTGGATTATACAAATGTCCCATACACCTGCAATTAGACAAAACACAAAAGTGTGTGAAGTATTTTTGTTCTGGATAACATAAATAGATTATTGAATAGTTTGCATTAGAAATCACCTGACAAATATGCATGTATGCAATATTTTTGGTCGTATCCAAGGTAGTCATGTCCTCATCATCCTCCCCTTTTTGAAAACAAAGCCGTCCTCGGCGTTGCTTAATCTGAAATGTGGCTAACAAAAGAGACAAGGTGTACATGTTGTATATGTATATGTCATCCAGTTTAACTTCCTTTGATTTTTGCACGTATGACACATGTATACATGAGTAACTTTCATAGTTCATAAAAACTAAAGCCAAAAAATTATCACAAGAAGTAGAAGGCATGAAAATATTAGAACTCGGTTTGCACATATAAGTGAAGCTCTTATTCATTTCAAAAGATTCGCAATGTTCATCATTAAACCATCCCAACTTTGGTGAATAAACCTTACTTGCATCAAATTTACATGCTACAACATGCTTAAATAAGCAAACATGCAATAAGTCATTGGACACAGAATCATCACCAAGATTGGAGGCCATATCAAAATGATTAAACATTAGTTCTTTTGCATCAACAGTTAATTCAATGGGTGCACTCAAAATTATTGATATTTCAGTTGTTTGATCACATGACGCATTCATGACAGTAACAAGATTCTCTAAAATAGGTGGTGTGCTCAAATCAACAGGTAACTCAATACATGACGCATTCAAGTTAACTAGGCATGCATCATTCTCATGTGAAGTTATATCATCAATACCTTTACTGTTACCTTGTGGCAAAGATGTAGCTGATGTAGGTACAGACGTTGACAATGTACCATACCCTTGAGATGATGCCGCGCTCATAATCCAAGGTGCAATGATGGAGGAACCCACCGGCGGTGGTGAGCATGAACTGGAATAGTAGTTGTCGTAGTCACCTAATGCATCCTCCTGTATCTGTCTCACAAAGGTACAGGCACGGACATACATACCAGTAATGCAACGAGGAATATACTGAAATCTTGCCTGAATATTATGGTTCAAACCACCAAAAAATCTATTCATTGTATCATTCTCAGATTCTTCTATGTCACAATGATGCATATAAGATTAGAACTCTTGGTAGTAAGCATGAACAGTGTTGTTGCCTTGTTTAAATTGTTCAAATTTGCGAAGCAATTCACGACGATAATAAGGATGGAAAAATTGTTGTCTCATTACAGCTTTCAAAACTTTCCAAGTTGTGGGTTGGTTATCAATGTTTTTCTTACAATGTACACTCCACCAAACAAAAGAAAAACCAGTAAATGCTCTAATGGTAGCTCGTACTCTCTCAAGTTCAGAAAAATCATGGTGACTAAAAACTTGTTCTACTTCAAGCTCCCAAGCTAGATAAATAGCAGGATTAAATCTACCCTCAAATGATGGTAAAGAGATAACCTGACCATATGCTTGTGTGTGTTATCCCAACTCTCGTGATGGTGAAGATGTGTCCGTCGTCCAAGAACTTCTATCTCTGGAACCTGTCATGATTAGTAGAAACAAGAACCAAAATTCGAGAATAATGTTCCTATGAACTACTAGGATGTGGTTGTAAAGTGCTCACAGTAAAGCAAATATCAATATCTTACAAGTTCTTACCATGCGGCAGGTGGTGACAGGCAGCCAGCGGTGTCAAATAACTCCGAAGATTGTGTAAAGCGATTGCCAGGGGAACGTGCGTATACACGGTGTAGAAATATGTGGAGCTGGGTTGGCTATATATGGTAGCAAAAGATTAGCAATAATCAATTCAGAGATGCAATGTTGAATAAACGCTCAACGACGGTACTGTGCTGGTCCTAGGCTAGACCGAACTAGAGACGCGAGCCTAGAACACTAATGAGGTCACGTCGTAGCACAACCAGCATCAATGAAGGATACTAAGTAGCTCTGGACAGCAAGATATAAGTGAAGATCACAACGGCAGTAAAGATAATGATGTGAAACAACAGCCAAGCTGTTTTACTGAACAGTGCACAAAACAGATTCCAATCCGAATTCAACTACGAGATTGAGTCTAAAAAGATCCGAATTTTGTTTTTTTTCTCTTTTTTTCCTCACACTTTTTTTTCTTTCTCTCCTTTTTTTCTCTGACTTTTTTTTCTCTTTTTTTTTCTCCCGTTTTTTCTCTCTCTTTTTTTCTCCCTCTTTCCAAAACAAACTAGATAAGATGCAGATTGGATCAAGTGAAGATGTGAACGATCTCAACTATTATTATGACAATGAATGGTGGGTAGCACGTGGTGGAAATTGATGGATGGGTGGTGGACAGCGGAAGAGATAATGATGCAGTGGTGGCGTGACTAATGTGAACAGAACTCGAAACTCTAAACGAACTAGACACTAAGACCAGCAACTCGACACGACGATGCAACCGATAATTCAACTATGCAAGCAATGAAAAGAAAATTGCAAAGGCTCAGACTGGCTTGGACCAAGGATGAATAGATCTAACCCTTTTTTGTGGCTTTTTCTTGGACAATAGGTAAGAAAATAAATGTAATCTAGGAAAACTGGAAATTCTCACCGAGCAACCTGAAAACTGATACCACTTGATGGAGGGCAAGGGTGTCCCGATCTTTTGATGAGATGATAACTATCGATTTGGTGGATACGACTTTGACGATCCGACTACAAACGTGCACGACGTTGCGCCTTAGCAATCGCTAAACCAATCTCCTGAGGTTACTGACGATACCGGAAGCACGGTCAGCCTGACCACGAAGGTCTGTTCCTGCAAGCAATCGAAGAACGAGCAAGAATATGATAAAGCAATCTGAATATTGCAAATATATATGAGGTATTGATAATGGTGGGGATCCGTAAGCGGTCTTGGTCTGGTCGTTGGACACAAACGAAGTACACGAAGTTGCAATGGCTAACTTTTAACTAAACAAATCCCAAGGAAAAAGCTACTAGATGGATCTACTTATATAGGAGCAAGGGGTGGCGGCCAAGGAGGTGGGAGGACGTCCCAAGGCAGCCTAAAACTAACCCTAGGTCGTACAAGGCTCATGGCCCAAGTGGAGGTGATGCAACACCTTTGGGCTTGTAGTTTGACTCGGATTCTGCTGCAACGTCACATTGTTTCGTCCGTAACTCAACGCTCCGGACGAATTTGAAGGTGAATCCAATGGGGTTGGAAAGAGCACGAAATCTAGTTTCCAACAAAAAAAGAATCACCCAATTCGGAGTCCGTATGAAAAAGTTGTTGGCGTTTTGAGTCAGGTATGTCTGTGCAGTCCGAATCTGAATCCAGAACGTGAAAGACTTGGACTCTATCTTCTCTTGACCCAAAAGTGACGTGAGAGGACTTTTTGAACACAACATAAACTTCTCCTTTTCCCTTATCTTCATATGTGGATTATACAAATGTCCCATACACCTGCAATTAGACAAAACACAAAAGTGTGTGAAGTATTTTTGTTCTGGATAACATAAATAGATTATTGAATAGTTTGCATTAGAAATCACCTGACAAATATGCATGTATGCAATATTTTTGGTCGTATCCAAGGTAGTCATGTCCTCATCATCCTCCCCTTTTTGAAAACAAAGCCGTCCTCGGCGTTGCTTAATCTGAAATGTGGCTAACAAAAGAGACAAGGTGTACATGTTGTATATGTATATGTCATCCAGTTTAACTTCCTTTGATTTTTGCACGTATGACACATGTATACATGAGTAACTTTCATAGTTCATAAAAACTAAAGCCAAAAAATTATCACAAGAAGTAGAAGGCATGAAAATATTAGAACTCGGTTTGCACATATAAGTGAAGCTCTTATTCATTTCAAAAGATTCGCAATGTTCATCATTAAACCATCCCAACTTTGGTGAATAAACCTTACTTGCATCAAATTTACATGCTACAACATGCTTAAATAAGCAAACATGCAATAAGTCATTGGACACAGAATCATCACCAAGATTGGAGGCCATATCAAAATGATTAAACATTAGTTCTTTTGCATCAACAGTTAATTCAATGGGTGCACTCAAAATTATTGATATTTCAGTTGTTTGATCACATGACGCATTCATGACAGTAACAAGATTCTCTAAAATAGGTGGTGTGCTCAAATCAACAGGTAACTCAATACATGACGCATTCAAGTTAACTAGGCATGCATCATTCTCATGTGAAGTTATATCATCAATACCTTTACTGTTACCTTGTGGCAAAGATGTAGCTGATGTAGGTACAGACGTTGACAATGTACCATACCCTTGAGATGATGCCGCGCTCATAATCCAAGGTGCAATGATGGAGGAACCCACCGGCGGTGGTGAGCATGAACTGGAATAGTAGTTGTCGTAGTCACCTAATGCATCCTCCTGTATCTGTCTCACAAAGGTACAGGCACGGACATACATACCAGTAATGCAACGAGGAATACTGAAATCTTGCCTGAATATTATGGTTCAAACCACCAAAAAATCTATTCATTGTATCATTCTCAGATTCTTCTATGTCACAATGATGCATATAAGATTAGAACTCTTGGTAGTAAGCATGAACAGTGTTGTTGCCTTGTTTAAATTGTTCAAATTTGCGAAGCAATTCACGACGATAATAAGGATGGAAAAATTGTTGTCTCATTACAGCTTTCAAAACTTTCCAAGTTGTGGGTTGGTTATCAATGTTTTTCTTACAATGTACACTCCACCAAACAAAAGAAAAACCAGTAAATGCTCTAATGGTAGCTCGTACTCTCTCAAGTTCAGAAAAATCATGGTGACTAAAAACTTGTTCTACTTCAAGCTCCCAAGCTAGATAAATAGCAGGATTAAATCTACCCTCAAATGATGGTAAAGAGATAACCTGACCATATGCTTGTGTGTGTTATCCCAACTCTCGTGATGGTGAAGATGTGTCCGTCGTCCAAGAACTTCTATCTCTGGAACCTGTCATGATTAGTAGAAACAAGAACCAAAATTCGAGAATAATGTTCCTATGAACTACTAGGATGTGGTTGTAAAGTGCTCACAGTAAAGCAAATATCAATATCTTACAAGTTCTTACCATGCGGCAGGTGGTGACAGGCAGCCAGCGGTGTCAAATAACTCCGAAGATTGTGTAAAGCGATTGCCAGGGGAACGTGCGTATACACGGTGTAGAAATATGTGGAGCTGGGTTGGCTATATATGGTAGCAAAAGATTAGCAATAATCAATTCAGAGATGCAATGTTGAATAAACGCTCAACGACGGTACTGTGCTGGTCCTAGGCTAGACCGAACTAGAGACGCGAGCCTAGAACACTAATGAGGTCACGTCGTAGCACAACCAGCATCAATGAAGGATACTAAGTAGCTCTGGACAGCAAGATATAAGTGAAGATCACAACGGCAGTAAAGATAATGATGTGAAACAACAGCCAAGCTGTTTTACTGAACAGTGCACAAAACAGATTCCAATCCGAATTCAACTACGAGATTGAGTCTAAAAAGATCCGAATTTTGTTTTTTTTTCTCTTTTTTTCCTCACACTTTTTTTTTCTTTCTCTCCTTTTTTTCTCTGACTTTTTTTTCTCTTTTTTTTTCTCCCGTTTTTTTTCTCTCTTTTTTTCTCCCTCTTTCCAAAACAAACTAGATAAGATGCAGATTGGATCAAGTGAAGATGTGAACGATCTCAACTATTATTATGACAATGAATGGTGGGTAGCACGTGGTGGAAATTGATGGATGGGTGGTGGACAGCGGAAGAGATAATGATGCAGCGGTGGCGTGACTAATGTGAACAGAACTCGAAACTCTAAACGAACTAGACACTAAGACCAGCAACTCGACACGACGATGCAACCGATAATTCAACTATGCAAGCAATGAAAAGAAAATTGCAAAGGCTCAGACTGGCTTGGACCAAGGATGAATAGATCTAACCCTTTTTTGTGGCTTTTTCTTGGACAATAGGTAAGAAAATAAATGTAATCTAGGAAAACTGGAAATTCTCACCGAGCAACCTGAAAACTGATACCACTTGATGGAGGGCAAGGGTGTCCCGATCTTTTGATGAGATGATAACTATCGATTTGGTGGATACGACTTTGACGATCCGACTACAAACGTGCACGACGTTGCGCCTTAGCAATCGCTAAACCAATCTCCTGAGGTTACTGACGATACCGGAAGCACGGTCAGCCTGACCACGAAGGTCTGTTCCTGCAAGCAATCGAAGAACGAGCAAGAATATGATAAAGCAATCTGAATATTGCAAATATATATGAGGTATTGATAATGGTGGGGATCCGTAAGCGGTCTTGGTCTGGTCGTTGGACACAAACGAAGTACACGAAGTTGCAATGGCTAACTTTTAACTAAACAAATCCCAAGGAAAAAGCTACTAGATGGATCTACTTATATAGGAGCAAGGGGTGGCGGCCAAGGAGGTGGGAGGACGTCCCAAGGCAGCCTAAAACTAACCCTAGGTCGTACAAGGCTCATGGCCCAAGTGGAGGTGATGCAACACCTTTGGGCTTGTAGTTTGACTCGGATTCTGCTGCAACGTCACATTGTTTCGTCCGTAACTCAACGCTCCGGACGAATTTTGATGCGGACATCAATACCATTGTTACACCCACAGCCCCTACTGTTACATATACTGGACCAATTACTAGAGCTCGCGCACGCCAATTAAATTACCAGGTACTTTCGTTTCTTGGTAATGATTCTAATGTCCATGAGATTATGATGCTGCCTAAATTGGATACATTTGTTTTGCTTACAAATGAAGGTCCTAGCTTGGAGAAGGATGAACATTGGAGCAAGAACACGAATGGAGTTGATGGCATGCGCAAGGGGATCAGGAACGGAGTTACAAGTGATGATTTCAGGACTTTGAAGCCGCCATAAGGAGTGCATGAAGCCTTGGACGAAATATACAAGATGCCACTTCATAATATTCGTCCATAGGCTATTCTAGGTGCTGCGTCACCTTATTAATGGGCCAGGCCCATGTAATTTCGAAATACTTAAGTATAGGCTATTTTTAGAGTCCGTATGTGTGGGGAAACAAGAGTTAGGGTTGGTTTCGGACCCCACCCTCAAGGGCCACGAAATTCCCCTCTCTTCCTCCATATATACAGCCCTTAGGGCGTCGTTTAGACTTGGGTTTTGTTTAGATTAAAAGTTCGCCATAGCTGCAACTTCGCGTACTTCGTTTGTGTCCAACGACCAGACCAAGACGTCACAGAACCCCACCTTGATCAATAAAGCTTTCATCTTATATTCGCAATATCCAGATTGCAATCTCAGTTTCTTGCTTGTTCTTCGTTTGCTCGCAGGAAACAGGCCCTCGTGGTCAGGTTGATCGTGCTCCGGCGTGGTCAATAACCCCTCGGAAGTTGGTTTAGCGATTGCTAAGGCGCGACGTCTCGCACGTTCGTAGTCGGATCGTCAAGGTCGACTCCCACAGAAAACGATAGCCACCATCTCATCGAAACATCGGGACACCTTTGCCTCTATCAAGTGGTATCAGATTTCCAGGTTGCTCGGTGAGATTTTACAGTTTTTCGTAGATTAGATCGAGTCTGTTCTTCATACCTACAGTCCACGAAAAAGCCACAAAAAAAAAATTAGGGTTAGTTCATCATATCCGAACCAATCTGAGCCGTTGCATAATCTTTTTAGGGTTTTTGCTTTGTTGAATTTGCGGTTGCATCGTCGTGTCAAGTTGCTGGTCTTAGAGTCTAGTCTTTTAGAGTTTCGAGTTCTGGTCATAAGTTGTCACGCCGCCGCCGCACCATCATCATCGCCCATCTACCACTTTTGCTTATCCGCCACCACTCTGAATCCTTATCCATATACCACATACCACCACCGCTACCATATACCACCACCGCTGCCATATACCACAACCATATATCCACCACCAATCCGAGTTCTTCTCATATTAGGTTTGTTCTTGAGATCAATCTCAATTCCGATTCGTGTTTCCTTGCCTGCGTAGGTCTCGGAAAAAAAAAAAAAAAAAAAAAAAAAAAAAAAAAAAAAGTCTGGAGACCCCCGGGCAGTTTTTAGGCCAAAATTTTCTCGGGCAAAATTTTTTTTTCCCTATCCTATTTTTAGGCTTTTCTGAGTCTTTTGAGCCACGTGCCATCATAGTGATTTTTTGTCGCACTTTTTCGTCGTCGCTGCCCTGATTTCCGAAAAAAAAAAAGTGGAAAAAAAATTTTTCGTGCCTATATTATCAGTTTGACGAGGGAAGAGTTTTGAGACACTCGCCATTATAGTAATTTTTCGCAAAAAAAAAAAAAAAAAAAAAAAGAGGAGCGCAAAAAAAAAAAAAAAGAGGAGCGCAAAAAAAAAAAAAAAAGAGGAGCGCAAAAAAAAAAAAGCGAAAAAAAAAAAGTTCCAGAGTGTGCTTTTCCCTTATTTACGTGCAGCGCCGTGATTTTGTTAGTGTTCTAGGCTCGCGTCTCTAGCACGGTCTAGCCTAGGACCAGCACAGTACCGTCGTTGAGCGTTTATTCAACTTTGCATCTCTGAATTGATTATTGCTGACCCTTTTTGCTACCATACTATAAGCCTTCCCAGCTCCACATACCTCTACGTCGTGCGTTTGACTCTCCCTGGCAATCGCTCTATCCAAGCTTTTGAGAGTTTTGACTACAACGGTTGCCGATCACCGCCTGCTGCTGGGTAAGAACTGGTAAGAATTTGAGATTTGCTTGACGGATTTGTGACACCCGCCACCACCACCTCTTGTTAGTATTCTGTAGGATCATATTCTTGTGTGTTTTCTATTGTTGCTAACCATGGCAGGATCACAAGCCGACGAGACTGACTGGGAGAACATGACGAATCAGGAGTTGCATGATAAATTTCAGCAAATGATGAATGGACAGGTGCAGGATGTGCTAAACAGATTTGAAGAGGCCATGGAGAAGATAGATGACATGGAGAAGACGTTCGAAACAAAGCTCGATGACAGGTTTAATGAATTGCTCGCGCGTCTTCCACCACCACCACCACCGGCTGCACCTAACGCACCTCTACAACAACAACAACGACGACTACCTACACATCGTGAAACAGCCCTCCGCCGAGCGAGCCGTCTCCCTCTTGCACCTGGCCAAACTGTTGGTGCTGCTGTTGCTACTTCTGTGGCTCCTGCTGCTGATGCGGAGGAGGATGATTTTGCTGGCGATTACGAGGATGAGGTTGATCAAAATCAGGACTACGTGCCACCACCAGCACAGCAACCATCAGGTCGTCCACATGCAAATATTGGCAATGGTAGGGCTCACCCTCAGGTACGAGATCATGACCATCTCCCTAAACTAAAATTGAATATTCCACCATTTGAGGGTAGATATGTTCCTGATATATATCTTACTTGGGAGTTAGAAACTGAACAACGATTTACATGTTTACAATATCCCGAGGAGAGACGTGTTCCTGCTGCTGTTTGTGCATTCACTAGTTTTGCATGTGTTTGGTGGTCTGAGCATTGTAGATTATATCCCATTCCTGCTACTTGGGCTGCTTTGAAAACTGCTATGCGTACTCGTTGGGTTCCACCATATTATCAACGTGAATTACTTCAAAAATTGCAGCGCTTAAGACAGGGAAAAAATTCTGTAGAAGAATATTATCAGGAATTACAAACTGGCATGATTAGATGTGGTATTGTTGAGGAGAATGAAGCTATGCTTGCACGTTTTATGGGTGGATTAAATAGAGAGATTCAGACGATTCTAGAGTATAAGGAGTATACTAATATCACTCGTTTATTCCATCTTGCTTGTAAAGCTGAACGTGAAGTGCAGGACCGACAGGCATTAGCGCGGACTAACTTTTCTGCAGGTCGACCTTCTTCATGGACACCACGTGCATCATCTACTTCCACACGTTCTGCTTCACCGGCGCCTCCGTCGGCTGCCACCTACAACCGTGATACAATAAAGCAGGCACAATCACCACTATCTGCCAAGAGCACACCTTCTGGGCCTGCAAAGAGCTCTTCTTCATCCATGGCATCAACAGGGCAGACACATGATATTATTTGTCGACGTTGCAAGGGTGGAGGTCATTATGCGAGAGAATGCCCATCTAAGCGTGTGATGATTGTTACTGAGGATGGTGGGTATGAGTCCGCTAGTGACTATGATGAGGAGACTTTGGCTCTTATTACACGTGACGAACACGGTGGAGACGATTCTGATCATGAGACGCAATACATGGCTCCTGAAGATGCTGACAGGTATGAATGTTTAGTTGCTCAACGTGTTTTGAGTGTGCAGGTTACACAAGCTGAGCAAAATCAGAGGCATAATTTGTTCCATACAAAGGGAGTTGTGAAGGAACGTTCTGTTCGCGTGATCATAGATGGAGGGAGTTGCAACAACTTGGCTAGCATCGAGATGGTGGAGAAGCTATCTCTCACCACAAGACCACATCCACATCCTTACTACATCCAATGGTTCAACAACAGCGGCAAGGTTAAGGTAACACGTACTGTTCGTGTGCATTTTAGTATCTCTACATATGCTGATTATGTTGATTGTGATGTGGTACCTATGCAAGCATGTTCCTTATTACTTGGTAGACCATGGCAATTTGATAAAAATTCTATTCACCATGGTAGAAACAATCAGTATACTCTTGTTCATAAGGATAAAAATATTACTTTGCTTCCTATGACTCCTGATTCCATTTTGAAAGATGATATTAATAGAGCTAATAAAGCAAAACAGGAGAAAACAAAGAGTGAAAATCAGATTGTGGCAAAAGAATTTGAGCAACAAATGCAGCCTCATAATAATAAACAATCTAGTGTTGCTTCTGAAATTAAATTGAAAAGTGCATGTTTACTTGCCACCAAATCTGATATTGATGATCTAGATTTTATCAAATCTGTTTGCTATGCTTTTGTGTGCAAAGAGGCATTATTTTCATTCGAGGACGCGCCTTCCTCTTTGCCTCCTGCTGTCACTAACATTTTGCAGGAGTTCGCCGACGTCTTTCCACAAGACGTGCCACCGGGATTACCACCTATTCGCGGGATTGAGCATCAAATTGACTTAATTCCCGGTGCATCATTACCCAACCGTGCACCATACCGTACCAATCCAGAGGAGACGAAGGAGATTATGCGTCAAGTACAAGAACTGCTTGACAAAGGTTATATACGCGAATCCCTTAGTCCTTGTGCTGTTCCTATCATTTTAGTGCCGAAAAAGGATGGTACGTCGCGTATGTGCGTTGATTGTAGAGGCATTAATAATATTACTATTCGTTATCGTCATCCTATTCCTAGGCTAGATGATATGCTTGATGAATTGAGTGGCTCTACAATATTCTCCAAAGTTGATTTGCGTAGTGGTTACCATCAAATTCGTATGAAATTGGGAGATGAATGGAAAACAGCATTTAAAACTAAGTTTGGATTATATGAGTGGTTAGTCATGCCTTTTGGGTTAACTAATGCACCTAGTACTTTCATGAGGTTAATGAACGAAGTTTTACGTGCCTTCATTGGACGATTTGTGGTAGTTTACTTTGATGACATATTGATTTATAGCAAATCTTTGGAGGACCATTTGGAACATTTACGTGCTGTTTTTATTGCTCTACGTGATGCACGTTTGTTTGGTAACCTTGGAAAGTGCACCTTTTGCACCGACCGAGTATCTTTTCTTGGCTATGTTGTTACTCCACAGGGAATTGAAGTTGATAAAGCCAAGATTGAAGCTATTGAGAGTTGGCCGCAGCCCAAAACGGTCACACAAGTGAGGAGTTTCCTTGGCCTCGCTGGTTTCTATAGGCGTTTTGTGAGAGATTTCAGCACCATTGCTGCACCTCTCAACGAGCTTACAAAGAAGGATGTACCTTTTGTTTGGGGTACCGCACAGGAAGAAGCCTTCACGGTATTGAAAGATAAGTTAACACATGCTCCTTTACTCCAACTTCCTAATTTCACTAAGACTTTTGAGCTTGAATGTGATGCTAGTGGAATTGGATTAGGAGGTGTGTTATTACAAGATGGAAAACCTGTTGCATACTTTTCTGAAAAATTGAGTGGGCCTAGTCTGAACTATTCTACTTATGATAAAGAATTATATGCTCTTGTTCGGACCTTAGAAACATGGCAACATTATTTATGGCCCAAGGAATTTGTTATACATTCTGATCATGAATCTTTGAAACACATTAAAAGTCAAGCAAAACTGAACCGTAGACATGCTAAATGGGTTGAATTCATTGAGACTTTCCCTTATGTCATTAAACACAAGAAGGGTAAAGAAAATGTTATTGCTGATGCCTTGTCTCGTCGTTATACTATGCTTTCACAACTTGACTTTAAAATATTTGGTTTGGAGACCATCAAGGATCAATATGTTAATGATGCTGAATTTAAAGATGTATTGCAGAATTGTAAGGAAGGGAGAACTTGGAACAAGTTCGTTCTTAACGATGGATTTGTGTTTCGTGCTAACAAGCTATGCATTCCAGCTAGCTCCGTTCGTCTTTTGTTATTGCAGGAGGCGCATGGAGGAGGATTAATGGGACACTTTGGCGTCAAGAAGACGGAGGATATACTTGCTACACATTTCTTTTGGCCAAAGATGAGACGGGATGTTGAGCGTTTTGTTGCTCGCTGCACTACATGTCAAAGAGCTAAGTCACGACTCAATCCTCATGGTTTATATATGCCTTTGCCTGTACCTAGTGTTCCTTGGGAGGATATATCTATGGACTTTGTTTTAGGTTTACCTCGAACAAAGAAGGGGAGGGATAGCATATTTGTTGTCGTGGATAGGTTCTCGAAAATGGCACACTTTATACCATGTCATAAAAGCGATGATGCTGTTAATGTTGCTGATTTGTTCTTTCGTGAAATTATTCGCTTACATGGTGTGCCAAATACTATTGTTTCAGATCGTGATACTAAATTTCTTAGCCACTTTTGGAGATGTTTATGGGCTAAGTTGGGGACTAAGCTGCTTTTTAGTACTACTTGTCACCCCCAAACTGATGGACAAACTGAAGTAGTCAATAGAACATTGTCTACTATGCTTAGGGCTGTTTTGAAGAATAACAAGAAAATGTGGGAAGAATGCTTGCCTCATATTGAATTTGCTTATAATCGTTCATTGCATTCTACTACTAAGATGTGCCCTTTTGAAATTGTGTATGGTTTCCTACCTCGTGCACCTATTGATTTGTTGCCTCTTCCATCTTCGGAGAAGGTTAATTTTGATGCTAAAGAACGTTCTGAATTGATTTTAAAAATGCATGAGTTAACTAAGGAAAACATTGAGCGTATGAATGCTAAATATAAACTTGCTGGAGATAAGGGTAGAAAACATGTTGTGTTTGCACCTGGAGATCTTGTTTGGTTACATTTGCGTAAAGATAGATTTCCTAATCTGCGCAAATCAAAGCTAATGCCACGTGCTGATGGTCCTTTTAAGGTTTTAGAGAAAATAAATGATAATGCATATAAACTTGAGCTACCTGCAGATTTTGGGGTTAGTCCCACTTTTAACATTGCAGATTTGAAGCCTTATTTGGGTGAGGAAGATGAGCTTCCGTCGAGGACGACTTCATTTCAAGAAGGGGAGGATGATGCGGACATCAATACCATTGTTACACCCACAGCCCCTACTGTTACATATACTGGACCAATTACTAGAGCTCGCGCACGCCAATTAAATTACCAGGTACTTTCGTTTCTTGGTAATGATTCTAATGTCCATGAGATTATGATGCTGCCTAAATTGGATACATTTGTTTTGCTTACAAATGAAGGTCCTAGCTTGGAGAAGGATGAACATTGGAGCAAGAACACGAATGGAGTTGATGGCATGCGCAAGGGGATCAGGAACGGAGTTACAAGTGATGATTTCAGGACTTTGAAGCCGCCATAAGGAGTGCATGAAGCCTTGGACGAAATATACAAGATGCCACTTCATAATATTCGTCCATAGGCTATTCTAGGTGCTGCGTCACCTTATTAATGGGCCAGGCCCATGTAATTTCGAAATACTTAAGTATAGGCTATTTTTAGAGTCCGTATGTGTGGGGAAACAAGAGTTAGGGTTGGTTTCGGACCCCACCCTCAAGGGCCACGAAATTCCCCTCTCTTCCTCCATATATACAGCCCTTAGGGCGTCGTTTAGACTTGGGTTTTGTTTAGATTAAAAGTTCGCCATAGCTGCAACTTCGCGTACTTCGTTTGTGTCCAACGACCAGACCAAGACGTCACAGAACCCCACCTTGATCAATAAAGCTTTCATCTTATATTCGCAATATCCAGATTGCAATCTCAGTTTCTTGCTTGTTCTTCGTTTGCTCGCAGGAAACAGGCCCTCGTGGTCAGGTTGATCGTGCTCCGGCGTGGTCAATAACCCCTCGGAAGTTGGTTTAGCGATTGCTAAGGCGCGACGTCTCGCACGTTCGTAGTCGGATCGTCAAGGTCGACTCCCACAGAAAACGATAGCCACCATCTCATCGAAACATCGGGACACCTTTGCCTCTATCAAATTTGAAGGTGAATCCAATGGGGTTGGAAAGAGCACGAAATCTAGTTTCCAACAAAAAAAGAATCACCCAATTCGGAGTCCGTATGAAAAAGTTGTTGGCGTTTTGAGTCAGGTATGTCTGTGCAGTCCGAATCTGAATCCAGAACGTGAAAGACTTGGACTCTATCTTCTCTTGACCCAAAAGTGACGTGAGAGGACTTTTTGAACACAACATAAACTTCTCCTTTTCCCTTATCTTCATATGTGGATTATACAAATGTCCCATACACCTGCAATTAGACAAAACACAAAAGTGTGTGAAGTATTTTTGTTCTGGATAACATAAATAGATTATTGAATAGTTTGCATTAGAAATCACCTGACAAATATGCATGTATGCAATATTTTTGGTCGTATCCAAGGTAGTCATGTCCTCATCATCCTCCCCTTTTTGAAAACAAAGCCGTCCTCGGCGTTGCTTAATCTGAAATGTGGCTAACAAAAGAGACAAGGTGTACATGTTGTATATGTATATGTCATCCAGTTTAACTTCCTTTGATTTTTGCACGTATGACACATGTATACATGAGTAACTTTCATAGTTCATAAAAACTAAAGCCAAAAAATTATCACAAGAAGTAGAAGGCATGAAAATATTAGAACTCGGTTTGCACATATAAGTGAAGCTCTTATTCATTTCAAAAGATTCGCAATGTTCATCATTAAACCATCCCAACTTTGGTGAATAAACCTTACTTGCATCAAATTTACATGCTACAACATGCTTAAATAAGCAAACATGCAATAAGTCATTGGACACAGAATCATCACCAAGATTGGAGGCCATATCAAAATGATTAAACATTAGTTCTTTTGCATCAACAGTTAATTCAATGGGTGCACTCAAAATTATTGATATTTCAGTTGTTTGATCACATGACGCATTCATGACAGTAACAAGATTCTCTAAAATAGGTGGTGTGCTCAAATCAACAGGTAACTCAATACATGACGCATTCAAGTTAACTAGGCATGCATCATTCTCATGTGAAGTTATATCATCAATACCTTTACTGTTACCTTGTGGCAAAGATGTAGCTGATGTAGGTACAGACATTGACAATGTACCATACCCTTGAGATGATGCCGCGCTCATAATCCAAGGTGCAATGATGGAGGAACCCACCGGCGGTGGTGAGCATGAACTGGAATAGTAGTTGTCGTAGTCACCTAATGCATCCTCCTGTATCTGTCTCACAAAGGTACAGGCACGGACATACATACCAGTAATGCAACGAGGAATATACTGAAATCTTGCCTGAATATTATGGTTCAAACCACCAAAAAATCTATTCATTGTATCATTCTCAGATTCTTCTATGTCACAATGATGCATATAAGATTAGAACTCTTGGTAGTAAGCATGAACAGTGTTGTTGCCTTGTTTAAATTGTTCAAATTTGCGAAGCAATTCACGACGATAATAAGGATGGAAAAATTGTTGTCTCATTACAGCTTTCAAAACTTTCCAAGTTGTGGGTTGGTTATCAATGTTTTTCTTACAATGTACACTCCACCAAACAAAAGAAAAACCAGTAAATGCTCTAATGGTAGCTCGTACTCTCTCAAGTTCAGAAAAATCATGGTGACTAAAAACTTGTTCTACTTCAAGCTCCCAAGCTAGATAAATAGCAGGATTAAATCTACCCTCAAATGATGGTAAAGAGATAACCTGACCATATGCTTGTGTGTGTTATCCCAACTCTCGTGATGGTGAAGATGTGTCCGTCGTCCAAGAACTTCTATCTCTGGAACCTGTCATGATTAGTAGAAACAAGAACCAAAATTCGAGAATAATGTTCCTATGAACTACTAGGATGTGGTTGTAAAGTGCTCACAGTAAAGCAAATATCAATATCTTACAAGTTCTTACCATGCGGCAGGTGGTGACAGGCAGCCAGCGGTGTCAAATAACTCCGAAGATTGTGTAAAGCGATTGCCAGGGGAACGTGCGTATACACGGTGTAGAAATATGTGGAGCTGGGTTGGCTATATATGGTAGCAAAAGATTAGCAATAATCAATTCAGAGATGCAATGTTGAATAAACGCTCAACGACGGTACTGTGCTGGTCCTAGGCTAGACCGAACTAGAGACGCGAGCCTAGAACACTAATGAGGTCACGTCGTAGCACAACCAGCATCAATGAAGGATACTAAGTAGCTCTGGACAGCAAGATATAAGTGAAGATCACAACGGCAGTAAAGATAATGATGTGAAACAACAGCCAAGCTGTTTTACTGAACAGTGCACAAAACAGATTCCAATCCGAATTCAACTACGAGATTGAGTCTAAAAAGATCCGAATTTTGTTTTTTTTTCTCTTTTTTTCCTCACACTTTTTTTTTCTTTCTCTCCTTTTTTTCTCTGACTTTTTTTTCTCTTTTTTTTTCTCCCGTTTTTTTTCTCTCTTTTTTTCTCCCTCTTTCCAAAACAAACTAGATAAGATGCAGATTGGATCAAGTGAAGATGTGAACGATCTCAACTATTATTATGACAATGAATGGTGGGTAGCACGTGGTGGAAATTGATGGATGGGTGGTGGACAGCGGAAGAGATAATGATGCAGCGGTGGCGTGACTAATGTGAACAGAACTCGAAACTCTAAACGAACTAGACACTAAGACCAGCAACTCGACACGACGATGCAACCGATAATTCAACTATGCAAGCAATGAAAAGAAAATTGCAAAGGCTCAGACTGGCTTGGACCAAGGATGAATAGATCTAACCCTTTTTTGTGGCTTTTTCTTGGACAATAGGTAAGAAAATAAATGTAATCTAGGAAAACTGGAAATTCTCACCGAGCAACCTGAAAACTGATACCACTTGATGGAGGGCAAGGGTGTCCCGATCTTTTGATGAGATGATAACTATCGATTTGGTGGATACGACTTTGACGATCCGACTACAAACGTGCACGACGTTGCGCCTTAGCAATCGCTAAACCAATCTCCTGAGGTTACTGACGATACCGGAAGCACGGTCAGCCTGACCACGAAGGTCTGTTCCTGCAAGCAATCGAAGAACGAGCAAGAATATGATAAAGCAATCTGAATATTGCAAATATATATGAGGTATTGATAATGGTGGGGATCCGTAAGCGGTCTTGGTCTGGTCGTTGGACACAAACGAAGTACACGAAGTTGCAATGGCTAACTTTTAACTAAACAAATCCCAAGGAAAAAGCTACTAGATGGATCTACTTATATAGGAGCAAGGGGTGGCGGCCAAGGAGGTGGGAGGACGTCCCAAGGCAGCCTAAAACTAACCCTAGGTCGTACAAGGCTCATGGCCCAAGTGGAGGTGATGCAACACCTTTGGGCTTGTAGTTTGACTCGGATTCTGCTGCAACGTCACATTGTTTCGTCCGTAACTCAACGCTCCGGACGAATTTGAAGGTGAATCCAATGGGGTTGGAAAGAGCACGAAATCTAGTTTCCAACAAAAAAAGAATCACCCAATTCGGAGTCCGTATGAAAAAGTTGTTGGCGTTTTGAGTCAGGTATGTCTGTGCAGTCCGAATCTGAATCCAGAACGTGAAAGACTTGGACTCTATCTTCTCTTGACCCAAAAGTGACGTGAGAGGACTTTTTGAACACAACATAAACTTCTCCTTTTCCCTTATCTTCATATGTGGATTATACAAATGTCCCATACACCTGCAATTAGACAAAACACAAAAGTGTGTGAAGTATTTTTGTTCTGGATAACATAAATAGATTATTGAATAGTTTGCATTAGAAATCACCTGACAAATATGCATGTATGCAATATTTTTGGTCGTATCCAAGGTAGTCATGTCCTCATCATCCTCCCCTTTTTGAAAACAAAGCCGTCCTCGGCGTTGCTTAATCTGAAATGTGGCTAACAAAAGAGACAAGGTGTACATGTTGTATATGTATATGTCATCCAGTTTAACTTCCTTTGATTTTTGCACGTATGACACATGTATACATGAGTAACTTTCATAGTTCATAAAAACTAAAGCCAAAAAATTATCACAAGAAGTAGAAGGCATGAAAATATTAGAACTCGGTTTGCACATATAAGTGAAGCTCTTATTCATTTCAAAAGATTCGCAATGTTCATCATTAAACCATCCCAACTTTGGTGAATAAACCTTACTTGCATCAAATTTACATGCTACAACATGCTTAAATAAGCAAACATGCAATAAGTCATTGGACACAGAATCATCACCAAGATTGGAGGCCATATCAAAATGATTAAACATTAGTTCTTTTGCATCAACAGTTAATTCAATGGGTGCACTCAAAATTATTGATATTTCAGTTGTTTGATCACATGACGCATTCATGACAGTAACAAGATTCTCTAAAATAGGTGGTGTGCTCAAATCAACAGGTAACTCAATACATGACGCATTCAAGTTAACTAGGCATGCATCATTCTCATGTGAAGTTATATCATCAATACCTTTACTGTTACCTTGTGGCAAAGATGTAGCTGATGTAGGTACAGACGTTGACAATGTACCATACCCTTGAGATGATGCCGCGCTCATAATCCAAGGTGCAATGATGGAGGAACCCACCGGCGGTGGTGAGCATGAACTGGAATAGTAGTTGTCGTAGTCACCTAATGCATCCTCCTGTATCTGTCTCACAAAGGTACAGGCACGGACATACATACCAGTAATGCAACGAGGAATACTGAAATCTTGCCTGAATATTATGGTTCAAACCACCAAAAAATCTATTCATTGTATCATTCTCAGATTCTTCTATGTCACAATGATGCATATAAGATTAGAACTCTTGGTAGTAAGCATGAACAGTGTTGTTGCCTTGTTTAAATTGTTCAAATTTGCGAAGCAATTCACGACGATAATAAGGATGGAAAAATTGTTGTCTCATTACAGCTTTCAAAACTTTCCAAGTTGTGGGTTGGTTATCAATGTTTTTCTTACAATGTACACTCCACCAAACAAAAGAAAAACCAGTAAATGCTCTAATGGTAGCTCGTACTCTCTCAAGTTCAGAAAAATCATGGTGACTAAAAACTTGTTCTACTTCAAGCTCCCAAGCTAGATAAATAGCAGGATTAAATCTACCCTCAAATGATGGTAAAGAGATAACCTGACCATATGCTTGTGTGTGTTATCCCAACTCTCGTGATGGTGAAGATGTGTCCGTCGTCCAAGAACTTCTATCTCTGGAACCTGTCATGATTAGTAGAAACAAGAACCAAAATTCGAGAATAATGTTCCTATGAACTACTAGGATGTGGTTGTAAAGTGCTCACAGTAAAGCAAATATCAATATCTTACAAGTTCTTACCATGCGGCAGGTGGTGACAGGCAGCCAGCGGTGTCAAATAACTCCGAAGATTGTGTAAAGCGATTGCCAGGGGAACGTGCGTATACACGGTGTAGAAATATGTGGAGCTGGGTTGGCTATATATGGTAGCAAAAGATTAGCAATAATCAATTCAGAGATGCAATGTTGAATAAACGCTCAACGACGGTACTGTGCTGGTCCTAGGCTAGACCGAACTAGAGACGCGAGCCTAGAACACTAATGAGGTCACGTCGTAGCACAACCAGCATCAATGAAGGATACTAAGTAGCTCTGGACAGCAAGATATAAGTGAAGATCACAACGGCAGTAAAGATAATGATGTGAAACAACAGCCAAGCTGTTTTACTGAACAGTGCACAAAACAGATTCCAATCCGAATTTTACTGAAACAACAGCTCGCGTCTCTAGCACGGTCTAGCCTAGGACCAGCACAGTACCGTCGTTGAGCGTTTATTCAACTTTGCATCTCTGAATTGATTATTGCTAACCCTTTTTGCTACCATACAATAAGCCTTCCCAGCTCCACATACCTCTACGTCGTGCGTTTGACTCTCCCTGGCAATCGCTCTATCCAAGCTTTTGAGAGTTTTGACTACAACGGTTGCCGATCACCGTCTGCTGCTGGGTAAGAACTGGTAAGAATTTGAGATTTGCTTGACGGATTTGTGACACCCGCCACCACCACCTCTTGTTAGTATTCTGTAGGATCATATTCTTGTGTGTTTTCTATTGTTGCTAACCATGGCAGGATCACAAGCCGACGAGACTGACTGGGAGAACATGACGAATCAGGAGTTGCATGATAAATTTCAGCAAATGATGAATGGACAGGTGTAGGATGTGCTAAACAGATTTGAAGAAGCCATGGAGAAGATAGATGACATGGAGAAGACGTTCGAAACTAAGCTCGATAACAGGTTTAATGAATTGCTCGCGCGTCTTCCACCACCACCATCGGCTGCACCTAACGCACCTCTACAACAACAACAACGACGACTACCTACACATCGTGAAACAGCCCTCCGCCGAGCGAGCCGTCTCCCTCTTGCACCTGGCCAAACTGTTGGTGCTGCTGTTGCTACTTCTGTGGCTCCTGCTGCTGATGCGGAGGAGGATGATTTTGCTGGCGATTACGAGGATGAGGTTGATCAAAATCAGAACTACGTGCCACCACCAGCACAACAACCATCAGGTCGTCCACATGCAAATAATGGCAATGGTAGGGCTCACCCTCAGGTACGAGATCATGACCATCTCCCTAAACTAAAATTGAATATTCCACCATTTGAGGGTAGATATGTTCCTGATATATATCTTACTTGGGAGTTAGAAACTGAACAATGATTTACATGTTTACAATATCCCGAGGAGAGACGTGTTCCTGCTGCTGTTTGTGCATTCACTAGTTTTGCATGTGTTTGGTGGTCTGAGCATTGTAGATTATATCCCATTCCTGCTACTTGGGCTGCTTTGAAAACTGCTATGCGTACTCGTTGGGTTCCACCATATTATCAACGTGAATTACTTCAAAAATTGCAGCGCTTAAGACAGGGAAAGAATTCTGTAGAAGAATATTATCAGGAATTACAAACTGGCATGATTAGATGTGGTATTGTTGAGGAGACTGAAGCTATGCTTGCACGTTTTATGGGTGGATTAAATAGAGAGATTCAGACGATTCTAGAGTATAAGGAGTATACTAATATCACTCGTTTATTCCATCTTGCTTGTAAAGCTGAACGTGAAGTGCAGGATCGACAGGCATTGGCGCGGACTAACTTTTCTGCAGGTCGACCTTCTTCATGGACACCACGTGCATCATCTACTTCCACACGTTCTGCTTCACCGGCGCCTCCGTCGGCTGCCACCTCCAACCGTGATACAATCAAGCAGGCACAATCACCACTATCTGCCAAGAGCACACCTTCTGGGCCTGCAAAGAGCTCTTCTTCATCCATGGCATCAACAGGGCAAACACATGATATTATTTGTCGACGTTGCAAGGGTGGAGGTCATTATGCGAGAGAATGCCCATCTAAGCGTGTGATGATTGTTACTGAGGATGGTGGGTATGAGTCCGCTAGTGACTATGATGAGGAGACTTTGGCTCTTATTACACGTGACGAACACGGTGGAGACGATTCTGATCATGAGACGCAATACATGGCTCCTGAAGATGCTGACAGGTATGAATGTTTAGTTGCTCAACGTGTTTTGAGTGTGCAGGTTACACAAGCTGAGCAAAATCAGAGGCATAATTTGTTCCATACAAAGGGAGTTGTGAAGGAACGTTCTGTTCGCGTGATCATAGATGGAGGGAGTTGCAACAACTTGGCTAGCATCGAGATGGTGGAGAAGCTATCTCTCACCACAAGACCACATCCACATCCTTACTACATCCAATGGTTCAACAACAGCGGCAAGGTTAAGGTAACACGTACTGTTCGTGTGCATTTTAGTATCTCTACATATGCTGATTATGTTGATTGTGATGTGGTACCGATGCAAGCATGTTCCTTATTACTTGGTAGACCATGGCAATTTGATAAAAATTCTATTCACCATGGTAGAAACAATCAGTATACTCTTGTTCATAAGGATAAAAATATTACTTTGCTTCCTATGACTCCTGATTCCATTTTGAAAGATGATATTAATAGAGCTAATAAAGCAAAACAGGAGAAAACTAAGAGTGAAAATCAGATCGTGGCAAAAGAATTTGAGCAACAAATGCAGCCTAATAATAATAAACAATCTAGTGTTGCTTCTGAAATTAAATTGAAAAGTGCATGTTTACTTGCCACCAAATCTGATATTGATGATCTAGATTTTAGCAAATTTGTTTGCTATGCTTTTGTGTGCAAAGAGGCATTATTTTCATTCGAGGACGTGCCTTCCTCTTTGCCTCCTGCTGTCACTAACATTTTGCAGGAGTTCACCGACGTCTTTCCACAAGACGTGCCACCGGGATTACCACCTATTCGCGGGATTGAGCATCAAATTGACTTAATTCCCGGTGCATCATTACCCAACCGGGCACCATACCGTACCAATCCAGAGGAGACGAAGGAGATTATGCGTCAAGTACAAGAACTGCTCGACAAAGGTTATATACGCGAATCCCTTAGTCCTTGTGCTGTTCCTATCATTTTAGTGCCAAAAAAGGATGGTACGTCGCGTATGTGCGTTGATTGTAGAGGCATTAATAATATTACTATTCGTTATCGTCATCCTATTCCTAGTCTAGATGATATGCTTGATGAATTGAGTGGCTCTACAATATTCTCCAAAGTTGATTTGCGTAGTGGTTACCATCAAATTCGTATGAAATTGGGAGATGAATGGAAAACAGCATTTAAAACTAAGTTTGGATTATATGAGTGGTTAGTCATGCCTTTTGGGTTAACTAATGCACCTAGTACTTTCATGAGGTTAATGAACGAAGTTTTACGTGCTTTCATTAGACGATTTGTGGTAGTTTACTTTGATGACATATTGATTTATAGCAAATCTTTGGAGGAACATTTGGAACATTTACGTGCTGTTTTTATTGCTCTACGTGATGCACGTTTGTTTGGTAACCTTGGAAAGTGCACCTTTTGCACCGACCGAGTATCTTTTCTTGGCTATGTTGTTACTCCACAGGGAATTGAAGTTGATAAAGCCAAGATTGAAGCTATTGAGAGTTGGCCGCAGCCCAAAACGGTCACACAAGTGAGGAGTTTCCTTGGCCTCGCTGGTTTCTATAGGCGTTTTGTGAGAGATTTCAGCACCATTGCTGCACCTCTCAACGAGCTTACAAAGAAGGATGTACCTTTTGTTTGGGGTACCGCACAGGAAGAAGCCTTCACGGTATTGAAAGATAAGTTGACACATGCTCCTTTACTCCAACTTCCTAATTTCAATAAGACTTTTGAGCTTGAATGTGATGCTAGTGGAATTGGATTAGGAGGTGTGTTATTACAAGATGGAAAACCTGTTGCATACTTTTCTGAAAAATTGAGTGGGCCTAGTCTGAACTATTCTACTTATGATAAAGAATTATATGCTCTTGTTCGCACCTTAGAAACATGGCAACATTATTTATGGCCCAAGGAATTTGTTATACATTCTGATCATGAATCTTTGAAACACATTAAAAGTCAAGCAAAACTGAACCGTCGACATGCTAAATGGGTTGAATTCATTGAGACTTTCCCTTATGTGATTAAACACAAGAAGGGTAAAGAAAATGTTATTGCTGATGCCTTGTCTCGTCGTTATACTATGCTTTCACAACTTGACTTTAAAATATTTGGTTTGGAGACCATCAAGGATCAATATATTAATGATGCTGAATTTAAAGGTGTATTGCAGAATTGTAAGGAAGGGAGAACTTGGAACAAGTTCGTTCTTAACGATGGATTTGTGTTTCGTGCTAACAAGCTATGCATTCCAGCTAGCTCCGTTCGTCTTTTGTTGTTGCAGGAGGCGCATGGAGGAGGATTAATGGGACACTTTGGCGTCAAGAAGACGGAGGATATACTTGCTACACATTTCTTTTGGCCAAAGATGAGACGGGATGTTGAGCGTTTTGTTGCTCGCTGCACTACATGTCAAAGAGCTAAGTCACGACTCAATCCTCATGGTTTATATATGCCTTTGCCTGTACCTAGTGTTCCTTGGGAGGATATATCTATGGACTTTGTTTTAGGTTTACCTAGAACAAAGAAGGGGAGGGATAGCATATTTGTTGTCGTGGATAGGTTCTCGAAAATGGCACACTTTATACCATGTCATAAAAGCGATGATGCTGTTAATGTTGCTGATTTGTTCTTTCGTGAAATTATTCGCTTACATGGTGTGCCAAATACTATTGTTTCAGATCGTGATACTAAATTTCTTAGCCACTTTTGGAGATGTTTATGGGCTAAGTTGGGGACTAAGCTGCTTTTTAGTACTACTTGTCACCCCCAAACTGATGGACAAACTGAAGTAGTCAATAGAACATTGTCTACTATGCTTAGGGCTGTTTTCAAGAATAACAAGAAAATGTGGGAAGAATGCTTGCCTCATATTGAATTTGCTTATAATCGTTCATTGCATTCTACTACTAAGATGTGCCCTTTTGAGATTGTGTATGGTTTCCTACCTCGTGCACCTATTGATTTGTTGCCTCTTCCATCTTCGGAGAAGGTTAATTTTGATGCTAAAGAACGTTCTGAATTGATTTTAAAAATGCATGAGTTAACTAAGGAAAACATTGAGCGTATGAATGCTAAATATAAACTTGCTGGAGATAAGGGTAGAAAACATGTTGTGTTTGCACCTGGAGATCTTGTTTGGTTACATTTGCGTAAAGATAGATTTCCTAATCTGCGCAAATCAAAGCTAATGCCACGTGCTGATGGTCCTTTTAAGGTTTTAGAGAAAATAAATGATAATGCATATAAACTTGAGCTACCTGCAGATTTTGGGGTTAGTCCCACTTTTAACATTGCAGAATTGAAGCCTTATTTGGGTGAGGAAGATGAGCTTCCGTCGAGGACGACTTCATTTCAAGAAGGGGAGGATGATGAGGACATCAATACCATTGTTACACTCACAGCCCCTACTCTTACATATACTGGACCAATTACTAGAGCTCGCGCACGCCAATTAAATTACCAGGTACTTTCGTTTCTTGGTAATGATTCTAATGTTCATGAGATTATGATGCTGCCTAAATTAGATACATTTGTTTTGCTTTCAAATGAAGGGCCTAGCTTGGAGAAGGATGAACATTGGAGCAAGAACACGCATGAAGTTGATGGCATGCGCAAGGGGATCAAGAACGGAGTTACAAGTGATGATTTCAGGACTTTGAAGCCTCCATAAGGAGTGCATGAAGCCATGGACGAAATATACAAGATGCCACTTCATAATATTCGTCCATAGGCTATTCTAGGTGCTGCGTCACCTTATTAATGGGCCAGGCCCATGTAATTTCGAAATACTTAAGTATAGGCTATTTTTAGAGTCCGTATGTGTGGGGAAACAAGAGTTAGGGTTGGTTTCGGACCCCACCCTCAAGGGCCACGAAATTCCCCTCTCTTCCTCCATATATACAGCCCTTAGGGCGTCGTTTAGACTTTGGGGAATTGTTTAGTTAAAAGTTAGCCATTGTAACTTCGTGTACTTTGTTTGTGTCCAACGACCAGACCAAGACCGCTTACGGATCCCCACCATTATCAATACCTCATATATATTTGCAATATTCAGATTGCTTTATCATATTCTTGCTCGTTCTTCGATTGCTTGCAGGAATAGACCTTCGTGGTCAGGCTGACCGTGCTTCCGGCATTGTCAGTAACCTCAGGAGATTGGTTTAGCGATTGCTAAGGCGCAACGTCGTGCACGTTTGTAGTCGGATCGTCAAAGTCGTCTCCACCAAATCGATAGTTATCATCTCATCGAAAGATCGGGACACCCTCGCCTCTATTACAATACTTCATATATATTCGCAATATTCAGATTGCTTTATCATATTCTTGCTCGTTCTTCGATTGCTTGCAAAAATAGACCTTCGTGGTCAGGCTGATCGTGCTTCCAGCATCGCCAGTAACCTCAGGAGATTGGTTTAGCGATTGCTAAGGCGCAACGTCGTGCACGTTTGTAGTCGGATCGTCAAAGTCGTCTCCACCAAATCGATAGTTATCATCTCATCGAAAGATCGGGACACCCTCGCCTCTATCAAGTGGTATCAGTTTTCAGGTTGCTCGGTGAGAATTTCCAGTTTTCCTAGATTAGATTTATTTTCTTACCTATTGTCCAAGAAAAAGCCACAAAAAAGAGTTAGATCTATTCATCCTTGGTCCAAGCCAGTCTGAGAATTTGCAATTTTCTTTTCATTGCTTGCATAGTTGAATTATCGGTTGCATCGTCGTGTCGAGTTGCTGGTCTTAGTGTCTAGTTCGTTTAGAGTTTCGAGTTCTGTTCACATTAGTCACGCCACCGCTGCATCATTATCTCTTCCGCTGTCCACCACCCATCCATCAATTTCCACCACGTGCTACCCACCATTCATTGTCATAATAATAGTTGAGATCGTTCACATCTTCACTTGATCCAATCTGCATCTTATCTAGTTTGTTTTGGAAAGAGGGAGAAAAAAAGAGAGAGAAAAAACGAGAGAAAAAAAAGAGAAAAAAGTCCGAAAAAAAGGAGAGAAAGAAAAAAAAGTGTGAGGGAAAAAAAGAGAGAAGAAAAAAAACAAAATTCGGATCTTTTTAGACTCAATCTCGTAGTTGAATTCGGATTGGAGTCTGTTTTGTGCACTGTTCAGTAAAACAGGCATAACTTCCTCATACGAAGTCCGTTTTGCCTACGCGAGTACTCAAACGAAAGCTAGCGACGAGCCGCATCTAAATAGTTGAAGAAGCTAGTTCAATATTTGGCACCTCAAAATCGGCTTCTAAATAGGTCTTTTTGCCCTCCGAAGTTCATGAACACAGCTTATTCCAGTTTTTCAGGACAGTTTTCGAATTTTTTGACTCCTCATATCAACTTGAAAGCTTGAGTCAATGCCATTCTTGAAAAAAACAAAAAAAATCGGCACAAACTTTTTCAGAGGAAAGTTGGAGACAAAGTTGTTGATATATCCTGCTTGGCTGTTGTTTCACATCATTATCTTTACTGCCGTTGTGATCTTCACTTATATCTTGCTGTCCAGAGCTACTTAGTATCCTTCATTGATGCTAGTTGTGCTACGACGTGACCTCATTAGTGTTCTAGGCTCGCGTCTCTAGTTCGGTCTAGCCTAGGACCAGCACAGTACCGTCGTTGAGCGTTTATTCAACATTGCATCTTTGGATTGATTATTGCTAATCTTTTGCTACCATATATAGCCAACCCAGCTCCACATATTTCTACACCGTGTATACGCGTGTTCCCCTGGCAATCGCTTTACACAATCTTCGGAGTTATTTGACACCGCTAGTTGCCTCTCACCACCTGCTGCATGGTAAGAACTTGTAAGATATTGATATTTGCTTTACTGTGAGCACTTTACAACCACATCCTAGTAGTTCATAGGAACATTATTCTCGAATTTTGGTTCTTGTTTCTACTAATCATGACAGGTTCCAGAGATAGAAGTTCTTGGACGACGGACACATCTTCACCATCACGAGAGTTGGGACAACACACACAAGCATATGGTCAGGTTATCTCTTTACCATCATTTGAGGGTAGATTTAATCCTGCTATTTATCTAGCTTGGGAGCTTGAAGTAGAACAAGTTTTTAGTCACCATGATTTTTCTGAACGAACTACCATTAGAGCATTTACTGGTTTTGCTTCTGTTTGGTGGAGTGTACATTGTAAGAAAAACATTGATAACCAACCCACAACTTGGAAAGTTTTGAAAGCTGTAATGAGACAACAATTTTTTCCTCCTTACTATCGTCGTGAATTGCGTCGCAAATTGGAGCAATCAAAACAAGGCAGTAACACTGTTCATGCTTACTACCAAGAGTTCAAATCTTATATGCATCATTGTGACATAGAAGAATTTGAGGATGATACAATGAATAGATTTTTTGGTGGTTTGAACCATGATATTCAGGCAAGATTTCAGTATATTCCTCGTTGCATTACTGGTATGTATGTCCGTGCTTGTACCGTTGAGAGACAGATACAGGAGGATGCATTGGGTGACTACAACAACTACTATTCCAGTTCATGCTCACCATCGCCGGTTGGTTACTCCACTATTGCACCTACTAGAGCAGCCCCACCTCGGATTGTGAGCGCAATATCATCTCAAGAGTATGGTACATTGTCAACGTCCGTACCTACATCAGCTACATCTCTGCGAGGTAATAGTAAAGGTATTGATGATATAACTTCACATGAGAATGAAGCATGCCTAGTTAACTTGAATGCATCATGTGTTGAGTTACCTGTTGATTTGAGCACACCACCTATTTTAGAGACTCTTGTTACTGTCATGAATGCGTCATGTGATCAAACAACTGAAATATCAACAATTTTGAGTGCACCCATTGAATTAACTGTTGATGCAAAAGAACCAATGTTTAATCATTTTGATATGACCTCTAATCTTGATGATGATTCTGTGTCCAATGACTTATTGCATGTTTGCTTATTTAAGCATGTTGTAGCATGTAAATTTGATGCAAGTAAGGTTTATTCATCGAAGTTAGGATGGTTTAATGATGAACACTGCCAATCTTTTGAAGAGAATAAGAGCTTCACTTATATGTGCAAACTAAGTTCCAATATTTTCATGCCTTCTACTTCCTGTGATAATTTTTTGGCTTTAGATTTTATGAACAATGAAAGTTACTCATGTATACATGTGACATATGTGCAAAAATCAAGGGAAGTTAAAATGGATGACATATACATATACAACATGTACACCTTGTCTCTTTTGTTAGCCACATTTCAGATTAAGCAATGCCGAGGACGGCTTTATTTTCAAAAAGGGGAGGATGATGAGGACATGACTACCTTGGATACGACCAAAAATATTGCATACATGCATATTTGTCAGGTGATTTCTAATGCAAACTATTCAATAATCTATTTATGTTATTCAGAACAAAAATACTTCACACACTTTTGTGTTTTGTCTAATTGCAGGTGTATGGGACATTTGTACAATCCACATATGAAGACAAGGGAAAAAGAGAAGTTTAGGTTGTGTTCAAAAAGTCCTCTCACGTCACTTTTGGGCCAAGAGAAGATAGAGTCCAAGTCTCTCACGTTCTGGATTCAGATTCGGACTGCACAGACATACATGACTCAAAACGCCAACAACTTTTTCATACGGACTCCAAATTGGGTGATTCGTTTTTTTTTGGAAACTAGATTTCGTGCTCTTTCCAACCCAATTGGATTCACCTTCAAATTCGTCCGGAGCGTTGAGTTACGGACGAAACAATCTGACGTTGCAGCAGAATCCGAGTCAAACAACAAGCCCAAAGGTGTTGCATCACCTCCACTTGGGCCCATGAGCCTTGTACGACCTAGGGTTAGTTTTAGGCTGCCTTGGGACGTCCTCCCACCTCCTTGGCCGTCACCCCTTGCTCCTATATAAGTAGATCCATCTAGTAGCTTTTTCCTGGGGATTTGTTTAGTTAAAAGTTAGCCATTGCAACTTCGTGTACTTCGTTTGTGTCCAACGACCAGACCAAGACCGCTTACGGATCCCCACCATTATCAATACTTCATATATATTCGCAATATTCAGATTGCTTTATCATATTCTTGCTCGTTCTTTGATTGCTTGCAGAAATAGACCTTCGTGGTCAGGCTGATCGTGCTTCTAGCATCGCCAGTAACCTCAGGAGATTGGTTTAGCGATTGCTAAGGCGCAACGTCGTGCACGTTTGTAGTCGGATCGTCAAAGTCGTCTCCACCAAATCGATAGTTATCATCTCATCGAAAGATCGGGACACCCTCGCCTCTATCAGTCAAGTTCTCCCAGTCGGTCTCGTCGACTTGTGATCCTGGCATGGTTTGCAGCAATATAAACATACAAGAATATGATCCTACAGACTACTAACAAGTGGTGGTGGTGGCGGGTGTCACAAATCCGTCAAGCAAATCTCAAATTCTTACCAGTTCTTACCCAGCAGCAGGCGGTGATCGGCAACCGTTGTAGTCAAAACTCTCAAAAGCTTGGATAGAGCGATTGCCAGGGAGAGTCAAACGCACGACGTAGATGTATGTGGAGCTGGGAAGGCTTATAGTATGGTAGCAAAAAGGGTCAGCAATAATCAATTCAGAGATGCAAAGTTGAATAAACGCTCAACGATGGTACTGTGCTGGTCCTAGGCTAGACCGTGCTAGAGACGCGAGCCTAGAACACTAACAAAATCACGACACTGCATGTAAATAAGGGAAAAGCACACTCTGGAACTCTTTTTGTTTCGCTCTTTTTTTTGCGCTCCTTTTTTTTGCGCTCCTCTTTTTTTTGGCGAAAAATCACTATAATGGCGAGTGTCTCAAAACTCTTCCCTCGTCAAACTGATAGGATGGGCACGAATTTTTTTTTTCACTTTTTTTCGAAAATCAGGGCAGCGACGACGAAAAAGTGCGACAAAAAATCACTATGATGGCACGTGGCTCAAAAGACTCAGAAAAGCCTAAAAATAGGATAGGGAAAAAAAATTTGCCCGTGAAAATTTTGGCCTAAAAACTGCCCGGGGGTCTCCAGACTTTTTTTTTCCGAGACCTACGCAGGCAAGGAAACACGAAACGGAATTTAGATTGATCTGAAGAACAAACCTAATATGAGAAGAACTCGGATTGGTGGTGGATATATGGTTGTGGTATATGGCAGCGGTGGTGGTATATGGTAGCGGTGGTGGTATATGGATACAGATTGGTGGTGGTATATGGATACAGATTGGTGGTGGTATATTGATATGGATTCAGAGCGGTGGCGGATAAGCAAAAGTGGTAGATGGGCGATGATGATGGTGCGGCGGCGGCGTGACAACTTATGACCAGAACTCAAAACTCTAAAAGACTAGACTCTAAGACCAGCAACTTGACACGACGATGCAACCGCAAATTCAACAAAGCAAAAACCCTAAAAAGATTATGCAAAGGCTCAGATTGGTTCGGATATGATGAACTAACCCTAATTTTTTTTCTGGCTTTTTCGTGGACTGTAGGTATGAAGAACAGACTCGATCTAATCTATGAAAAACTGAAAAATCTCACCGAGCAACCTGGAAATCTGATACCACTTGATAGAGGCTAAGGTGTCCCGATGTTTCGATGAGATGGTGGCTATCGTTTTCTGTGGGAGTCGACCTTGACGATCCGACTACGAACGTGCGAGACGTCGCGCCTTAGCAATCGCTAAACCAACTTCCGAGGGTTATTGACCACGCCGGAGCACGATCAACCTGACCACGAGGGTCTGTTTCCTGCGAGCAAACGAAGAACAAGCAAGAAACTGAGATTGCAATCTGGATATTGCGAATATAAGATGAAAGCTTTATTGATCAAGGTGGGGTTCTGTGACGTCTTGGTCTGGTCGTTGGACACAAACGAAGTACGCGAAGTTGCAGCTATGGCGAACTTTTAATCTAAACAAAACCCAAAATCTAAACGACGCCCTAAGGGCTGTATATATGGAGGAAGAGAGGGGAATTTCGTGGCCCTTGAGGGTGGGGTCCGAATCCAACCCTAACTCTTGTTTCCCCACACATATGGACTCTAAAAATAGCCTATACTTAAGTATTTCGAAATTACATGGGCCTGGCCCATTAATAAGGTGACGCAGCACCTAGAATAGCCTATGACGAATATTATGAAGTGGCATCTTGTATATTTCGTCCATGGCTTCATGCACTCCTTATGGCGGCTTCAAAGTCCTGAAATCATCACTTGTAACTCCGTTCTTGATCCCCTTGCGCATGCCATCAACTTCATGCGTGTTCTTACTCCAATGTTCATCCTTCTCCAAGCTAGGCCCTTCATTTGAAAGCAAAACAAATGTATCCAATTTAGGCAGCATCATAATCTCATGAACATTAGAATCATTACCAAGAAACGAAAGTACCTGGTAATTTAATTGGCGTGCGCGAGCTCTAGTAATTGGTCCAGTATATGTAACAGTAGGGGCTGTGGGTGTAACAATGGTATTGATGTCCTCATCATCCTCCCCTTCTTGAAATGAAGTCGTCCTCGACGGAAGCTCATCTTCCTCACCCAAATAAGGCTTCAAATCTGCAATATTAAAAGTGGGACTAACCCCAAAATCTGCAGGTAGCTCAAGTTTATATGCATTATCATTTATTTTCTCTAAAACCTTAAAAGGACCATCAGCACGTGGCATTAGCTTTGATTTGCGCAGATTAGGAAATCTATCTTTACGCAAATGTAACCAAACAAGATCTCCAGGTGCAAACACAACATGTTTTCTACCCTTATCTCCAGCAAGTTTATATTTAGCATTCATACGCTCAATGTTTTCCTTAGTTAACTCATGCATTTTTAAAATCAATTCAGAACGTTCTTTAGCATCAAAATTAACCTTCTCCGAAGATGGAAGAGGCAACAAATCAATAGGTGCACGAGGTAGGAAACCATACACAATTTCAAAAGGGCACATCTTAGTAGTAGAATGCAATGAACGATTATAAGCAAATTCAATATGAGGCAAGCATTCTTCCCACATTTTCTTGTTATTCTTCAAAACAGCCCTAAGCATAGTAGACAATGTTCTATTGACTACTTCAGTTTGTCCATCAGTTTGGGGGTGACAAGTAGTACTAAAAAGCAGCTTAGTCCCCAACTTAGCCCATAAACATCTCCAAAAGTGGCTAAGAAATTTAGTATCACGATCTGAAACAATAGTATTTGGCACACCATGTAAGCGAATAATTTCACGAAAGAACAAATCAGCAACATTAACAGCATCATCGCTTTTATGACATGGTATAAAGTGTGCCATTTTCGAGAACCTATCCACGACAACAAATATGCTATCCCTCCCCTTCTTTGTTCTAGGTAAACCTAAAACAAAGTCCATAGATATATCCTCCCAAGGAACACTAGGTACAGGCAAAGGCATATATAAACCATGAGGATTGAGTCGTGACTTAGCTCTTTGACATGTAGTGCATCGAGCAACAAAACGCTCAACATCCCGTCTCATCTTTGGCCAAAAGAAATGTGTAGCAAGTATATCCTCCGTCTTCTTGACGCCAAAGTGTCCCATTAATCCTCCTCCATGCGCCTCCTGCAACAACAAAAGACGAACGGAGCTAGCTGGAATGCATAGCTTGTTAGCACGAAACACAAATCCATCGTTAAGAACGAACTTGTTCTAAGTTCTCCCTTCCTTACAATTCTGCAACACATCTTTAAATTCAGCATCATTAACATATTGATCCTTGATGGTCTCCAAACCAAATATTTTAAAGTCAAGTTGTGAAAGCATAGTATAACGACGAGACAAGGCATCAGCAATAACATTTTCTTTACCCTTCTTGTGTTTAATCACATAAGGGAAAGTCTCAATGAATTCAACCCATTTAGCATGTCGACGGTTCAGTTTTGCTTGACTTTTAATGTGTTTCAAAGATTCATGATCAGAATGTATAACAAATTCCTTGGGCCATAAATAATGTTGCCATGTTTCTAAGGTCCGAACAAGAGCATATAATTCTTTATCATAAGTAGAATAGTTCAGACTAGGCCCACTCAATTTTTCAGAAAAGTATGCAACAGGTTTTCCATCTTGTAATAACACACCTCCTAATCCAATTCCACTAGCATCACATTCAAGCTCAAAAGTCTTATTGAAATTAGGAAGTTGGAGTAAAGGAGCATGTGTTAACTTATCTTTCAATACCGTGAAGGCTTCTTCCTGTGCGGTACCCCAAACAAAAGGTACATCCTTCTTTGTAAGCTCGTTGAGAGGTGCAGCAATGGTGCTGAAATCTCTCACAAAACGCCTATAAAAACCAGCGAGGCCAAGGAAACTCCTCACTTGTGTGACCGTTTTGGGCTGCGGCCAACTCTCAATAGCTTCAATCTTGGCTTTATCAACTTCAATTCCCTGTGGAGTAACAACATAGCCAAGAAAAGATACTCGGTCGGTGCAAAAGGTGCACTTTCCAAGGTTACCAAACAAACGTGCATCACGTAGAGCAATAAAAACAGCACGTAAATGTTCCAAATGTTCCTCCAAAGATTTGCTATAAATCAATATGTCATCAAAGTAAACTACCACAAATCGTCCAATGAAAGCACGTAAAACTTCGTTCATTAACCTCGTGAAAGTACTAGGTGCATTAGTTAACCCAAAAGGCATGACTAACCACTCATATAATCCAAACTTAGTTTTAAATGCTGTTTTCCATTCATCTCCCAATTTCATACGAATTTGATGGTAACCACTACGCAAATCAACTTTGGAGAATATTGTAGAGCCACTCAATTCATCAAGCATATCATCTAGCCTAGGAATAGGATGACGATAACGAATAGTAATATTATTAATGCCTCGACAATCAACGCACATACGCGACGTACCATCCTTTTTCGGCACTAAAATGATAGGAACAGCACAAGGACTAAGGGATTCGCGTATATAACCTTTGTCGAGCAGTTCTTGTACTTGACGCATAATCTCCTTCGTCTCCTCTGGATTGGTATGGTATGGTGCCCGGTTGGGTAATGATGCACCGGGAATTAAGTCAATTTGATGCTTAATCCCGCGAATAGGTGGTAATCCCGGTGGCACGTCTTGTGGAAAGACATCGGCGAACTCCTGCAAAATGTTAGTGACAGCAGGAGGCAAAGAGGAAGGCACGTCCTCGTATGAAAATAATGCCTCTTTGCACACAAAAGCATAGCAAACAGATTTGCTAAAATCTAGATCATCAATATCAGATTTGGTGGCAAGTAAACATGCACTTTTCAATTTAATTTCAGAAGCAACACTAGATTGTTTATTATTATTAGGCTGCATTTGTTGCTCAAATTCTTTTGCCACAATCTGATTTTCACTCTTAGTTTTCTCCTGTTTTGCTTTATTAGCTCTATTAATATCATCTTTCAAAATGGAATCAGGAGTCATAGGAAGCAAAGTAATATTTTTATCCTTATGAACAAGAGTATACTGATTGTTTCTACCATGGTGAATAGAATTTTTATCAAATTGCCATGGTCTACCAAGTAATAAGGAACATGCTTGCATCGGTACCACATCACAATCAACATAATCAGCATATGTAGAGATACTAAAATGCACACGAACAGTACGTGTTACCTTAACCTTGCCGCTGTTGTTGAACCATTGGATGTAGTAAGGATGTGGATGTGGTCTTGTGGTGAGAGATAGCTTCTCCACCATCTCGATGCTAGCCAAGTTGTTGCAACTCCCTCCATCTATGATCACGCGAACAGAACGTTCCTTCACAACTCCCTTTGTATGGAACAAATTATGCCTCTGATTTTGCTCAGCTTGTGTAACCTGCACACTCAAAACACGTTGAGCAACTAAACATTCATACCTGTCAGCATCTTCAGGAGCCATGTATTGCGTCTCATGATCAGAATCGTCTCCACCGTGTTCGTCACGTGTAATAAGAGCCAATGTCTCCTCATCATAGTCACTAGCGGACTCATACCCACCATCCTCAGTAACAATCATCACACGCTTAGATGGGCATTCTCTTGCATAATGACCTCCACCCTTGCAACGTCGACAAATAATATCATGTGTTTGCCCTGTTGATGCCATGGATGAAGAAGAGCTCTTTGCAGGCCCAGAAGGTGTGCTCTTGGCAGATAGTGGTGATTGTGCCTGCTTTATTGTATCACGGTTGGAGGTGGCAGCCGACGGAGGCGCCGGTGTAGCAGAACGTGTGGAAGTAGATGATGCACGTGGTGTCCATGAAGAAGGTCGACCTGCAGAAAAGTTAGTCCGCACCAATGCCTGTCGATCCTGCACTTCACGTTTAGCTTTACAAGCAAGATGGAATAAACGAGTGATATTAGTATACTCCTTATACTCTAGAATCGTCTGAATCTCTCTATTTAATCCACCCATAAAATGTGCAAGCATAGCTTCATTCTCCTCAACAATACCACATCTAATCATGCCAGTTTGTAATTCCTGATAATATTCTTCTACAGAATTTTTTCCCTGTCTTAAGCGCTGCAATTTTTGAAGTAATTCACGTTGATAATATGGTGGAACCCAACGAGTACGCATAGCAGTTTTCAATGCAGCCCAAGTAGCAGGAATGGGATATAATCTACAATGCTCAGACCACCAAACACATGCAAAACTAGTGAATGCACAAACAGCAGCAGGAACATGTCTCTCCTCGGGATATTGTAAACATGTAAATCGTTGTTCAGTTTCTAACTCCCAAGTAAGATATATATCAGGAACATATCTACCCTCAAATGGTGGAATATTCAATTTTAGTTTAGGGAGATGGTCATGATCTCGTACCTGAGGGTGAGCCCTACCATTGCCATTATTTGCATGTGGACGACCTGATGGTTGCTGTGCTGGTGGCGGCACGTAGTTCTGATTTTGATCAACCTCATCCTCGTAATCGCCAGCAAAATCATCCTCCTCCGCATCAGCAGCAGGAGCCACAGAAGTAGCAACAGCAGCACCAACAGTTTGGCCAGGTGCAAGAGGGAGACGGCTCGCTCGGCGGAGGGCTGTTTCACGATGTGTAGGTAGTCGTCGTTGTTGTTGTTGTAGAGGTGCGTTAGGTGCAGCCGGTGGTGGTGGTGGAAGACGCGCGAGCAATTCATTAAACCTGTTATCGAGCTTTGTTTCGAACGTCTTCTCCATGTCATCTATCTTCTCCATGGCCTCTTCAAATCTGTTTAGCACATCCTGCACCTGTCCATTCATCATTTGCTGAAATTTATCATGCATCTCCTGATTCGTCATGTTCTCCCAGTCAGTCTCGTCGGCTTGTGATCCTGGCATGGTTAGCAGCAATAGAAACACACAAGAAGATGATCCTACAGACTACTAACAAGTGGTGGTGGTGGCGGGTGTCACAAATCCGTCAAGCAAATCTCAAATTCTTACCAGTTCTTACCCTGCAGTAGGCGGTGATCGGCAACCGTTGTAGTCAAAACTCTCAAAAGCTTGGATAGAGCGATTGCCAGGGAGAGTCAAACGCACGACGTAGAGGTATGTGGAGCTGGGAAGGCTTATAGTATGGTAGCAAAAAGGGTCAGCAATAATCAATTCAGAGATGCAAAGTTGAATAAACGCTCAACGACGGTACTGTGCTGGTCCTAGGCTAGACCGTGCTAGAGACGCGAGCCTAGAACACTAACAAAATCACGGCGCTGCACGTAAATAAGGGAAAAGCACACTCTGGAACTTTTTTTTTTGCTTTTTTTTTGCGCTCCTCTTTTTTTTTTGAGCTCCTCTTTTTTTTTGCGAAAAATCACTATAATGGCGAGTGTCTCAAAACTCTTCCCTCGTCAAACTGATAGGATGGGCACGAAAAATTTGTTTCCACTTTTTTTTTCGGAAATCAGGGCAGCGACGACGAAAAAGTGCGACAAAAAAACACTATGATGGCACGTGGCTCAAAAGACTCAGAAAAGCCTAAAAATAGGATAGGGAAAAAATATTTTTGCCCGTGAAAATTTTGGCCTAAAAACTGCCCAGGGGTCTCCTCTTTTTTTTGCGCTCCTCTTTTTTTTTTGCGCTCCTCTTTTTTTTTCCGAGACCTACGCAGGCAAGGAAACACGAATCGGAATTGAGATTGATCTCAAAAACAAACCTAATATGAGAAGAACTCGGATTGGTGGTGGATATATGGTTGTGGTATATGGCAGCGGTGGTGGTATATGGTAGCGGTGGTGGTATATGGATAAAGATTGATGGTGGTATATGGATACGGATTGGTAGTGGTATATGGATAAGGATTCAGAGCGGTGGCGGATAAGCAAAAGTGGTAGATGGGCGATGATGATGGTGCGGCGGCGGCGTGACAACTTATGACCAGAACTCGAAACTCTAAAAGACTAGACTCTAAGACCAGCAACTTGACACGACGATGCAACCGCAAATTCAACAAAGCAAAAACCCTAAAAAGATTATGCAAAGGCTCAGATTGGTTCGGATATGATGAACTAACCCTAATTTTTTTTGTGGCTTTTTCGTGGACTGTAGGTATGAAGAACAGACTCGATCTAATCTACGAAAAACTGTAAAATCTCACCGAGCAACCTGGAAATCTGATACCACTTGATAGAGGCAAAGGTGTCCCGATGTTTCGATGAGATGGTGGCTATCATTTTCTATGGGAGTCGACCTTGACGATCCGACTATGAACGTGCGAGACGTCGCGCCTTAGCAATCGCTAAACCAACTTCCGAGGGGTTATTGACCACGCCGGAGCACGATCAACCTGACCACGAGGGCCTGTTTCCTGCGAGCAAACGAAGAACAAGCAAGAAACTGAGATTGCAATCTGGATATTGCGAATATAAGATGAAAGCTTTATTGATCAAGGTGGGGTTCTGTGACGTCTTGGTCTGGTCGTTGGACACAAACGAAGTACGCGAAGTTGCAGCTATGGCGAACTTTTAATCTAAACAAAACCCAAAATCTAAACGACGCCCTAAGGGCTGTATATATGGAGGAAGAGAGAGGAATTTTGTGGCCCTTGAGGGTGGGGTCCGAATCCAACCCTAACTCTTGTTTCCCCACACATACGGACTCTAAAAATAGCCTATACTTAAGTATTTCGAAATTACATGGGCCTGGCCCATTAATAAGGTGACGCAGCACCTAGAATAGCCTATGGACGAATATTATGAAGTGGCATCTTGTATATTTCGTCCATGGCTTCATGCACTCCTTATGGCGGCTTCAAAGTCCTGAAATCATCAGTTGTAACTCCGTTCTTGATCCCCTTGCGCATGCCATCAACTTCATGCGTGTTCTTGCTCCAATGTTCATCCTTCTCCAAGCTAGGCCCTTCATTTGAAAGCAAAACAAATGTATCCAATTTAGGCAGCATCATAATCTCATGAACATTAGAATCATTACCAAGAAACGAAAGTACCTCGTAATTTAATTGGCGTGCGCGAGCTCTAGTAATTGGTCCAGTATATGTAACAGTAGGGGCTGTGGGTGTAACAATGGTATTGATGTCCTCATCACCCTTACCAGTGGTACTTTGATGAGGACATCAATACCATTGTTACACCCACAGCCCCTCCTGTTACATATACTGGACCAATTACTAGAGCTCGCGCACGCCAATTAAATTACCAGGTACTTCCGTTTCTTGGTAATGATTCTAATGTTCATGAGATTATGATGCTGCCTAAATTGGATACATTTGTTTTGCTTACAAATGAAGGGCCTAGCTTGGAGAAGGATGAACATTGGAGCAAGAACACGCATGGAGTTGATGGCATGCGCAAGGGGATCAAGAACGGAGTTACAAGTGATGATTTCAGGACTTTGAAGCCGCCATAAGGAGTGCATGAAGCCTTGGACGAAATATACAAGATGCCACTTCATAATATTCGTCCATAGGCTATTCTAGATGCTGCGTCACCTTATTAATGGGCCAGGCCCATGTAATTTCGAAATACTTAAGTATAGGCAATTTTTAGAGTCCGTATGTGTGGGGAAACAAGAGTTAGGGTTGGTTTCGGACCCCACCCTCAAGGGCCACGAAATTTCCCCCTCTTCCTCCATATATACAGCCCTTAGGGCGTAGTTTAGACTTTGGGTTTTGTTTAGATTAAAAGTTTGCCATAGCTGCAACTTCGCGTACTTCGTTTGTGTCCAACGACCAGACCAAGACGTCACAGAACCCCACCTTGATCAATAAAGCTTTCATCTTATATTCGCAATATCCCGATTGCAATCTCAGTTTCTTGCTTGTTCTTCGTTTGCTCGCAGGAAACAGACCCTCGTGGTCAGGTTGATCGTGCTCCGGCGTGGTCAATAACCCTCGGAAGTTGGTTTAGCGATTGCTAAGGCGCGACGTCTCGCACGTTCGTAGTCGGATCGTCAAGGTCGACTCCCACAGAAAACGATAGCCACCATCTCATCGAAACATCGGGACACCTTAGCCTCTATCAAAAGTAGGTGTTGTTATCATAAAGTTAGAATATATTACTAAATATTATAAATAGCGAGTGTGGAATAATGGTGGATCGGTGTGCGGAATTGTCTTAGGCAATTGTTAACAGGACCAGTAGTCGTCATTGCAATTTCATATGAGGGAGAGGCATAAGCTAACATACTTTCTCTTCTTGGATCATATGCACTTATGATTGGAACTCTAGCAAGCATCCGCAACTACTAAAGATCATTAAGGTAAAACCCAACCATAGCATTAAAGCATCAAGTCCCCTTTATCCCATACGCAACAACCCCCTACTCGGGTTTATGCTTCTGTCACTCAAGCAACCCACTATAAGCGAATCATGAACGTATTGCAACACCCTACAGTGGGAATCCCTCATGCTTGCGCGACACGGAGGGCACAATAGGACAGCACCAAAATAAAACATACAACTCGTACCAATCTAGATCATCAATCAACCCATAGACAAAGGAAATCTACTCAAAACATCATAGGATGGCAACACATCATTGGATCATAATAAGTGACATAAAGCACCATGTTCAAGTAGGGATTACAACGGGGTGCGGGAGAGTGGACTGCGTAAAAGAGATGAGGATGGTGATGTTGATGAAGACGGTCACCGCGGCGATGATTCCCCTCCCGATGGCACTCCGGTGCGACTGAGAGAGAGCAGAAGAGGTTCTCCCCCTTGTGCTTCCTCCTCCATGGCCTCCCCCTGGATGGGGAGAGGTTCTCCCTCTGGTCCTTGGCCTTCATGGCGATGATGGCCCCTCCGGGATCCTCCTCCATAGCCTCCGGTGATGATGGGCCCCTCCGGCAGGATACCAGAGAGGGCCTAGATTGATTTCTCGTGGCTACAGAGGCTTGCAGCGGCAGAACTTCCGATCTAGGTTATTTTCTGGGGGTTTCTGTATTATAGGAATTTTTGGCGTCGGTTTCATGTCAGGGGGGTCTTCGAGTTGTCTACGAGATAGGGGCCCACGCCCAGGCGGGTGGGGCACGCCCCCACCCTTGTGGACGGCTCGGCACTCTTCTGGCCCAACTCTTTTACTCCGGAGGCTTCTTTTGGTCCATAAAAAATCATCAAAATTGGCACGTCAATTGGACTCCGTTTGGCATTCCTTTTCGGCAATACTCAATAACAAGGGAAAAACAGAAACTGGCACTAGGCTCTAGGTTAATAGGTTAGTCCCAAAAATCATATAAAATAGCTTATAAAACATCTAAGATGGATAATATAATAGCATGAATACTTCATAAATTATAGATACGTTGGAGACGTATCAGAGCTATATTTTTATTCACCACATGATATGTGTTTTGCTTGGAGCGTCATTTTATTTTATTAGGATTTGCTTGTTGTTTGAATAATATCCCTGGATCTAAAATTCTTAAATGTTAGAGAGTCTTCACATAGTTACATAATTATTCGACTACTCATTGATCTTCACTTATATCTTTTGGAGTAGTTTGTAATTTGCTCTAGTGCTTCACTTATATCTTTTTAGAGCACGGCAACGGTTTTATTTTATTGAAATTGATGAAATCTCATGATAGAGGCTAAGGTGTCCCGATGTTTCGATGAGATGGTGGCTATCATTTTCTGTGGGAGTCGACCTTGACGATCCGACTACGAACGTGCGAGACGTCGCGCCTTAGCAATCGCTAAACTAACTTCCGAGGGTTATTGACCATGCCGGAGCACGATCAACCTGACCACGAGGGTCTGTTTCCTGCGAGCAAACGAAGAACAAGCAAGAAACTGAGATTGCAATCGGGATATTGCGAATATAAGTTGAAAGCTTTATTGATCAAGGTGGGGTTCTGTGACGTCTTGGTCTGGTCGTTGGACACAAACGAAGTACGCGAAGTTGCAGCTATGGCGAACTTTTAATCTAAACAAAACCCAAAGTCTAAACGACGCCCTAAGGGCTGTATATATGGAGGAAGAGGGGGGAATTTCGTGGCCCTTGAGGGTGGGGTCCAAAACCAACCCTAACTCTTGTTTCTCCACACATACGGACTCTAAAAATAGCCTATACTTAAGTATTTCGAAATTACATGGGCCTGGCCCATAAATAAGGTGACGCAGCACGTAGAATAGCCTATGGACGAATATTATGAAGTGGCATCTTGTATATTTCGTCCAAGGCTTCATACACTCCTTATGGCGGCTTCAAAGTCCTAAAATCATCACTTGTAACTCCGTTCTTGATCCCCTTGCGCATGCCATCAACTCCATGCGTGTTCTTGCTCCAATGTTCATCCTTCTCCAAGCTAGGCCCTTCATTTGTAAGCAAAACAAATGTATCCAATTTAGGCAGCATCATTGATAGAGGCAAAGGTGTCCCGATGTTTCGATGAGATGGTGGCTATCGTTTTCTGTGGGAGTCGACCTTGACGATCCGACTACGAACGTGCGAGACGTCGCGCCTTAGCAATCGCTAAACCAACTTCCGAGGGGTTATTGACCACGCCGGAGCACGATCAACCTGACCACGAGGGCCTGTTTCCTGCGAGCAAACGAAGAACAAGCAAGAAACTGAGATTGCAATCTGGATATTGCGAATATAAGATGAAAGCTTTATTGATCAAGGTGGGGTTCTGTGACGTCTTGGTCTGGTCGTTCGACACAAACGAAGTATGCGAAGTTGCAGCTATGGCGAACTTTTAATCTAAACAAAACCCAAAGTCTAAACGACGCCCTAAGGGCTGTATATATGGAGGAAGAGAGGGGAATTTCGTGGCCCTTGAGGGTGGGGTCCGAAACCAACCCTAACTCTTGTTTCCCCACACATACGGACTCTAAAAATAGCCTATACTTAAGTATTTCGAAATTACATGGGCCTGGCCCATTAATAAGGTGACGCAGCACCTAGAATAGCCTATGGACGAATATTATGAAGTGGCATCTTGTATATTTCGTCCATGGCTTCATGCACTCCTTATGGCGGCTTCAAAGTCCTGAAATCATCACTTGTAACTCCGTTCTTGATCCCCTTGCGCATGCCATCAACTTCATGCGTGTTCTTGCTCCAATGTTCATCCTTCTCCAAGCTAGGCCCTTCATTTGAAAGCAAAACAAATGTATCCAATTTAGGCAGCATCATAATCTCATGAACATTAGAATCATTACCAAGAAACGAAAGTACCTGGTAATTTAATTGGCGTGCGCGAGCTCTAGTAATTGGTCCAGTATATGTAACAGTAGGGGCTGTGGGTGTAACAATGTTATTGATGTCCTCATCACCCTCCCCTTCTTGAAATGAAGTCGTCCTCGACGGAAGCTCATCTTCCTCACCCAAATAAGGCTTCAAATCTGCAATATTAAAAGTGGGACTAACCCAAAATCTGCAGGTAGCTCAAGTTTATATGCATTATCATTTATTTTCTCTAAAACCTTAAAAGGACCATCAGCACGTGGCATTAGCTTTGATTTGCGCAGATTAGGAAATCTATCTTTACGCAAATGTAACCAAACAAGATCTCCAGGTGCAAACACAACATGTTTTCTACCCTTATCTCCAGCAAGTTTAAAATATTTGGTACAGGCAAAGGCATATATAAACCATGAGGATTGAGTCGTGACTTAGCTCTTTGACATGTAGTGCAGCGAGCAACAAAACGCTCAACATCCCGTCTCATCTTTGGCCAAAAGAAATGTGTAGCAAGTATATCCTCCGTCTTCTTGACGCCAAAGTGTCCCATTAATCCTCCTCCATGCGCCTCCTGCAACAACAAAAGACGAACGGAGCTAGCTGGAATGCATAGCTTGTTAGCACGAAACACAAATCCATCGTTAAGAACGAACTTGTTCCAGGTTCTCCCTTCCTTACAATTCTGCAATACATCTTTAAATTCAGCATCATTAACATATTGATCCTTGATGGTCTCCAAACCAAATATTTTAAAGTCAAGTTGTGAAAGCATAGTATAACGACGAGACAAGGCATCAGCAATAACATTTTCTTTACCCTTCTTGTGTTTAATCACATAAGGGAAAGTCTCAATGAATTCAACCCATTTAGCATGTCGACGGTTCAGTTTTGCTTGACTTTTAATGTGTTTCAAAGATTCATGATCAGAATGTATAACAAATTCCTTGGGCCATAAATAATGTTGCCATGTTTCTAAGGTCCGAACAAGAGCATATAATTCTTTATCATAAGTAGAATAGTTCAGACTAGGCCCACTCAATTTTTCAGAAAAGTATGCAACAGGTTTTCCATCTTGTAATAACACACCTCCTAGTCCAATTCCACTAGCATCACATTCAAGCTCAAAAATCTTATTGAAATTAGGAATTTGGAGTAAAGGAGCATGTGTCAACTTATCTTTCAATACCGTGAAGGCTTCTTCCTGTGCGGTACCCCAAACAAAAGGTACATCCTTCTTTGTAAGCTTGTTGAGAGGTGCAGCAATGGTGCTGAAATCTCTCACAAAACGCCTATAGAAACCAGCGAGGCCAAGGAAACTCCTCACTTGTGTGACCGTTTTGGGCTGCGGCCAACTCTCAATAGCTTCAATCTTGGCTTTATCAACTTCAATTCCCTGTGGAGTAACAACATAGCCAAGAAAAGATACTCGGTCGGTGCAAAAGGTGCACTTTCCAAGGTTACCAAACAAACGTGCATCATGTAGAGCAATAAAAACAGCACGTAAATGTTCCAAATGTTCCTCCAAAGATTTGCTATAAATCAATATGTCATCAAAGTAAACTACCACAAATCGTCCAATGAAAGCACGTAAAACTTCGTTCATTAACCTCATGAAAGTACTAGGTGCATTAGTTAACCCAAAAGGCATGACTAACCACTCATATAATCCAAACTTAGTTTTAAATGCTGTTTTCCATTCATCTCCCAATTTCATACGAATTTGATGGTAACCACTACGCAAATCAACTTTGGAGAATATTGTAGAGCCACTCAATTCATCAAGCATATCATCTAGCCTAGGAATAGGATGACGATAACGAATAGTAATATTATTAATGCCTCTACAATCAACGGACATACGCGACGTACCATCCTTTTTCGGCACTAAAATGATAGGAACAGCACAAGGACTAAGGGATTCGCGTATATAACCTTTGTCGAGCAGTTCTTGTACTTGACGCATAATCTCCTTCGTCTCCTCTGGATTGGTACGGTATGGTGCCCGGTTGGGTAATGATGCACCGGGAATTAAGTCAATTTGATGCTCAATCCCGCGAATAGGTGGTAATCACGGTGGCACGTCTTGTGGAAAGACGTCGGCGAACTCCTGCAAAATGTTAGTGACAGCAGGAGGCAAAGAGGAATGCACGTCCTCGAATGAAAATAATGCCTCTTTGCACACAAAAGCATAGCAAACAGATTTGCTAAAATCTAGATCATCAATATCAGATTTGGTGGCAAGTAAACATGCACTTTTCAATTTAATTTCAGAAGCAACACTAGATTGTTTATTATTATTAGGCTGCATTTGTTGCTCAAATTCTTTTGCCACAATCTGATTTTCACTCTTAGTTTTCTCCTGTTTTGCTTTATTAGCTCTATTAATATCATCTTTCAAAATGGAATCAGGAGTCATAGGAAGCAAAGTAATATTTTTATCCTTATGAACAAGAGTATAATGATTGTTTCTACCATGGTGAATAGAATTTTATCAAATTGCCATGGTCTACCAAGTAACAAGGAACATGCTTGCATCGGTACCACATCACAATCAACATAATCAGCATATGTAGAGATACTAAAATGCACACGAACAGTACGTGTTACCTTAACCTTGCCGCTGTTGTTGAACCATTGGATGTAGTAAGGATGTGGATGTGGTCTTGTGGTGAGAGATAGCTTCTCCACCATCTCGATGCTAGCCAAGTTGTTGCAACTCCCTCCATCTATGATCACGCGAACAGAACGTTCCTTCACAACTCCCTTTGTATGGAACAAATTATGCCTCTGATTTTGCTCAGCTTGTGTAACCTGCACACTCAAAACACGTTGAGCAACTAAACATTCATACCTGTCAACATCTTCAGGAGCCATGTATTGCGTCTCATGATCAGAATCGTCTCCACCGTGTTCGTCACGTGTAATAAGAGCCAAAGTCTCCTCATCATAGTCACTAGCGGACTCATACCCACCATCCTCAGTAACAATCATCACACGCTTAGATGGGCATTCTCTCGCATAATGACCTCCACCCTTGCAACGTCGACAAATAATATCATGTGTTTGCCCTGTTGATGCCATGGATGAAGAAGAGCTCTTTGCAGGCCCAGAAGGTGTGCTCTTGGCAGATAGTGGTGATTGTGCCTGCTTTATTGTATCACGGTTGGAGGTGGCAGCCGACGGAGGCGCCGGTGTAGCAGAACGTGTGGAAGTAGATGATGCACGTGGTGTCCATGAAGAAGGTCGACCTGCAGAAAAGTTAGTCCGCGCCAATGCCTGTCGATCCTGCACTTCACGTTCAGCTTTACAAGCAAGATGGAATAAACGAGTGATATTAGTATACTCCTTATACTCTAGAATCGTCTGAATCTCTCTATTTAATCCACCCATAAAACGTGCAAGCATAGCTTCATTCTCCTCAACAATACCACATCTAATCATGCCAGTTTGTAATTCCTGATAATATTCTTCTACAGAATTTTTTCCCTGTCTTAAGCGCTGCAATTTTTGAAGTAATTCACGTTGATAATATGGTGGAACCCAACGAGTACGCATAGTAGTTTTCAAAGCAGCCCAAGTAGCAGGAATGGGATATAATCTACAATGCTCAGACCACCAAACACATGCAAAACTAGTGAATGCACAAACAGCAGCAGGAACACGTCTCTCCTCGGGATATTGTAAACATGTAAATCGTTGTTCAGTTTCTAACTCCCAAGTAAGATATATATCAGGAACATATCTACCCTCAAATGGTGGAATATTCAATTTTAGTTTAGGGAGATGGTCATGATCTCGTACCTGAGGGTGAGCCCTACCATTGCCATTATTTGCATGTGGACGACCTGATGGTTGCTGTGCTGGTGGTGGCACGTAGTTCTGATTTTGATCAACCTCATCCTCGTAATCGCCAGCAAATTCATCCTCCTCCGCATCAGCAGTAGGAGCCACAGAAGTAGCAATAGCAGCACCAACAGTTTGGCCAGGTGCAAGAGGGAGACGGCTCGCTCGGCGGAGGGCTGTTTCACGATGTGTAGGTAGTCGTCGTTGTTGTTGTTGTAGAGGTGCGTTAGGTGCAGCCGGTGGTGGTGGAAGACGCGCGAGAAATTCATTAAACCTGTTATCGAGCTTTGTTTCAAACGTCTTCTCCATGCCATCTATCTTCTCCATGGCCTCTTCAAATATGTTTATCACATCTTGCACCTGTCCATTCATCATTTGCTGAAACGTATCATGAAGCTCCTTGTTCGTCAAGTTCTCCCAGTCAGTCTCGTCGGCTTGTGATCCTGGCATGGTTAGCAGCAATAGAAACACACAAGAATATGATCCTACAGACTACTAACAAGTGGTGGTGGTGGTGGCGGGTGTCACAAATCCGTCAAGCAAATCTCAAATTCTTACCAGTTCTTACCCAGCAGCAGGCGGTGATCGGCAACCGTTGTAGTCAAAAACTCTCAAAAGCTTGGATAGAGCGATTGCCAGGGAGAGTCAAACGCACGACGTAGAGGTATGTGGAGCTGGGAAGGCTTATAGTATGGTAGCAAAAAGGGTCAGCAATAATCAATTCAGAGATGCAAAGTTGAATAAACGCTCAACGACGGTACTGTGCTGGTCCTAGGCTAGACCGTGCTAGAGACGCGAGCCTAGAACACTAACAAAATCACGGCGCTGCACGTAAATAAGGGAAAAGCACACTCTGGAACTTTTCTTTTTTCGCTTTTTTTGCGCTTCTCTTTTTTTTGCGCTCCTCTTTTTTTGCGAAAAATTACTATAATGGCGAGTGTCTCAAAACTCTTCCCTCGTCAAACTGATAGGATAGGCATGAAAATTTTTTTTTCACTTTTTTTTTCGGAAATCAGGGCAGCGACGACGAAAAAGTGCGACAAAAAATCACTATGATGGCACGTGGCTCAAAAGACTCAGAAAAGCCTAAAAATAGGATAGGGAAAAAATATTTTTGCCCGTGAAAATTTTGGCCTAAAAACTGCCCGGGGGTCTCCAGACTCTTTTTTTTTCCGAGACCAACGCAGGCAAGGAAACACGAATCGGAATTGAGATTGATCTCAAGAACAAACCTAATATGAGAAGAACTTGGATTGGTGGTGGATATATGGTTGTGGTATATGGCAGCGGTGGTGGTATATGGTAGCGGTGGTGGTATATGGATAGAGATTGATGGTGGTATATGGATACAGATTGGTAGTGGTATATGGATAAGGATTCAGAGCGGTGGCGGATAAGCAAAAGTGGTAGATGGGCGATGATGATGGTGCGGCGGCGGCGTGACAACTTGTGACCAGAACTCGAAACTCTAAAAGACTAGACTCTAAGACCAGCAACTTGACACGACGATACAACCGCAAATTCAACAAAGCAAAAACCCTAAAAAGATTATGCAAAGGCTCAGATTGGTTCGGATATGATGAACTAACCCTAATTCTTTTTGTGTGGCTTTTTCGTGGAGTGTAGGTATGAAGAACAGACTCGATCTAATCTACGAAAAACTGTAAAATCTCACCGAGCAACCTGGAAATCTGATACCACTTGATAGAGGCAAAGGTGTCCCGATGTTTCGATGAGATGGTGGCTATCGTTTTCTGTGGGAGTCGACCTTGACGATCCGACTACGAACGTGCGAGACGTCGCGCCTTAGCAATCGCTAAACCAACTTCCGAGGGGTTATTGACCACGCCGGAGCACGATCAACCTGACCACGAGGGCCTGTTTCCTGCGAGCAAACGAAGAACAAGCAAGAAACTGAGATTGCAATCTGGATATTGCGAATATAAGATGAAAGCTTTATTGATCAAGGTGGGGTTCTGTGACGTCTTGGTCTGGTCGTTGGACACAAACGAAGTACGCGAAGTTGCAGCTATGGCGAACTTTTAATCTAAACAAAACCCAAAGTCTAAACGACGCCCTAAGGGCTGTATATATGGAGGAAGAGAGGGGAATTTCGTGGCCCTTGAGGGTGGGGTCCGAAACCAACCCTAACTCTTGTTTCCCCACACATACGGACTCTAAAAATAACCTATACTTAAGTATTTCTGATAGAGGCAAAGGTGTCCCGATGTTTCGATGAGATGGTGGCTATCGTTTTCTGTGGGAGTAGACCTTGACGATCCGACTACGAACGTGCGAGACGTCGCGCCTTAGCAATCGCTAAACCAACTTCCGAGGGGTTATTGACCACGCCGGAGCACGATCAACCTGACCACGAGGGCCTGTTTCCTGCGAGCAAACGAAGAACAAGCAAGAAACTGAGATTGCAATCTAGATATTGCGAATATAAGATGAAAGCTTTATTGATCAAGGTGGGGTTCTGTGATGTCTTGGTCTGGTCGTTGGACACAAACGAAGTACGCGAAGTTGCAGCTATGGCGAACTTTTAATCTAAACAAAACCCAAAGTCTAAACGACGCCCTAAGGGCTGTATATATGGAGGAAGAGAGGGGAATTTCGTGGCCCTTGAGGGTGGGGTCCGAAACCAACCCTAACTCTTGTTTCCCCACACATACGGACTCTAAAAATAGCCTATACTTAAGTATTTCGAAATTACATGGGCCTGGCCCATTAATAAGGTGACGCAGCACCTAGAATAGCCTATGGACGAATATTATGAAGTGGCATCTTGTATATTTCGTCCATGGCTTCATGCACTCCTTATGGAGGCTTCAAAGTCCTGAAATCATCACTTGTAACTCCGTTCTTGATCCCCTTGCGCATGCCATCAACTTCATGCGTGTTCTTGCTCCAATGTTCATCCTTCTCCAAGCTAGGCCCTTCATTTGAAAGCAAAACAAATGTATCCAATTTAGGCAGCATCATAATCTCATGAACATTAGAATCATTACCAAGAAACGAAAGTACCTGGTAATTTAATTGGCGTGCGCGAGCTCTAGTAATTGGTCCAGTATATGTAACAGTAGGGGCTGTGGGTGTAACAATGTTATTGATGTCCTCATCATCCTCCCCTTCTTGAAATGAAGTCGTCCTCGACGGAAGCTCATCTTCCTCACCCAAATAAGGCTTCAAATCTGCAATATTAAAAGTGGGACTAACCCCAAAATCTGCAGGTAGCTCAAGTTTATATGCATTATCATTTATTTTCTCTAAAACCTTAAAAGGACCATCAGCACGTGGCATTAGCTTTGATTTGCGCAGATTAGGAAATCTATCTTTACGCAAATGTAACCAAACAAGATCTCCAGGTGCAAACACAACATGTTTTCTACCCTTATCTCCAGCAAGTTTATATTTAGCATTCATACGCTCAATGTTTTCCTTAGTTAACTCATGCATTTTTACAATCAATTCAGAACGTTCTTTAGCATCAAAATTAACCTTCTCCGAAGATGGAAGAGGCAACAAATCAATAGGTGCACGAGGTAGGAAACCATACACAATTTCAAAAGGGCACATCTTAGTAGTAGAATGCAATGAACGATTATAAGCAAATTCAATATGAGGCAAGCATTCTTCCCACATTTTCTTGTTATTCTTCAAAACAGCCCTAAGCATAGTAGACAATGTTCTATTGACTACTTCAGTTTGTCCATCAGTTTGGGGGTGACAAGTAGTACTAAAAAGCAGCTTAGTCCCCAACTTAGCCCATAAACATCTCCAAAAGTGGCTAAGAAATTTAGTATCACGATCTGAAACAATAGTATTTGGCACACCATGTAAGCGAATAATTTCACGAAAGAACAAATCAGCAACATTAACAGCATCATCGCTTTTATGACATGGTATAAAGTGTGCCATTTTCGAGAACCTATCCACGACAACAAATATGCTATCCCTCCCCTTCTTTGTTCTAGGTAAACCTAAAACAAAGTCCATAGATATATCCTCCCAAGGAACACTAGGTACAGGCAAAGGCATATATAAACCATGAGGATTGAGTCGTGACTTAGCTCTTTGACATGTAGTGCATCGAGCAACAAAACGCTCAACATCCCGTCTCATCTTTGGCCAAAAGAAATGTGTAGCAAGTATATCCTCCGTCTTCTTGACGCCAAAGTGTCCCATTAATCCTCCTCCATGCGCCTCCTGCAACAACAAAAGACGAACGGAGCTAGCTGGAATGCATAGCTTGTTAGCACGAAACACAAATCCATCGTTAAGAACGAACTTGTTCTAAGTTCTCCCTTCCTTACAATTCTGCAACACATCTTTAAATTCAGCATCATTAACATATTGATCCTTGATGGTCTCCAAACCAAATATTTTAAAGTCAAGTTGTGAAAGCATAGTATAACGACGAGACAAGGCATCAGCAATAACATTTTCTTTACCCTTCTTGTGTTTAATCACATAAGGGAAAGTCTCAATGAATTCAACCCATTTAGCATGTCGACGGTTCAGTTTTGCTTGACTTTTAATGTGTTTCAAAGATTCATGATCAGAATGTATAACAAATTCCTTGGGCCATAAATAATGTTGCCATGTTTCTAAGGTCCGAACAAGAGCATATAATTCTTTATCATAAGTAGAATAGTTCAGACTAGGCCCACTCAATTTTTCAGAAAAGTATGCAACAGGTTTTCCATCTTGTAATAACACACCTCCTAATCCAATTCCACTAGCATCACATTCAAGCTCAAAAGTCTTATTGAAATTAGGAAGTTGGAGTAAAGGAGCATGTGTTAACTTATCTTTCAATACCGTGAAGGCTTCTTCCTGTGCGGTACCCCAAACAAAAGGTACATCCTTCTTTGTAAGCTCGTTGAGAGGTGCAGCAATGGTGCTGAAATCTCTCACAAAACGCCTATAAAAACCAGCGAGGCCAAGGAAACTCCTCACTTGTGTGACCGTTTTGGGCTGCGGCCAACTCTCAATAGCTTCAATCTTGGCTTTATCAACTTCAATTCCCTGTGGAGTAACAACATAGCCAAGAAAAGATACTCGGTCGGTGCAAAAGGTGCACTTTCCAAGGTTACCAAACAAACGTGCATCACGTAGAGCAATAAAAACAGCACGTAAATGTTCCAAATGTTCCTCCAAAGATTTGCTATAAATCAATATGTCATCAAAGTAAACTACCACAAATCGTCCAATGAAAGCACGTAAAACTTCGTTCATTAACCTCATGAAAGTACTAGGTGCATTAGTTAACCCAAAAGGCATGACTAACCACTCACATAATCCAAACTTAGTTTTAAATGCTGTTTTCCATTCATCTCCCAATTTCATACGAATTTGATGGTAACCACTACGCAAATCAACTTTGGAGAATATTGTAGAGCCACTCAATTCATCAAGCATATCATCTAGCCTAGGAATAGGATGACGATAACGAATAGTAATATTATTAATGCCTCTACAATCAACGCACATACGCGACGTACCATCCTTTTTCGGCACTAAAATGATAGGAACTGCACAAGGACTAAGGGATTCGCGTATATAACCTTTGTCGAGCAGTTCTGGTACTTGACGCATAATCTCCTTCGTCTCCTCTGGATTGGTACGGTATGGTGCCCGGTTGGGTAATGATGCATCGGGAATTAAGTCAATTCGATGCTCAATCCCGCGAATAGGTGGTAATCCCGGTGGCATGTCTGGTGGAAAGACGTCGGCGAACTCCTGCAAAATGTTAGCGACAGCAGGAGGCAAAGAGGAAGGCACGTCCTCGTATGAAAATAATGCCTCTTTGCACACAAAAGCATAGCAAACAGATTTGCTAAAATCTAGATCATCAATATCAGATTTGGTGGCAAGTAAACATGCAGTTTTCAATTTAATTTCAGAAGCAACACTAGATTGTTTATTATTATTAGGCTGCATTTGTTGCTCAAATTCTTTTGCCACAATCTGATTTTCACTCTTAGTTTTCTCCTGTTTTGCTTTATTAGCTCTATTAATATCATCTTTCAAAATGGAATCAGGAGTCATAGGAAGCAAAGTAATATTTTTATCCTTATGAACAAGAGTATACTGATTGTTTCTACCATGGTGAATAGAATTTTTATCAAATTGCCATGGTCTACCAAGTAATAAGGAACATGCTTGCATCGGTACCACATAACAATCAACATAATCAGCATATGTAGAGATACTAAAATGCACACGAACAGTACGTGTTACCTTAACCTTGCCGCTGTTGTTGAACCATTGGATGTAGTAAGGATGTGGATGTGGTCTTGTGGTGAGAGATAGCTTCTCCACCATCTCGATGCTAGCCAAGTTGTTGCAACTCCCTCCATCTATGATCACGCGAACAGAACGTTCCTTCACAACTCCCTTTGTATGGAACAAATTATGCCTCTGATTTTGCTCAGCTTGTGTAACCTGCACACTCAAAACACGTTGAGCAACTAAACATTCATACCTGTCAGCATCTTCAGGAGCCATGTATTGCGTCTCATGATCAAAATCGTCTCCACCGTGTTCGTCACGTGTAATAAAAGCCAAAGTCTCCTCATCATAGTCACTAGCGGACTCATACCCACCATCCTCAGTAACAATCATCACACGCTTAGATGGGCATTCTCTCGCATAATGACCTCCACCCTTGCAACGTCGACAAATAATATCATGTGTTTGCCCTGTTGATGCCATGGATGAAGAAGAGCTCTTTGCAGGCCCAGAAGGTGTGCTCTTGGCAGATAGTGGTGATTGTGCCTGCTTTATTGTATCACGGTTGGAGGTGGCAGCCGACGGAGGCGCCGGTGAAGCAGAACGTGTGGAAGTAGATGATGCACGTGGTGTCCATGAAGAAGGTCGACCTGCAGAAAAGTTAGTCCGCGCCAATGCCTGTCGATCCTGCACTTCACGTTCAGCTTTACAAGCAAGATGGAATAAACGAGTGATATTAGTATACTCCTTATACTCTAGAATCGTCTGAATCTCTCTATTTAATCCACCCATAAAACGTGCAAGCATAGCTTCATTCTCCTCAACAATACCACATCTAATCATGCCAGTTTGTAATTCCTGATAATATTCTTCTACAGAATTTTTTCCCTGTCTTAAGCGCTGCAATTTTTGAAGTAATTCACGTTGATAATATGGTGGAACCCAACGAGTACGCATAGCAGTTTTCAAAGCAGCCCAAGTAGCAGGAATGGGATATAATCTACAATGCTCAGACCACCAAACACATGCAAAACTAGTGAATGCACAAACAGCAGCAGGAACACGTCTCTCCTCGGGATATTGTAAACATGTAAATCATTGTTCAGTTTCTAACTCCCAAGTAAGATATATATCAGGAACATATCTACCCTCAAATGGTGGAATATTCAATTTTAGTTTAGGGAGATGGTCATGATCTCGTACCTGAGGGTGAGCCCTACCATTGCCATTATTTGCATGTGGACGACCTGATGGTTGCTGTGCTGGTGGTGGCACGTAGTTCTGATTTTGATCAACCTCATCCTCGTAATCGCCAGCAAAATCATCCTCCTCCGCATCAGCAGCAGGAGCCACAGAAGTAGCAACAGCAGCACCAACAGTTTGGCCAGGTGCAAGAGGGAGACGGCTCGCTCGGTGGAGGGCTGTTTCACGATGTGTAGGTAGTCGTCGTTGTTGTTGTTGTAGAGGTGCGTTAGGTGCAGCCTGTGGTGGTGGTGGAAGACGCGCGAGCAATTCATTAAACCTGTCGTCGAGCTTTGTTTCGAACGTCTTCTCCATGTCATCTATCTTCTCCATGGCCTCTTCAAATCTGTTTAGCACATCCTGCACCTGTCCATTCATCATTTGCTGAAATTTATCATGCAACTGCTGATTCGTCATGTTCTCCCAGTCAGTCTCGTCGGCTTGTGATCCTGCCATGGTTAGCAACAATAGAAAACACACAAGAATATGATCCTACAGACTACTAACAAGTGGTGGTGGTGGTGGCGGGTGTCACAAATCCGTCAAGCAAATCTCAAATTCTTACCAGTTCTTACCCAGCAGCAGGCGGTGATCGGCAACCGTTGTAGTCAAAAACTCTCAAAAGCTTGGATAGAGCGATTGCCAGGGAGAGTCAAACGCACGACGTAGAGGTATGTGGAGCTGGGAAGGCTTATAGTATGGTAGCAAAAAGGGTCAGCAATAATCAATTCAGAGATGCAAAGTTGAATAAACGCTCAACGACGGTACTGTGCTGGTCCTAGGCTAGACCGTGCTAGAGACGCGAGCCTAGAACACTAACAAAATCACGGCGCTGCACGTAAATAAGGGAAAAGCACACTCTGGAACTTTTTTTTTCGCTTTTTTTTGCGCTCCTCTTTTTTTCTTTTTTGCGCTCCTCTTTTTTTTTTGCGAAAAATTACTATAATGGCGAGTGTCTCAAAACTCTTCCCTCGTCAAACTGATAGGATGGGCACAAAATTTTTTTTCACTTTTTTTTCGGAAATCAGGGCAGCGACGACGAAAAAGTGCGACAAAAAATCACTATGATGGCACGTGGCTCAAAAGACTCAGAAAAGCCTAAAAATAGGATAGGGAAAAAATATTTTTGCCCGTGAAAATTTTGGCCTAAAAAAAAAAAGAGGAGCGCAAAAAAAAAGCGAAAAAAAAAAGTTCCAGAGTGTGCTTTTCCCTTATTTACGTGCAGCGCCGTGATTTTGTTAGTGTTCTAGGCTCGCGTCTCTAGCACGGTCTAGCCTAGGACCAGCACAGTACCGTCGTTGAGCGTTTATTCAACTTTGCATCTCTGAATTGATTATTGCTGACCCTTTTTGCTACCATACTATAAGCCTTCCCAGCTCCACATACCTCTACGTCGTGCGTTTGACTCTCCCTGGCAATCGCTCTATCCAAGCTTTTGAGAGTTTTGACTACAACGGTTGCCGATCACCGCCTGCTGCTGGGTAAGAACTGGTAAGAATTTGAGATTTGCTTGACGGATTTGTGACACCCGCCACCACCACCTCTTGTTAGTATTCTGTAGGATCATATTCTTGTGTGTTTTCTATTGTTGCTAACCATGGCAGGATCACAAGCCGACGAGACTGACTGGGAGAACATGACGAATCAGCAGTTGCATGATAAATTTCAGCAAATGATGAATGGACAGGTGCAGGGTGTGCTAAACAGAGTTGAAGAGGCCATGGAGAAGATAGATGACATGGAGAAGACGTTCGAAACAAAGCTCGATGACAGGTTTAATGAATTGCTCGCGCGTCTTCCACCACCACCACCGGCTGCACCTAACGCACCTCTACAACAACAACAACGACGACTACCTACACATCGTGAAACAGCCCTCCGCCGAGCGAGCCGTCTCCCTCTTCCACCTGGCCAAACTGTTGGTGCTGCTGTTGCTACTTCTGTGGCTCCTGCTGCTGATGCGGAGGAGGATGATTTTGCTGGCGATTACGAGGATGAGGTTGATCAAAATCAGAACTACGTGCCACCACCAGCACAGCAACCATCAGGTCGTCCACATGCAAATAATGGCAATGGTAGGGCTCACCCTCAGGTACGAGATCATGACCATCTCCCTAAACTAAAATTGAATATTCCACCATTTGAGGGTAGATATGTTCCTGATATATATCTTACTTGGGAGTTAGAAACTGAACAACGATTTACATGTTTACAATATCCCGAGGAGAGACGTGTTCCTGCTGCTGTTTGTGCATTCACTAGTTTTGCATGTGTTTGGTGGTCTGAGCATTGTAGATTATATCCCATTCCTGCTACTTGGGCTGCTTTGAAAACTGCTATGCGTACTCGTTGGGTTCCACCATATTATCAACGTGAATTACTTCAAAAATTGCAGCGCTTAAGACAGGGAAAAAATTCTGTAGAAGAATATTATCAGGAATTACAAACTGGCATGATTAGATGTGGTATTGTTGAGGAGAATGAAGCTATGCTTGCACGTTTTATGGGTGGATTAAATAGAGAGATTCAGACGATTCTAGAGTATAAGGAGTATACTAATATCACTCGTTTATTCCATCTTGCTTGTAAAGCTGAACGTGAAGTGCAGGATCGACAGGCATTGGCGCGGACTAACTTTTCTGCAGGTCGACCTTCTTCATGGACACCACGTGCATCATCTACTTCCACACGTTCTGCTTCACCGGCGCCTCCGTCGGCTGCCATCTCCAACCGTGATACAATAAAGCAGGCACAATCACCACTATCTGCCAAGAGCACACCTTCTGGGCCTGCAAAGAGCTCTTCTTCATCCATGGCATCAACAGGGCAGACACATGATATTATTTGTCGACGTTGCAAGGGTGGAGGTCATTATGCGAGAGAATGCCCATCTAAGCGTGTGATGATTGTTACTGAGGATGGTGGGTATGAGTCCGCTAGTGACTATGATGAGGAGACTTTGGCTCTTATTACACGTGACGAACACGGTGGAGACGATTCTGATCATGAGACGCAATACATGGCTCCTGAAGATGCTGACAGGTATGAATGTTTAGTTGCTCAACGTGTTTTGAGTGTGCAGGTTACACAAGCTGAGCAAAATCAGAGGCATAATTTGTTCCATACAAAGGGAGTTGTGAAGGAACGTTCTGTTCGCGTGATCATAGATGGAGGGAGTTGCAACAACTTGGCTAGCATCGAGATGGTGGAGAAGCTATCTCTCACCACAAGACCACATCCACATCCTTACTACATCCAATGGTTCAACAACAGCGGCAAGGTTAAGGTAACACGTACTGTTCGTGTGCATTTTAGTATCTCTACATATGCTGATTATATTGATTGTGATGTGGTACCTATGCAAGCATGTTCCTTATTACTTGGTAGACCATGGCAATTTGATAAAAATTCTATTCACCATGGTAGAAACAATCAGTATACTCTTGTTCATAAGGATAAAAATATTACTTTGCTTCCTATGACTCCTGATTCCATTTTGAAAGATGATATTAATAGAGCTAATAAAGCAAAACAGGAGAAAACTAAGAGTGAAAATCAGATTGTGGCAAAAGAATTTGAGCAACAAATGCAGCCTAATAATAATAAACAATCTAGTGTTGCTTCTGAAATTAAATTGAAAAGTGCATGTTTACTTGCCACCAAATCTGATATTGATGATCTAGATTTTAGCAAATCTGTTTGCTATGCTTTTGTGTGCAAAGAGGCATTATTTTCATTCGAGGACGCGCCTTCCTCTTTGCCTCCTGCTGTCACTAACATTTTGCAGGAGTTCGCCGACGTCTTTCCACAAGACGTGCCACCGGGATTACCACCTATTCGCGGGATTGAGCATCAAATTGACTTAATTCCCGGTGCATCATTACCCAACCGTGCACCATACCGTACCAATCCAGAGGAGACGAAGGAGATTATGCGTCAAGTACAAGAACTGCTCGACAAAGGTTATATACGCGAATCCCTTAGTCCTTGTGCTGTTCCTATCATTTTAGTGCCGAAAAAGGATGGTACGTCGCGTATGTGCGTTGATTGTAGAGGCATTAATAATATTACTATTCGTTATCGTCATCCTATTCCTAGGCTAGATGATATGCTTGATGAATTGAGTGGCTCTACAATATTCTCCAAAGTTGATTTGCGTAGTGGTTACCATCAAATTCGTATGAAATTGGGAGATGAATGGAAAACAGCATTTAAAACTAAGTTTGGATTATATGAGTGGTTAGTCATGCCTTTTGGGTTAACTAATGCACCTAGTACTTTCATGAGGTTAATGAACGAAGTTTTACGTGCCTTCATTGGACGATTTGTGGTAGTTTACTTTGATGACATATTGATTTATAGCAAATCTTTGGAGGACCATTTGGAACATTTACGTGCTGTTTTTATTGCTCTACGTGATGCACGTTTGTTTGGTAACCTTGGAAAGTGCACCTTTTGCACCGACCGAGTATCTTTTCTTGGCTATGTTGTTACTCCACAGGGAATTGAAGTTGATAAAGCCAAGATTGAAGCTATTGAGAGTTGGCCGCAGCCCAAAACGGTCACACAAGTGAGGAGTTTCCTTGGCCTCGCTGGTTTCTATAGGCGTTTTGTGAGAGATTTCAGCACCATTGCTGCACCTCTCAACGAGCTTACAAAGAAGGATGTACCTTTTGTTTGGGGTACCGCACAGGAAGAAGCCTTCACGGTATTGAAAGATAAGTTCACACATGCTCCTTTACTCCAACTTCCTAATTTTAATAAGACTTTTGAGCTTGAATGTGATGCTAGTGGAATTGGATTAGGAGGTGTGTTATTACAAGATGGAAAACCTGTTGCATACTTTTCTGAAAAATTGAGTGGGCCTAGTCTGAACTATTCTACTTATGATAAAGAATTATATGCTCTTGTTCGGACCTTAGAAACATGGCAACATTATTTATGGCCCAAGGAATTTGTTATACATTCTGATCATGAATCTTTGAAACACATTAAAAGTCAAGCAAAACTGAACCGTCGACACGCTAAATGGGTTGAATTCATTGAGACTTTCCCTTATGTGATTAAACACAAGAAGGGTAAAGAAAATGTTATTGCTGATGCCTTGTCTCGTCGTTATACTATGCTTTCACAACTTGACTTTAAAATATTTGGTTTGGAGACCATCAAGGATCAATATGTTAATGATGCTGAATTTAAAGATGTATTGCAGAATTGTAAGGAAGGGAGAACTTGGAACAAGTTCGTTCTTAACGATGGATTTGTGTTTCGTGCTAACAAGCTATGCATTCCAGCTAGCTCCGTTCGTCTTCTGTTGTTGCAGGAGGCGCATGGAGGAGGATTAATGGGATACTTTGGCGTCAAGAAGACGGAGGATATACTTGCTACACATTTCTTTTGGCCAAAGATGAGACGGGATGTTGAGCGTTTTGTTGCTCGCTGCACTACATGTCAAAGAGCTAAGTCACGACTCAATCCTCATGGTTTATATATGCCTTTGCCTGTACCTAGTGTTCCTTGGGAGGATATATCTATGGACTTTGTTTTAGGTTTACCTAGAACAAAGAAGGGGAGGGATAGCATATTTGTTGTCGTGGATAGGTTCTCGAAAATGGCACACTTTATACCATGTCATAAAAGCGATGATGCTGTTAATGTTGCTGATTTGTTCTTTCGTGAAATTATTCGCTTACATGGTGTGCCAAATACTATTGTTTCAGATCGTAATACTAAATTTCTTAGCCACTTTTGGAGATGTTTATGGGCTAAGTTGGGGACTAAGCTGCTTTTTAGTACTACTTGTCACCCCCAAACTGATGGACAAACTGAAGTAGTCAATAGAACATTGTCTACTATGCTTAGGGCTGTTTTGAAGAATAACAAGAAAATGTGGGAAGAATGCTTGCCTCATATCGAATTTGCTTATAATCGTTCATTGCATTCTACTACTAAGATGTGCCCTTTTGAAATTGTGTATGGTTTCCTACCTCGTGCACCTATTGATTTGTTGCCTCTTCCATCTTCGGAGAAGGTTAATTTTGATGCTAAAGAACGTTCTGAATTGATTTTAAAAATGCATGAGTTAACTAAGGAAAACATTGAGCGTATGAATGCTAAATATAAACTTGCTGGAGATAAGGGTAGAAAACATGTTGTGTTTGCACCTGGAGATCTTGTTTGGTTACATTTGCGTAAAGATAGATTTCCTAATCTGCGCAAATCAAAGCTAATGCCACGTGCTGATGGTCCTTTTAAGGTTTTAGAGAAAATAAATGATAATGCATATAAACTTGAGCTACCTGCAGATTTTGGGGTTAGTCCCACTTTTAATATTGCAGATTTGAAGCCTTATTTGGGTGAGGAAGATGAGCTTCCGTCGAGGACGACTTCATTTCAAGAAGGGGAGGATGATGAGGACATCAATACCATTGTTACACCCACAGCCCCTACTGTTACATATACTGGACCAATTACTAGAGCTCGCGCACGCCAATTAAATTACCAGGTACTTTCGTTTCTTGGTAATGATTCTAATGTTCATGAGATTATGATGCTGCCTAAATTGGATACATTTGTTTTGCTTTCAAATGAAGGGCCTAGCTTGGAGAAGGATGAACATTGGAGCAAGAACACGCATGAAGTTGATGGCATGCGCAAGGGGATCAAGAACGGAGTTACAAGTGATGATTTCAGGACTTTGAAGCCGCCATAAGGAGTGCATGAAGCCATGGACGAAATATACAAGATGCCACTTCATAATATTCGTCCATAGGCTATTCTAGGTGCTGCGTCACCTTATTAATGGGCCAGGCCCATGTAATTTCGAAATACTTAAGTATAGGCTATTTTTAGAGTCCGTATGTGTGGGGAAACAAGAGTTAGGGTTGGTTTCGGACCCCACCCTCAAGGGCCACGAAATTCCCCTCTCTTCCTCCATATATACAGCCCTTAGGGCATCGTTTAGACTTTGGGTTTTGTTTAGATTAAAAGTTCGCCATAGCTGCAACTTCGCGTACTTCGTTTGTGTCCAACGACCAGACCAAGACGTCACAAAACCCCACCTTGATCAATAAAGCTTTCATCTTATATTCGCAATATCCAGATTGCAATCTCAATTTCTTGCTTGTTCTACGTTTGCTCGCAGGAAACAGGCCCTCGTGGTCAGGTTGATCGAGCTCCGGCGTGGTCAATAACCCCTCGGAAGTTGGTTTAGCGATTGCTAAGGCGCGACGTCTCGCACGTTCGTAGTCGGATCGTCAAGGTCGACTCCCACAGAAAACGATAGCCACCATCTCATCGAAACATCGGGACACCTTTGCCTCTATCATAGAGCCTAGTGCCAGTTTCTCTTTTTTCCTTGTTTTTCAGTTTTACAGAAAAGGAATATCAAACGGAGTCCAAATGAGCTGAAAATTTACGGTGATTTTTTATGGACCAGAAGAAGCCCACAGAGCATCATGGCTGGGCCAGAAGAGTCCCAAGGTGACGGCAAGGGTGGAGGGCGCCCCCATAGGACGCGCCCCGCTGTCTTGTCGCTACCTCATGGACCCCCTGACGTGAAACCGACGCCAAAAATTCCTATGAATCTCGAAACCTCCAAAAATAAACCTAGATCAGGAGTTCCGCCCTTGTAAGCCTCTGTAGACACGAAAAACCAATCGAGAGCCTATTCCGGCACCTTACCGGAGGGGGAAACCATCATCGGTCGCCATCTTCATCATCCCGACGGACTCCATGACAAGGAGGGAGTAGTTCACCCTCGGGGCTGAGGGTATGTACCAGTAGCTATGTGTTTGATCTCTCTCTCTCTCTCGTGTTCTTGATTTGGCACGATCTTGATGTACCACGAGCTTTGTTACTATAGTTGGATCATATGGTGTTTCTCCCCATCTACCTTCTTGTGATGAATTGAGTTTTACCTTTGAGGTTTCACTATTATCGGGTTGAATACTATTATGGATTTGAGAACACTTGATGACAATGGGGTGTTCTATTGATTCACTTGATATATGTTTTGGCACTCAACTCGCGGATTCCTGAGGTGACATTGGGGTAATCTATGCATAGGGGTTGATGCACGTTTTCGTCCTTGTTTCTCCAGTAGAAATCTTGGGGAACTCTTTGAGGTTCTTTATGTTGGATTGAATATTATGAATCTGAAGTTGTTTGATGCATATCGTATAATTGACCCACAGATGGTGACACTGGAGTATCTAGGTGACATTAGGGTTGATTGATGTGTGTCATATGGTGTTATTTTACTACGAACTCTAGGGGCTGTTTGTGACATGATGTAGGGTAGAACCCTAGATGGCCGATCTTTCACGAAAGGAGCGGATACCGCGAGGAACATGAAGAACATGAGGGGAAACACGAGGGGAAATCACAAGGGGAACACAAGAGAAACACTCAAACCAACAAGTATGATCACACATGTGCTAGATCCATGAACACAAAAGGAGATACAAGATCCACGATCAACAAGGGACGATACACGGTAACCGGTTCCTCTCCAAAGGATGTCTTGATGGGGCCACCCCAAAAGGGAGTCTTGAATCCAAAGGGATCTTCTCCGAAGAGGGGCCGTGCTTTCTCTCGTGGAGTAGATCCGTAATGGATGAGCAAAGCTCTATCTCTAATGAGCTACTACTTTGCTAACCCTAACTAGGAGGAGGAGGTCTATATATAGTGTTAGCCCACGATGGGGTAAGTGAGAGGGGGGATACATGGGCCCTTGGCCCGTTCACTATGCGCAGACAGGCGCCGGATGTCTGGGCTGGGGGCGTATGTCCGGGCTGGGAGGCCGGATGTCCGGGCTGGCCTGGGTCTTCCAGTTGCATTCGGTGATGGAGAGGCCGGATTTCCGGGGCAGGGGCCGGATGTTCGAGACTTCGGGAGGAGCCGGATGTCTGGGGTGATGTCCGGATGTCCGGGCTGCGCTGGTCCTTTCCGGTGTTCTCTGGATAGCCGATGTAGCCGATGCCGGATTTCCGGGGCAAGGGCCGGATGTCCGGGCTGGGGCTGGATGTCCGGCCGCTGTAGCAGCTGGCTCTTCTTCATTCTCCTTCCTTCGCTTCCGCTCACGCTTGGCCTTGGTCCTTGGGCTCTCCATGGTATCCTCGGGTGTACCTGAGTATGCACAAGGTCCGCGCTTGAAGTAGCATCCATGTCTTACATGCGTAAAGGGAAGATTTGTAAAGGAGCGAGTTCACCTTAGGTCCAATGGTGTATGCTCGAGTGTACATGGGGATGATCATAGGATGCTCCGCATCATGTCCCCTCCCTTGGGGAAGATCTGACCTCGGATCGTGATCCTCATCACCATGGAAACGGTTGTTCTGGACGGACTTGTAGTTGGACGGAGTTGAAGACATTGCGCAATCCAAGTACTCCAAGGTGTCGCCGGAGTGGTATCCATGTAAGAAAAGCAAACACAAACAACACTCGAAAATACAATGGTTAGCGCATACAAAGTGTCCATTAAGGAAGTATGAGTCCGTGCGGCAAGAATGTTCATGACAAAACACACGAAGCTTAGCGAGATGATATGGAATGAGATGTAAAGCATTCATGGGAGCAAAAGCATTCATTGTGCACACAAATGTATTGTGAATGTGATCAATGCAACCACGGTGTAAAATGATGTCATAGAGAGACGGTTTATCAATAGAATGAATATGGCAATGGATGCTCAATATGAGTATGTGATCATGCAATTGATGATGGGCAATATGATCATGATGTATAAATATGTCATCAAGAAAGATCACAACAAATTTGCTAAGAAAGTGCACAAGCTCATATATCATGGATGACATGGGAATACAAGATGCAACAAGGCAATCATGATGTGAGTCAATCCATGCATAAGATGCAAATTTTTCATGTGTATGATATGTCCATCGAGCATGACATGTGTAAACACAATCAACAAATATGGAGGTGTTGGTGTACCAATGCTCGATGTCGTGGCATGAGTGGAGGTTCGAAGGTGCATACAATAAGTCCGAGCGCTCCTCAATGTGAAGGTCCATAGAGCCAATCTTCAATGTCGCTCCTTCGTTCGCGAGATGTATCATGTAGACAACAAGAAGGACACAACAATGAAAGAGTGACCCATCCAATATGCGTATTTGAGGATGGCTCAAAGGGAAGGAGTTCACCTTTATGAGAATGTCGAAAATGTTGGTGTCGCACATCGTGTATCTCTTCGCATGACCAAGTTGTTGCATAACGGCACCGCCTTGTGAATCCTCCAAAATGAAAGAACATGACAAACACTTGGAAAAACAAATGAGGTTAGCGGAAGTGCAAAACCTATCATTCGTGTGGTAAGATATCCAACAAGTGTATGCATCATGCTCATCATAAGAAAGCACAAGGGAGCATTTCATAGTATGGAGGCATATGATGCGAGAACAACCAAATACAATAGGCTCAATCAAATAAGCATGCATCACAAGTAATATGCCCAAATCTCCACGATCAATAAGCATAGCAAGTTGGCACTCAATACAAGGGTGATGCGATAAAGCAAGCAATCATAGTGATTAAGTCAAGCAAGCTAGTAGTGCGAAGATGCGACGTACTAGAGGTAATCATGGCAATCATGTCATGTGTGCAAATAGTGGGCATGAATAATTCACATGACATAGCATAAGCATGAAAGCAAGATATGAGGAAAGTATCATCATTGCATCGTCAAGAGGTCATATGGAAATAGCAATGGAACATCATGGCTCTCCCAACACAACAAGCATCAATAGCATGAGGCACATGATAAACATGGCAATAGCAACAAGGATCTCCAACAAGCATGCAAATACACATAGAAGTAGCATAACGGTGAATCATGGGTAGATGCAAGCAAGGGTCACAATTGCATGGAAAAACCATAGAAAGAGGCATAGCATGCAAAGTGAACACAACAAAATGGGCATAATGTAACAAGTGATATATAGCCCAAAGCCGTGTGAGAGCCAAGTAAAAGGAATGTGCGAAGTTGTTGCGCAAAGAGAATGGTGGTAAGGATAGTACACGGGATCACAAGTCATATTTGCTCTCAAGAGCTCATTTCGTCAACTCATGGGATTGTGAGGTTGACGAGTGTTCATAAGTACCTACACAAAACAAAGGCAAAGGGAAAATTGTGTGTGCGTGGTATATGTACACATCATCCATTATGATGTGCATGTGCTTGTGTCGGTTAGCACAAAATATCCAATGCTCAAATAAATGAGATGCATGATATAGAAACATGTCATCCATCATGATAGGTTTGTTGTTATGTATAGCGTAATGGAGACTAAAGTTGTGTAATGCATCATGGGAAATATCGAGAGCATTGTTATGCGTGGAATGCATATGGTGCAAGCAATTATGAGAATCATGCAAAGTATGGAATGCATCAAAATCTCCTAATATGTATGAGGAAACTATGGGGGTCTCCTCATGAGCATTAATGGAAACATCACATGGAGAATATTGACAACATCCAAAACAATGCATATTGGGAACAATGTGATCATGGCATGGCATAGTAGATGAATTGCGCAAATCATGTAAAGGAAGCGTGGCAATATCATCGCATGAAAACAAAAGCCAATGACCATCATCTTGTCATCTATGCCATAAGTGCAAATGTGATTTATTTTAGTGGGGCATGCATAGCTACTATGTTGAGATTGAAATGATGCAATATGGGATATCTCACTCATAGCATATGACAAGTTTAAAGGATTATCAAACATGACGTGACCAATAGAATTTTCACATGATATCATATGGAGCATAGCATCACAACTAGGCAACTCAACATGCTCATCATCATATTCATCATAAATAGGTAAGTCATGACATGAAGAAGTCGCACTAGCATGAAGCATGGGAATAGGTGGATCAACATCATGCAAGCAATCATTGGTGAGATAGTCCACTAGTGGGACAAGAGAAGCACCATCACCTATTTTACCTTTGGAGCATCGCTCATGTGTTGTAGGTGAGGTGTCGAAGACCAAGTCGTGGTCATTTTCATCTTGATGGAACCATGTTGGGGGTGCATCTTCTTCCACCATGGCCATCGTTGTCTCCATTGGAGGTAAGGACTCGTCGAGGATAGGCGTGTCATCATGTAGGAGACCTAGCACCAAAGAAGAAAACACACTCAAAGTAGAGGTTAAATCGTTAGAAATCATAGTGGCCTCACATGCCCTCTCAACTACCTCACTCACTAAGTGTTGTGGCTCACTCACTCACGGTATGATGCTCTCACTCATATGGTTGGTGGAGTCACTCAGATGGCTCTCAACCTCACATAGGATATGTGGCATGCTCTCATGTATGGGGCTAGTGGTGGTCACACTCATCCTCTCATAGGAAATGCACTCAATGTCATATATGGTGGGGTCACTCATGTCACTCATGGGGTGGTGGCTCTCCTCACATGGCAATTGGAGCATCTCTTCTGATAAAGGCGAGGGTCCCGATCTTTCGATGAGATGATAACTATCGATTTGGTGGAGACGACTTTGACGATCCGACTACAAACGTGCACGACGTTGCGCCTTAGCAATCGCTAAACCAATCTCCTGAGGTTACTGACGATGCTGGAAGCACGGTCAGCCTGACCACGAAGGTCTATTCCTGCAAGCAATCGAAGAACGAGCAAGAATATGATAAAGCAATCTGAATATTGCAAATAAATATGAAGTATTGATAATGGTGGGGATCCGGAAGCGGTGTTGGTCTGGTCGTTGGACACAAACGAAGTACACGAAGTTGCAATGGCTAACTTTTAACTAAACAAATCCCAAGCAAAAAGCTACTAGATGGATCTACTTATATAGGAGCAAGGGGTGGCGGCCAAGGAGGTGGGAGGACGTCCCAAGGCAGCCTAAAACTAACCCTAGGTCGTACAAGGCTCATGGGCCCAAGTGGAGGTGATGCAACACCTTTGGGCTTGTAGTTTGACTCGGATTCTGCTGCAACGTCAGATTGTTTCGTCCGTAACTCAACGCTCCGGACGAATTTGAAGGTGAATCCAATTGAGTTGGAAAGAGCACGAAATCTAGTTTCCAACAAAAAAATCACCCAATTCGGAGTCCGTATGCAAAAGTTGTTGGCGTTTTGAGTCAGGTATGTCTGTGCAGTCCGAATCTGAATCCAGAACGTGAGAGACTTGGACTCTATCTTCTCTTGGCCCAAAAGTGACGTGAGAGGACTTTTTGAACACAACCTAAACTTCTCCTTTTCCCTTATCTTCATATGTGGATTGTACAAATGTCCCATACACCTGCAATTAGACAAAACACAAAAGTGTGTGAAGTATTTTTGTTCTGGATAACACAAATAGATTATTGAATAGCTTGCATTAGAAATCACCTGACAAATATGCATGTATGCAATATTTTTGGTCGTATCCAAGGTAGTCATGTCCTCATCATCCTCCCCTTTTTAAAAACAAAGCCGTCCTCGGCGTTGCTTAATCTGAAATGTGGCTAACAAAAGAGACAAGGTGTACATGTTGTATATGTATATGTCATCCATTTTAACTTCCCTTGATTTTTGCACGTATGACACATGTATACATGAGTAACTTTCATAGTTCATAAAAACTAAAGCCAAAAAATTATCACAAGAAGTAGAAGGCATGAAAATATTACAACTCAGTTTGCACATATAAGTGAAGCTCTTATTCACTTCAAAAGATTGGCAATGTTCATCATTAAACCATCCTAACTTCGATGAATAAACCTTACTTGCATCAAATTTACATGCTACATCATGCTTAAATAAGCAAACATGCAATAAGTCATTGGACATAGAATCATCATCAAGATTAGAGGTCATATCAAAATGATTAAACATTGGTTCTCAAAATGGGTGCACTCAAAATTGTTGATATTTCAGTTGTTTGATCACATGACGCATTCATGACAGTAACAAGAGTCTCTAAAATAGGTGGTGTGCTCAAATCAACAGGTAACTCAACACATGATGCATTCAAGTTAACTAGGCATGCTTCATTCTCATGTGAAGTTATATCATCAATACCTTTACTGTTACCTCGCAAAGATGTAGCTGATGTAGGTACGGACGTTGACAATGTACCATACTCTTGAGATGATATCGCGCTCACAATCCGAGGTGGGGCTGCTCTAGTAGGTGCAATAGTGGAGTAACCAACCGGCGGTGGTGAGCATGAACTGGAATAGTAGTTGTTGTAGTCACCCAATGCATCCTGCATCTGTCTCTCAAAGGTACAAGCACGGACATACATACCAGTAATGCAACGAGGAATATACTGAAATCTTGCCTGAATATCATGGTTCAAACCATCAAAAAAACTATTCATTGTATCATCCTCAGATTCTTCTATGTCACAATGATGCATATAAGATTTGAACTCTTGGTAGTAAGCATGAACAGTGTTACTGCCTTGTTTTAATTGCTCCAATTTGCGACGCAATTCACGATGATAGTAAGGAGGAAAAAATTGTTGTCTCATTACAGCTTTCAAAACTTTCCAAGTTGTGGGTTGGTTATCAATGTTTTTCTTACAATGTACACTCCACCAAACATAAGCAAAACCAGTAAATGCTCTAATGGTAGCTCGTACTCTCTCAAGTTCAGAAAAATCATGGTGACTAAAAACTTGTTCTACTTCAAGCTCCCAAGCTAGATAAATAGCAGGATTAAATCTACCCTCAAATGATGGTAAAGAGATAACCTGACCATATGCTTGTGTGTGTTGTCCCAACTCTCGTGATGGTGAAGATGTGTCCGTCGTCCAAGAACTTCTATCTCTGGAACCTGTCATGATTAGTAGAAACAAGAACTGATAGAGGCAAAGGTGTCCCGATGTTTCGATGAGATGGTGGCTATCGTTTTCTGTGGGAGTCGACCTTGACGATCCGACTACGAACGTGCGAGACGTCGCGCCTTAGCAATCGCTAAACCAACTTCCGAGGGGTTATTGACCACGCCGGAGCACGATCAACCTGACCACGAGGGCCTGTTTCCTGCGAGCAAACGAAGAACAAGCAAGAAACTGAGATTGCAATCTGGATATTGCGAATATAAGATGAAAGCTTTATTGATCAAGGTGGGGTTCTGTGACGTCTTGGTCTGGTCGTTGGACACAAACGAAGTACGCAAAGTTGCAGCTATGGCGAACTTTTAATCTAAACAAAACCCAAAGTCTAAACGACGCCCTAAGGGCTGTATATATGGAGGAAGAGAGGGGAATTTCGTGGCCCTTGAGGGTGGGGTCCGAAACCAACGCTAACTCTTGTTTCCCCACACATACGGACTCTAAAAATAGCCTATACTTAAGTATTTCGAAATTACATGGGCCTGGCCCATTAATAAGGTGACGCAGCACCTAGAATAGCCTATGGACGAATATTATGAAGTGGCATCTTGTATATTTCGTCCATGGCTTCATGCACTCCTTATGGCGGCTTCAAAGTCCTGAAATCATCAATTGTAACTCCATTCTTGATCCCCTTGCGCATGCCATCAACTTCATGCGTGTTCTTGCTCCAATGTTCATCCTTCTCCAAGCTAGGCCCTTCATTTGAAAGCAAAACAAATGTATCCAATTTAGGCAGCATCATAATCTCATGAACATTAGAATCATTACCAAGAAACGAAAGTACCTGGTAATTTAATTGGCGTGCGCGAGCTCTAGTAATTGGTCCAGTATATGTAACAGTAGGGGCTGTGGGTGTAACAATGGTATTGATGTCCTCATCATCCTCCCCTTCTTGAAATGAAGTCGTCCTCGACGGAAGCTCATCTTCCTCACCCAAATAAGGCTTCAAATATGCAATATTAAAAGTGGGACTAACCCCAAAATCTGCAGGTAGCTCAAGTTTATATGCATTATCATTTATTTTCTCTAAAACCTTAAAAGGACCATCAGCACGTGGCATTAGCTTTGATTTGCGCAGATTAGGAAATCTATCTTTAAGCAAATGTAACCAAACAAGATCTCCAGGTGCAAACACAACATGTTTTCTACCCTTATCTCCAGCAAGTTTATATTTAGCATTCATACGCTCAATGTTTTCCTTAGTTAACTCATGCATTTTTAAAATCAATTCAGAACATTCTTTAGCATCAAAATTAACCTTCTCCGAAGATGGAAGAGGCAACAAATCAATAGGTGCACGAGGTAGGAAACCATACACAATTTCAAAAGGGCACATCTTAGTAGTAGAATGCAATGAACGATTATAAGCAAATTCAATATGAGGCAAGCATTCTTCCCACATTTTCTTGTTATTCTTCAAAACAGCCCTAAGCATAGTAGACAATGTTCTATTGACTACTTCAGTTTGTCCATCAGTTTGGGGGTGACAAGTAGTACTAAAAAGCAGCTTAGTCCCCAACTTAGCCCATAAACATCTCCAAAAGTGGCTAAGAAATTTAGTATCATGATCTGAGACAATAGTATTTGGCACACCATGTAAGCGAATAATTTCACGAAAGAACAAATCAGCAACATTAACAGCATCATCGCTTTGATGACATGGTATAAAGTGTGCCATTTTCGAGAACCTATTGATAGAGGCAAAGGTGTCCCGATGTTTCGATGAGATGGTGGCTATCGTTTTCTGTGGGAGTCGACCTTGACGATCCGACTACGAACGTGCGAGACGTCGCGCCTTAGCAATCGCTAAACCAACTTCCGAGGGGTTATTGACCACGCCGGAGCACGATCAACCTGACCACGAGGGCCTGTTTCCTGCGAGCAAACGAAGAACAAGCAAGAAACTGAGATTGCAATCTGGATATTGCGAATATAAGATGAAAGCTTTATTGATCAAGGTGGGGTTCTGTGACGTCTTGGTCTGGTCGTTGGACACAAACGAAGTACGCGAAGTTGCAGCTATGGCGAACTTTTAATCTAAACAAAACCCAAGTCTAAACGACGCCCTAAGGGCTGTATATATGGAGGAAGAGAGGGGAATTTCGTGGCCCTTGAGGGTGGGGTCCGAAACCAACCCTAACTCTTGTTTCCCCACACATACGGACTCTAAAAATAGCCTATACTTAAGTATTTCGAAATTACATGGGCCTGGCCCATTAATAAGGTGACGCAGCACCTAGAATAGCCTATGGACGAATATTATGAAGTGGCATCTTGTATATTTCGTCCAAGGCTTCATGCACTCCTTATGGCGGCTTCAAAGTCCTGAAATCATCACTTGTAACTCCGCTCTTGATCCCCTTGCGCATGCCATCAACTCCATTCGTGTTCTTGCTCCAATGTTCATCCTTCTCCAAGCTAGGACCTTCATTTGTAAGCAAAACAAATGTATCCAATTTAGGCAGCATCATAATCTCATGAACATTAGAATCATTACCAAGAAACGAAAGTACCTGGTAATTTAATTGGCGTGCGCGAGCTCTAGTAATTGGTCCAGTATATGTAACAGTAGGGGCTGTGGGTGTAACAATGGTATTGATGTCCTCATCATCCTCCCCTTCTTGAAATGAAGTCGTCCTCGACGGAAGCTCATCTTCCTCACCCAAATAAGGCTTCAAATCTGCAATGTTAAAAGTGGGACTAACCCCAAAATCTGCAGGTAGCTCAAGTTTATATGCATTATCATTTATTTTCTCTAAAACCTTAAAAGGACCATCAGCACGTGGCATTAGCTTTGATTTGCGCAGATTAGGAAATCTATCTTTAAGCAAATGTAACCAAACAAGATCTCCAGGTGCAAACACAACATGTTTTCTACCCTTATCTCCAGCAAGTTTATATTTAGCATTCATACGCTCAATGTTTTCCTTAGTTAACTCATGCATTTTTAAAATCAATTCAGAACATTCTTTAGCATCAAAATTAACCTTCTCCGAAGATGGAAGAGGCAACAAATCAATAGGTGCACGAGGTAGGAAACCATACACAATTTCAAAAGGGCACATCTTAGTAGTAGAATGCAATGAACGATTATAAGCAAATTCAATATGAGGCAAGCATTCTTCCCACATTTTCTTGTTATTCTTCAAAACAGCCCTAAGCATAGTAGACAATGTTCTATTGACTACTTCAGTTTGTCCATCAGTTTGGGGGTGACAAGTAGTACTAAAAAGCAGCTTAGTCCCCAACTTAGCCCATAAACATCTCCAAAAGTGGCTAAGAAATTTAGTATCATGATCTGAGACAATAGTATTTGGCACACCATGTAAGCGAATAATTTCACGAAAGAACAAATCAGCAACATTAACAGCATCATCGCTTTTATGACATGGTATAAAGTGTGCCATTTTCGAGAACCTATTGATAGAGGCAAAGGTGTCCCGATGTTTCGATGAGATGGTGGCTATCGTTTTCTGTGGGAGTCGACCTTGACGATCCGACTACGAACGTGCGAGACGTCGCGCCTTAGCAATCGCTAAACCAACTTCCGAGGGGTTATTGACCACGCCGGAGCACGATCAACCTGACCACGAGGGCCTGTTTCCTGCGAGCAAACGAAGAACAAGCAAGAAACTGAGATTGCAATCTGGATATTGCGAATATAAGATGAAAGCTTTATTGATCAAGGTGGGGTTCTGTGACGTCTTGGTCTGGTCGTTGGACACAAACGAAGTACGCGAAGTTGCAGCTATGGCGAACTTTTAATCTAAACAAAACCCAAGTCTAAACGACGCCCTAAGGGCTGTATATATGGAGGAAGAGAGGGGAATTTCGTGGCCCTTGAGGGTGGGGTCTGAAACCAACCCTAACTCTTGTTTCCCCACACATACGGACTCTAAAAATAGCCTATACTTAAGTATTTCGAAATTACATGGGCCTGGCCCATTAATAAGGTGACGCAGCACCTAGAATAGCCTATGGACGAATATTATGAAGTGGCATCTTGTATATTTCGTCCAAGGCTTCATGCACTCCTTATGGCGGCTTCAAAGTCCTGAAATCATCACTTGTAACTCCGCTCTTGATCCCCTTGCGCATGCCATCAACTCCATTCGTGTTCTTGCTCCAATGTTCATCCTTCTCCAAGCTAGGACCTTCATTTGTAAGCAAAACAAATGTATCCAATTTAGGCAGCATCATAATCTCATGAACATTAGAATCATTACCAAGAAACGAAAGTACCTGGTAATTTAATTGGCGTGCGCGAGCTCTAGTAATTGGTCCAGTATATGTAACAGTAGGGGCTGTGGGTGTAACAATGGTATTGATGTCCTCATCATCCTCCCCTTCTTGAAATGAAGTCGTCCTCGACGGAAGCTCATCTTCCTCACCCAAATAAGGCTTCAAATCTGCAATGTTAAAAGTGGGACTAACCCCAAAATCTGCAGGTAGCTCAAGTTTATATGCATTATCATTTATTTTCTCTAAAACCTTAAAAGGACCATCAGCACGTGGCATTAGCTTTGATTTGCGCAGATTAGGAAATCTATCTTTACGCAAATGTAACCAAACAAGATCTCCAGGTGCAAACACAACATGTTTTCTACCCTTATCTCCAGCAAGTTTATATTTAGCATTCATACGCTCAATGTTTTCCTTAGTTAACTCATGCATTTTTAAAATCAATTCAGAACGTTCTTTAGCATCAAAATTAACCTTCTCCGAAGATGGAAGAGGCAACAAATCAATAGGTGCACGAGGTAGGAAACCATACACAATTTCAAAAGGGCACATCTTAGTAGTAGAATGCAATGAACGATTATAAGCAAATTCAATATGAGGCAAGCATTCTTCCCACATTTTCTTGTTATTCTTCAAAACAGCCCTAAGCATAGTAGACAATGTTCTATTGACTACTTCAGTTTGTCCATCAGTTTGGGGGTGACAAGTAGTACTAAAAAGCAGCTTAGTCCCCAACTTAGCCCATAAACATCTCCAAAAGTGGCTAAGAAATTTAGTATCACGATCTGAAACAATAGTATTTGGCACACCATGTAAGCGAATAATTTCACGAAAGAACAAATCAGCAACATTAACAGCATCATCGCTTTTATGACATGGTATAAAGTGTGCCATTTTCGAGAACCTATCCACGACAACAAATATGCTATCCCTCCCCTTCTTTGTTCTAGGTAAACCTAAAACAAAGTCCATAGATATCTCCTCCCAAGGAACACTAGGTACAGGCAAAGGCATATATAAACCATGAGGATTGAGTCGTGACTTAGCTCTTTGACATGTAGTGCATCGAGCAACAAAACGCTCAACATCCCGTCTCATCTTTGGCCAAAAGAAATGTGTAGCAAGTATATCCTCCGTCTTCTTGACGCCAAAGTGTCCCATTAATCCTCCTCCATGCGCCTCCTGCAACAACAAAAGACGAACGGAGCTAGCTGGAATGCATAGCTTGTTAGCACGAAACACAAATCCATCGTTAAGAACGAACTTGTTCTAAGTTCTCCCTTCCTTACAATTCTGCAACACATCTTTAAATTCAGCATCATTAACATATTGATCCTTGATGGTCTCCAAACCAAATATTTTAAAGTCAAGTTGTGAAAGCATAGTATAACGACGAGACAAGGCATCAGCAATAACATTTTCTTTACCCTTCTTGTGTTTAATCACATAAGGGAAAGTCTCAATGAATTCAACCCATTTAGCATGTCGACGGTTCAGTTTTGCTTGACTTTTAATGTGTTTCAAAGATTCATGATCAGAATGTATAACAAATTCCTTGGGCCATAAATAATGTTGCCATGTTTCTAAGGTCCGAACAAGAGCATATAATTCTTTATCATAAGTAGAATAGTTCAGACTAGGCCCACTCAATTTTTCAGAAAAGTATGCAACAGGTTTTCCATCTTGTAATAACACACCCCCTAATCCAATTCCACTAGCATCACATTCAAGCTCAAAAGTCTTATTGAAATTAGGAAGTTGGAGTAAAGGAGCATGTGTTAACTTATCTTTCAATACCGTGAAGGCTTCTTCCTGTGCGGTACCCCAAACAAAAGGTACATCCTTCTTTGTAAGCTCGTTGAGAGGTGCAGCAATGGTGCTGAAATCTCTCACAAAACGCCTATAGAAACCAGCGAGGCCAAGGAAACTCCTCACTTGTGTGACCGTTTTGGGCTGCGGCCAACTCTCAATAGCTTCAATCTTGGCTTTATCAACTTCAATTCCCTGTGGAGTAACAACATAGCCAAGAAAAGATACTCGGTCGGTGCAAAAGGTGCACTTTCCAAGGTTACCAAACAAACGTGCATCACGTAGAGCAATAAAAACAGCACGTAAATGTTCCAAATGGTCCTCCAAAGATTTGCTATAAATCAATATGTCATCAAAGTAAACTACCACAAAAAGTCCAATGAAGGCACGTAAAACTTCGTTCATTAACCTCATGAAAGTACTAGGTGCATTAGTTAACCCAAAAGGCATGACTAACCACTCATATAATCCAAACTTAGTTTTAAATGCTGTTTTCCATTCATCTCCCAATTTCATACGAATTTGATGGTAACCACTACGCAAATCAACTTTGGAGAATATTGTAGAGCCACTCAATTCATCAAGCATATCATCTAGCCTAGGAATAGGATGACGATAACGAATAGTAATATTATTAATGCCTCTACAATCAACGCACATACGCGACGTACCATCCTTTTTCGGCACTAAAATGATAGGAACAGCACAAGGACTAAGGGATTCGCGTATATAACCTTTGTCGAGCAGTTCTTGTACTTGACGCATAATCTCCTTCGTCTCCTCTGGATTGGTACGGTATGGTGCACGGTTGGGTAATGATGCACCGGGAATTAAGTCAATTTGATGCTCAATCCCGCGAATAGGTGGTAATCCCGGTGGCACGTCTTGTGGAAAGACGTCGGCGAACTCCTGCAAAATGTTAGTGACAGCAGGAGGCAAAGAGGAAGGCGCGTCCTCGAATGAAAATAATGCCTCTTTGCACACAAAAGCATAGCAAACAGATTTGCTAAAATCTAGATCATCAATATCAGATTTGGTGGCAAGTAAACATGCACTTTTCAATTTAATTTCAGAAGCAACACTAGATTGTTTATTATTATTAGGCTGCATTTGTTGCTCAAATTCTTTTGCCACAATCTGATTTTCACTCTTAGTTTTCTCCTGTTTTGCTTTATTAGCTCTATTAATATCATCTTTCAAAATGGAATCAGGAGTCATAGGAAGCAAAGTAATATTTTTATCCTTATGAACAAGAGTATACTGATTGTTTCTACCATGGTGAATAGAATTTTTATCAAATTGCCATGGTCTACCAAGTAATAAGGAACATGCTTGCATAGGTACCACATCACAATCAACATAATCAGCATATGTAGAGATACTAAAATGCACACGAACAGTACGTGTTACCTTAACCTTGCCGCTGTTGTTGAACCATTGGATGTAGTAAGGATGTGGATGTGGTCTTGTGGTGAGAGATAGCTTCTCCACCATCTCGATGCTAGCCAAGTTGTTGCAACTCCCTCCATCTATGATCACGCGAACAGAACGTTCCTTCACAACTCCCTTTGTATGGAACAAATTATGCCTCTGATTTTGCTCAGCTTGTGTAACCTGCACACTCAAAACACGTTGAGCAACTAAACATTCATACCTGTCAGCATCTTCAGGAGCCATGTATTGCGTCTCATGATCAGAATCGTCTCCACCGTGTTCGTCACGTGTAATAAGAGCCAAAGTCTCCTCATCATAGTCACTAGCGGACTCATACCCACCATCCTCAGTAACAATCATCACACGCTTAGATGGGCATTCTCTCGCATAATGACCTCCACCCTTGCAACGTCGACAAATAATATCATGTGTTTGCCCTGTTGATGCCATGGATGAAGAAGAGCTCTTTGCAGGCCCAGAAGGTGTGCTCTTGGCAGATAGTGGTGATTGTGCCTGCTTTATTGTATCACGGTTGGAGGTGGCAGCCGACGGAGGCGCCGGTGAAGCAGAACGTGTGGAAGTAGATGATGCACGTGGTGTCCATGAAGAAGGTCGACCTGCAGAAAAGTTAGTCCGCGCCAATGCCTGTCGATCCTGCATTTCACGTTCAGCTTTACAAGCAAGATGGAATAAACGAGTGATATTAGTATACTCCTTATACTCTAGAATCGTCTGAATCTCTCTATTTAATCCACCCATAAAACGTGCAAGCATAGCTTCATTCTCCTCAACAATACCACATCTAATCATGCCAGTTTGTAATTCCTGATAATATTCTTCTACAGAATTTTTTCCCTGTCTTAAGCGCTGCAATTTTTGAAGTAATTCACGTTGATAATATGGTGGAACCCAACGAGTACGCATAGCAGTTTTCAAAGCAGCCCAAGTAGCAGGAATGGGATATAATCTACAATGCTCAGACCACCAAACACATGCAAAACTAGTGAATGCACAAACAGCAGCAGGAACACGTCTCTCCTCGGGATATTGTAAACATGTAAATCGTTGTTCAGTTTCTAACTCCCAAGTAAGATATATATCAGGAACATATCTACCCTCAAATGGTGGAATATTCAATTTTAGTTTAGGGAGATGGTCATGATCTCGTACCTGAGGGTGAGCCCTACCATTGCCAATATTTGCATGTGGACGACCTGATGGTTGCTGTGCTGGTGGTGGCACGTAGTTCTGATTTTGATCAACCTCATCCTCGTAATCGCCAGCAAAATCATCCTCCTCCGCATCAGCAGCAGGAGCCACAGAAGTAGCAACAGCAGCACCAACAGTTTGGCCAGGTGCAAGAGGGAGACGGCTTGCTCGGCGGAGGGCTGTTTCACGATGTGTAGGTAGTCGTCGTTGTTGTTGTTGTAGAGGTGCGTTAGGTGCAGCCGGTGGTGGTGGTGGAAGACGCGCGAGTAATTCATTAAACCTGTCATCGAGCTTTGTTTCGAACGTCTTCTCCATGTCATCTATCTTCTCCATGGCCTCTTCAAATCTGTTTAGCACATCCTGCACCTGTCCATTCATCATTTGCTGAAATTTATCATGCAACTCCTGATTCGTCATGTTCTCCCAGTCAGTCTCGTCGGCTTGTGATCCTGCCATGGTTAGCAACAATAGAAAACACACAAGAATATGATCCTACAGAATACTAACAAGAGGTGGTGGTGGCGGGTGTCACAAATCCGTCAAGCAAATCTCAAATTCTTACCAGTTCTTACCCAGCAGCAGGCGGTGATCGGCAACCGTTGTAGTCAAAACTCTCAAAAGCTTGGATAGAGCGATTGCCAGGGAGAGTCAAACACACGACGTAGAGGTATGTGGAGCTGGGAAGGCTTATAGTATGGTAGCAAAAAGGGTCAGCAATAATCAATTCAGAGATGCAAAGTTGAATAAACGCTCAACGACGGTACTGTGCTGGTCCTAGGCTAGACCGTGCTAGAGACGCGAGCCTAGAACACTAACAAAATCACGGCGCTGCACGTAAATAAGGGAAAAGCACACTCTGGAACTTTTTTTTTTCGCTTTTTTTTTTTTGCGCTCCTCTTTTTTTTTTTTTTTTGCGCTCCTCTTTTTTTTTTTTGCGCTCCTCTTTTTTTTTTGCGCTCCTTTTTTTTTTTGCGAAAAAATTACTATAATGGCGAGTGTCTCAAAACTCTTCCCTCGTCAAACTGATAGGATGGGCACGAAAAAATTTTTTTCCCACTTTTTTTTCGGAAATCAGGGCAGCGACGACGAAAAAGTGCGACAAAAAATCACTATGATGGCACGTGGCTCAAAAGACTCAGAAAAGCCGAAAAATAGGATAGGGAAAAAAAAATTTTGCCCGAGAAAATTTTGGCCTAAAAACTGCCCGGGGGTCTCCAGACTCTTTTTTTTTCCGAGACCTACGCAGGCAAGGAAACACGAATCGGAATTGAGATTGATCTCAAGAACAAACCTAATATGAGAAGAACTCGGATTGGTGGTGGATATATGGTTGTGGTATATGGCAGCGGTGGTGGTATATGGATATAGATTGGTGGTGGTATATGGATATGGATTGGTGGTGGTATATGGATACGGATTCAGAGCGGTGGCGGATAAGCAATGGTGGTAGATGGGCGATGATGATGGTGCGGCGGCGGCGTGACAACTTATGACCAGAACTCGAAACTCTAAAAGACTAGACTCTAAGACCAGCAACTTGACACGACGATGCAACCGCAAATTCAACAAAGCAAAAACCCTAAAAAGATTATGCAAAGGCTCAGATTGGTTCGGATATGATGAACTAACCCTAATTTTTTTTTGTGTGTGGCTTTTTCGTGGACTGTAGGTATGAAGAACAGACTCGATCTAATCTACGAAAAACTGTAAAATCTCACCGAGCAACCTGGAAATCTGATACCACTTGATAGAGGCAAAGGTGTCCCGATGTTTCGATGAGATGGTGGCTATCGTTTTCTGTGGGAGTCGACCTTGACGATCCGACTACGAACGTGCGAGACGTCGCGCCTTAGCAATCGCTAAACCAACTTCCGAGGGGTTATTGACCACGCCGGAGCACGATCAACCTGACCACGAGGGCCTGTTTCCTGCGAGCAAACGAAGAACAAGCAAGAAACTGAGATTGCAATCTGGATATTGCGAATATAAGATGAAAGCTTTATTGATCAAGGTGGGGTTCTGTGACGTCTTGGTCTGGTCGTTGGACACAAACGAAGTACGCGAAGTTGCAGCTATGGCGAACTTTTAATCTAAACAAAACCCAAGTCTAAACGACGCCCTAAGGGCTGTATATATGGAGGAAGAGAGGGGAATTTCGTGGCCCTTGAGGGTGGGGTCCGAAACCAACCCTAACTCTTGTTTCCCCACACATACGGACTCTAAAAATAGCCTATACTTAAGTATTTCGAAATTACATGGACCTGGCCCATTAATAAGGTGACGCAGCACCTAGAATAGCCTATGGACGAATATTATGAAGTGGCATCTTGTATATTTCGTCCAAGGCTTCATGCACTCCTTATGGCGGCTTCAAAGTCCTGAAATCATCACTTGTAACTCCGCTCTTGATCCCCTTGCGCATGCCATCAACTCCATTCGTGTTCTTGCTCCAATGTTCATCCTTCTCCAAGCTAGGACCTTCATTTGTAAGCAAAACAAATGTATCCAATTTAGGCAGCATCATAATCTCATGAACATTAGAATCATTACCAAGAAACGAAAGTACCTGGTAATTTAATTGGCGTGCGCGAGCTCTAGTAATTGGTCCAGTATATGTAACAGTAGGGGCTGTGGGTGTAACAATGGTATTGATGTCCTCATCACCTATCCACGACAACAAATATGCTATCCCTCCCCTTCTTTGTTCTAGGTAAACCTAAAACAAAGTCCATAGATATATCCTCCCAAGGAACACCAGGTACAGGCAAAGGCATATATAAACCATGAGGATTGAGTCGTGACTTAGCTCTTTGACATGTAGTGCAGCGAGCAACAAAACGCTCAACATCCCGTCTCATCTTTGGCCAAAAGAAATGTGTAGCAAGTATATCCTCCGTCTTCTTGACACCAAAGTGTCCCATTAATCCTCCTCCATGCGCCTCCTGCAATAACAAAAGACGAACGGAGCTAGCTGGAATGCATAGCTTGTTAGCACGAAACACAAATCCATCGTTAAGAACGAACTTGTTCCAAGTTCTCCCTTCCTTACAATTCTGCAATACATCTTTAAATTCAGCATCATTAACATATTGATCCTTGATGGTCTCCAAACCAAATATTTTAAAGTCAAGTTGTGAAAGCATAGTATAACGACGAGACAAGGCATCAGCAATAACATTTTCTTTACCCTTCTTGTGTTTAATCACATAAGGGAAAGTCTCAATGAATTCAACCCATTTAGCATGTCGACGGTTCAGTTTTGCTTGACTTTTAATGTGTTTCAAAGATTCATGATCAGAATGTATAACAAATTCCTTGGGCCATAAATAATGTTGCCATGTTTCTAAAGTCCGAACAAGAGCATATAATTCTTTATCATAAGTAGAATAGTTCAGACTAGGCCCACTCAATTTTTCAGAAAAGTATGCAACAGGTTTTCCATCTTGTAATAACACACCTCCTAATCCAATGCCACTAGCATCACATTCAAGCTCAAAAGTCTTATTGAAATTAGGAAGTTGGAGTAAAGGAGCATGTGTCAACTTATCTTTCAATACCGTGAAGGCTTCTTCCTGTGCGGTACCCCAAACAAAAGGTACATCCTTCTTTGTAAGCTCGTTGAGAGGTGCAGCAATGGTGCTGAAATCTCTCACAAAACGCCTATAAAAACCAGCGAGGCCAAGGAAACTCCTCACTTGTGTGACCGTTTTGGGCTGCGGCCAACTCTCAATAGCTTCAATCTTGGCTTTATCAACTTCAATTCCCTGTGGAGTAACAACATAGCCAAGAAAAGATACTCGGTCGGTGCAAAAGGTGCACTTTCCAAGGTTACCAAACAAACGTGCATCACGTAGAGCAATAAAAATAGCACGTAAATGTTCCAAATGTTCCTCCAAAGATTTGCTATAAATCAATATGTCATCAAAGTAAACTACCACAAATTGTCCAATGAAAGCACGTAAAACTTCATTCATTAACCTCATGAAAGTACTAGGTGCATTAGTTAACCCAAAAGGCATGACTAACCACTCATATAATCCAAACTTAGTTTTAAATGCTGTTTTCCATTCATCTCCCAATTTCATACGAATTTGATGGTAACCACTACGCAAATCAACTTTGGAGAATATTGTAGAGCCACTCAATTCATCAAGCATATCATCTAGCCTAGGAATAGGATGACGATAACGAATAGTAATATTATTAATGCCTCTACAATCAACGCACATACGCGACGTACCATCCTTTTTCGGCACTAAAATGATAGGAACAGCACAAGGACTAAGGGATTCGCGTATATAACCTTTGTCGAGCAGTTCTTGTACTTGACGCATAATCTCCTTCGTCTCCTCTGGATTGGTACGGTATGGTGCCCGGTTGGGTAATGATGCACCGGGAATTAAGTCAATTTGATGCTCAATCCCGCGAATAGGTGGTAATCCCGGTGGCACGTCTTGTGGAAAGACGTCGGCGAACTCCTGCAAAATGTTAGTGACAGCAGGAGGCAAAGAGGAAGGCACGTCCTCGAATGAAAATAATGCCTCTTTGCACACAAAAGCATAGCAAACAGATTTGCTAAAATCTAGATCATCAATATCAGATTTGGTGGCAAGTAAACATGCACTTTTCAATTTAATTTCAGAAGCAACACTAGATTGTTTATTATTATTAGGCTGCATTTGTTGCTCAAATTATTTTGCCACAATCTGATTTTCACTCTTAGTTTTCTCCTGTTTTGCTTTATTAGCTCTATTAATATCATCTTTCAAAATGGAATCAGGAGTCATAGGAAGCAAAGTAATATTTTTATCCTTATGAACAAGAGTATACTGATTGTTTCTACCATGGTGAATAGAATTTTTATCAAATTGCCATGGTCTACCAAGTAATAAGGAACATGCTTGCATCGGTACCACGTCACAATCAACATAATCAGCATATGTAGAGATACTAAAATGCACAGGAACAGTACGTGTTACCTTAACCTTGCCGCTGTTGTTGAACCATTGGATGTAGTAAGGATGTGGATGTGGTCTTGTGGTGAGAGATAGCTTCTCCACCATCTCGATGCTAGCCAAGTTGTTGCAACTCCCTCCATCTATGATCACGCGAACAGAACGTTCCTTCACAACTCCCTTTGTATGGAACAAATTATGCCTCTGATTTTGCTCAGCTTGTGTAACCTGCACACTCAAAACACGTTGAGCAACTAAACATTCATACCTGTCAGCATCTTCAGGAGCCATGTATTGCGTCTCATGATCAGAATCGTCTCCACCGTGTTCGTCACGTGTAATAAGAGCCAAAGTCTCCTCATCATAGTCACTAGCGGACTCATACCCACCATCCTCAGTAACAATCATCACACGCTTAGATGGGCATTCTCTCGCATAATGACCTCCACCCTTGCAACGTCGACAAATAATATCATGTGTTTGCCCTGTTGATGCCATGGATGAAGAAGAGCTCTTTGCAGGCCCAGAAGGTGTGCTCTTGGCAGATAGTGGTGATTGTGCCTGCTTTATTGTATCACGGTTGGAGGTGGCAGCCGACGGAGGCGCCGGTGAAGCAGAATGTGTGGAAGTAGATGATGCACGTGGTGTCCATGAAGAAGGTCGACCTGCAGAAAAGTTAGTCCGCGCCAATGCCTGTCGATCCTGCACTTCACGTTCAGCTTTACAAGCAAGATGGAATAAACGAGTGATATTGGTATACTCCTTATACTCTAGAATCGTCTGAATCTCTCTATTTAAACCACGCATAAAACGTGCAAGCATAGCTTCATTGTCCTCAACAATACCACATCTAATCATGCCAGTTTGTAATTCCTGATAATATTCTTCTACAGAATTTTTGCCCTGTCTTAAGCGCTGCAATTTTTGAAGTAATTCACGTTGATAATATGGTGGAACCCAACGAGTACGCATAGCAGTTTTCAAAGCAGCCCAAGTAGCAGGAATGGGATATAATCTACAATGCTCAGACCACCAAACACATGCAAAACTAGTGAATGCACAAACAGCAGCAGGAACACGTCTCTCCTCGGGATATTGTAAACATGTAAATCGTTGTTCAGTTTCTAACTCCCAAGTAAGATATATATCAGGAACATATCTACCCTCAAATGGTGGAATATTCAATTTTAGTTTAGGGAGATGGTCATGATCTCGTACCTGAGGGTGAGCCCTACCATTGCCATTATTTGCATGTGGACGACCTGATGGTTGCTGTGCTGGTGGTGGCACATAGTTCTGATTTTGATCAACCTCATCCTCGTAATCGCCAGCAAAATCATCCTCCTCCGCATCAGCAGCAGGAGCCACAGAAGTAGCAACAGCAGCACCAACAGTTTGGCCAGGTGCAAGAGGGAGACGGCTCGCTCGGCGGAGGGCTGTTTCACGATGTGTAGGTAGTCGTCGTTGTTGTTGTTGTAGAGGTGCGTTAGGTGCAGCCGGTGGTGGTGGTGGAAGACGCGCGAGCAATTCATTACACCTGTCATCGAGCTTTGTTTCGAACGTCTTCTCCATGTCATCTATCTTCTCCATGGCCTCTTCAAATCTGTTTAGCACATCCTGCACCTGTCCATTCATCATTTGCTGAAATTTATCATGCAACTCCTGATTCGTCATGTTCTCCCAGTCAGTCTCGTCGGCTTGTGATCCTGCCATGGTTAGCAACAATAGAAAACACACAAGAATATGATCCTACAGAATACTAACAAGAGGTGGTGGTGGCGGGTGTCACAAATCCGTCAAGCAAATCTCAAATTCTTACCAGTTCTTACCCAGCAGCAGGCGGTGATCGGCAACCGTTGTAGTCAAAACTCTCAAAAGCTTGGATAGAGCGATTGCCAGGGAGAGTCAAACGCACGACGTAGAGGTATGTGGAGCTGGGAAGGCTTATAGTATGGTAGCAAAAAGGGTCAGCAATAATCAATTCAGAGATGCAAAGTTGAATAAACGCTCAACGACGGTACTGTGCTGGTCCTAGGCTAGACCGTGCTAGAGACGCGAGCCTAGAACACTAACAAAATCACGGCGCTGCACGTAAATAAGGGAAAAGCACACTCTGGAACTTTTTTTTTCGCTTTTTTTTGCGCTCCTCTTTTGGTTTTTTGCGCTCCTCTTTTTTTCCTTTTTTTTGCGAAAAATTACTATAATGGCGAGTGTCTCAAAACTCTTCCCTCGTCAAACTGATAGGATGGGCACGAAAATTTTTTTTCCACTTTTTTTTTCGGAAATCAGGGCAGCGACGACGAAAAAGTGCGACAAAAAATCACTATGATGGCACGTGGCTCAAAAGACTCAGAAAAGCCTAAAAATATGATAGAGGCAAAGGTGTCCCGATGTTTCGATGAGATGGTGGCTATCGTTTTCTGTGGGAGTCGACCTTGACGATCTGACTACGAACGTGCGAGACGTCGCGCCTTAGCAATCGCTAAACCAACTTCCGAGGGGTTATTGACCACGCCGGAGCACGATCAACCTGACCACGAGGGCCTGTTTCCTGCGAGCAAACGAAGAACAAGCAAGAAGCTGAGATTGCAATCTGGATATTGCGAATATAAGATGAAAGCTTTATCTATCAAGGTGGGGTTCTGTGACGTCTTGGTCTGGTCGTTGGACACAAACGAAGTACGCGAAGTTGCAGCTATGGCGAACTTTTAATCTAAACAAAACCCAAGTCTAAATGACGCCCTAAGGGCTGTATATATGGAGGAAGAGAGGGGAATTTCGTGGCCCTTGAGGGTGGGGTCCGAAACCAACCCTAACTCTTGTTTCCCCACACATACGGACTCTAAAAATAGCCTATACTTAAGTATTTCGAAATTACATGGGCCTGGCCCATTAATAAGGTGACACAGCACCTAGAATAGCCTATGGACGAATATTATGAAGTGGCATCTTGTATATTTCGTCCAAGGCTTCATGCACTCCTTATGGCGGCTTCAAAGTCCTGAAATCATCACTTGTAACTCCGTTCTTGATCCCCTTGCGCATGCCATCAACTCCATTCGTGTTCTTGCTCCAATGTTCATCCTTCTCCAAGCTAGGACCTTCATTTGTAAGCAAAACAAATGTATCCAATTTAGGCAGCATCATAATCTCATGAACATTAGAATCATTACCAAGAAACGAAAGTACCTGGTAATTTAATTGGCGTGCGCGAGCTCTAGTAATTGGTCCAGTATATGTAACAGTAGGGGCTGTGGGTGTAACAATGGTATTGATGTCCTCATCATCCTCCCCTTCTTGAAATGAAGTCGTCCTCGACGGAAGCTCATCTTCCTCACCCAAATAAGGCTTCAAATCTGCAATGTTAAAAGTGGGACTAACCCCAAAATCTGCAGGTAGCTCAAGTTTATATGCATTATCATTTATTTTCTCTAAAACCTTAAAAGGACCATCAGCACGTGGCATTAGCTTTGATTTGCGCAGATTAGGAAATCTATCTTTACGCAAATGTAACCAAACAAGATCTCCAGGTGCAAACACAACATGTTTTCTACCCTTATCTCCAGCAAGTTTATATTTAGCATTCATACGCTCAATGTTTTCCTTAGTTAACTCATGCATTTTTAAAATCAATTCAGAACGTTCTTTAGCATCAAAATTAACCTTCTCCGAAGATGGAAGAGGCAACAAATCAATAGGTGCACGAGGTAGGAAACCATACACAATTTCAAAAGGGCACATCTTAGTAGTAGAATGCAATGAACGATTATAAGCAAATTCAATATGAGGCAAGCATTCTTCCCACATTTTCTTGTTATTCTTCAAAACAGCCCTAAGCATAGTAGACAATGTTCTATTGACTACTTCAGTTTGTCCATCAGTTTGGGGGTGACAAGTAGTACTAAAAAGCAGCTTAGTCCCCAACTTAGCCCATAAACATCTCCAAAAGTGGCTAAGAAATTTAGTATCACGATCTGAAACAATAGTATTTGGCACACCATGTAAGCGAATAATTTCACGAAAGAACAAATCAGCAACATTAACAGCATCATCGCTTTTATGACATGGTATAAAGTGTGCCATTTTCGAGAACCTATCCACGACAACAAATATGCTATCCCTCCCCTTCTTTGTTCGAGGTAAACCTAAAACAAAGTCCATAGATATATCCTCCCAAGGAACACTAGGTACAGGCAAAGGCATATATAAACCATGAGGATTGAGTCGTGACTTAGCTCTTTGACATGTAGTGCAGCGAGCAACAAAACGCTCAACATCCCGTCTCATCTTTGGCCAAAAGAAATGTGTAGCAAGTATATCCTCCGTCTTCTTGACGCCAAAGTGTCCCATTAATCCTCCTCCATGCGCCTCCTGCAATAACAAAAGACGAACGGAGCTAGCTGGAATGCATAGCTTGTTAGCACGAAACACAAATCCATCGTTAAGAACGAACTTGTTCCAAGTTCTCCCTTCCTTACAATTCTGCAATACATCTTTAAATTCAGCATCATTAACATATTGATCCTTGATGGTCTCCAAACCAAATATTTTAAAGTCAAGTTGTGAAAGCATAGTATAACGACGAGACAAGGCATCAGCAATAACATTTTCTTTACCCTTCTTGTGTTTAATGACATAAGGGAAAGTCTCAATGAATTCAACCCATTTAGCATGTCTACGGTTCAGTTTTGCTTGACTTTTAATGTGTTTCAAAGATTCATGATCAGAATGTATAACAAATTCCTTGGGCCACAAATAATGTTGCCATGTTTCTAAGGTCCGAACAAGAGCATATAATTCTTTATCATAAGTAGAATAGTTCAGACTAGGCCCACTCAATTTTTCAGAAAAGTATGCAACAGGTTTTCCATCTTGTAATAACACACCCCCTAATCCAATTCCACTAGCATCACATTCAAGCTCAAAAGTCTTATTGAAATTAGGAAGTTGGAGTAAAGGAGCATGTGTTAACTTATCTTTCAATACCGTGAAGGCTTCTTCCTGTGCGGTACCCCAAACAAAAGGTACATCCTTCTTTGTAAGCTCGTTGAGAGGTGCAGCAATGGTGCTGAAATCTCTCACAAAACGCCTATAGAAACCAGCGAGGCCAAGGAAACTCCTCACTTGTGTGACCGTTTTGGGCTGCGGCCAACTCTCAATAGCTTCAATCTTGGCTTTATCAACTTCAATTCCCTGTGGAGTAACAACATAGCCAAGAAAAGATACTCGGTCGGTGCAAAAGGTGCACTTTCCAAGGTTACCAAACAAACGTGCATCACGTAGAGCAATAAAAACAGCACGTAAATGTTCCAAATGGTCCTCCAAAGATTTGCTATAAATCAATATGTCATCAAAGTAAACTACCACAAAACGTCCAATGAAGGCACGTAAAACTTCGTTCATTAACCTCATGAAAGTACTAGGTGCATTAGTTAACCCAAAAGGCATGACTAACCACTCATATAATCCAAACTTAGTTTTAAATGCTGTTTTCCATTCATCTCCCAATTTCATACGAATTTGATGGTAACCACTACGCAAATCAACTTTGGAGAATATTGTAGAGCCACTCAATTCATCAAGCATATCATCTAGCCTAGGAATAGGATGACGATAACGAATAGTAATATTATTAATGCCTCTACAATCAACGCACATACGCGACGTACCATCCTTTTTCGGCACTAAAATGATAGGAACAGCACAAGGACTAAGGGATTCGCGTATATAACCTTTGTCGAGCAGTTCTTGTACTTGACGCATAATCTCCTTCGTCTCCTCTGGATTGGTACGGTATGGTGCACGGTTGGGTAATGATGCACCGGGAATTAAGTCAATTTGATGCTCAATCCCGCGAATAGGTGGTAATCCCGGTGGCACGTCTTGTGGAAAGACGTCGGCGAACTCCTGCAAAATGTTAGTGACAGCAGGAGGCAAAGAGGAAGGCGCGTCCTCGAATGAAAATAATGCCTCTTTGCACACAAAAGCATAGCAAACAGATTTGCTAAAATCTAGATCATCAATATCAGATTTGGTGGCAAGTAAACATGCACTTTTCAATTTAATTTCAGAAGCAACACTAGATTGTTTATTATTATTAGGCTGCATTTGTTGCTCAAATTCTTTTGCCACAATCTGATTTTCACTCTTAGTTTTCTCCTGTTTTGCTTTATTAGCTCTATTAATATCATCTTTCAAAATGGAATCAGGAGTCATAGGAAGCAAAGTAATATTTTTATCCTTATGAACAAGAGTATACTGATTGTTTCTACCATGGTGAATAGAATTTTTATCAAATTGCCATGGTCTACCAAGTAATAAGGAACATGCTTGCATAGGTACCACATCACAATCAACATAATCAGCATATGTAGAGATACTAAAATGCACACGAACAGTACGTGTTACCTTAACCTTGCCGCTGTTGTTGAACCATTGGATGTAGTAAGGATGTGGATGTGGTCTTGTGGTGAGAGATAGCTTCTCCACCATCTCGATGCTAGCCAAGTTGTTGCAACTCCCTCCATCTATGATCACGCGAACAGAACGTTCCTTCACAACTCCCTTTGTATGGAACAAATTATGCCTCTGATTTTGCTCAGCTTGTGTAACCTGCACACTCAAAACACGTTGAGCAACTAAACATTCATACCTGTCAGCATCTTCAGGAGCCATGTATTGCGTCTCATGATCAGAATCGTCTCCACCGTGTTCGTCACGTGTAATAAGAGCCAAAGTCTCCTCATCATAGTCACTAGCGGACTCATACCCACCATCCTCAGTAACAATCATCACACGCTTAGATGGGCATTCTCTCGCATAATGACCTCCACCCTTGCAACGTCGACAAATAATATCATGTGTCTGCCCTGTTGATGCCATGGATGAAGAAGAGCTCTTTGCAGGCCCAGAAGGTGTGCTCTTGGCAGATAGTGGTGATTGTGCCTGCTTTATTGTATCACGGTTGGAGGTGGCAGCCGACGGAGGCGCCGGTGAAGCAGAACGTGTGGAAGTAGATGATGCACGTGGTGTCCATGAAGAAGGTCGACCTGCAGAAAAGTTAGTCCGCGCCAATGCCTGTCGATCCTGCACTTCACGTTCAGCTTTACAAGCAAGATGGAATAAACGAGTGATATTAGTATACTCCTTATACTCTAGAATCGTCTGAATCTCTCTATTTAATCCACCCATAAAACGTGCAAGCATAGCTTCATTCTCCTCAACAATACCACATCTAATCATGCCAGTTTGTAATTCCTGATAATATTCTTCTACAGAATTTTTTCCCTGTCTTAAGCGCTGCAATTTTTGAAGTAATTCACGTTGATAATATGGTGGAACCCAACAAGTACGCATAGCAGTTTTCAAAGCAGCCCAAGTAGCAGGAATGGGATATAATCTACAATGCTCAGACCACCAAACACATGCAAAACTAGTGAATGCACAAACAGCAGCAGGAACACGTCTCTCCTCGGGATATTGTAAACATGTAAATCGTTGTTCAGTTTCTAACTCCCAAGTAAGATATATATCAGGAACATATCTACCCTCAAATGGTGGAATATTCAATTTTAGTTTAGGGAGATGGTCATGATCTCGTACCTGAGGGTGAGCCCTACCATTGCCATTATTTGCATGTGGACGACCTGATGGTTGCTGTGCTGGTGGTGGCACGTAGTTCTGATTTTGATCAACCTCATCCTCGTAATCGCCAGCAAAATCATCCTCCTCCGCATCAGCAGCAGGAGCCACAGAAGTAGCAACAGCAGCACCAACAGTTTGGCCAGGTGCAAGAGGGAGACGGCTCGCTCGGCGGAGGGCTGTTTCACGATGTGTAGGTAGTCGTCGTTGTTGTTGTTGTAGAGGTGCGTTAGGTGCAGCCGGTGGTGGTGGTGGAAGACGCGCGAGCAATTCATTAAACCTGTCATCGAGCTTTGTTTCGAACGTCTTCTCCATGTCATCTATCTTCTCCATGGCCTCTTCAAATCTGCTTAGCACATCCTGCACCTGTCCATTCATCATTTGCTGAAATTTATCATGCAACTCCTGATTCGTCATGTTCTCCCAGTCAGTCTCGTCGGCTTGTGATCCTGCCATGGTTAGCAACAATAGAAAACACACAAGAATATGATCCTACAGAATACTAACAAGAGGTGGTGGTGGCGGGTGTCACAAATCCGTCAAGCAAATCTCAAATTCTTACCAGTTCTTACCCAGCAGCAGGCGGTGATCGGCAACCGTTGTAGTCAAAACTCTCAAAAGCTTGGATAGAGCGATTGCCAGGGAGAGTCAAACGCACGACGTAGAGGTATGTGGAGCTGGGAAGGCTTATAGTATCGTAGCAAAAAGGGTCAGCAATAATCAATTCAGAGATGCAAAGTTGAATAAACGCTCAACGACGGTACTGTGCTGGTCCTAGGCTAGACCGTGCTAGAGACGCGAGCCTTGAACACTAACAAAATCACGGCGCTGCACGTAAATAAGGGAAAAGCACACTCTGGAACTTTTTTTTTTCGCTTTTTTTTTGCGCTCTTTTTTTTTGCGCTCTTTTTTTTGCGCTCTTTTTTTTTTGCGAAAAATTACTATAATGGCGAGTGTCTCAAAACTCTTCCCTCGTCAAACTGATAGTATGGGCACGAAAATTTTTTTTTCCACTTTTTTCGGAAATCAGGGCAGCGACGACGAAAAAGTGCGACAAAAAATCACTATGATGGCACGTGGCTCAAAAGACTCAGAAAAGCCTAAAAATAGGATAGGGGAAAAAAAATTTTGCCCGAGAAAATTTTGGCCTAAAAACTGCCCGGGGGTCTCCAGACTCTTTTTTTTTTCCGAGACCTACGCAGGCAAGGAAACACGAATCGGAATTGAGATTGATCTCAAGAACAAACCTAATATGAGAAGAACTCGGATTGGTGGTGGATATATGGTTGTGGTATATGGCAGCGGTGGTGGTATATGGTAGCGGTGGTGGTATGTGGTATATGGATAAGGATTCAGAGCGGTGGCGGATAAGCAAAAGTGGTAGATGGGCGATGATGATGGTGCGGCGGCGGCGTGACAACTTATGACCAGAACTCGAAACTCTAAAAGACTAGACTCTAAGACCAGCAACTTGACACGACGATGCAACCGCAAATTCAACAAAGCAAAAACCCTAAAAAGATTATGCAAAGGCTCAGATTGGTTCGGATATGATGAACTAACCCTAATTTTTTTTGTGGCTTTTTCGTGGACTGTAGGTATGAAGAACAGACTCGATCTAATCTACGAAAAACTGTAAAATCTCACCGAGCAACCTGGAAATCTGATACCACTTGATAGAGGCAAAGGTGTCCCGATGTTTCGATGAGATGGTGGCTATCGTTTTCTGTGGGAGTCGACCTTGACGATCCGACTACGAACGTGCGAGACGTCGCGCCTTAGCAATCGCTAAACCAACTTCCGAGGGGTTATTGACCACGCCGGAGCACGATCAACCTGACCACGAGGGCCTGTTTCCTGCGAGCAAACGAAGAACAAGCAAGAAGCTGAGATTGCAATCTGGATATTGCGAATATAAGATGAAAGCTTTATTGATCAAGGTGGGGTTCTGTGACGTCTTGGTCTGGTCGTTGGACACAAACGAAGTACGCGAAGTTGCAGCTATGGCGAACTTTTAATCTAAACAAAACCCAAGTCTAAATGACGCCCTAAGGGCTGTATATATGGAGGAAGAGAGGGGAATTTCGTGGCCCTTGAGGGTGGGGTCCGAAACCAACCCTAACTCTTGTTTCCCCACACATACGGACTCTAAAAATAGCCTATACTTAAGTATTTCGAAATTACATGGGCCTGGCCCATTAATAAGGTGACGCAGCACCTAGAATAGCCTATGGACGAATATTATGAAGTGGCATCTTGTATATTTCGTCCAAGGCTTCATGCACTCCTTATGGCGGCTTCAAAGTCCTGAAATCATCACTTGTAACTCCGTTCTTGATCCCCTTGCGCATGCCATCCTCTCCATTCGTGTTCTTGCTCCAATGTTCATCCTTCTCCAAGCTAGGACCTTCATTTGTAAGCAAAACAAATGTATCCAATTTAGGCAGCATCATAATCTCATGAACATTAGAATCATTACCAAGAAACGAAAGTACCTGGTAATTTAATTGGCGTGCGCGAGCTCTAGTAATTGGTCCAGTATATGTAACAGTAGGGGCTGTGGGTGTAACAATGGTATTGATGTCCTCATCAAAATAGGATAGGGAAAAAATATTTTTGCCCGTGAAAATTTTGGCCTAAAAACTGCCCGGGGGTCCCCAGACTCTTTTTTTTTCGAGACCTACGCAGGCAAGGAAACACGAATCGGAATTGAGATTGATCTCAAAAACAAACCTAATATGAGAAGAACTCGGATTGGTGGTGGATATATGGTTGTGGTATATGGCAGCGGTGGTGGTATATGGTAGCGGTGGTGGTATATGGATAGAGATTGATGGTGGTATATGGATACGGATTGGTAGTGGTATATGGATAAGGATTCAGAGCGGTGGCGGATAAGCAAAAGTGGTAGATGGGCGATGATGATGGTGCGGCGCCGGCGTGACAACTTATGACCAGAACTCGAAACTCTAAAAGACTAGACTCTAAGACCAGCAACTTGACACGACGATGCAACCGCAAATTCAACAAAGCAAAAACCCTAAAAAGATTATGCAAAGGCTCAGATTGGTTCGGATATGATGAACTAACCCTAATTTTTTTTTGTGGCTTTTTCCTGGACTGTAGGTACGAAGAACAGACTCGATCTAATCTACGAAAAACTGTAAAATCTCACCGAGCAACCTGGAAATCTGATACCACTTGATAGAGGCAAAGGTGTCCCGATGTTTCGATGAGATGGTGGCTATCGTTTTCTGTGGGAGTCGACCTTGACGATCCGACTACGAACGTGCGAGACGTCGCGCCTTAGCAATCGCTAAACCAACTTCCGAGGGGTTATTGACCACGCCGGAGCACGATCAACCTGACCACGAGGGCCTGTTTCCTGCGAGCAAACGAAGAACAAGCAAGAAACTGAGATTGCAATCTGGATATTGCGAATATAAGATGAAAGCTTTATTGATCAAGGTGGGGTTCTGTGACGTCTTGGTCTGGTCGTTGGACACAAACGAAGTACGCGAAGTTGCAGCTATGGCGAACTTTTAATCTAAACAAAACCCAAAGTCTAAACGACGCCCTAAGGCTGTATATATGGAGGAAGAGAGGGGAATTTCGTGGCCCTTGAGGGTGGGGTCCGAAACCAACGCTAACTCTTGTTTCCCCACACATACGGACTCTAAAAATAGCCTATACTTAAGTATTTCGAAATTACATGGGCCTGGCCCATTAATAAGGTGACGCAGCACCTAGAATAGCCTATGGACGAATATTATGAAGTGGCATCTTGTATATTTCGTCCATGGCTTCATGCACTCCTTATGGCGGCTTCAAAGTCCTGAAATCATCAATTGTAACTCCATTCTTGATCCCCTTGCGCATGTCATCAACTTCATGCGTGTTCTTGCTCCAATGTTCATCCTTCTCCAAGCTAGGCCCTTCATTTGAAAGCAAAACAAATGTATCCAATTTAGGCAGCATCATAATCTCATGAACATTAGAATCATTACCAAGAAACGAAAGTACCTGGTAATTTAATTGGCGTGCGCGAGCTCTAGTAATTGGTCCAGTATATGTAACAGTAGGGGCTGTGGGTGTAACAATGGTATTGATGTCCTCATCAAGGAACCAAAATTCGAGAATAATGTTCCTATGAACTACTAGGATGTGGTTGTAAAGTGCTCACAGTAAAGCAAATATCAATATCTTACAAGTTCTTACCATGCGGCAGGTGGTGACAGGCAACCAGTGGTGTCAAATAACTCCGAAGATTGTGTAAAACGATTGCCAGGGGAACGTACGTATACACGGTGTTGAAATATGTGGAGCTGGGTTGGCTATATATGGTAGCAAAAGATTAGCAATAATCAATTCAGAGATGCAACGTTGAATAAACGCTCAACGACGGTACTGTGCTGGTCCTAGGCTAGACCGAACTAGAGACGCGAGCCTAGAAAACTAATGAGGTCACGTCATAGCACAACTAGCATCAATAAAGGATATGAAGTAGCTCTGGACAGCAAGATATAAGTGAAGATCACAATAGCAGTAGACCTACTTAGAAGCTGATGTTGAGGTGCCAAATACTGAACTAGCTTCTGCAACTATTTAGATGCGGCTCGTCGCTAGCTTTCATTTGAGTACTCGCGGAGCCAAAACGGACTTCATATGAGGAAGTTATGCCTGTTTTACTGAACAGTGCACAAAACAGATTCCAATCCGAATTCAACTACGAGATTGAGTCTAGATAGATCTGAATTTTGTTTTTTTTTCTCCTCTCTTTTTTTTCCTCACACTTTTTTTCTTTTCCTTTCTTTTTTTTTCTCTGACTTTTTTTTTACTTTTTTTCTCTCGTTTTTTTTCTCTGTCTTTTTTTCTCTCTCCCTCTTTCCAAAACAAACTAGATAAGATGTAGATTGGATCAAGCGAAGATGGGAACGATCTCAACTATGATTATGACAATGAACGGCGGGTAGCACGTGGAGGAAATTGATGGATGGGTGGTGGACAGCGGAAGGGATAACGATGCAGCGGCGACGTGACTAATGTGAACAGAACTCGAAACTCTAAACGACCTAGACACTAAGACCAGCAACTCGACACGACGATGCAACCGATAATTCAACTATGCAAGCAATGAAAAGAACATTGCAAAGGCTCAGACTGGCTTGGACCAAGGATGAATAGATCTAACTCTTTTTTGTGGCTTTTTCTTGGACAATAGGTAAGAAAATAAATCTAATCTAGGAAAACTGGAAATTCTCACCGAGCAACCTGAAAACTGATACCACTTGATAAAGGCGAGGGTCCCGATCTTTCGATGAGATGATAACTATCGATTTGGTGGAGACGACTTTGACGATCCGACTACAAACGTGCACGACGTTGCGCCTTAGCAATCGCTAAACCAATCTCCTGAGGTTACTGACGATGCTGGAAGCACGGTCAGCCTGACCACGAAGGTCTATTCCTGCAAGCAATCGAAGAACGAGCAAGAATATGATAAAGCAATCTGAATATTGCAAATAAATATGAAGTATTGGTAATGGTGGGGATCCGGAAGCGGTGTTGGTCTGGTCGTTGGACACAAACGAAGTACACGAAGTTGCAATGGCTAACTTTTAACTAAACAAATCCCAAGCAAAAAGCTACTAGATGGATCTACTTATATAGGAGCAAGGGGTGGCAGCCAAGGAGGTGGGAGGACGTCCCAAGGCAGCCTAAAACTAACCCTAGGTCGTACAAGGCTCATGGGCCCAAGTGGAGGTGATGCAACACCTTTGGGCTTGTAGTTTGACTCGGATTCTGCTGCAACGTCAGATTGTTTCGTCCGTAACTCAACGCTCCGGACGAATTTGAAGGTGAATCCAATTGAGTTGGAAAGAGCACGAAATCTAGTTTCCAACAAAAAAAAATCACCCAATTCGGAGTCCGTATGAAAAAGTTGTTGGCGTTTTGAGTCAGGTATGTCTGTGCAGTCCGAATCTGAATCCAGAACGTGAGAGACTTGGACTCTATCTTCTCTTGGCCCAAAAGTGACGTGAGAGGACTTTTTGAACACAACCTAAACTTCTCCTTTTCCCTTGTCTTCATATGTGGATTGTACAAATGTCCCATACACCTGCAATTAGACAAAACACAAAAGTGTGTTAAGTATTTTTGTTCTGGATAACATAAATAGATTATTGAATAGCTTGCATTAGAAATCACCTGACAAATATGCATGTATGCAATATTTTTGGTCGTATCCAAGGTAGTCATGTCCTCATCATCTTCATATGTGGGTGTCGGAGAGATGTAGGTGCAAATGTCTGCATGCTCAATCATGTCGTAGTCGTAGGTGTGGATGAAGGCCGAAGATGGCACATCATCACTCTCCTCTAAGACCAAATGATAGAGGCTAAGGTGTCCCGATGTTTTGATGAGATGGTGCCTATCGTTTTCTGTGGGAGTCGACCTTGACGATCCGACTACGAACATGCGAGACGTCGCGCCTTAGCAATCGCTAAACCAACTTCTGAGGGTTATTGACCACGCCGGAGCACGATCAACCTGACCACGAGGGTCTGTTTCCTGTGAGCAAACGAAGAACAAGCAAGAAACTGAGATTGCAATCGGGATATTGCGAATATAAGATGAAAGCTTTATTGATCAAGGTGGGGTTCTGTGACGTCTTGGTCTGGTCGTTGGACACAAACGAAGTATGCGAAGTTGCAACTATGGCGAACTTTTAATCTAAACAAAACCCAAAGTCTAAACGACGCCCTAAGGGCTGTATATATGGAGGAAGAGGGGGGAATTTCGTGGCCCTTGAGGGTGGGGTCCGAAACCAACCCTAACTCTTGTTTCCCCACACATACGGACTCTAAAAATAGCCTATACTTAAGTATTTCGAAATTACATGGGCCTGGCCCATTAATAAGGTGACGCAGCACCTAGAATAGCCTATGGACGAATATTATGAAGTGGCATCTTGTATATTTCGTCCAAGGCTTCATGCACTCCTTATGGCGGCTTCAAAGTCCTGAAATCATCACTTGTAACTCCGTTCTTGATCCCCTTGCGCATGCCATCAACTCCATGCGTGTTCCTGCTCCAATGTTCATCCTTCTCCAAGCTAGGCCCTTCATTTGTAAGCAAAACAAATGTATCCAATTTAGGCAGCATCATAATCTCATGAACATTAGAATCATTACCAAGAAACGAAAGTACCTGGTAATTTAATTGGCATGCGCAAGCTCTAGTAATTGGTCCAGTATATGTAACAGTAGGGGTTGTGGGTGTAACAATGGTATTGATGTCCTCATCATCCTCCCCTTCTTGAAATGAAGTCGTCCTCGACGGAAGCGCATCTTCCTCACCCAAATAAGGCTTCAAATCTGCAATGTTAAAAGTGGGACTAACCCCAAAATCTACAGGTAGCTCCAGTTTATATGCATTATCATTTATTTTCTCTAACTCCTTAAAAGGACCATCAGCACGTGGCATTAGCTTTGATTTGCGCAGATTAGGAAATCTATCTTTACGCAAATGTAACCAAACAAGATCTCCAGGCGCAAACACAACATGTTTTCTACCCTTATCTCCAGCAAGTTTATATTTAGCATTCATACGCTCAATGTTTTCCTTAGTTAACTCATGCATTTTTACAATCAATTCAGAACGTTCTTTAGCATCAAAATTAAGCTTCTCTGAAGATGGAAGAGGCAACAAATCAATTGGTGCACGAGGTAGGAAACCATACACAATTTGAAAAGGGCACATCTTAGTAGTAGAATGCAATGAACGATTATAAGCAAATTCAATATGAGGCAAGCATTCTTCCCACATTTTCTTGTTATTCTTCAAAACAGCCCTAAGCATAGTAGACAATGTTCTATTGACTACTTCAGTTTGTCCATCAGTTTGGGGGTGACAAGTAGTACTAAAAAACAGCTTAGTCCCCAACTTAGCCCATAAACATCTCCAAAAGTGGCTAAGAATTTAGTATCACGATCTGAAACAATAGTATTTGGCACACCATGTAAGCGAATAATTTCACGAAAGAACAAATCAGCAACATTAACAGCATCATCGCTTTTATGACACGGTATAAAGTGTGCCATTTTCGAGAACATATCCGCGACAACAAATATGCTATCCCTCCCCTTCTTTGTTCGAGGTAAACCTAAAACAAAGTCCATAGATATATCCTCCCAAGGAACACTAGGTACAGGCAAAGGCATATATAAACCATGAGGATTGAGTCGTGACTTAGCTCTTTGACATGTAGTGCAGCGAGCAACAAAACGCTCAACATCCCGTCTCATCTTTGGCCAAAAGAAATGTGTAGCAAGTATATCCTCCGTCTTCTTGACGCCAAAGTGTCCCATTAATCCTCCTCCATGCGCCTCCTGCAACAACAAAAGACGAACGGAGCTAGCTGGAATGCATAGCTTGTTAGCACGAAACACAAATCCATCGTTAAGAACGAACTTGTTCCAAGTTCTCCCTTCCTTACAATTCTGCAATACATCTTTAAATTCAGCATCATGAACATATTGATCTTTGATGGTCTCCAAACCAAATATTTTAAAGTCAAGTTGTGAAAGCATAGTATAACGACGAGACAAGGCATCAGCAATAACATTTTCTTTACCCTTCTTGTGTTTAATGACATAAGGGAAAGTCTCAATGAATTCAACCCATTTAGCATGTCTACGGTTCAGTTTTGCTTGACTTTTAATGTGTTTCAAAGATTCATGATCAGAATGTATAACAAATTCCTTGGGCCATAAATAATGTTGCCATGTTTCTAAGGTCCGAACAAGTGCATATAATTCTTTATCATAAGTAGAATAGTTCAGACTAGGCCCACTCAATTTTTCAGAAAAGTATGCAACAGGTTTTCCATCTTGTAATAACACACCTCCTAATCCAATTCCACTAGCATCACATTCAAGCTCAAAAGTCTTATGGAAATTAGGAAGTTGGAGTAAAGGAGCATGTGTCAACTTATTTTTCAAAACCGTGAAGGCTTCTTCCTGTGCGGTACCCCAAACAAAAGGCACATCCTTCTTTGTAAGCTCGTTGAGAGGTGCAGCAATGGTGCTGAAATCTCTCACAAAACGCCTATAGACACCAGCGAGGCCAAGGAAACTCCTCACTTGTGTGACCGTTTTGGGCTGCGGCCAACTCTCAATAGCTTCAATCTTGGCTTTATCAACTTCAATTCCCTGTGGAGTAACAACATAGCCAAGAAAAGATACTCGGTCGGTGCAAAAGGTGCACTTTCCAAGGTTTCCAAACAAACGTGCATCACGTAGAGCAATAAAAACAGCACGTAAATGTTCCAAATGTTCCTCCAAAGATTTGCTATAAATCAATATGTCATCAAAGTAAACTACCACAAATCGTCCAATGAAAGCACGTAAAACTTCGTTCATTAACCTCATGAAAGTACTAGGTGCATTAGTTAACCCAAAAGGCATGACTAACCACTCATATAATCCAAACTTAGTTTTAAATGCTGTTTTCCATTCATCACCCAATTTCATACGAATTTGATGGTATCCACTACGCAAATCAACTTTGGAGAATATTGTAGAGCCACTCAATTCATCAAGCATATCATCTAGCCTAGGAATAGGATGACGATAACGAATAGTAATATTATTAATGCCTCTACAATCAACGCACATACGCGACATACCATCCTTTTTCGGCGCTAAAATGATAGGAACAGCACAAGGACTAAGGGATTCGCGTATATAACCTTTGTCGAGCAGTTCTTGTACTTGACGCATAATCTCCTTCGTCTCCTCTGGATTGGTACGGTATGGTGCACGATTGGGTAGCGAAGCACCGGGAATTAAGTCAATTTGATGCTCAATCCCTCGAATAGGTGGTAATCCCGGTGGCACGTCCTGTGGAAAGACGTCAGCGAACTCCTGCAAAATGTTAGTGACAGCAGGGGGCAAAGAGGAAGGCACGTCCTCGAATGAAAATAATGCCTCTTTGCACACAAAAGCATAGCAAACAGATTTGCTGAAATCTTGCTCATCAATATCAGATTTGGTGGCAAGTAAACATGCACTTTTCAATTTAATTTCAGAAACAACAGTAGATGGTTTGTTATTAGGCTTCATTTGGTGCTCAAATTCTTTTGCCACAATCTGATTTTCACTCTTATTTTTCTCCTGTTTTGCTTTATTAGCTCTATTAATATCATCTTTCAAAATGGAATCAGGAGTCATAGGAAGCAAAGTAATATTTTTATCGTTATGAACAAGAGTATACTGATTGTTTCTACCATGGTGTACAGAATTTTTTTCAAATTGCCATGGTCTACCAAGTAATAAGGAACATGCTTGCATAGGTACCACATCACAATCAACATAATCAGCATATGTAGAGATACTAAAATGCACACGAACAGTACGTGTTACCTTAACCTTGCCGCTGTTGTTGAACCATTGGATGTAGTAAGGATGTGGATGTGGTCTTGTGGTGAGAGATAGCTTCTCCACCATCTCCATGCTAGCCAAGTTATTGCAGCTCCCTCCATCTATGATCACGCGAACAGAACGTTCCTTCACAACTCCCTTTGTATGGAACAAATTATGCCTCTGATTTTGCTCAGCTTGTGTAACCTGCACACTCAAAACACGTTGAGCAACTAAACATTCATACCTGTCAGCATCTTCAGGAGCCATGTATTGCGTCTCATGATCAGAATCGTCTCCACCGTGTTCTTCACGTGTAATAAGAGCCAAAGTCTGCTCATCATAGTCACTAGCGGACTCATACCCACCATCCTCAGTAACAATCATCACATGCTTAGATGGGCATTCTCTCGCATAATGACCTCCACCCTTGCAACGTCGACAAATAATATCATGTGTTTGCCCTGTTGATGCCATGGATGAAGAAGAGCTCTTTGCAGGCCCAGAAGGTGTGCTCTTGGCAGATAGTGGTGATTGTGCCTGCTTTATTGTATCACGGTTGGAGGTGGCAGCCGACGGAGGCGCCGGTGTAGCAGAACGTGTGGAAGTAGATGATGCACGTGGTGTCCATGATGAAGGTCGACCTACAGAAAAGTTAGTCCGCACCAATGCCTGTCGATCCTGCACTTCACGTTCAGCTTTACAAGCAAGATGGAATAAATGAGTGATATTAGTATACTCCTTATACTCTAGAATCGTCTGAATCTCTCTATTTAATCCACCCATAAAACGTGCAAGCATAGCTTCATTCTCCTCAACAATACCACATCTAATCATGCCAGTTTGTAATTCCTGATAATATTCTTCTACAGAATTTTTTCCCTGTCTTAAGCGCTGCAATTTTTGAAGTAATTCACGTTGATAATATGGTGGAACCCAACGAATACGCATAGCAGTTTTCAAAGCAGCCCAAGTAGCCGGAATAGGATATAATCTACAATGCTCAGACCACCAAACACATGCAAAACTAGTGAATGCACAAACAGCAGCAGGAACACGTCTCTCCTCGGGATATTGTAAACATGTAAATCGTTGTTCAGTTTCTAACTCCCAAGTAAGATATATATCAGGAACATATCTACCCTCAAATGGTGGAATATTCAATTTTAGTTTAGGGAGATGGTCATGATCTCATACCTGAGGGTGAGCCCTACCATTGCCATTATTTGCATGTGGACGACCTGGTGGTTGCTGTGCTGGTGGTGGCACGTAGTTTTGATTTTGATCAACCTCATCCTCATAATCTCCCACATAATCATCCTCCTCCACATCAGCAATAGGAGCCACAGAAGTATCAACAGCAGCACCAGCAGTTTGGCCCGACTGAAGAGGGACATGGCTCGCTCGGCGGAGGGCTGTTTCCCGACTTGGAGGTAGTCGATGTTGTTGCTGTTGTTGCAGAGGTGCGGCAGGAGCAGCCGGTGGTGGTGGTGGAAAACGCGAAAGCAATTCAGCAAACTTGTTATCGAGCTTTGTTTCAAACGTCTTCTCCATGCCATCTATCTTTTCCATGGCCTCTTCAAATCTGTTTATCACATCTTGCACCTGTCCACTCATCATTTGCTGAAACGTATCATGAAGCTCCTTGTTCGTCAAGTTCTCCCAGTCAGTCTCGTCGACTTGTGATCCTGGCATGGTTAGCAGCAATAGAAACACACAAGAATATGATCCTACAGACTACTAACAAGTGGTGGTGGTGGCGGGTGTCACAAATCCGTCAAGCAAATCTCAAATTCTTACCAGTTCTTACCCAGCAGCAGGCGGTGATCGGCAACCGTTGTAGTCAAAACTCTCAAAAGCTTGGATAGAGCGATTGCCAGGGAGAGTCAAACGCACGACGTAGATGTATGTGGAGCTGGGAAGGCTTATAATATGGTAGCAAAAAGGGTCAGCAATAATCAATTCAGAGATGCAAAGTGGAATAAACGCTCAACGATGGTACTGTGCTGGTCCTAGGCTAGACCGTGCTAGAGACGCGAGCCTAGAACACTAACAAAATCACGGCGCTGCACGTAAATAAGGGAAAAGCACACTCTGGAACTCTTTTTTTTCGCTCTTTTTTTGCGCTCCTTTTTTTGCGAATAATCACTATAATGGCGAGTGTCTCAAAACTCTTCCCTCGTCAAACTGATACGATGGGCACGAAATTTTTTTCACTTTTTTTTCGAAAATCAGGGCAGCGACGACGAGAAAGTGCGACAAAAAATCACTATGATGGCACGTGGCTCAAAAGACTCAGAAAAGCCTAAAAATAGGATAGGGAAAAAAAATTTGCCCGTGAAAATTTTGGCCTAAAAACTGCCCGGGGGTCTCCAGACTCTTTTTTTTTCGAGACCTATGCAGGCAAGGTAACACGAATCAGAATTTAGATTGATCTCAAGAACAAACCTAATATGAGAAGAACTCGGATTGGTGGTGGATATATGGTTGTGGTATATGGCAGCGGTGGTGGTATATGGTAGCGGTGGTGGTATATGGATACATATTGGTGGTGGTATATGGATACGGATTGGTGGTGGTATATGGATATGGATTCAGAGCGGTGGCGGATAAGCAAAAGTGGTAGATGGGCGATGATGATGGTGCGGCGGCGGCGTGACAACTTATGACCAGAACTCGAAACTCTAAAAGACTAGACTCTAAGACCAGCAACTTGACACGACGATGCAACTGCAAATTCAACAAAGCAAAAACCCTAAAAAGATTATGCAAAGGCTCAGATTGGTTCGGATATGATGAACTAACCCTAATTTTTTTTTTCTGGCTTTTTCGTGGACTGTAGGTATGAAGAACAGACTCGATCTGATCTATGAAAAACTGTAAAATCTCACCGAGCAACCTGGAAATCTGATACCACTTGATAGAGGCTAAGGTGTCCCGATGTTTCGATGAGATGGTGGCTATCGTTTTCTGTGGGAGTCGACCTTGACGATCCGACTAGGAACGTGCGAGACGTCACGCCTTAGCAATTGCTAAACCAACTTCCAAGGGTTATTGACCACGCCGGAGCACGATCAACCTGACCACGAGGGTCTGTTTCCTGCGAGCAAACGAAGAACAAGCAAGAAACTGAGATTGCAATCGGGATATTGCGAATATAAGATGAAAGCTTTATTGATCAAGGTGGGGTTCTGTGACGTCTTGGTCTGGTCGTTGGACACAAACGAAGTACGCGAAGTTGCAGCTGTGGCGAACTTTTAATCTAAACAAAACCCAAAGTCTAAACGACGCCCTAAGGGCTGTATATATGGAGGAAGAGGGGGAAATTTCGTGGCCCTTGAGGGTGGGGTCCGAAACCAACCCTAACTCTTGTTTCCCCACACATACGGACTCTAAAAATAGCCTATACTTAAGTATTTCGAAATTACATGGGCTTGGCCCATTAATAAGGTGACGCGGCACCTAGAATAGCCTATGGACGAATATTATGAAGTGGCATCTTGTATATTTCGTCCAAGGCTTCATGCACTCCTTATGGCGGCTTCAAAGTCCTGAAATCATCACTTGTAACTCCGTTCTTGATCCCCTTGCGCATGCCATCAACTCCATGCATGTTCTTGCTCCAATGTTCATCCTTCTCCAAGCTAGGCCCTTCATTTGTAAGCAAAACAAATGTATCCAATTTAGGCAGCATCATAATCTCATGAACATTAGAATCATTACCAAGAAACGGAAGTACCTGGTAATTTAATTGGCGTGCGCGAGCTCTAGTAATTGGTCCAGTATATGTAACAGTAGGGGCTGTGGGTGTAACAATGGTATTGATGTCCTCATCAGCAGGCGACGGCGGGGTCGGCGGCTGCGGCGGCTCGGGGCTAGGGTTTCCCCCGAGGCTGGGCCGGCTTATAAAGCCACCTCGGGCCGGAGTCCTAGCCGGACACGGCTCGTAGGTCGGTTCGTTTTTTTTATTACGCGCAGAAGAAAAATAAAAAGAAATACTAAACGGACTCCAAAAATTCCAAAATAAATTTTCACGGGCTTCTAAAATCAAGCCGCACAAGGTGAACATTTATTTGGGACCTAAATGCAATTTTGAAAAGCGCACATTTTCCTAAATTCAAATAAAAACACCGAAAAACTCCGAAATAAAATCTTATTTGATTTTATTATTTGATCCTCAACATTTCTTTATTTTGGGAAAGTCATTTTATTCCCTCTCTCATGTTTTTGTAATAGAAATAATTGATGATAAAATAAATAAAATCAAATGATCCTATTCTCAAAATTTGAGAAAACTCAAATATGAAAATAACGAAATCCCCAACTCTCTCCGTGGGTCCTTGAGTCGCGTAGAATTTCTAGGATCAACCAAAAGCAAAATAAAATATGATATGCAATGATGATCTAATGTATAACATTCCAAATTGGAAATTTGGGATGTTACAGCCAAAGGCCCAGAAGGCCGGTTCATGTTATGGTGGGCCGGTTTAAGAGGAAAGGCGTGAGGAATATTTGTCTTACAAGGAATTAAGACTTAGACTTGTATCCGGTTTGAATTAGAAGGTAGACTGGTCCTAATCATAATAGGACTCCACATGTAACCCGCCCCTCTAACTTATATAAGGAGGGGCAGGGCTCCCCAAAGGGGGGCAAGAAACAATCGCTAAGGCTAGATACAAAGAGCCGGTAATCCGGCAACTCCCTGATGATCATAATAAGACCTAGCCACAAACAACATGTAGGGTTATTACCGGATGATGTTTCCCGGGGCCCGAAGCTGTCTAAATCCTTGTCTTATGTTGTGTCTCTCGATTCCGCCAAACCCCTCTCAAGCTACCACATAGGTGCGTTGGCCTCACGATTAAGTCCTCACACTAGGACATCTGTCGTGACAATTCCACGACAGTATGAACCATGGAGAAGTTGGAATACAGTAGATATGACACCAATATAAATTTGGAATGAATTCACAACAGTACCTAAGTGGTGATTTGCTTTATCTATAATACCTAAATAGTTCATCCCCACTATGTTATTTCTCTTGACATGCAGCCCATCCACATCACCATACATGGCCCACAAATGCCACGTCACAATTTTTTTCCGGACAAATCACTGGATACATTATTTTTTTAATTTACTCTTCAACTTCTAACGTTTTTTTACCAGCGCAGGGAACACACGGAACACCATCTCTTCATTTCCGTAAAGCATGGACCCTCCCTCTTCTGCCTATAGATAATTAAGAAATGAAGCGATCAATCGTTCAAGCCCTCTGTCTCAACGAATCAGAACACCCTCCCCCACAAATGAATCAATCGTTTCCCCTGTCTACAATAGGGTGCAGTGGATGGAAACTAATCTTTGCATCAGGGAGCACCTCCGGCATGATCGACGGTCCGGCTGCATCCGGTTGCCACGACTAGGTCTTCCTGCGACTACAGTGGTGACGCCTGCTGCAGTCTTGCTCTCCCTCCCTCCATCTTGCCGCTACCCGTGACCTCCAATGAAAGACGACAGGTCACCACGCCACCAAGATCCGGATCGCAACCACTATAAGATGGTTCTGTGAGATATATGTACATAATGGGTAATTTCATCACGACATGAAACCTGGTAATTTGGTGGAATATATATGCCCCAATACCTATATATGAATTTTTTAAAGAGAATTCTTTTCTTTCAGAAAATATGTTGGTGACGACTGACGAATGGTATTGTTAAAATTGTTGACTTGGGGACGGCAACAGAAGTATGTTCCGGTCCTCCTTACACAGATTATATTTCCATCGGGTGACTTTCTGTATGAAAAGGCCATTTTACTCTTTTGTGTATATGTACCAAAAATGCTAAAACTGACCTGTTGTTTCAAGGTATCCGGCTCAAGAGGTGCTGCTGCAAGCTTCAGCTTACACACTTATATATTTTGCATGACAATCGTATTTGAAGATCCATGTACAAATGCGTTTTACTATTCAGTTCTAATATGGTAGTGACAATTTTTTTTGATATATAACCATCGCAACGATTGACCATCGTGATTATATATTAAAAGGGTTACAATTCTTTATCAGTCATCTCTATATACCAGGTACATCTTTGCCTCCAAAGGGTTACACTTTTTTTGACCTGCACATCTTAAGTTTATGCTGGAAATTTACCTTTATCAATCACCACTATATCAGGTATATCTTTGCCTCCAAAGGGTTACACTTTTTTTGACCTGCACATCTTAAGTTTATGCTGGGAATTTACCTTTATCAATCATCACTATATCAGGTATATCTTTGCCTCCAAAGGGTTACAACTTTTCTAACATACATATCGTAAGTAATACTGGAAGTTTATCTTAGATTTTCCATTAACTACAGTATGTTGATTACCCATTTTTAAATGATTTTTGTTGCAGGACAACTGTGAATATCTCTCCAGTGTCACATATTTATTTATTTATTTATTTATTGTTTTGTCCTAAGACTGAGCTTTGGGAAGAGAGTAAATACAAGTTATTAGATTTATGGTCTATTGTAAAATTGTGATTGGGGACCTTCAATATGGTATCACAATCTTTCATCACTTTTCGGTTAATCTTCCACCTATTTATTTATTTACTGTTTTAGTCCAAAGCTGAGTTTTAGGAAGAGAGTAAATACGGGTTACTAGATTTGTAGCGTATTGTAAATATTTTATCGGGGACCTTCGGTGTGGTATGACAATCTTTCATCACTTCTTGGTTAATCTTTCATAGGTCCTTTCAGCTTGAAAGATTGAAATATATTGCTTCCATTACTTTCCTTTCAATGGTAATCTTCATGAATAATCTCTTCCCTGTTGATGTAAAGTCCAAGACCACCGTTAAACCTATTCTCAAAATATGGAGTGTTTAGTCGACTAATTCAATGATATTGGTATTATATTATGATGCAAGTTTTACTCAACTCATGCACTACTGATTATCATGTTAGTCGTGCACTTAATATTGTGGCAAGAAAAGTAAAAGTATTTCTAGACGATCTTCCTTCATTACATTTGATCTATTTACCATGCCACATATTTTTTAAAATGTTTTATTATGTTATGATGTGATGTCCTTTTGCTTACCTCTCGAGTCTTTTCATGTCTACCCAAATGCAACTCCAATAAGTCTCCGCAGCAACGCGAGGGGTGTCATCTAGTTATACTAACTGAGTTTACGAGTTTCTTGTTGAGTTTTGTGTTGTGAAGTTTTCAAGTTTTGGGTAAGGTTTTGATGGACTACAAAATAAGGAGTGGTAAGAGACTAATCTTGGGGATGCCCAAGGCATCCCAAGGTAATATTCAAGGACAACCAAGAGCCTGAGCTTGGGGATGCCTTGGATGGCATTCCCTCTTTTGTCTTCGTTGATCGGTAACCTTACTTGGAGCTTGATAATTCCCAAGTGCAGGGAATCATCGTAGCAATTCCTAATGGTGGAAGTGATAAGCATGGTGTGTCGAACCCACAAGGAGCTCAAGGTAAGATCAATATTCTCTCAAGTCCTATTTGCCACTAATATGACTCTACGTACACCGAACATTTGCTTCCAACTAGAAACGAGAAATAAAACTACGTTGTGGGTATGAAGAGGATAACTTCGCATTGTATCGGAGAGATAAAATATAAAAGTTGATGAGGACATCAATACCATTGTAACACCCACAGCCCCTACTGTTACATATACTGGACCAATTACTAGAGCTCGCGCACGCCAATTAAATTACCAGGTACTTTCGTTTTTTGGTAATGATTCTAATGTTCATGAGATTATGATGCTGCCTAAATTGGATACAAATGAAGGGCCTAGCTTGGAGAAGGATGAACATTGGAGCAAGAACACGCATGGAGTTGATGGCATGCGCAAGGGGATCAAGAACGGAGTTACAAGTGATGATTTCAGGACTTTGAAGCCGCCATAAGGAGTGCATGAAGCCTTGGACGAAATATACAAGATGCCACTTCATAATATTCGCCCATAGGCTATTCTAGGTGCTGCGTCACCTTATTAATGGGCCAGGCCCATGTAATTTCGAAATACTTAAGTATAGGCTATTTTTAGAGTCCGTATGTGTGGGGAAACAAGAGTTAGGGTTGGTTTCGGACCCCACCCTCAAGGGCCACGAAATTCCCCCCTCTTCCTCCATATATACAGCCCTTAGGGCGTCTTTAGACTTTGGGTTTTGTTTAGATTAAAAGTTCGCCATAGCTGCAACTTCGCGTACTTCGTTTGTGTCCAACGACCAGACCAAGACGTCACAGAACCCCACCTTGATCAATAAAGCTTTCATCTTATATTCGCAATATCCCGATTGCAATCTCAGTTTCTTGCTTGTTCTTCGTTTGCTCGCAGGAAACAAACCCTCGTGGTCAGGTTGATCGTGCTCCGGCGTGGTCAATAACCCTCGGAAGTTGGTTTAGCGATTGCTAAGGCGCGACGTCTCGCACGTTCGTAGTCGGATCATCAAGGTCGACTCCCACAGAAAACGATAGCCACCATCTCATCGAAACATCGGGACACCTTAGCCTCTATCAAGTGGTATCAGATTTCCAGGTTGCTCGGTGAGATTTTTACAGTTTTTCGTAGATTAGATCGAGTCTGTTCTTCATACCTACATTCCACGAAAAAAAAGCCACACAAAAAAAAATTAGGGTTAGTTCATCATATCCGAACCAATCTGAGCCTTTGCATAATCTTTTTAGGGTTTTTGCTTTGTTGAATTTGCGGTTGCATCGTCGTGTCAAGTTGGTGGTCTTAGAGTCTAGTCTTTTAGAGTTTCGAGTTCTGGTCATAAGTTGTCACGCCGCCGCCACACCATCATCATCGCCCATCTACCACTTTTGCTTATCCGCCACCGCTCTGAATCCATATCCATATACCACTACCAATCCGTATCCATATACCACCACCAATCTCTATCCATATACCACCACCGCTACCATAAACCACCACCGCTGCCATATACCACAACCATATATCCACCACCAATCCGAGTTCTTCTCATATTAGGTTTGTTCTTGAGATCAATCTAAATTCCGAGTCGTGTTTCCTTGCCTGCGTAGGTCTCGGAAAAAAAAAGAGTCTGGAGACCCCCGGGCAGTTTTTAGGCCAAAATTTTCACGGGCAAATTTTTTTTCCCTATCCTATTTTTAGGCTTTTCTGAGTCTTTTGAGCCACGTGCCATCATAGTGATTTTTTGCCGCACTTTTTCGTCGTCGCTGCCCTGATTTCCGAAAAAAAAGTGAAAAAAAAAATTTCGTGCCCATCCTATCAGTTTGACGAGGGAAGAGTTTTGAGACACTCGCCATTATAGTGATTTTTCGAAAAAAAAGAGGAGCGCAAAAAAAAGTTCCAGAGTGTGCTTTTCCCTTATTTACGTGCAGCGCCGTGATTTTGTTAGTGTTCTAGGCTCGCGTCTCTAGCACGGTCTAGCCTAGGACCAGCACAGTACCGTCGTTGAGCGTTTATTCAACTTTGCATCTCTGAATTGATTATTGCTGACCCTTTTTGCTACCATACTATAAGCCTTCCCAGCTCCACATACATCTACGTCGTGCGTTTGACTCTCCTTGGCAATCGCTCTATCCAAGCTTTTGAGAGTTTTTGACTACAACGGTTGCCGATCACCGCCTGCTGCTGGGTAAGAACTGGTAAGAATTTGATTTGCTTGACAGATTTGTGACACCTGCCACCACCACCACTTGTTAGTAGTCTGTAGGATCATATTCTTGTGTGTTTCTATTGCTGCTAACCATGCCAGGATCACAAGCCGACGAGACTGATTGGGAGAACTTGACGAACAAGGAGCTTCATGATACGTTTCAGCAAATGATGAATGGACAGGTGCAAGATGTGATAAACAGATTTGAAGAGGCCATGGAGAAGATAGATGGCATGGAGAAGACGTTTGAAACAAAGCTCGATAACAAGTTTGCTGAATTGCTTTCGCATTTACACCACCACCACCGGCTGCTCCTGCCGCACCTCTGCAACAACAGCAACAACACCGACTACCTCCACATCGGGAAACAGCCCTCCGCCGAGCGAGCCGTGTCCCTCTTCAGTCGGGCCAAACTGCTGGTGCTGCTGTTGATACTTCTGTGGCTCCTACTGCTGATGTGGAGGAGGATGCTTATGTGGGAGATTATGAGGATGAGGTTGATCAAAATCAAAACTACGTGCCACCAACAGCACAGCAACCACCAGGTCGTCCACATGCAAATAATGGCAATGGTAGGGCTCACCCTCAGGTACGAGATCATGACCATCTCCCTAAACTAAAATTGAATATTCCACCATTTGAGGGTAGATATGTTCCTGATATATATCTTACTTGGGAGTTAGAAACTGAACAACGATTTACATGTTTACAATATCCCGAGGAGAGACGTGTTCCTGCTGCTGTTTGTGCATTCACTAGTTTTGCATGTGTTTGGTGGTCTGAGCGTATGAATGCTAAATATAAACTTGCTGGAGATAAGGGTAGAAAACATGTTGTGTTTGCGCCTGGAGATCTTGTTTGGTTACATTTGCGTAAAGATAGATTTCCTAATCTGCGCAAATCAAAGCTAATGCCACGTGCTGATGGTCCTTTTAAGGTGTTAGAGAAAATAAATGATAATGCATATAAACTTGAGCTACCTGTAGATTTTGGGGTTAGTCCCACTTTTAACATTGCAGATTTGAAGCCTTATTTGGGTGAGGAAGATGCGCTTCCGTCGAGGACGACTTCATTTCAAGAAGGGGAGGATGATGAGGACATCAATACCATTGTTACACCCACATCCCCTACTGTTACATATACTGGACCAATTACTAGAGCTCGCGCACGCCAATTAAATTACCAGGTACTTTCGTTTCTTGGTAATGATTATAATGTTCATGAGATTATGATGCTGCCTAAATTGGATACATTTGTTTTGCTTACAAATGAAGGGCCTAGCTTGGAGAAGGATGAACATTGGAGCAAGAACACGCATGGAGTTGATGGCATGCGCAAGGGGATCAAGAACGGAGTTACAAGTGATGATTTCAGGACTTTGAAGCCGCCATAAGGAGTGCATGAAGCCTTGGACGAAATATACAAGATGCCACTTCATGATATTCGTCCATAGGCTATTCTAGGTGCTGCGTCACCTTATTAATGGGCCAGACCCATGTAATTTCGAAATACTTAAGTATAGGCTATTTTTAGAGTCCGTATGTGTGGGGAAACAAGAGTTAGGGTTGGTTTCAGACCCCACCCTCAAGGGCCACGAAATTCCCCCCTCTTCCTCCATATATACAGCCCTTAGGGCGTCGTTTAGACTTTGGGATTTGTTTAGTTAAAAGTTAGCCATTGCAACTTCGTGTACTTCATTTGTGTCCAACGACCAGACCAAGACCGCTTGCGGATCCCCACCATTATCAATACCTCATATATATTTGCAATATTCAGATTGCTTTATCATATTCTTGCTCGTTCTTCGATTGTTTGCAGGAATAGACCTTCGTGGTCAGGCTGACCGTGCTTCCGGCATCGTCAGTAACCTCAGGAGATTGGTTTAGCGATTGCTAAGGCACAACGTCTCGCACGTTTGTAGTCGGATTGTCAAAGTCGTCTCCACCAAATCGATAGTTATCATCTCATCGAAAGATCGGGACACCCTCGCCTCTATCAGATCACTCAATGATGTAACAAGGAAATAGCACAATCGGTACCAATTCTTGTCGTTTTCCCACATGATAGAGGCGAGGGTGTCCCGATCTTTCGATGAGATGATAACTATCGATTTGGTGGAGACGACTTTGACGATCCGACTACAAACGTGCGAGACGTCGCGCCTTAGCAATCGCTAAACCAATCTCCTGAGGTTACTGACGATGCCGGAAGCACGGTCAGCCTGACCACGAAGGTCTATTCCTGCAAACAATCGAAGAACGAGCAAGAATATGATAAAGCAATCTGAATATTGCAAATATATATGAGGTATTGATAATGGTGGGGATCCGTAAGCGGTCTTGGTCTGGCCGTTGGACACAAACGAAGTACACGAAGTTGCAATGGCTAACTTTTAACTAAACAAATCCCAAGGAAAAAGCTACTAGATGGATCTACTTATATAGGAGCAAGGGGTGGTGGCCAAGGAGGTGGGAGGACGTCCCAAGGCAGCCTAAAACTAACCCTAGGTCGTACAAGGCTCATGGGCCCAAGTGGAGGTGATGCAACACCTCTGGGCTTGTAGTTTGACTCGGATTCTGCTGCAACGTCAGATTGTTTCGTCCGTAACTCAACGCTCCGGATGAATTTGAAGGTGAATCCAATTGGGTTGGAAAGAGCACGAAATCTAGTTTCCAACAAAAAAAGAATCACCCAATTCGGAGTCCGTATGAAAAAGTTGTTGGCGTTTTGAGTCAGGTATGTCTGTGCAGTCCGAATCTGAATCCAGATCGTGAGAGACTTGGACTCTATCTTCTCTTGGCCCAAAAGTGACGTGAGAGGACTTTTTGAACACAAACTAAACTTCTCCTTTTCCCTTGTCTTCATATGTGGATTGTACAAACGTCCCATACACCTGCAATTAGACAAAACACAAAAGTGTGTGAAGTATTTTTGTTCTGGATAACATAAATAGATTATTGAATAGTTTGCATTAGAAATCACCTGACAAATATGCATGTATGCAATATTTTTGGTCGTATCCAAGGTAGTCATGTCCTCATCATCCTCCCCTTTTTGAAAATAAAGCCGTCCTCGGCATTGCTTAATCTGAAATGTGGCTAACAAAAGAGACAAGGTGTACATGTTGTATATGTATATGTCATCCATTTTAACTTCCCTTGATTTTTGCACATATGTCACATGTATACATGAGTAACTTTCATTGTTCATAAAATCTAAAGCCAAAAAATTATCACAGGAAGTAGAAGGCATGAAAATATTGGAATCAGTTTGCACATATAAGTGAAGCTCTTATTCTCTTCAAAAGATTGGCAATGTTCATCATTAAACCATCCTAACTTCGATGAATAAACCTTACTTGCATCAAATTTACATGCTACAACATGCTTAAATAAGCAAACATGCAATAAGTCATTGGACACAGAATCATCATCAAGATTAGAGGTCATATCAAAATGATTAAACATTGGTTCTTTTGCATCAACAGTTAATTCAATGGGTGCACTCAAAATTGTTGATATTTCAGTTGTTTGATCACATGACGCATTCATGACAGTAACAAGAGTCTCTAAAATAGGTGGTGTGCTCAAATCAACAGGTAACTCAACACATGATGCATTCAAGTTAACTAGGCATGCATCATTCTCATGTGAAGTTATATCATCAATACCTTTACTGTTACCTCGCAGAGATGTAGCTGATGTAGGTACGGATGTTGACAATGTACCATACTTTTGAGATGATATTGCGCTCACAATCCGAGGTGGGGCTGCTCTAGTAGGTGCAATAGTGGAGTAACCAACCGGCGGTGGTGAGCATGAACTGGAATAGTAGTTGTTGTAGTCACCCAATGCATCCTCCTGTATCTGTCTCTCAAAGGTACAAGCACGGACATACATACCAGTAATGCAATGAGGAATATACTGAAATCTTGCCTGAATATCATGGTTCAAACCACCAAAAAATCTATTCATTGTATCATCCTCAAATTCTTCTATGTCACAATGATGCATATAAGATTTGAACTCTTGGTAGTAAGCATGAACAGTGTTACTGCCTTGTTTTAATTGCTCCAATTTGCGACGCAATTCACGACGATAGTAAGGAGGAAAAAATTGTTGTCTCATTACAGCTTTCAAAACTTTCCAAGTTGTGGGTTGGTTATTGATGAGGACATGACTACCTTGGATACGACCAAAAATATTGCATACATGCATATTTGTCAGGTGATTTCTAATGCAAACTATTCAATAATCTATTTATGTTATCCAGAACAAAAATACTTCACACACTTTTGTGTTTTGTCTAATTGCAGGTGTATGGGACATTTGTACAATCCACATATGAAGACAAGGGAAAAGGAGAAGTTTCGGTTGTGTTCAGAAAGTCTTCTCACGTCACTTTTGGGCCAAGAGAAGATAGAGTCCAAGTCTCTCATGTTCTGGATTCAGATTTGGACTGCACAGATATACCTGACTCAAAACGCCATCAACTTTTTCATACGGACTCCGAATTGGGTGATTCTTTTTTTGTTGGAAACTAGATTTCGTGCTCTTTCCAACCCAATTGGATTCACCTTCAAATTCGTCCGGAGCGTTGAGTTACGGACGAAACAATCTGACGTTGCAGCAGAATCCGAGTCAAACTACAAGCCCAAAGGTGTTGCATCACCTCCACTTGGGCCCATGAGCCTTGTACGACCTAGGGTTAGTTTTAGGCTGCCTTGGGACGTCCTCCCACCTCTTTGGCCGCCACTCCTTGCTCCTATATAAGTAGATCCATCTAGTAGCTTTTTCCTTGGGATTTGTTTAGTTAAAAGTTAGCCATTGCAACTTCGTGTACTTCGTTTGTGTCCAACGACCAGACCAAGACCGCTTACGGATCCCCACCATTATCAATACCTCATATATATTTGCAATATTCAGATTGCTTTATCATATTCTTGCTCGTTCTTCGATTGCTTGCAGGAATAGACCTTCATGGTCAGGCTGACCGTGCTTCCGGCATTGTCAGTAACCTCAGGAGATTGGTTTAGCGATTGCTAAGGCGCAACATCGTGCACGTTTGTAGTCGGATCGTCAAAGTCGTCTCCACCAAATCGATAGTTATCATCTCATCGAAAGATCGGGACACCCTCGCCTCTATCAAGTGGTATCAGTTTTCAGGTTGCTCGGTGAGAATTTCCAGTTTTCCTAGATTAGATTTATTTTCTTACCTATTGTCCAAGAAAAAGCCACAAAAAAAGAGTTAGATCTATTCATCCTTGGTCCAAGCCAGTCTGAGCCTTTGCAATTTTCTTTTCATTGCTTGCATAGTTGAATTATCGGTTGCATCGTCGTGTCGAGTTGCTGGTCTTAGTGTCTAGTTTGTTTAGAGTTTCGAGTTCTGTTCACATTAGTCACGCCACCGCTGCATCATTATCTCATCTTGCTCTGATACCACTTGATAGAGGCGAGGGTGTCCCGATCTTTCGATGAGATGATAACTATCGATTTGGTGGAGACAACTTTGACGATCCGACTACAAACGTGCACGATGTTGCGCCTTAGCAATCGATAAACCAATCTCCTGAGGTTACTGACAATGCCGGAAGCACGGTCAGCCTGACCACGAAGGTCTATTCCTGCAAGCAATCGAAGAACGAGCAAGAATATGATAAAGCAATCTGAATATTGCAAATATATATGAGGTATTGATAATGGTGGGGATCCGTAAGCGGTCTTGGTCTGGTCGTTGGACACAAACGAAGTACACGAAGTTGCAATGGCTAACTTTTAACTAAACAAATCCCAAGGAAAAGCTACTAGATGGATCTACTTATATAGGAGCAAGGGGTGGCGGCCAAGGAGGTGGGAGGACATCCCAAGGCAGCCTAAAACTAACCCTAGGTCGTACAAGGCTCATGGGCCCAAGTGGAGGTGATGCAACACCTTTGGGCTTGTAGTTTGACTCGGATTCTGCTGCAACGTCAGATTGTTTCGTCCATAACTCAACGCTCCGGACGAATTTGAAGGTGAATCCAATTGGGTTGGAAAGAGCACGAAATCTAGTTTCCAACAAAAAAAGAATCACCCAATTCGGAGTCCGTATGAAAAAGTTGTTGGCGTTTTGAGTCAGGTATATCTGTGCAGTCCAAATCTGAATCCAGAACGTGAGAGACTTGGACTCTATCTTCTCTTGGCCCAAAAGTGACGTGAGAGGACTTTCTGAACACAACCTAAACTTCTCCTTTTCCCTTGTCTTCATATGTGGATTGTACAAATGTCCCATACACCTGCAATTAGACAAAACACAAAAGTGTGTGAAGTATTTTTGTTCTGGATAACATAAATAGATTATTGAATAGTTTGCATTAGAAATCACCTGACAAATATGCATGTATGCAATATTTTTGGTCGTATCCAAGGTAGTCATGTCCTCATCAGTTATCAATGTTTTTCTTACAATGTACACTCCACCAAACAGAAGCAAAACCAGTAAATGCCCTAATGGTAGCTCGTACTCTCTCAAGTTCAGAAAAATCATGGTGACTAAAAACTTGTTCTACTTCAAGCTCCCAAGCTAGATAAATAGCAGGATTAAATCTACCCTCAAATGATGGTAAAGAGATAACCTGACCATATGCTTGTGTGTGTTGTCCCTACTCTCGTGATGGTGAAGATGTGTCCGTCGTCCAAAAACTTCTATCTCTGGAACCTGTCATGATTAGTAGAAACAAGAACCAAAATTCGAGAATAATGTTCCTATGAACTACTAGGATGTGGTTGTAATGTGCTCACAGTAAAGCAAATATCAATATCTTACAAGTTCTTACCATGCGGCAGGTGGTGACAGGCAACCAGCGGTGTCAAATAACTCCGAAGATTGTGTAAAGCGATTGCCAGGGGAACGTGCGTATACACGGTGTAGAAATATGTGGAGCTGGGTTGGCTATATATGGTACCAAAAGATTAGCAATAATCAATTCAGAGATGCAATGTTAAATAAACGCTCAACGACGGTACTGCGCTGGTCCTAGGCTAGACCGAACTAGAGACGCGAGCCTAGAACACTAATGAGGTCACGTCGTAGCACAACCAGCATCAATGAAGGATACTAAGTAGCTCTGGACAGCAAGATATAAGTGAAGATCACAACGGCAATAAAGATAATGATGTGAAACAACAGCCAAGCTATTTTACTGAACAGTTGACAAAACAGATTCCAATCCGAATTCAACTACGAGATTGAGTCTAAAAAGATCCGAATTTTGTTTTTTTTTCTCTTTTTTTTTCCTCACACTTTTTTTTCTTTCTCTCCTTTTTTTCTCTGACTTTTTTTTCTCTTTTTTTTTCTCTCGTTTTTTCTCTCTCTTTTTTTCTCCCTCTTTCCAAAACAAACTAGATAAGATGTAGATTGGATCAAGTGAAGATGTGAACGATCTCAACTATTATTATGACAATGAATGGTGGGTAGCACGTGGTGGAAATTGATGGATGGGTGGTGGACAGCGGAAGAGATAATGATGCAGCGGTGGCGTGACTAATGTGAACAGAACTCGAAACTCTAAACGAACTAGACACTAAGACCAGCAACTCGACACGACGATGCAACCGATAATTCAATATGCAAGCAATGAAAAGAAAATTGCAAAGGCTCAGACTGGCTTGGACCAAGGATGAATAGATCTAACTCTTTTTTGTGGCTTTTTCTTGGACAATAGGTAAGAAAATAAATCTAATCTAGGAAAACTGGAAATTCTCACCGAGCAACCTGAAAACTGATATCACTTGATAGAGGCGAGGGTGTCCTGATCTTTCAATGAGATGATAACTATCGATTTGGTGGAGACGACTTTGACGATCCGACTACAAACGTGCGAGACGTCGCGCCTTAGTAATCGCTAAACCAATCTCCTGAGGTTACTGACGATGCCGGAAGCACGGTCAGCCTGACCACGAAGGTCTATTCCTGCAAACAATCGAAGAACGAGCAAGAATATGATAAAGCAATCTGAATATTGCAAATATATATGAGGTATTGATAATGGTGGGGATCCGTAAGCGGTCTTGGTCTGGTCGTTGGACACAAACGAAGTACACGAAGTTGCAATGGCTAACTTTTAACTAAACAAATCCCAAGGAAAAAGCTACTAGATGGATCTACTTATATAGGAGCAAGGGGTGGTGGCCAAGGAGGTGGGAGGACGTCCCAAGGCAACCTAAAACTAACCCTGGGTCGTACAAGGCTCATGGGCCCAAGTGGAGGTGATGCAACACCTTTGGGCTTGTAGTTTGACTCGGATTCTGCTGCAATGTCAGATTGTTTCGTCCGTAACTCAACTCTCCGGATGAATTTGAAGGTGAATCCAATTGGGTTGGAAAGAGTACGAAATCTAGTTTCCAACAAAAAAAGAATCACCCAATTCGGAGTCCGTATGAAAAAGTTGTTGGCGTTTTGAGTCAGGTATGTCTGTGCAGTCTGAATCTGAATCCAGAACGTGAGAGACTTGGACTCTATCTTCTCTTGGCCCAAAAATGACGTGAGAGGACTTTTTGAACACAACCTAAACATTTCCTTTTCCCTTGTCTTCATATGTGGATTGTACAAATGTCACATACACCTGCAATTAGACAAAACACAAAAGTGTGTGAAGTATTTTTGTTCTAGATAACATAAATAGATTATTGAATAGTTTGCATTAGAAATCACCTGACAAATATGCATGTATGCAATATTTTTGGTCGTATCCAAGGTAGTCATGTCCTCATCACCACACCTACATAAATAAGGCTTATAGTGGAGCTCGGTGAGGATAGTGGCACAAAAATTTGATGCAAAATGTTAGCAAGAGTCAATAATGTTGAAAGAGATTCACAAATTCGCAAGTGAAACAAGTAGACCAATAGCAATGAATGGCACACGGAAATGCACACACGGATAGATATTGATGCGGAGCATCCCACGTTCATCCCCATGTACACTCTGCCTACCCTCCAAGCCCCAAGAGGACATACGATGAGACCTCAACCATACGCCATGGGACACAAGGTGAACTCACTCCTCTTCGCACCGTCACTTTCCCCATATGAGACATGGTTTCTACCTCATGCATGGACCTTGCATATACTCAGGTACAACCGAGACGACCATGGAGGATCCAAGGACCAAGGCCAAGCGTGGAAGAGGAGATGAAAGAAAGGAGTAGGAGAAGACGGTGGCTGCTGAAGACTAGCCGGACATCCGAACACAGAGCCGGATCATCCGGGCCCAGCGGGATCATCCGGACCGACCCCCGGATCATCCGGGCAATCCATGCACCGCGATGGCCGAACCTTGCAAAATCTACCTGGCGAAGCCGGATCATCCGGACGAGGTCCCGGATCATTCGGACGACGCCCGGATCATCCGGACCCCCATCCGGATCATCCGGCCTTGCCTGCGTGCATGCCTCCGGGCCGAGGCCCATGTACCTGTTTCGCCCCCTCACTTACCCCTTCGCACACTAGACTATAAATAGACCTCCTCCACCTCCTTTCTAGGGTTAGCAAATGTTTAGCTCATATTTGTGAGAGAGCTTTGCTCATCCACTTGGTTACCTTCTCCTTGGAGATTCGAGCCTCCACCAGAGAAGATCCCCCAAGCGGATTCAAGACCCCTCTCGAGGGAAGAACATCAAGACCTCCTCACGGAGAAGACCGGTTACCGTGTATCGTCCTTAGTTGTCCGTGGATTCGTGTATCTCTACCTATGTATTCGAGGATCTAGCCCATGTGTGACTTATTCGTGTCGGTTTAGTGATTTCGCTTGTGTTTTCTCTCCGTTCTTCCCCGTGTTCTTCGTGATTTCCCCCGGGATCCGCTCCTTTCGTGAAAGATCGGGTGATTAGGGTCTCTACCCTACATCATCTTGGATCAGAGCAAGGTTGATCACGAATTTGGAGCCCCCACCCCTCTTTTTCTAGCCTTCTTTTGCTTGATTTTTTCCTAAATTCGAAAATCCCCACCAAAAATAGTGATAGAGGCAAAGGTGTCCCGATGTTTCGATGAGATGGTGGCTATCGTTTTCTGTGGGAGTCGACCTTGACGATCCGACTACGAACGTGCGAGACGTCGCGCCTTAGCAATCGCTAAACCAACTTCCGAGGGGTTATTGACCACGCCGGAGCACGATCAACCTGACCACAAGGGCCTGTTTCCTGCGAGCAAATGAAGAACAAGCAAGAAACTGAGATTGCAATCTGGATATTGCGAATATAAGATGAAAGCTTTATTGATCAAGGTGGGGTTCTGTGACGTCTTGGTCTGGTCGTTGGACACAAACGAAGTACGCGAAGTTGCAGCTATGGCGAACTTTTAATCTAAACAAAACCCAAAGTCTAAACGACGCCCTAAGGGCTGTATATATGGAGGAAGAGAGGGAAATTTCGTGGCCCTTGAGGGTGGGGTCCGAAACCAACCCTAACTCTTGTTTCCCCACACATACGGACTCTAAAAATAGCCTATACTTAAGTATTTCGAAATTACATGGGCCTGGCCCATTAATAAGGTGACGCAGCACCTAGAATAGCCTATGGACGAATATTATGAAGTGGCATCTTGTATATTTCGTCCATGGCTTCATGCACTCCTTATGGCGGCTTCAAAGTCCTGAAGTCATCACTTGTAACTCCGTTCTTGATCCCCTTGCGCATGCCATCAACTCCATGCGTGTTCTTGCTCCAATGTTCATCCTTCTCCAAGCTAGGCCCTTCATTTGTAAGCAAAACAAATGTATCCAATTTAGGCAGCATCATAATCTCATGAACATTATAATCATTACCAAGAAACGAAAGTACCTGGTAATTTAATTGGCGTGCGCGAGCTCTAGTAATTGGTCCAGTAATTGGCATCTTCCTCACCCAAATAAGGCTTCAAATCTGCAATGTTAAAAGTGGGACTAACCCCAAAATCTACAGGTAGCTCAGTTTATATGCATTATCATTTATTTTCTCTAACACCTTAAAAGGACCATCAGCACGTGGCATTAGCTTTGATTTGCGCAGATTAGGAAATCTATCTTTACGCAAATGTAACCAAACAAGATCTCCAGGCGCAAACACAACATGTTTTCTACCCTTATCTCCAGCAAGTTTATATTTAGCATTCATACGCTCAATGTTTTCCTTAGTTAACTCATGCATTTTTAAAATCAATTCGTTACGTTCTTTATCATCAAAATTAAGCTTCTCTGAAGATGGAAGAGGCAACAAATCAATAGGTGCACGAGGTAGGAAACCATACACAATTTCAAAAGGGCACATCTTAGTAGTAGAATGCAATGAACGATTATAAGCAAATTCAATATGAGGTAAGCATTCTTCCCACATTTTCTTGTTATTCTTCAAAACAGCCCTAAGCATAGTAGACAATGTTCTATTGACTACTTCAGTTTGTCCATCAGTTTGGGGGTGACAAGTAGTACTAAAAAGCAGCTTAGTCCCCAACTTAGCCCATAAACATCTCCAAAAGTGGCTAAGAAATTTAGTATCACGATCTGAAACAATAGTATTTGGCACACCATGTAAGCGAATAATTTCACGAAAGAACAAATCAGCAACATTAACAGCATCATCGCTTTTATGACATGGTATAAAGTGTGCCAGTTTCGAGAACATATCCGCGACAACAAATATGCTATCCCTCCCCTTCTTTGTTCGAGGTAAACCTAAAACAAAGTCCATAGATATATCCTCCCAAGGAACACTAGGTACAGGCAAAGGCATATATAAACCAGGAGGATTGAGTCGTGACTTAGCTCTTTGACATGTAGTGCAGCGAGCAACAAAACGCTCAACATCCCGTCTCATCTTTGGCCAAAAGAAATGTGTAGCAAGTATATCCTCCGTCTTCTTGACGCCAAAGTGTCCCATTAATCCTCCTCCATGCGCCTCCTGCAACAACAAAAGACGAACGGAGCTAGCTGGAATGCATAGCTTGTTAGCACGAAACACAAATCCATCGTTAAGAACGAACTTGTTCCAAGTTCTCCCTTCCTTACAATTCTGCAATACATCTTTAAATTCAGCATCATGAACATATTGATCTTTGATGGTCTCCAAACCAAATATTTTAAAGTCAAGTTGTGAAAGCATAGTATAACGACGAGACAAGGCATCAGCAATAACATTTTCTTTACCCTTCTTGTGTTTAATAACATAAGGGAAAGTCTCAATGAATTCAACCCATTTAGCATGTCTACGGTTCAGTTTTGCTTGACTTTTAATGTGTTTCAAAGATTCATGATCAGAATGTATAACAAATTCCTTGGGCCATAAATAATGTTGCCATGTTTCTAAGGTCCGAACAAGAGCATATAATTCTTTATCATAAGTAGAATAGTTCAGACTAGGCCCACTCAATTTTTCAGAAAAGTATGCAACAGGTTTTCCATCTTGTAATAACACACCTCCTAATCCAATTCCACTAGCATCACATTCAAGCTCAAAAGTCTTATTGAAATTAGGAAGTTGGAGTAAAGGAGCATGTGTCAACTTATCTTTCAATACCGTGAAGGCTTCTTCCTGTGCGGTACCCCAAACAAAAGGCACATCCTTCTTTGTAAGCTCGTTGAGAGGTGCAGCAATGGTGCTGAAATCTCTCACAAAACGCCTATAGAAACCAGCGAGGCCAAGGAAACTCCTCACTTGTGTGACCGTTTTGGGCTGCGACCAACTCTCAATAGCTTCAATCTTGGCTTTATCAACTTCAATTCCCTGTGGAGTAACAACATAGCCAAGAAAAGATACTCGGTCGGTGCAAAAGGTGCACTTTCCAAGGTTTCCAAACAAACGTGCATCACGTAGAGCAATAAAAACAGCACGTAAATGTTCCAAATGTTCCTCCAAAGATTTGCTATAAATCAATATGTCATCAAAGTAAACTACCACAAATCGTCCAATGAAAGCACGTAAAACTTCGTTCATTAACCTCATGAAAGTACTAGGTGCATTAGTTAACCCAAAAGGCATGACTAACCACTCATATAATCCAAACTTAGTTTTAAATGCTGTTTTCCATTCATCTCCCAATTTCATACGAATTTGATGGTATCCACTACGCAAATCAACTTTGGAGAATATTGTAGAGCCACTCAATTCATCAAGCATATCATCTAACCTAGGAATAGGATGACGATAACGAATAGTAATATTATTAATGCCTCTGCAATCAACGCACATACGCGACGTACCATCCTTTTTTGGCACTAAAATGATAGGAACATCACAAGGACTAAGGGATTCGCGTATATAACCTTTTTCGAGCAGTTCTTGTACTTGACGCATAATCTCCTTCGTCTCCTCTGGATTGGTACGGTATGGTGCCCGGTTGGGTAGCGAAGCACCGGGAATTAAGTCAATTTGATGCTCAATCCCGCGAATAGGTGGTAATCCCGGTGGCACGTCTTGTGGAAAGACGTCGGCGAACTCCTGCAAAATGTTAGTGACAGCAGGAGGCAAAGAGGAAGGCACGTCCTCGAATGAAAATAATGCCTCTTTGCACACAAAAGCATAGCAAACAGATTTGCTAAAATCTAGATCATCAATATCAGATTTGGTGGCAAGTAAACATGCACTTTTCAATTTAATTTCAGAAGCAACACTAGATTGTTTATTATTATTAGGCTGCATTTGTTGCTCAAATTCTTTTGCCACAATCTGATTTTCACTCTTAGTTTTCTCCTGTTTTGCTTTATTAGCTCTATTAATATCATCTTTCAAAATGGAATCAGGAGTCATAGGAAGCAAAGTAATATTTTTATCCTTATGAACAAGAGTATACTGATTGTTTCTACCATGGTGAATAGAATTTTTATCAAATTGCCATGGTCTACCAAGTAATAAGGAACATGCTTGCATCGGTACCACATCACAATCAACATAATCAGCATATGTAGAGATACTAAAATGCACACGAACAGTACGTGTTACCTTAACCTTGCCGCTGTTGTTGAACCATTGGATGTAGTAAGGATGTGGATGTGGTCTTGTGGTGAGAGATAGCTTCTCCACCATCTCGATGCTAGCCAAGTTGTTGCAACTCCCTCCATCTATGATCACGCGAACAGAACGTTCCTTCACAACTCCCTTTGTATGGAACAAATTATGCCTCTGATTTTGCTCAGCTTGTGTAACCTGCACACTCAAAACACGTTGAGCAACTAAACATTCATACCTGTCAGCATCTTCAGGAGCCATGTATTGCGTCTCATGATCAGAATCGTCTCCACCGTGTTCTTCACGTGTAATAAGAGCCAAAGTCTGCTCATCATAGTCACTAGCGGACTCATACCCACCATCCTCAGTAACAATCATCACACGCTTAGATGGGCATTCTCTCGCATAATGACCTCCACCCTTGCAACGTCGACAAATAATATCATGTGTTTGCCCTGTTGATGCCATGGATGAAGAAGAGCTCTTTGCAGGCCCAGAAGGTGTGCTCTTGGCAGATAGTGGTGATTGTGCCTGCTTTATTGTATCACGGTTGGAGGTGGCAGCCGACGGAGGCGCCAGTGTAGCAGAACGTGTGGAAGTAGATGATGCACGTGGTGTCCATGATGAAGGTCGACCTGCAGAAAAGTTAGTCCGCGCCAATGCCTGTCGATCCTGCACTTCACGTTCAGCTTTACAAGCAAGATGGAATAAACGAGTGATATTAGTATACTCCTTATACTCTAGAATCGTCTGAATCTCTCTATTTAATCCACCAGTAAAACGTGCAGGCATAGCTTCATTCTCCTCAACAATACCACATCTAATCATGCCAGTTTGTAATTCCTGATAATATTCTTCTACAGAATTTTTTCCCTGTCTTAAGCGCTGCAATTTTTGAAGTAATTCACGTTGATAATATGGTGGAACCCAACGAGTACGCATAGCAGTTTTCAAAGCAGCCCAAGTAGCCGGAATAGGATATAATCTACAATGCTCAGACCACCAAACACATGCAAAACTAGTGAAAGCACAAACAGCAGCAGGAACACGTCTCTCCTCGGGATATTATAAACATGTAAATCGTTGTTCAGTTTCTAACTCCCAAGTAAGATATATATCAGGAACATATCTACCCTCAAATGGTGGAATATTCAATTTTAGTTTAGGGAGATGGTCATGATCTCGTACCTGAGGGTGAGCCCTACCATTGCCATTATTTGCATGTGGATGACCTGGTGGTTGCTGTGCTGTTGGTGGCACGTAGTTCTGATTTTGATCAACCTCATCCTCATAATCTCCCACATAAGCATCCTCCTCCACATCAGCAGTAGGAGCCACAGAAGTATCAACAGCAGCACCAGCAGTTTGGCCCGACTGAAGAGGGACACGGCTCGCTCGGCGGAGGGCTGTTTCCCGACGTGGAGGTAGTCGGTGTTGTTGCTGTTGTTGCAGAGGTGCGGCAGGAGCAGCCGGTGGTGGTGGTGGAAAACGCGACAGCAATACAGCAAACTTGTTATCGAGCTTTGTTTCAAACGTCTTCTCCATGCCATCTATCTTCTCCATGGCCTCTTCAAATCTGTTTATCACATCTTGCACCTGTCCATTCATCATTTGCTGAAACGTATCATGAAGCTCCTTGTTCGTCAAGTTCTCCCAGTCAGTCTCGTCGGCTTGTGATCCTGGCATGGTTAGCAGCAATAGAAACACACAAGAATATGATCCTACAGACTACTAACAAGTGGTGGTGGTGGCGGGTGTCACAAATCCATCAAGCAAATCTCAAATTCTTACCAGTTCTTACCCAGCAGCAGGCGGTGATCGGCAACCGTTGTAGTCAAAAACTCTCAAAAGCTTGGATAGAGCGATTGCCAGGGAGAGTCAAACGCACGACGTAGATGTATGTGGAGCTGGGAAGGCTTATAGTATGGTAGCAAAAAGGGTCAGCAATAATCAATTCAGAGATGCAAAGTTGAATAAACGCTCAACGACGGTACTGTGCTGGTCCTAGGCTAGACCGTGCTAGAGACGCAAGCCTAGAACACTAACAAAATCACGACGCTGCACGTAAATAAGGGAAAAGCACACTCTGGAACTTTTTTTTTCGCTCTTTTTTTTGCGCTCCTTTTTTTTGCTCCTTTTTTTTGCGAAAAATCACTATAATGGCGAGTGTCTCAAAACTCTTCCCTCGTCAAACTGATAGGATGGGCATGAAAAAAAATTTCACTTTTTTTTCGGAAATCAGGGCAGCGACGACGAAAAAGTGCGACAAAAAATCACTATGATGGCACGTGGCCCAAAAGACTCAGAAAAGCCTAAAAATAGGATAGGGAAAAAAATTTGCCCGTGAAAATTTTGGCCTAAAAACTGCCCGGGGGTCTCCAGACTCTTTTTTTTTCGAGACCTACACAGGCAAGGAAACACGAATCGGAATTTAGATTGATCTCAAGAACAAACCTAATATGAGAAGAACTCGGATTGGTGGTGGATATATGGTTGTGGTATATGGCAGCGGTGGTGGTATATGGTAGCGGTGGTGGTATATGGATACAGATTGGTGGTGGTATATGGATACGGATTGGTGGTGGTATATGGATATGGATTCAGAGCGGTGGCGGATAAGCAAAAGTGGTAGATGGGCGATGATGATGGTGCGGCGGCGGCGTGACAACTTATGACCAGAACTCGAAACTCTAAAAGACTAGACTCTAAGACCAGCAACTTGACACGACGATGCAACCGCAAATTCAACAAAGCAAAAACCATAAAAAGATTATGCAAAGGCTCAGATTGGTTCGGATATGATGAACTAACCCTATTTTTTTTTTCTGGCTTTTTCGTGGACTGTAGGTATGAAGAACAGACTCGATCTAATCTACGAAAAACTGTAAAATCTCACCGAGCAACCTGGAAATCTGATACCACTTGATAGAGGCTAAGGTGTCCTGATGTTTCGATGAGATGGTGGCTATCTTTTTCTGTGGGAGTCGACCTTGACGATCCGACTACGAACGTGCGAGACGTCGCGCCTTAGCAATCGCTAAACCAACTTCCGAGGGTTATTGACCACGCCGGAGCACGATCAACCTGACCACGAGGGTCTGTTTCCTGCGAGCAAACGAAGAACAAGCAAGAAACTGAGATTGCAATCGGGATATTGCGAATATAAGATGAAAGATTTATTGATCAAGGTGGGGTTCTATGACGTCTTGGTCTGGTCGTTGGACACAAACGAAGTACGCGAAGTTGCAGCTATGGCGAACTTTTAATCTAAACAAAACCCAAAGTCTAAACGACGCCCTAAGGGCTGTATATATGGAGGAAGAGGGGGGGAATTTCGTGGCCCTTGAGGGTGGGGTCCGAAACCAACCCTAACTCTTGTTTCCCCACACATACGGACTCTAAAAATAGCCTATACTTAAGTATTTCGAAATTACATGGGCCTGGCCCATTAATAAGGTGACGCAGCACCTAGAATAGCCTATGGACGAATATTATGAAGTGGCATCTTGTATATTTCGTCCAAGGCTTCATGCACTCCTTATGGCGGCTTCAAAGTCCTGAAATCATCACTTGTAACTCCGTTCTTGATCCCCTTGTGCATGCCATCAACTCCATGCGTGTTCTTGCTCCAATGTTCATCCTTCTCCAAGCTAGGCCCTTCATTTGTAAGCAAAACAAATGTATCCAATTTAGGCAGCATCATAATCTCATGAACATTAGAATCATTACCAAGAAACGAAAGTACCTGGTAATTTAATTGGCGTGCGCGAGCTCTAGTAATTGGTCCAGTATATGTAACAGTAGGGGCTGTGGGTGTAACAATGGTATTGATGTCCTCATCAATACTTGGGATAGAAAGTTTATCTATTTTGCATCTTATAGGTTGTGCACAAGTGTCGTATCCGCCTATTGAGCAATCGTGCTAGCATCTCTCTTGAGTTGTGCAGCACGAGCGTTTTCCCTGGATTCCACATTTTGTGCTCATCCTTGGTTGCACGACCCCATTTATCTATCTGTGTGTGCGTTTCCGTGTGCCATTCATTGCTATTGGTCTACTTGTTTCACTTGCAAATTTGTGAATCTCTTTCAACATTATTGACTCTTGCTAACATTCTACGTCAAATTTTTTTGCCACTATCCTCACCGAGCTCCACCATAAGCCTTACTTGTGAAGGTGTGAGAAACCGACAAGAATTGGTACCAATTGTGCTATTTCCTTGTCCACATTGGAGTGATCATTGATCCACTTTCAACTTCGGTCAAGGTACATTTGGTATTCGTTCTTCTCTTTCTCCACTCATATTGGCTAGAATCTGGTGATGGATAGGCAAGGCATTTCATCTCTGGTCTTCCACAACAACGACGGCGTGAACAACTACATCACCAAAGCGTCAATCTTTGATCTACAACGACAAATGCAAGGCGCACAATCAAGATTGCGAGAGCGCATCGAGAACCTCTCCATCGGCATTCGTCACTCTGAAGCGAGGAAAAGGGACTACATCGACAACAAGCTTTCCGCACAAAAGGAGGAGCAAGATGCAAGGATGGAGGAGATTCGGGCCTTGATCAAGTCTACTTCCCCTTCGTCATCTTCAAGGCGGCGGCAAGCACATCGATCCTCTTCGGAGCGCCCAAGCGACACAAGCGCAAGTCGTCCACGTCCACATCTCCATGGCGACCACCATCACGTTCGTGATCCATCTCGTCATGAAGGGCATGTCACCTCCAAACAACATGTGCACGATGACGACGAACGACATCTACGACGAGCTCAAGTGCAACAACGCCAAGATCATCATGACGATGCTCACCAAGTGCAAATGCACAAGTCCCAACAAGCCCTACTTCCCGCCAAGTCCAAACTTCATGAGCACAAGAGAAGACCGCGAGACGAGCACCACCAAGATGGAGCTACGGCTACACAAACCACTTCGGCATCTTCCCAAGTGCTATCAAGGCATCTTCGCCTTTGGACGTACGACATCTTTGCCTACTTCCCGTGAGTTCGCCTACATAGACATCTTCAACTACAAGGCGACCAACTACGAGCGAGGGAGACACTTCCATCTTCGGAAGCCCCTCAAGGAAGATGGCCGAGCATGGGAATTTCCCTTCGGTCATGGAGTCGAGCTACGAGGTGCCACATCATTTGGGCCTCCTACAACAAGACGGCAACAAGAAGGTCGAGCAAGGGCCATCCCCTTCGACGACGGCAACGAGCACGAACCTCTTCCTTCAACAACATGAAGACGGCGCCCATATTGGACTCATACTCCGAGTCAAGCTACGAGACCGCTCATGAGACCTTATCTTTGGTCTTCGAGGAGAGTGATGATGTGCCATCTTCTGCCTTCATCCACGGCTACGACCACGACATGATTGAGCATGGAGACATTTGCACCAACATCTCTCCGACAACGACATGTGACGAGATGCCCCAATTCCCATGTGAGGAGAGCCACCACCACATGAGTGACATGAGTGACTCCACCACACATGACATTGAGAGCATTTCCTATGAGAGGATGAGTGTGACCACCACTAGCCCCACACTTGAGAGCATGCCACACATCCTATGTGAGGTTGAGCGCCATTTGAGTGACTCCACCAACCATATGAGTGAGAGCATCTGAGAGGGGGTGAGTGAGCCACAACACTTGGTGAGTGAGGTAGTTGACACGGCATGTGAGGCCACTTTGATTTCTAACGACTTAACCTCTACTCCTAGTGTGTTTTCTTATTTGGTGCTAGGTCTCCTACATGACGACACGCCTATCCTCGATGAGTCCATACCTCCAATGGAGATAACGATGGCCATGGTGGAAGAATATGCACCACCCACATGGTTCCATCACGATGAAGATGACCACGACTTGGTCTTCGACACCTCACCTACAACACATGAGCGATGCTCCATAGGTAACATAGGTGATGGTGCTTCTCTTGTCCCACTAGTGGACTATCTTACCAATGATTGCTTGCATGATGTTGATCCACCTATTGCCATGCTTCATGCTAGTGCGACTTCTTCATGTCATGACTTACCAATTTATGATGATGATCATGTTGATTTGCCTAGTTGTGATGCTATGCTCCATAGGATATCATGTGAAAATTCTATTGGTCACATCATGTTTGCCAATCCTTTGAACTTGTCATATGCTATGAGTGAGATCTCCCATATTGCATCATTTCAATCTCAACATAGTGACTATGCATGCCCCATTCACATAAATCCCATTTGCACTTACGGCATAGATGACGAGATGATGGTCATTGGCTTTTGTTTTTCATGTGATGATATTGCTATGCTTCCTTTGCACAATTTGCACAATTCATCTCATATGCCATGCCATGAAAATTATGGTGTATCGCATGATTACATCCCTTGTGTGCACCATATGCATACCATTCCTCACAATGCTCTAGATATTTCCCATGATGCATTACATCCTTTGAGTCTCCATTATGCTATACATAACACCGAACCTATCATGATGGATGACATGTTTCTATATCACGAATCTCATTTATTTAAGCATTGGATATTTTGTGCTAACCAACACAAGCACGTGCGCATCATGATGGATGATGTGTACATCTACCACGCACACACAATTTTCCCTTTGTCTTTGTTTTGCGTAGGTACTCACGTATACTCATCAACCTCTCAATCCCAAGAGTTGATGAAACGAGCTCTTGAGAGCATAGATGACTTGGGATCCCGTGAACTACCCTTCCCACCGCTCTCTTCGCGCAACGACTACGCGCATCTCTCTCACTTGGATCTCACACGGCTATGGGCAATATACCGCTTGTCGCTTCATACTCATTTTACCGTGTTCACTTTGCATGCTATGCTTGTTTCTATTCCTTTGCCATGCAATTGTGACCCTTGCTTGCATTTACCCATGATTCACCATTTTACTACCCATATGTGTATTTGCATGCTTGGTGGAGATCCTTGTTGCTATTGCCATGTTTATCATGTGCCTCATGCTATTGATGCTATTGTGCTCATATCTTGCCTTCATGCTTGTGATGTGTCTTGTGCATTATTCATGACTATCATTTGCACACATGACATACTTAACATGATTCCTTCTAGTACGTTGCATCTTTGCACTACTAGCTTGCTTGCCTTGATTCATATGATTGCTTGCTTTGTCGCATCACCCATGTTCCATTATTACTTGCTTTCTTGGGTTGATGACATATATGTTCATGCCTCTCACATGATACATCTTGTGATGCATGCTTGCTTGCTTGCGCCTATTCTATTTGGTTGTTCTCACATCATATGCCTCCGTACTATGAAATGCTCCCTTGTCCTTTCTTATGATGAGCATGATGCATCCACTTGTTGGGTATCTTACCACACGAATGATAGGTTTTGCATCTCTGCTAACCTCATTTCTTTTGTTTGTCATGTTCTTTCATTTTGAAGGATTCACAAGGAGATACTGTCATGACACAATTTGGTCATGTGAAGGCATACACGATGTGCAACACCAACATTTGCGAGAATCTCCTAAAGGTGAACTCCTTCCCTTTGAGCCATCCTCAAATATGCATATTGGATGGGTCACTCTTTCATTGTTGTTTCCTTCTTCTTGTCTACATGTTACATCTATTGGATGGAGGACCGACATTGGAGATGGAACCCATGGACCTTCAAGTTGAGGAGCGCTCGGACTTATTGGATGCACCTTCGAACCTCCACTCATGCCACGACATCGAGCATTGGTATACCAACACCTCCATATGTGTTGATTGTGTTCACACATGTCATGCTCGATGGACATATCATACACATGACAAATTTGCATCTTATGCATGGATTGACTCACATCATGATTTCCTTGTTGCATCTTGTATTCACATGTCATCCATGATATATGCGCTTGTGCATTTCATTAGCAAATTTGTTGTGATATACGTTGATGGCATATTCATAAATCATGATCTTATTGCCTACCATCAATTGCATTATAACATCACATTGAGCACCCATTACCATATTCATGCTATTGATAAACCGTCTCACTATGACATCATTTTGCACCGTGGTTGCATTGATCACATCCACAATACATTTGTGTGCACAATAAATGCTTTTGCTCCCATGAATGCTTTACATGTCATTTTACATCATTTGGATAAGCATCTCATGCATTTTCATGAACAATTCCTTTGGACGAACTCATGTTTATTTGATGGACACCTTGTGTGCGTTAACCATTGTATTTCCGAGTGTCGTTTGTGTTTGCTCTTCTTGCATGTATACCACTCCGGAGACACCTTGGAGTACTTAGTGATAGAGGCTAAGGTGTCCCGATGTTTCGATGAGATGGTGGCTATCGTTTTCTGTGGGAGTCGACCTTGACGATCCGACTACGAACGTGCGAGACGTCGCGCCTTAGCAATCGCTAAACCAACTTCCGAGGGGTTATTGACCACGCCGGAGCACGATCAACCTGACCACGAGGGCCTGTTTCCTGCGAGCAAACGAAGAACAAGCAAGAAACTGAGATTGCAATCTGGATATTGCGAATATAAGATGAAAGCTTTATTGATCAAGGTGGGGTTCTGTGACGTCTTGGTCTGGTCGTTGGACACAAACGAAGTACGCGAAGTTGCAGCTATGGCGAACTTTTAATCTAAACAAAACCCAAAGTCTAAACGACGCCCTAAGGGCTGTATATATGGAGGAAGAGAGGGGAATTTCGTGGCCCTTGAGGGTGGGGTCCGAAACCAACCCTAACTCTTGTTTCCCCACACATACGGACTCTAAAAATAGCCTATACTTAAGTATTGCGAAATTACATGGGCCTGGCCCATTAATAAGGTGACGCAGCACCTAGAATAGCCTATGGACGAATATTATGAAGTGGCATCTTGTATATTTCGTCCATGGCTTCATGCACTCCTTATGGCGGCTTCAAAGTCCTGAAATCATCACTTGTAACTCCGTTCTTGATCCCCTTGCGCATGCCATCAACTTCATGCGTGTTCTTGCTCCAATGCTCATCCTTCTCCAAGCTAGGCCCTTCATTTGAAAGCAAAACAAATGTATCCAATTTAGGCAGCATCATAATCTCATGAACATTAGAATCATTACCAAGAAACGAAAGTACCTGGTAATTTAATTGGCGTGCGCGAGCTCTAGTAATTGGTCCAGTATATGTAACAGTAGGGGCTGTGGGTGTAACAATGGTATTGATGTCCTCATCATCCTCCCCTTCTTGAAATGAAGTCGTCCTCGACGGAAGCTCATCTTCCTCACCCAAATAAGGCTTCAAATCTGCAATATTAAAAGTGGGACTAACCCCAAAATCTGCAGGTAGCTCAAGTTTATATGCATTATCATTTATTTTCTCTAAAACCTTAAAAGGACCATCAGCACGTGGCATTAGCTATGATTTGCGCAGATTAGGAAATCTATCTTTACGCAAATGTAACCAAACAAGATCTCCAGGTGCAAACACAACATGTTTTCTACCCTTATCTCCAGCAAGTTTATATTTAGCATTCATACGCTCAATGTTTTCCTTAGTTAACTCATGCATTTTTAAAATCAATTCAGAACATTCTTTAGCATCAAAATTAACCTTCTCCGAAGATGGAAGAGGCAACCAATCAATAGGTGCACGAGGTAGGAAACCATACACAATTTCAAAAGGGCACATCTTAGTAGTAGAGTGCAATGAACGATTATAAGCAAATTCAATATGAGGCAAGCATTCTTCCCACATTTTCTTGTTATTCTTCAAAACAGCCCTAAGCATAGTAGACAATGTTCTATTGACTACTTCAGTTTGTCCATCAGTTTGGGGGTGACAAGTAGTACTAAAAAGCAGCTTAGTCCCCAACTTAGCCCATAAACATCTCCAAAAGTGGCTAAGAAATTTAGTATCACGATCTGAAACAATAGTATTTGGCACACCATGTAAGCGAATAATTTCACGAAAGAACAAATCAGCAACATTAACAGCATCATCGCTTTTATGACATGGTATAAAGTGTGCCATTTTCGAGAACCTATCCACGACAACAAATATGCTATCCCTCCCCTTCTTTGTTCTAGGTAAACCTAAAACAAAGTCCATAGATATATCCTCCCAAGGAACACTAGGTACAGGCAAAGGCATATATAAACCATGAGGATTGAGTCGTCACTTAGCTCTTTGACATGTAGTGCAGCGAGCAACAAAACGCTCAACATCCCGTCTCATTTTTGGCCAAAAGAAATGTGTAGCAAGTATATCCTCCGTCTTCTTGACGCCAAAGTGTCCCATTAATCCTCCTCCATGCGCCTCCTGCAACAACAAAAGACGAACGGAGCTAGCTGGAATGCATAGCTTGTTAGCACGAAACACAAATCCATCGTTAAGAACGAACTTGTTCCAAGTTCTCCCTTCCTTACAATTCTGCAATACATCTTTAAATTCAGCATCATTAACATATTGATCCTTGATGGTCTCCAAACCAAATATTTTAAAGTCAAGTTGTGAAAGCATAGTATAACGACGAGACAAGGCATCAGCAATAACATTTTCTTTACCCTTCTTGTGTTTAATCACATAAGGGAAAGTCTCAATGAATTCAACCCATTTAGCATGTCGACGGTTCAGTTTTGCTTGACTTTTAATGTGTTTCAAAGATTCATGATCAGAATGTATAACAAATTCCTTGGGCCATAAATAATGTTGCCATGTTTCTAAGGTCCGAACAAGAGCATATAATTCTTTATCATAAGTAGAATAGTTCAGACTAGGCCCACTCAATTTTTCAGAAAAGTATGCAACAGGTTTTCCATCTTGTAATAACACACCTCCTAATCCAATTCCACTAGCATCACATTCAAGCTCAAAAGTCTTATTGAAATTAGGAAGTTGGAGTAAAGGAGCATGTGTCAACTTATCTTTCAATACCGTGAAGGCTTCTTCCTGTGCGGTACCCCAAACAAAAGGTACATCCTTCTTTGTAAGCTCGTTGAGAGGTGCAGCAATGGTGCTGAAATCTCTCACAAAACGCCTATAGAAACCAGCGAGGCCAAGGAAACTCCTCACTTGTGTGACCGTTTTGGGCTGCGGCCAACTCTCAATAGCTTCAATCTTGGCTTTATCAACTTGAATTCCCTGTGGAGTAACAACATAGCCAAGAAAAGATACTCGGTCGGTGCAAAAGGTGCACTTTCCAAGGTTACCAAACAAACGTGCATCACGTAGAGCAATAAAAACAGCACGTAAATGTTCCAAATGTTCCTCCAAAGATTTGCTATAAATCAATATGTCATCAAAGTAAACTACCACAAATCGTCCAACGAAAGCACGTAAAACTTCGTTCATTAACCTCATGAAATTACTAGGTGCATTAGTTAACCCAAAAGGCATGACTAACCACTCATATAATCCAAACTTAGTTTTAAATGATGTTTTCCATTCATCTCCCAATTTCATACGAATTTGATGGTAACCACTACGCAAATCAACTTTGGAGAATATTGTAGAGCCACTCAATTCATCAAGCATATCATCTAGCCTAGGAATAGGATGACGATAATGAATAGTAATATTATTAATGCCTCTACAATCAACGCACATACGCGACGTACCATCCTTTTTCGGCACTAAAATGATAGGAACAGCACAAGGACTAAGGGATTCGCGTATATAACCTTTGTCGAGCAGTTCTTGTACTTGACGCATAATCTCCTTCGTCTCCTCTGGATTGGTATGGTATGGTGCCCGGTTGGGTAATGATGCACCGGGAATTAAGTCAATTTGATGCTCAATCCCGCGAATAGGTGGTAATCCCGGTGGCACGTCTTGTGGAAAGACGTCGGTGAACTCCTGCAAAATGTTAGTGACAGCAGGAGGCAAAGAGGAAGGCACGTCCTCGAATGAAAATAATGCCTCTTTGCACACAAAAGCATAGCAAACAGATTTTCTAAAATCTAGATCATCAATATCAGATTTGGTGGCAAGTAAACATGCACTTTTCAATTTAATTTCAGAAGCAACACTAGATTGTTTATTATTATTAGGCTGCATTTGTTGCTCAAATTCTTTTGCCACAATCTGATTTTCACACTTAGTTTTCTTGATGAGGACATCAATACCATTGTTACACCCACAGCCCCTACTGTTACATATACTGGACCAATTACTAGAGCTCGCGCACGCCAATTAAATTACCAGGTACTTTCGTTTCTTGGTAATGATTCTAATGTTCATGAGATTATGATGCTGCCTAAATTGGATACATTTGTTTTGCTTACAAATGAAGGTCCTAGCTTGGAGAAGGATGAACATTGGAGCAAGAACACGAATGGAGTTGATGGCATGCGCAAGGGGATCAAGAACGGAGTTACAAGTGATGATTTCAGGACTTTGAAGCCGCCATAAGGAGTGCATGAAGCCTTGGACGAAATATACAAGATGCCACTTCATAATATTCGTCCATAGGCTATTTTAGGTGCTGCGTCACCTTATTAATGGGCCAGGCCCATGTAATTTCGAAATACTTAAGTATAGGCTATTTTTAGAGTCCGTATGTGTGGGGAAACAAGAGTTAGGGTTGGTTTCGGACCCCACCCTCAAGGGCCACGAAATTCCCCTCTCTTCCTCCATATATACAGCCCTTAGGGCGTCGTTTAGACTTGGGTTTTGTTTAGATTAAAAGTTCGCCATAGCTGCAACTTCGCGTACTTCGTTTGTGTCCAACGACCAGACCAAGACGTCACAGAACCCCACCTTGATCAATAAAGCTTTCATCTTATATTCGCAATATCCAGATTGCAATCTCAGCTTCTTGCTTGTTCTTCGTTTGCTCGCAGGAAACAGGCCCTCGTGGTCAGGTTGATCGTGCTCCGGCGTGGTCAATAACCCCTCGGAAGTTGGTTTAGCGATTGCTAAGGCGCGACGTCTCGCACGTTCGTAGTCGGATCGTCAAGGTCGACTCCCACAGAAAACGATAGCCACCATCTCATCGAAACATCGGGACACCTTTGCCTCTATCATTTCTCCTGTTTTGCTTTATTAGCTCTATTAATATCATCTTCCAAAATGGAATCAGGAGTCATAGGAAGCAAAGTAATATTTTTATCCTTATGAACAAGAGTATACTGATTGTTTCTACCATGGTGAATAGAATTTTTATCAAATTGCCATGGTCTACCAAGTAATAAGGAACATGCTTGCATCGGTACCACATCACAATCAACATAATCAGCATATGTAGAGATACTAAAATGCACACGAACAGTACGTGTTACCTTAACCATGCCGCTGTTGTTGAACCATTGGATGTAGTAAGGATATGGATGTGGTCTTGTGGTGAGAGATAGCTTCTCCACCATCTCGATGCTAGCCAAGTTGTTGCAACTCCCTCCATCTATGATCACGCGAACAGAACGTTCCTTCACAACTCCCTTTGTATGGAACAAATTATGCCTCTGATTTTGCTCAGCTTGTGTAACCTGCACACTCAAAACACGTTGAGCAACTAAACATTCATACTTGTCAGCATCTTCAGGAGCCATGTATTGCATCTCATGATCAGAATCGTCTCCACCGTGTTCGTCACGTGTAATAAGAGCCAAAGTCTCCTCATCATAGTCACTAGCGGACTCATACCCACCATCCTCAGTAACAATCATCACACGCTTAGATGGGCATTCTCTCGCATAATGACCTCCACCCTTGCAACGTCGACAAATAATATCATGTGTTTGCCCTGTTGATGCCATGGATGAAGAAGAGCTCTTTGCAGGCCCAGAAGGTGTGCTCTTGGCAGATAGTGGTGATTGTGCCTGCTTTATTGTATCACGGTTAGAGGTGGCAGCCGACGGAGGCGCCGGTGAAGCAGAACGTGTGGAAGTAGATGATGCACGTGGTGTCCATGAAGAAGGTCGACCTGCAGAAAAGTTAGTCCGCGCCAATGCCTGTCGATCCTGCACTTCACGTTCAGCTTTACAAGCAAGATGGAATAAACGAGTGATATTAGTATACTCCTTATACTCTAGAATCATCTGAATCTCTCTATTTAATCCACCCATAAAACGTGCAAGCATAGCTTCATTCTCCTCAACAATACCACATCTAATCATGCCAGTTTGTAATTCCTGATAGTATTCTTCTACAGAATTTTTTCCCTGTCTTAAGCGCTGCAATTTTTGAAGTAATTCACGTTGATAATATGGTGGAACCCAACGAGTACGCATAGCAGTTTTCAAAGCAGCCCAAGTAGTAGGAATGGGATATAATCTACAATGCTCAGACCACCAAACACATGCAAAACTAGTGAATGCACAAACAGCAGCAGGAACACGTCTCTCCTCGGGATATTGTAAACATGTAAATCGTTGTTCAGTTTCTAACTCCCAAGTAAGATATATATCAGGAACATATCTACCCTCAAATGGTGGAATATGCAATTTTAGTTTAGGGAGATGGTCATGATCTCGTACCTGAGGGTGAGCCCTACCATTGCCATTATTTGCATGTGGACGACCTGATGGTTGCTGTGCTGGTGGTGGCACGTAGTTCTGATTTTGATCAACCTCATCCTCGTAATCGCCAGCAAAATCATCCTCCTCCGCATCAGCAGCAGGAGCCACAGAAGTAGCAACAGCAGCACCAATAGTTTGGCCAGGTGCAAGAGGGAGACGGCTCGCTCGGCGGAGGGCTGTTTCACGATGTGTAGGTAGTCGTCGTTGTTGTTGTTGTAGAGGTGCGTTAGGTGCAGCCGGTGGTGGTGGTGGAAGACGCGCGAGCAATTCATTAAACCTGTTATCGAGCTTTGTTTCGAACGTCTTCTCCATGTCATCTATCTTCTCCATGGCCTCTTCAAATCTGTTTAGCACATCCTGCACCTGTCCATTCATCATTTGCTGAAATTTATCATGTAACTCCTGATTCGTCATGTTCTCCCAGTCAGTCTCGTCGGCTTGTGATCCTGCCATGGTTAGCAACAATAGAAAACACACAAGAATATGATCCTACAGAATACTAACAAGAGGTGGTGGTGGCGGGTGTCACAAATCCGTCAAGCAAATCTCAAATTCTTACCAGTTCTTACCCAGCAGCAGGCGGTGATCGGCAACCGTTGTAGTCAAAACTCTCAAAAGCTTGGATAGAGCGATTGCCAGGGAGAGTCAAACGCACGACGTAGAGGTATGTGGATCTGGGAAGGCTTATAGTATGGTAGCAAAAAGGGTCAGCAATAATCAATTCAGAGATGCAAAGTTGAATAAACGCTCAACGACGGTACTGTGCTGGTCCTAGGCTAGACCGTGCTAGAGACGCGAGCCTAGAACACTAACAAAATCACGGCGCTGCACGTAAATAAGGGAAAAGCACACTCTGGAACTGTTTTTTTTTCGCTTTTTTTTTGCGCTCCTCTTTTTTTTTGCGCTCTTTTTTTTTGCGAAAAATTACTATAATGGCGAGTGTCTCAAAACTCTTCCCTCGTCAAACTGATAGGATGGGCACGAAAAAAAAATTTCACTTCTTTTTTCGGAAATCAGGGCAGCGACGACGAAAAAGTGCGACAAAAAATCACTATGATGGCACGTGGCTCAAAAGACTCAGAAAAGCCTAAAAATAGGATAGGGAAAAAATATTTTTGCCCGTGAAAATTTTGGCCTAAAAACTGCCCGGGGGTCTCCAGACTCTTTTTTTTCCGAGACCTACGCAGGCAAGGAAACACGAATCGGAATTGAGATTGATCTCAAGAACAAACCTAATATGAGAAGAACTCGGATTGGTGGTGGATATATGGTTGTGGTATATGGCAGCGGTGGTGGTATATGGTAGCGGTGGTGGTATATGGATAGAGATTGATGGTGGTATATGGATACGGATTGGTAGTGGTATATGGATAACGATTCAGAGCGGTGGCGGATAAGCAAAAGTGGTAGATGGGCGATGATGATGGTGCGGCGGCGGCGTGACAACTTATGACCAGAACTCGAAACTCTAAAAGACTAGACTCTAAGACCAGCAACTTGACACGACGATGCAACCGCAAATTCAACAAAGCAAAAACCCTAAAAAGATTATGCAAAGGCTCAGATTGGTTCGGATATGATGAACTAACCCTAATTTTTTTTTGTGTGGCTTTTTCGTGGACTGTAGGTATGAAGAACAGACTCGATCTAATCTACGAAAAACTGTAAAATCTCACCGAGCAACCTGGAAATCTGATGCCACTTGATAGAGGCAAAGGTGTCCCGATGTTTCGATGAGATGGTGGCTATCGTTTTCTGTGGGAGTCGACCTTGACGATCTGACTACGAACGTGCGAGACGTCGCGCCTTAGCAATCGCTAAACCAACTTCCGAGGGTTTATTGACCACGCTGGAGCACGATCAACCTGACCACGAGGGTCTGTTTCCTGCGAGCAAACGAAGAACAAGCAAGAAACTGAGATTGCAATCTGGATATTGCGAATATAAGATGAAAGCTTTATTGATCAAGGTGGGGTTCTGTGACGTCTTGGTCTGGTCGTTGGACACAAACGAAGTACGCGAAGTTGCAGCTATGGCGAACTTTTAATCTAAACAAAACCCAAAGTCTAAACGACGCCCTAAGGGCTGTATATATGGAGGAAGAGAGGGGAATTTCGTGGCCCTTGAGGGTGGGGTCCGAAACCAACCCTAACTCTTGTTTCCCCACACATACGGACTCTAAAAATAGCCTATACTTAAGTATTTCGAAATTACATGGGCCTGGCCCATTAATAAGGTGACGCAGCACCTAGAATAGCCTATGGACGAATATTATGAAGTGGCATCTTGTATATTTCGTCCATGGCTTCATGCACTCCTTATGGCGGCTTCAAAGTCCTGAAATCATCACTTGTAACTCCGTTCTTGATCCCCTTGCGCATGCCATCAACTTCATGCGTGTTCTTGCTCCAATGTTCATCCTTCTCCAAGCTAGGCCCTTCATTTGAAAGCAAAACAAATGTATCCAATTTAGGCAGCATCATAATCTCATGAACATTAGAATCATTACCAAGAAACGAAAGTACCTGGTAATTTAATTGGCGTGCGCGAGCTCTAGTAATTGGTCCAGTATATGTAACAGTAGGGGCTGTGGGTGTAACAATGGTATTGATGTCCTCATCAGGAGGCTCAAAAATCGTGATCAACGTGGCTCATGATACCAAGATGATATCATGAGACAAGCTAGCTCTGATCCAAGATGATGTAGGGTGGAACCCTAGATGGTCGATCTTTCACGAAAGGAGCGGATCCCGCGAGGAACACGAAGAACACAAGGGGAAACACGAGGGGAAATCACAAGGGGAACACAAGAGAAACACTCAAACCAACAAGTATGATCACACATGTGCTAGTTCCATGAACACAAAAGGAGATACAAGATCCACGATCAACAAGGGACGATACATGGTAACCGGTTCTTCTCCAAAGAAGGTCTTGATGGGGCCACCCAAAAGGGGGTCTTGAATCCAAAGGGATCTTCTTTGAAGGGGGCCGTGGTCTCTCTCGTGGAGTAGATCCGTAATGGATGAGAAAAGCTCTATCTCTAATGAGCTACTACTTTGCTAACCCTAACTAGGAGGAGGAGGGGGTCTATATATAGTGTTTGCCCATGAAGGGGTAAGTAAGGATACATGGGCCCTTTGCCTGTTCACAGTGCGCAGACAGGCGCCGGATGTCCGGGGCTTCACGATGGGCCGGATGTCCGGGCTGGGAGGCCGGATGTCTGGGTTGGCCTGGGTCTTCCAGTTGCATTCGGTGATGGAGGGGCCAGATTTCCGAGGCAGGGGCCGGATGTCCGGGACTTCGGGAGGAGCTGGATGTCCGGGGTGATGTCCGGATGTCCGGGCTGCGCTGGACCTTTCCGGTGTTCTCTGGATAGCCGATGCCGGATTTCCGGGGCAAGGGCTGGATGTCCGGGCTGGGGCCGGATGTCCGGCCGCTGTAGCAGCTGGCTCTTCTTCCTTCTCCTTCCTTCGCTTCCGCGCACGCTTGGCCTTGGTCCTTGGGCTCTCCATGGTCTCCCGGGTGTACCTGAGTATGCACAAGGTCCACGCTTGAAGTAGCATCCATGTCTTACATGCGGAAAGGTAAGATTCGTAAAGGAGCGTGTTCACCTTAGGTCCAATGGCGTATGCTCGAGTGTACATAGGGATGATCGTAGGATGCTCCTCATCATGACACTTATAGGAATAGCTCAATGGATTGATCGGAAAGAATAACTTTGAGGTGGTTTCATACCCTACAAGCAATTTCATCTTATGTTCTCCATGATAGGAACTTTGGAGTGACTTTTGTCGCACGTTGAGGGATTGCCATATGATTTAATTATGTTATCATTTAGGAGAGAACTTGCACTAGTGAAAGTATGAACCATAGCCCTTGTTTTCAAGCATTGCAATACCATTTTGCTCACTTTTGTTACTAGTTACCTTGCTGTTTTTATATTTTCAGATTGCAAAAACCTATATCTACCATCCATACTACACTTGTATCACCATCTCTTCGCCGAACTAGTGAACCTATACAATTTACCATTGTATTGGGTGTATTGGGGACACAAGAGACTCTTTGTTATTTGATTGCAGGGTTGTTTGAGAGAGACCATTTTCATCATACGCCTCCCGCGGATTGATAAACCTTAGGTCATCCACTTGAGGGAAATTTGCTACTGTCCTACAAAACTCTGTGCTTGGAGGCCCAACACGAGTCTACAAGAAGAAGGTTGCCTAGTAGACATCAAGTACAGGTAGCTAATCCACTTTTCCTTCTTTTGTTCTCCCCTCTCCTCATCATCTTTTTTATCTAATGAGCTCACAATGTCATCAATTTCTTCTTCCATAGATTCCTGCAAAATATTAGTCTCTTCTTGGAAAGCGAAAACTTCTCAATAAACTCATTAATATCGACATTATATTCATAATTCTCATAGCAATATTTAAGTATATCATAATATTCAGGTCTGTAATCGGCATCATCATAATTTTCACACTTCTCAAACAAATATTCAATTTCATAAGCACCCTTAAAAGCAACAAATTCTTCTATTCGTTCCACATCATAGTAATCAGATATACCATTAGCATAAGAAGCCAAGGTTTCATAATCACTAAATTCACATGAAAAGCGAAGGTGTGGAGCCTTCATCCTAGAGCAACAAGTATAATCATATCTCAAGCATAAATTCCAAGCATACTAGTGCAACATTTCAATTTCATCCCATAAGAGTTTCCCTTTTTGAGACAAGCAATAATCCCTAATGTATTCACGTAGATCCAACGTGTCTCCCATTACCAAGTTGAATGGGCTTTTCTTAGGATTATCAAAGTAGTGTTTAATATTTTTCACATAACGAGCATCGAGGGTTTTAGGAGGTTCCCCATCTCCATGAGTAGCAAGTACACCTATTTTTTGGTATTTCGTGTTCCATATACATAACTAAAGATAGAGAACAACTTAGAACAGAAAATAAAAAGTACTTAGTGATAAAGCAAACAAGCACACACGAGAATATTCACCCCATGCTATTACTCCCGGCAACGGCGCCAGAAAAAGGTCTTGATAACCCACAAGTATAGGGGATCAAGTGTAGCCTTTCTCGAAAAGTAAGAGTGTCGAACCCAACAAGGAGCTAAAGGTAGAACAAATATTCCCTCAAGTGCTATCAACCACTGATACAACTCTACGCACGCTTAAAGTTCGCTTTACCTAGAACAAGTATGAAACTAGAAGTACTTTGTAGGTGTGATAGGATAGCTTTGCAAGAAAATAATGTGCACGTAAATAAAAGTTAGGGCCTTTTTAGATAAAGGAACAATTACGTTAGTTTTAGTAGACAACTTTTTGTCACAAGAAAGTTATTTGTCCCTAGGAAATCGATAACTAGACCGGTAATCATTATTGTAATTTTATATGAGGGAGAGGCATGAGTTAACATACTTTCTCTACTTGCATCATATGCACTTATGATTGGAACTCTAGCAAGCATCCGCAACTACCAAAGATCATTAAGGTAAACCCCAACCATAGCATTAAGTATCAAGTCCTCTTTACTCCCATACGCAACAACCCACTTACTCGGTCTGTGCTTTTGTCACTCACGCCACCCACCGTAAGTGAACCATGAACATATTGCAACACCCTACAGAGGGGATCCCAAATGCTTGCGCGACACGAAGAGCACCATAGGACAACACCAATAATAAAACATACAACTCAAACTAATCATGATCATCAATCAACCCATAGGACAAAACGGATCTACTCAAACATCATAGGATAGCAACATATCATTGGATAATAATATATAGCATTGAACACCATGTTTAAGTAGAGATTACAACGCGGAGAAGAGGTGTTACACCACTGCATAGAGGGGGAGAGAGTTGGTGATGACGGTGATTGCTTGTATCTGCGTTGGTATTTCCCCGAAGAGGAGAGGATGATGCAACACAACAACGGTAAGTATTTCCCTCAGTTATGAAACCAAGGTTATCAATCCAGTTGGAGAACCAAGCAACACTATGCAAACAACACCTGCACACAAATAACAAATACTTGCAACCCAACGCATAAGAGGGGTTGTCAATCCCTCCATGGTATTTAGATAGATATAGTTGTATGAGATTTGAAAAATAAATCTAAAAAACACAAAATAAAATAAGTAAATAAAAAAGTGCAGCAGGGTATTTTTGGGTTTTTGGAATAATAGATCTGAAAACAACATGATAGGAAATAGATCCGGGGGCCATAGATTTCAATAGTGGTTTCTCTAGAGAAAATAGCATACGGTGGGTAAACAAACTACTATTGGGCAATTAATATAAAAGAAAATAATCATGACGATATCCAAGACAATGGTCATGTATATAGGCATAGCGTCCAAGATTAGTAGACCGACCCCTACTGTGACGCCCCCGATTCAATCATACACTAAGTGATGAGGACATCAATACCATTGTTACACCCACAGCCCCTACTGTTACATATACTGGACCAATTACTAGAGCTCGCGCACGCCAATTAAATTACCAGGTACTTTCGTTTCTTGGTAATGATTCTAATGTTCATGAGATTATGATGCTGCCTAAATTGGATACATTTGTTTTGCTTACAAATGAAGGTCCTAGCTTGGAGAAGGATGAACATTGGAGCAAGAACACGAATGGAGTTGATGGCATGCGCAAGGGGATCAAGAACGGAGTTACAAGTGATGATTTCAGGACTTTGAAGCCGCCATAAGGAGTGCATGAAGCCTTGGACGAAATATACAAGATGCCACTTCATAATATTCGTCCATAGGCTATTCTAGGTGCTGCGTCACCTTATTAATGGGCCAGGCCCATGTAATTTCGAAATACTTAAGTATAGGCTATTTTTAGAGTCCGTATGTGTGGGGAAACAAGAGTTAGGGTTGGTTTCGGACCCCACCCTCAAGGGCCACGAAATTCCCCTCTCTTCCTCCATATATACAGCCCTTAGGGCGTCGTTTAGACTGGGGTTTTGTTTAGATTAAAAGTTCGCCATAGCTGCAACTTCGCGTACTTCGTTTGTGTCCAACGACCAGACCAAGACGTCACAGAACCCCACCTTGATCAATAAAACTTTCATCTTATATTCGCAATATCCAGATTGCAATCTCAATTTCTTGCTTGTTCTTCGTTTGCTCGCAGGAAACAGGCCCTCGTGGTCAGGTTGATCGAGCTCCGGCGTGGTCAATAACCCCTCGGAAGTTGGTTTAGCGATTGCTAAGGCGCGACGTCTCGCACGTTCGTAGTCGGATCGTCAAGGTCGACTCCCACAGAAAACGATAGCCACCATCTCATCGAAACATCGGGACACCTTTGCCTCTATCACTAAGCATACACGCAAACATGTACGATCAAGATCAGGGACTCACGGGAAGATATCACAACACAACTCTACAAATAAAATAAGTCATACAAGCATCATATTACAAGCCAGGGGCCTCGAGGGCTCGAATAAAAGAGCTCGATCATAGACAAGTCAGCGGAAGCAACAATATCTGAGTACAGACATAAGTTAAACAAGTTGCCTTAAGAAGGCTAGCACACACTGGGATACAGATTGAAAGAGGCGCAGGCCTCCTGCCTAGGATCCTCCTAAACTACTCCTGGTCACCGTCAGCGGGCTGCACGTAGTAGGGCACCTCCAGTGTAGTAGGAGTCATCGTCGACGGTGCCGTCTGGCTCCTGGGCTCCATCGTCTGGTCGCAGCAAACGGGTATAGAAAGGGGGAAAAGAGGGAGCAAAGCAAGTGTGAGTACTCATCCAAAGTACTCGCAAGCAAGGAGCTACACTACATATGTATGCATTGGTATTAAATGAAAAATGGGGTAACATATGTGGACTGAACTGCAGAATGCCGGAATAAGAGGGGGATAGCTAGTCCTATCGAAGACTACGCTTCTGGTAACCTCCACCTTGTAGCAGAAGAAGAGAGTGGATGGTAAGTTCACCAAGTAGCATCGCATAGCATAATCCTAACCGATGATCCTCCCCTCGTCGCCCTGTGAGAGAGCGACCACCGGTTGTATCGGCACTTGGAAGGGTGTGTTTTATTAAGTATCCGGTTCTAGTTGTCATAAGGTCAAGGTACAACTCCGGGTCATCCTTTTACCGAGGGACACGGCTATTCGAATAGATCAACTTCCCTGCAGGGGTGCACCACATTTCCCAACACGCTCGATCCCCTTTGTCCGGACACACTTTTCTGGGTCATGCCCGGCCTCGAAAGATCAACACGTCGCAGCCCTACCTAGGCACAACAGAGAGGTCAGCACGCCGGTCTAAATCCTATGGCGCAGGGGTCTGGGCCCATTGCTCATTGCACACCTGCACGTTGCGTATGCGGCCGGTGAGCAGACCTAGCCTCCCTTATACAAGAGTAGGTGTTCCAGTCCAACTGATAGAGGCAAAGGTGTCCCGATGTTTCGATGAGATGGTGGCTATCGTTTTCTGTGGGAGTCGACCTTGACGATCCGACTACGAACGTGCGAGACGTCGCGCCTTAGCAATCGCTAAACCAACTTCCGAGGGGTTATTGACCACGCCGGAGCACGATCAACCTGACCACGAGGGCCTGTTTCCTGCGAGCAAACGAAGAACAAGCAAGAAACTGAGATTGCAATCTGGATATTGCGAATATAAGATGAAAGCTTTATTGATCAAGGTGGGGTTCTGTGACGTCTTGGTCTGGTCGTTGGACACAAACGAAGTACGCGAAGTTGCAGCTATGGCGAACTTTTAATCTAAACAAAACCCAAAGTCTAAACGACGCCCTAAGGGCTGTATATATGGAGGAAGAGAGGGGAATTTCGTGGCCCTTGAGGGTGGGGTCCGAAACCAACCCTAACTCTTGTTTCCCCACACATACGGACTCTAAAAATAGCCTATACTTAAGTATTTCGAAATTACATGGGCCTGGCCCATTAATAAGGTGACGCAGCACCTAGAATAGCCTATGGACGAATATTATGAAGTGGCATCTTGTATATTTCATCCATGGCTTCATGCACTCCTTATGGCGGCTTCAAAGTCCTGAAATCATCACTTGTAACTCCGTTCTTGATCCCCTTGCGCATGCCATCAACTTCATGCGTGTTCTTGCTCCAATGTTCATCCTTCTCCAAGCTAGGCCCTTCATTTGAAAGCAAAACAAATGTATCCAATTTAGGCAGCATCATAATCTCATGAACATTAGAATCATTACCAAGAAACGAAAGTACCTGGTAATTTAATTAGCGTGCGCGAGCTCTAGTAATTGGTCCAGTATATGTAACAGTAGGGGCTGTGGGTGTAACAATGGTATTGATGTCCTCATCATCCTCCCCTTCTTGAAATGAAGTCGTCCTCGACGGAAGCTCATCTTCCTCACCCAAATAAGGCTTCAAATCTGCAATATTAAAAGTGGGACTAACCCCAAAATCTGCAGGTAGCTCAAGTTTATATGCATTATCATTTATTTTCTCTAAAACCTTAAAAGGACCATCAGCACGTGGCATTAGCTTTGATTTGCGCAGATTAGGAAATCTATCTTTACGCAAATGTAACCAAACAAGATCTCCAGGTGCAAACACAACATGTTTTCTACCCTTATCTCCAGCAAGTTTATATTTAGCATTCATACGCTCAATGTTTTCCTTAGTTAACTCATGCATTTTTAAAATCAATTCAGAACGTTCTTTAGCATCAAAATTAACCTTCTCCGAAGATGGAAGAGGCAACAAATCAATAGGTGCACGAGGTAGGAAACCATACACAATTTCAAAAGGGCACATCTTAGTAGTAGAATGCAATGAACGATTATAAGAAAATTCAATATGAGGCAAGCATTCTTCCCACATTTTCTTGTTATTCTTTAAAACAGCCCTAAGCATAGTAGACAATGTTCTATTGACTACTTCAGTTTGTCCATCAGTTTGGGGGTGACAAGTAGTACTAAAAAGCAGCTTAGTCCCCAACTTAGCCCATAAACATCTCCAAAAGTGGCTAAGAAATTTAGTATCACGATCTGAAACAATAGTATTTGGCACACCATGTAAGCGAATAATTTCACGAAAGAACAAATCAGCAACATTAACAGCATCATCGCTTTTATGACATGGTATAAAGTGTGCCATTTTCGAGAACCTATCCACGACAACAAATATGCTATCCCTCCCCTTCTTTGTTCTAGGTAAACCTAAAACAAAGTCCATAGATATATCCTCCCAAGGAACACTAGGTACAGGCAAAGGCATATATAAACCATGAGGATTGAGTCGTGACTTAGCTCTTTGACATGTAGTGCAGCGAGCAACAAAACGCTCAACATCCCGTCTCATCTTTGGCCAAAAGAAATGTGTAGCAAGTATATCCTCCGTCTTCTTGACGCCAAAATGTCCCATTAATCCTCCTCCATGCGCCTCCTGCAACAACAAAAGACGAACGGAGCTAGCTGGAATGCATAGCTTGTTAGCACGAAACACAAATCCATCGTTAAGAACGAACTTGTTCCAAGTTCTCCCTTCCTTACAATTCTGCAATACATCTTTAAATTCAGCATCATTAACATATTGATCCTTGATGGTCTCCAAACCAAATATTTTAAAGTCAAGTTGTGAAAGCATAGTATAACGACGAGACAAGGCATCAGCAATAACATTTTCTTTACCCTTCTTGTGTTTAATCACATAAGGGAAAGTCTCAATGAATTCAACCCAATTAGCATGTCGACGGTTCAGTTTTGCTTGACTTTTAATGTGTTTCAAAGATTCATGATCAGAATGTATAACAAATTCCTTGGGCCATAAATAATGTTACCATGTTTCTAAGGTCCGAACAAGAGCATATAATTCTTTATCATAAGTAGAATAGTTCAGACTAGGCCCACTCAATTTTTCAGAAAAGTATGCAACAGGTTTTCCATCTTGTAATAACACACCTCCTAATCCAATTCCACTAGCATCACATTCAAGCTCAAAAGTCTTATTGAAATTAGGAAGTTGGAGTAAAGGAGCATGTGTCAACTTATCTTTCAATACCGTGAAGGCTTCTTCCTGTGCGGTACCCCAAACAAAAGGTACATCCTTCTTTGTAAGCTCGTTGAGAGGTGCAGCAATGGTGCTGAAATCTCTCACAAAACGCCTATAAAAACCAGCAAGGCCAAGGAAACTCCTCACTTGTGTGACCGTTTTGGGCTGCGGCCAACTCTCAATAGCTTCAATCTTGGCTTTATCAACTTCAATTCCCTGTGGAGTAACAACATAGCCAAGAAAAGATACTCGGTCGGTGCAAAAGGTGCACTTTCCAAGGTTACCAAACAAACGTGCATCACGTAGAGCAATAAAAACAGCACGTAAATGTTCCAAATGTTCCTCCAAAGATTTGCTATAAATGAATATGTCATCAAAGTAAACTACCACAAATCGTCCAATGAAAGCACGTAAAACTTCGTTCATTAACCTCATGAAAGTACTAGGTGCATTAGTTAACCCAAAAGGCATGGCTAACCACTCATATAATCCAAACTTAGTTTTAAATGCTGTTTTCCATTCATCTCCCAATTTCATACGAATTTGATGGTAACCACTACGCAAATCAACTTTGGAGAATATTGTAGAGCCACTCAATTCATCAAGCATATCATCTAGCCTAGGAATAGGATGACGATAACGAATAGTAATATTATTAATGCCTCTACAATCAACGCACATACGCGACGTACCATCCTTTTTCGGCACTAAAATGATAGGAACAGCACAAGGACTAAGGGATTCGCGTATATAACCTTTGTCGAGCAGTTCTTGTACTTGACGCATAATCTCCTTCGTCTCCTCTGGATTGGTACGGTATGGTGCCCGGTTGGGTAATGATGCACCGGGAATTAAGTCAATTTGATGCTCAATCCCGCGAATAGGTGGTAATCCCGGTGGCACGTCTTGTGGAAAGACGTCGGTGAACTCCTGCAAAATGTTAGTGACAGCAGGAGGCAAAGAGGAAGGCACATCCTCGAATGAAAATAATGCCTCTTTGCACACAAAAGCATAGCAAACAGATTTGCTAAAATCTAGATCATCAATATCAGATGTGGTGGCAAGTAAACATGCACTTTTCAATTTAATTTCAGAAGCAACACTAGATTGTTTATTATTATTAGGCTGCATTTGTTGCTCAAATTCTTTTGCCACAATCTGATTTTCACTCTTAGTTTTCTCCTGTTTTGCTTTATTAGCTCTATTAATATCATGTTTCAAAATGGAATCAGGAGTCATAGGAAGCAAAGTAATATTTTTATCCTTATGAACAAGAGTATACTGATTGTTTCTACCATGGTGAATAGAATTTTTATCAAATTGCCATGGTCTACCAAGTAATAAGGAACATGCTTGCATCGGTACCACATCACAATCAACATAATCAGCATATGTAGAGATACTAAAATGCACACGAACAGTACGTGTTACCTTAACCTTGCCGCTGTTGTTGAACCATTGGATGTAGTAAGGATGTGGATGTGGTCTTGTGGTGAGAGATAGCTTCTCCACCATCTCGATGCTAGCCAAGTTGTTGCAACTCCCTCCATCTATGATCACGCGAACAGAACGTTCCTTCACAACTCCCTTTGTATGGAACAAATTATGCCTCTGATTTTGCTCAGCTTGTGTAACCTGCACACTCAAAACACGTTGAGCAACTAAACATTCATACCTGTCAGCATCTTCAGGAGCCATGTATTGCGTCTCATGATCAGAATCGTCTCCACCGTGTTCGTCACGTGTAATAAGAGCCAAAGTCTCCTCATCATAGTCACTAGCGGACTCATACCCACCATCCTCAATAACAATCATCACACGCTTAGATGGGCATTCTCTCGCATAATGACCTCCACCCTTGCAACGTCGACAAATAATATCATGTGTTTGCCCTGTTGATGCCATGGATGAAGAAGAGCTCTTTGCAGGCCCAGAAGGTGTGCTCTTGGCAGATAGTGGTGATTGTGCCTGCTTTATTGTATCACGGTTGGAGGTGGCAGCCGACGGAGGCGCCGGTGAAGCAGAACGTGTGGAAGTAGATGATGCACGTGGTGTCCATGAAGAAGGTCGACCTGCAGAAAAGTTAGTCCGCGCCAATGCCTGTCGATCCTGCACTTCACGTTCAACTTTACAAGCAAGATGGAATAAACGAGTGATATTAGTATACTCCTTATACTCTAGAATCGTCTGAATCTCTCTATTTAATCCACCCATAAAACGTGCAAGCATAGCTTCATTCTCCTCAACAATACCACATCTAATCATGCCAGTTTGTAATTCCTGATAGTATTCTTCTACAGAATTTTTTCCCTGTCTTAAGCGCTGCAATTTTTGAAGTAATTCACGTTGATAATATGGTGGAACCCAACGAGTACGCATAGCAGTTTTCAAAGCAGCCCAAGTAGCAGGAATGGGATATGATCTACAATGCTCAGACCACCAAACACATGCAAAACTAGTGAATGCACAAACAGCAGCAAGAACACGTCTCTCCTCAGGATATTGTAAACATGTAAATCGTTGTTCAGTTTCTAACTCCCAAGTAAGATATATATCAGGAACATATCTACCCTCAAATGGTGGAATATTCAATTTTAGTTTAGGGAGATGGTCATGATCTCGTACCTGAGGGTGAGCACTACCATTGCCATTATTTGCATGTGGACGACCTGATGGTTGCTGTGCTGGTGGTGCCACGTAGTTCTGATTTTGATCAACCTCATCCTCGTAATCGCCAGCAAAATCATCCTCCTCTGCATCAGCAGCAGGAGCCACAGAAGTAGCAACAGCAGCACCAACAGTTTGGCCAGGTGCAAGAGGGAGACGGCTCGCTCGGCGGAGGGCTGTTTCACGATGTGTAGGTAGTCGTCGTTGTTGTTGTTGTAGAGGTGCGTTAGGTGCAGTCGGTGGTGGTGGTGGAAGACGCGCGAGCAATTCATTAAACCTGTTATCGAGCTTTGTTTCGAACGTCTTCTCCATGTCATCTATCTTCTCCATGGCCTCTTCAAATCTGTTTAGCACATCCTGCACCTGTCCATTCATCATTTGCTAAAATTTATCATGCAACTCCTGATTCGTCATGTTCTCCCAGTCAGTCTCGTCGGCTTGTGATCCTGCCATGGTTAGCAACAATAGAAAACACACAAGAATATGATCCTACAGAATACTAACAAGAGGTGGTGGTGGCGGGTGTCACAAATCCGTCAAGCAAATCTCAAATTCTTACCAGTTCTTACCCAGCAGCAGGCGGTGATCGGCAACCGTTGTAGTCAAAAACTCTCAAAAGCTTGGATAGAGCGATTGCCAGGGAGAGTCAAACGCACGACTTAGATGTATGTGGAGCTGGGAAGGCTTATAGTATGGTAGCAAAAAGGGTCAGCAATAATCAATTCAGAGATGCAAAGTTGAATAAACGCTCAACGACGGTACTGTGCTGGTCCTAGGCTAGACCGTGCTAGAGACGCGAGCCTAGAACAATAACAAAATCACGGCGCTGCACGTAAATAAGGGAAAAGCACACCCTGGAACTTTTTTTTTCGCTTTTTTTTTGCGCTCCTCTTTTTTTTTGCGCTCCTCTTTTTTTTTGCGAAAAATTACTATAATGGCGAGTGTCTCAAAACTCTTCCCTCGTCAAACTGATAGGATGGGCACGAAAATTTTTTTTTCACTTTTTTTTCGGAAATCAGGGCAGCGACGACGAAAAAGTGCGACAAAAAATCACTATGATGGCACGTGGCTCAAAAGACTCAGAAAAGCCTAAAAATAGGATAGGAAAAAAATATTTTTGCCCGTGAAAATTTTGGCCTAAAACCTGCCCGAGGGTCTCCAGACTCTTTTTTTTTCCGGGACCTACGCAGGCAAGGAAACACGACTCGGAATTTAGATTGATCTCAAGAACAAACCTAATATGAGAAGAACTCGGATTGGTGGTGGATATATGGTTGTGGTATATGGCAGCGGTGGTGGTATATGGTAGCGGTGGTGGTATATGGATAGAGATTGATGGTGGTATATGGATACAGATTGGTAGTGGTATATGGATAAGGATTCAGAGCGGTGGCGGATAAGCAAAAGTGGTAGATGGGTGATGATGATGGTGCGGCGGCGGCGTGACAACTTATGACCAGAACTCGAAACTCTAAAAGACTAGACTCTAAGACCAGCAACTTGACACGACGATGCAACCGCAAATTCAACAAAGCAAAAACCCTAAAAAGATTATGCAAAGGCTCAGATTGGTTCGGATATGATGAACTAACCCTAATTCTTTTTGTGTGGCTTTTTCGTGGACTGTAGGTATGAAGAACAGACTCGATCTAATCTATGAAAAACTGTAAAATCTCACCGAGCAACCTGGAAATCTGATACCACTTGATAGAGGCAAAGGTGTCCCGATGTTTCGATGAGATGGTGGCTATCGTTTTCTGTGGGAGTCGACCTTGACGATCCGACTACGAACGTGCGAGACGTCGCGCCTTAGCAATCTGATAGAGGCGAGGGTGTCCCAATCTTTCGATGAGATGATAACTATCGATTTGGTGGAGACGACTTTGACAATCCGACTACAAACGTGCACGACGTTGCGCCTTAGCAATCGCTAAACCAATCTCCTGAGGTTACTGACGATGCTGGAAGCACGGTCAGCCTGACCACGAAGGTCCATTCCTGCAAGCAACCGAAGAACGAGCAAGAATATGATAAAGCAATCTGAATATTGCAAATAAATATGAAGTATTGATAATGGTGGGGATCCGGAAGCGGTCTTGGTCTGGTCGTTGGACACAAACGAAGTACACGAAGTTGCAATGGCTAACTTTTAACTGAACAAATCCCAAGGAAAAAGCTACTAGATGGATCTACTTATATAGGAGCAAGGGGTGGCGGCCAAGGAGGTGGGAGGACGTCCCAAGGCAGCCTAAAACTAACCCTATGTCGTACAAGGCTCATGGGCCCAATTGGAGGTGATGCAACACCTTTGGGCTTGTAGTTTGACTCGGATTCTGCTGCAACGTCAGATTGTTTCGTCCGTAACTCAACGCTCCGGATGAATTTGAAGGTGAATCCAATTGGGTTGGAAAGAGCACGAAATCTAGTTTCCAACAAAAAAAGAATCACCCAATTCGGAGTCTGTATGAAAAAATTGTTGGCGTTTTGAGTCAGGTATGTCTGTGCAGTCCGAATCTGAATCCAAAACGTGAGAGACTTGGACTCTATCTTCTCTTGGCCCAAAAGTGACGTGAGAGGACTTTTTGAACACAACCTAAACTTCTCCTTTTCCCTTGTCTTCATATGTGGATTGTACAAATGTCCCATACACCTGCAATTAGACAAAACACAAAAGTGTGTGAAGTATTTTTGTTCTGGATAACATAAATAGATTATTGAATAGTTTGCATTAGAAATCACCTGACAAATATGCATGTATGCAATATTTTTGGTCGTATACAAGGTAGTCATGTCCTCATCAACTGTTACATATACTGGACCAATTACTAGAGCTCGCGCACGCCAATTAAATTACCAGGTACTTTCGTTTCTTGGTAATGATTCTAATGTTCATGAGATTATGATGCTGCCTAAATTGGATACATTTGTTTTGCTTACAAATGAAGGGCCTAGCTTGGAGAAGGATGAACATTGGAGCAAGAACACGCATGGAGTTGATGGCATGCGCAAGGGGATCAAGAACGGAGTTACAAGTGATGATTTCAGGATTTTGAAGCCGCCATAAGGAGTGCATGAAGCCTTGGACGAAATATACAAGATGCCACTTCATAATATTCGTCCATAGGCTATTCTAGGTGCTGCGTCACCTTATTTATGGGCCAGGCCCATGTAATTTCGAAATACTTAAGTATAGGCTATTTTTAGATTCCGTATGTGTGGGGAAACAAGAGTTAGGGTTGGTTTCGGACCCCACCCTCAAGGGCCACGAAATCCCCCCCTCTTCCTCCATATATACAGCCCTTAGGGCGTCGTTTAGACTTTGGGTTTTGTTTAGATTAAAAGTTTGCCATAGCTGCAAGTTCGCGTACTTCATTTGTGTCCAACGACCAGACCAAGACGTCACAGAACCCCACCTTGATCAATAAAGCTTTCAACTTATATCCGCAATATCCCGATTGCAATCTCAGTTTCTTGCTTGTTCTTCGTTTGCTCGCAGGAAACAGACCCTCGTGGTCAGGTTGATCGTGCTCCGGCGTGGTCAATAACCCTCGGAAGTTGGTTTAGCGATTGCTAAGGCGCGACGTCTCGCACGTTTGTAGTCGGATCGTCAAGGTCGACTCACACAGAAAACGATAGCCACCATCTCATCGAAACATCGGGACACCTTAGCCTCTATCAAGTGGTATCAGACTTCCAGGTTGCTCGGTGAGATCTTTACAGTTTTTCGTAGATTAGATCGAGTCTGTTCTTCATACCTACAGTCCATGGAAAAAAAAGCCACACAAAAAAATTAGGGTTAGTTCATCATATCCGAACCAATCTGAGCCTTTGCATAATCTTTTTAGGGTTTTTGCTTTGTTGAATTTACGGTTGCATCGTCGTGTCAAGTTGCTGGTCTTAGAGTCTTGTCTTTTAGAGTTTCGAGTTCTGGTCATAAGTTGTCACGCCGCCACCGCACCATCATCATCGCCCATCTACCACTTTTGCTTATCCGCCATCGCTCTCAATCCGTATCCATATACCACCACCACTACCATATACCACCACCGCTGCCATATACCACAACTTTATATCCACCACCAATCCGAGTTCTTCTCATATTAGGTTTGTTCTTGAGATCAATCTAAATTCCGAGTCGTGTTTCCTTGCATGCGTAGGTCTCGGAAAAAAAAAAGAGTCTGGAGACCCCCGGGCAGTTTTTAGGCCAAAATTTTCACGGGCAAATTTTTTTTTCCCTATCCTATATGTAGGCTTTTCTGAGTCTTTTGAGCCACGTGCCATCATAGTGATTTTTTGTCGCACTTTTTCGTCGTCGCTGCCCTGATTTCTGGAAAAAAAAGTGAATTTTTTTTTTCGTGCCCATCCTATCAGTTTGACGAGGGAAGAGTTTTGAGACACTCGCCATTATAGTGATTTTTCGCAAAAAAAAAGAGGAGCGCAAAAAAAAGGAGCGCAAAAAAAAGAGCGAAAAAAAAAGTTCCAGAGTGTGCTTTTCCCTTATTTACGTGCAGCGCCGTGATTTTGTTAGTGTTCTAGGCTCGCGTCTCTAGCACGGTCTAGCCTAGGACCAGCACAGTACCGTCGTTGAGCGTTTATTCAACTTTGCATCTCTGAATTGATTATTGCTGACCCTTTTTGCTACCATACTATAAGCCTTCCCAGCTCCACATACATCTAAGTCGTGCGTTTGACTCTCCCTGGCAATCGCTCTATCCAAGCTTTTGAGAGTTTTTGACTACAACGGTTGCCGATCACCGCCTGCTGCTGGGTAAGAACTGGTAAGAATTTGAGATTTGCTTGACGGATTTGTGACACCCGCCACCACCACCACTTGTTAGTAGTCTGTAGGATCATATTCTTGTGTGTTTCTATTGCTGCTAACCATGCCAGGATCACAAGCCGATGAGACTGACTGGGAGAACTTGACGAACAAGGAGCTTCATGATACGTTTCAGCAAATGATGAATGGACATGTGCAAGATGTGATAAACAGATTTGAAGAGGCCATGGAGAAGATAGATGGCATGGAGAAGACGTTTGAAACAAAGCTCGATAACAAGTTTGCTGAATTGCTTTCGCGTTTTCCACCACCACCACCGGCTGCTCCTGCCGCACCTCTGCAACAACAGCAACAACACCGACTACCTCCACGTCGGGAAACAGCCCTCCGCCGAGCGAGCCGTGTCCCTCTTCAGTCGGGCCAAACTGCTGGTGCTGCTGTTGATACTTCTGTGGCTCCTACTGCTGATGTGGAGGAGGATGCTTATGTGGGAGATTATGAGGATGAGGTTGATCAAAATCAGAACTACGTGCCACCAACAGCACAGCAACCACCAGGTCGTCCACATGCAAATAATGGCAATGGTAGGGCTCACCCTCAGGTACGAGATCATGACCATCTCCCTAAACTAAAATTGAATATTCCACCATTTGAGGGTAGATATGTTCCTGATATATATCTTACTTGGGAGTTAGAAACTGAACAACGATTTACATGTTTACAATATCCCGAGGAGTGACGTGTTCTTGCTGCTGTTTGTGCTTTCACTAGTTTTGCATGTGTTTGGTGGTCTGAGCATTGTAGATTATATCCTATTCCGGCTACTTGGGCTGCTTTGAAAACTGCTATGCGTACTCGTTGGGTTCCACCATATTATCAACGTGAATTACTTCAAAAATTGCAGCGCTTAAGACAGGGAAATTTTTTTGTAGAAGAATATTATCAGGAATTACAAACTGGCTTGATTAGATGTGGTATTGTTGAGGAGAATGAAGCTATGCTTGCACGTTTTATGGGTGGATTAAATAGAGAGATTCAGACGATTCTAGAGTATAAGGAGTATACTAATATCACTCGTTTATTCCATCTTGCTTGTAAAGCTGAACGTGAAGTGCAGGATCGACAGGCATTGGCGCGGACTAATTTTCTGCAGGTCGACCTTCATCATGGACACCACGTGCATCATCTACTTCCACACGTTCTGCTACACCGGCGCCTCCGTCGGCTACCACCTCCAACCGTGATACAATAAAGCAGGAACAATCACCACTATTTGCCAAGAGCACACCTTCTGGGCCTGCAAAGAGCTCTTCTTCATCCATGGCATCAACAGGGCAAACACATGATATTATTTGTCGACGTTGCAAGGGTGGAGGTCATTATGCGAGAGAATGCCCATCTAAGCGTGTGATGATTGTTACTGAGGATGGTGGGTATGAGTCCGCTAGTGACTATGATGAGGAGACTTTGGCTCTTATTACACGTGACGAACACGGTGGAGACGATTCTGATCATGAGACGCAATACATGGCTCCTGAAGATGCTGACAGGTATGAATGTTTAGTTGCTCAATGTGTTTTGAGTGTGCAGGTTACACAAGCTGAGCAAAATCAGAGGCATAATTTGTTCCATACAAAGGGAGTTGTGAAGGAACGTTCTGTTCACGTGATCATAGATGGAGGGAGCTGCAATAACTTGGCTAGCATGGAGATGGTGGAGAAGCTATCTCTCACCACAAGACCACATCCACATCCTTACTACATCCAATGGTTCAACAACAGCGGCAAGGTTAAGGTAACACGTACTGTTCGTGTGCATTTTAGTATCTCTACATATGCTGATTATGTTGATTGTGATGTGGTACCTATGCAAGCATGTTCCTTATTACTTGGTAGACCATGGCAATTTGATAAAATTCTGTACACCATGGTAGAAACAATCAGTATACTCTTGTTCATAACGATAAAAATATTACTTTGCTTCCTATGACTCCTGATTCCATTTTGAAAGATGATATTAATAGAGCTAATAAAGCAAAACAGGAGACAAATAAGAGTGAAAATCAGATTGTGGCAAAAGAATTTGAGCACCAAATGAAGCCTAATAATAAACCATCTACTGTTGTTTCTGAAATTAAATTGAAAAGTGCATGTTTACTTGCCACCAAATCTGATATTGATGAGCTAGATTTCAGCAAATCTGTTTGCTATGCTTTTGTGTGCAAAGAGGCATTATTTTCATTCGAGGACGTGCCTTCCTCTTTGCCCCCTGCTGTCACTAACATTTTGCAGGAGTTCGCTGACGTCTTTCCACAAGACGTGCCACCGGGATTACCACCTATTCGAGGGATTGAGCATCAAATTGACTTAATTCCCGGTGCTTCGCTACCCAACCGTGCACTATACCGTACCAATCCAGACGAGACGAAGGAGATTATGCGTCAAATACAAGAACTGCTCGATAAAGGTTATATACGCGAATCCCTTAGTCCTTGTGCTGTTCCTATCATTTTAGTGCCAAAAAAGGATGGTACGTCGCATATGTGCGTTGATTGTAGAGGCACTAATAATATTACTATTCGTTATCGTCATCCTATTCCTAGGCTAGATGATATGCTTGATGAATTGAGTGGCTCTACAATATTCTCCAAAGTTGATTTGCGTAGTGGATACCATCAAATTCGTATGAAATTGGGTGATGAATGGAAAACAGCATTTAAAACTAAGTTTGGATTATATGAGTGGTTAGTCATGCCTTTTGGGTTAACTAATGCACCTAGTACTTTCATGAGGTTAATGAACGAAGTTTTACGTGCTTTCATTGGACGATTTGTGGTAGTTTACTTTGATGACATATTGATTTATAGCAAATCTTTGGAGGAACATTTGGAACATTTACGTGCTGTTTTTATTGCTCTACGTGATGCACATTTGTTTGGAAACCTTGGAAAGTGCACCTTTTGCACCGACCGAGTATCTTTTCTTGGCTATGTTGTTACTCCACAGGGAATTGAAGTTGATAAAGCCAATATTGAAGCTATTGAGAGTTGGCCGCAGCCCAAAACGGTCACACAAGTGAGGAGTTTCCTTGGCCTCGCTGGTTTCTATAGGCGTTTTGTGAGAGATTTCATGCACCTCTCAACGAGCTTATGATAGAGGCAAAGGTGTCCCGATGTTTCGATGAGATGGTGGCTATCGTTTTCTGTGGGAGTCGACCTTGACGATCCGACTACGAACGTGCGAGACGTCGCGCCTTAGCAATCGCTAAACCAACTTCCGAGGGGTTATTGACCACGCCGGAGCACGATCAACCTGACCACGAGGGCCTGTTTCCTGCGAGCAAACGAAGAACAAGCAAGAAGCTGAGATTGCAATCTGGATATTGCGAATATAAGATGAAAGCTTTATTGATCAAGGTGGGGTTCTGTGACGTCTTGGTCTGGTCGTTGGACACAAACGAAGTACGCGAAGTTGCAGCTATGGCGAACTTTTAATCTAAACAAAACCCAAAGTCTAAACGACGCCCTAAGGGCTGTATATATGGAGGAAGAGAGGGGAATTTCGTGGCCCTTGAGGGTGGGGTCCGAAACCAACCCTAATTCTTGTTTCCCCACACATACGGACTCTAAAAATAGCCTATATTTAAGTATTTCGAAATTACATGGGCCTGGCCCATTAATAAGGTGACGCAGCACCTAGAATAGCCTATGGACGAATATTATGAAGTGGCATCTTGTATATTTCGTCCATGGCTTCATGCACTCCTTATGGCGGCTTCAAAGTCCTGAAATCATCACTTGTAACTCCGTTCTTGATCCCCTTGCGCATGCCATCAACTTCATGCGTGTTCTTGCTCCAATGTTCATCCTTCTCCAAGCTAGGCCCTTCATTTGAAAGCAAAACAAATGTATCCAATTGAGGCAGCATCATAATCTCATGAACATTAGAATCATTACCAAGAAACGAAAGTACCTGGTAATTTAATTGGCGTGCGCGAGCTCTAGTAATTGGTCCAGTATATGTAACAGTAGGGGCTGTGGGTGTAACAATGGTATTGATGTCCTCATCATCCTCCCCTTCTTGAAATGAAGTCGTCCTCGACGGAAGCTCATCTTCCTCACCCAAATAAGGCTTCAAATCTGCAATATTAAAAGTGGGACTAACCCCAAAATCTGCAGGTAGCTCAAGTTTATATGCATTATCATTTATTTTCTCTAAAACCTTAAAAGGACCATCAGCACGTGGCATTAGCTTTGATTTGCGCAGATTAGGAAATCTATCTTTACGCAAATGTAACCAAACAAGATCTCCAGGTGCAAACACAACATGTTTTCTACCCTTATCTCCAGCAAGTTTATATTTAGCATTCATACGCTCAATGTTTTCCTTAGTTAACTCATGCATTTTTAAAATCAATTCAGAACGTTCTTTAGCATCAAAATTAACCTTCTCCGAAGATGGAAGAGGCAACAAATCAATAGGTGCACGAGGTAGGAAACCATACACAATTTCAAAAGGGCACATCTTAGTAGTAGAATGCAATGAATGATTATAAGCAAATTCAATATGAGGCAAGCATTCTTCCCACATTTTCTTGTTATTCTTCAAAACAGCCCTAAGCATAGTAGACAATGTTCTATTGACTACTTCAGTTTGTCCATCAGTTTGAGGGTGACAAGTAGTACTAAAAAGCAGCTTAGTCCCCAACTTAGCCCATAAACATCTCCAAAAGTGGCTAAGAAATTTAGTATCACGATCTGAAACAATAGTATTTGGCACACCATGTAAGCGAATAATTTCACGAAAGAACAAATCAGCAACATTAACAGCATCATCGCTTTTATGACATGGTATAAAGTGTGCCATTTTCGAGAACCTATCCACGACAACAAATATGCTATCCCTCCCCTTCTTTGTTCGAGGTAAACCTAAACCAAAGTCCATAGATATATCCTCCCAAGGAACACTAGGTACTGGCAAAGGCATATATAAACCATGAGGATTGAGTCGTGACTTAGCTCTTTGACATGTAGTGCAGCGAGCAACAAAACGCTCAACATCCCGTCTCATCTTTGGCCAAAAGAAATGTGTAGCAAGTATATCCTCCGTCTTCTTGACGCCAAAGTGTCCCATTAATCCTCCTCCATGCGCCTCCTGCAACAACAAAAGACGAACGGAGCTAGCTGGAATGCATAGCTTGTTAGCACGAAACACAAATCCATCGTTAAGAACGAACTTGTTCCAAGTTCTCCCTTCCTTACAATTCTGCAATACATCTTTAAATTCAGCATCATTAACATATTGATCCTTGATGGTCTCCAAACCAAATATTTTAAAGTCAAGTTGTGAAAGCATAGTATAACGACGAGACAAGGCATCAGCAATAACATTTTCTTTACCCTTCTTGTGTTTAATCACATAAGGGAAAGTCTCAATGAATTCAACCCATTTAGCATGTCGACGGTTCAGTTTTGCTTGACTTTTAATGTGTTTCAAAGATTCATGATCAGAATGTATAACAAATTCCTTGGGCCATAAATAAAATTGCCATGTTTCTAAGGTCCGAACAAGAGCATATAATTCTTTATCATAAGTAGAATAGTTCAGACTAGGCCCACTCAATTTTTCAGAAAAGTATGCAACAGGTTTTCCATCTTGTAATAACACACCTCCTAATCCAATTCCACTAGCATCACATTCAAGCTCAAAAGTCTTATTGAAATTAGGAAGTTGGAGTAAAGGAGCATGTGTCAACTTATCTTTCAATACCGTGAAGGCTTCTTCCTGTGCGGTACCCCAAACAAAAGGTACATCCTTCTTTGTAAGCTCGTTGAGAGGTGCAGCAATCGTGCTGAAATCTCTCACAAAACGCCTATAAAAACCAGCGAGGCCAAGGAAACTCCTCACTTGTGTGACCGTTTTGGGCTGCGGCCAACTCTCAATAGCTTCAATCTTGGCTTTATCAACTTCAATTCCCTGTGGAGTAACAACATAGCCAAGAAAAGATACTCGGTCGGTGCAAAAGGTGCACTTTCCAAGGTTACCAAACAAACGTGCATCACGTAGAGCAATAAAAACAGCACGTAAATGTTCCAAATGTTCCTCCAAAGATTTGCTATAAATCAATATGTCATCAAAGTAAACTACCACAAATCGTCCAATGAAAGCACGTAAAACTTCGTTCATTAACCTCATGAAAGTACTAGGTGCATTAGTTAACCCAAAAGGCATGACTAACCACTCATATAATCCAAACTTAGTTTTAAATGCTGTTTTCCATTCATCTCCCAATTTCATACGAATTTGATGGTATCCACTACGCAAATCAACTTTGGAGAATATTGTAGAGCCACTCAATTCATCAAGCATATCATCTAGCCTAGGAATAGGATGACGATAACGAATAGTAATATTATTAATGCCTCTACAATCAACGCACATACGCGACGTACCATCCTTTTTCGGCACTAAAATGATAGGAACAGCACAAGGACTAAGGGATTCGCGTATATAACCTTTGTCGAGCAGTTCTTGTACTTGACGCATAATCTCCTTCGTCTCCTCTGGATTGGTACGGTATGGTGCCCGGTTGGGTAATGATGCACCGGGAATTAAGTCAATTTGATGCTCAATCCCGCGAATAGGTGGTAATCCTGGTGGCACGTCTTGTGGAAAGACGTCGGCGAACTCTTGCAAAATGTTAGTGACAGCAGGAGGCAAAGAGGAAGGCACGTCCTCGAATGAAAATAATGCCTCTTTGCACACAAAAGCATAGCAAACAGATTTGCTAAAATCTAGATCATCAATATCAGATTTGGTGGCAAGTAAACATGCACTTTTCAATTTAATTTCAGAAGCAACACTAGATTGTTTATTATTATTAGGCTGCATTTGTTGCTCAAATTCTTTTGCCACAATCTGATTTTCACTCTTAGTTTTCTCCTGTTTTGCTTTATTAGCTCTATTAATATCATCTTTCAAAATGGAATCAGGAGTCATAGGAAGCAAAGTAATATTTTTATCCTTATGAACAAGAGTATACTGATTGTTTCTACCATGGTGAATAGAATTTTTATCAAATTGCCATGGTCTACCAAGTAATAAGGAACATGCTTGCATCGGTACCACATCACAATCAACATAATCAGCATATGTAGAGATACTAAAATGCACACGAACAGTACGTGTTACCTTAACCTTGCCGCTGTTGTTGAACCATTGGATGTAGTAAGGATGTGGATGTGGTCTTGTGGTGAGAGATAGCTTCTCCACCATCTCCATGCTAGCCAAGTTATTGCAGCTCCCTCCATCTATGATCACGCGAACAGAACGTTCCTTCACAACTCCCTTTGTATGGAACAAATTATGCCTCTGATTTTGCTCAGCTTGTGTAACCTGCACACTCAAAACACGTTGAGCAACTAAACATTCATACCTGTCAGCATCTTCAGGAGCCATGTATTGCGTCTCATGATCAGAATCGTCTCCACCGTGTTCGTCACGTGTAAGAAGAGCCAAAGTCTCCTCATCATAGTCACTAGCGGACTCATACCCACCATCCTCAGTAACAATCATCACACGCTTAGATGGGCATTCTCTCGCATAATGACCTCCACCCTTGCAACGTCGACAAATAATATCATGTGTTTGCCCTGTTGATGCCATGGATGAAGAAGAGCTCTTTGCAGGCCCAGAAGGTGTGCTCTTGGCAGATAGTGGTGATTGTGCCTGCTTTATTGTATCACGGTTGGAGGTGGCAGCCGACGGAGGCGCCGGTGAAGCAGAACGTGTGGAAGTAGATGATGCACGTGGTGTCCATGAAGAAGGTCGACCTGCAGAAAAGTTAGTCCGCGCCAATGCCTGTCGATCCTGCACTTCAGGTTCAGCTTTACAAGCAAGATGGAATAAACGAGTGATATTAGTATACTCCTTATACTCTAGAATCGTCTGAATCTCTCTATTTAATCCACCCATAAAACGTGCAAGCATAGCTTCATTCTCCTCAACAATACCACATCTAATCATGCCAGTTTGTAATTCCTGATAATATTCTTCTACAGAATTTTTTCCCTGTCTTAAGCGCTGCAATTTTTGAAGTAATTCACGTTGATAATATGGTGGAACCCAACGAGTACGCATAGCAGTTTTCAAAGCAGCCCAAGTAGCAGGAATGGGATATAATCTACAATGCTCAGACCACCAAACACATGCAAAACTAGTGAATGCACAAACAGCAGCAGGAACACGTCTCTCCTCGGGATATTGTAAACATGTAAATCGTTGTTCAGTTTCTAACTCCCAAGTAAGATATATATCAGGAACATATCTACCCTCAAATGGTGGAATATTCAATTTTAGTTTAGGGAGATGGTCATGATCTCGTACCTGAGGGTGAGCCCTACCATTGCCATTATTTGCATGTGGACGACCTGATGGTTGCTGTGCTGGTGGTGGCACGTAGTTCTGATTTTGATCAACCTCATCCTCGTAATCGCCAGCAAAATCATCCTCCTCCGCATCAGCAGCAGGAGCCACAAAAGTAGCAACAGCAGCACCAACAGTTTGGCCAGGTGCAAGAGGGAGACGGCTCGCTCGGCGGAGGGCTGTTTCACGATGTGTAGGTAGTCGTCGTTGTTGTTGTTGTAGAGGTACGTTAGGTGCAGCCGGTGGTGGTGGTGGAAGACGCGCGAGCAATTCATTAAACCTGTCATCGAGCTTTGTTTCGAACGTCTTCTCCATATCATCTATCTTCTCCATGGCCTCTTCAAATCTGTTTAGCACATCCTGCACCTGTCCATTCATCATTTGCTGAAATTTATCATGCAACTCCTGATTCGTCATGTTCTCCCAGTCAGTCTCGTCGGCTTGTGATCCTGCCATGGTTAGCAACAATAGAAAACACACAAGAATATGATCCTACAGAATACTAACAAGAGGTGGTGGGGGCGGGTGTCACAAATCCGTCAAGCAAATCTCAAATTCTTACCAGTTCTTACCCAGCAATAGGCGGTGATCGGCAACCGTTGTAGTCAAAACTCTCAAAAGCTTGGATAGAGCGATTGCCAGGGAAAGTCAAACGCACGACGTAGAGGTATGTGGAGCTGGGAAGGCTTATAGTATGGTAGCAAAAAGGGTCAGCAATAATCAATTCAGAGATGCAAAGTTGAATAAACGCTCAACGACGGTACTGTGCTGGTCCTAGGCTAGACCGTGCTAGAGACGCGAGCCTAGAACACTAACAAAATCACGGCGCTGCACGTAAATAAGGGAAAAGCACACTCTGGAAAAAAAAATTCGCTTTTTTTTGCGCTCCTTTTTTTTTGCGAAAAATTACTATAATGGCGAGTGTCTCAAAACTCTTCCCTCGTCAAACTGATATGATGGGCACGAAAAAAAAAATTCACTTTTTTTTCGGAAATCAGGGCAGCGACGACGAAAAAGTGCGACAAAAAATCACTATGATGGCACGTGGCTCAAAAGACTCAGAAAAGCCTAAAAATAGGATAGGGAAAAAATATTTTTGCCCGTGAATTTTTTTTTTCCGAGACCTACGCAGGCAAGGAAACACGAATCGGAATTGAGATTGATCTCAAGAACAAACCTAATATGAGAAGAACTCGGATTGGTGGTGGATATATGGTTGTGGTATATGGCAGCGGTGGTGGTATATGGTAGCGGTGGTGGTATATGGATAGAGATTGATGGTGGTATATGGATACGGATTGGTAGTGGTATATGGATAAGGATTCAGAGCGGTGGCGGATAAGCAAAAGTGATAGATGGGCGATGATGATGGTGCGGCGGCGGCGTGACAACTTATGACCAGAACTCGAAACTCTAAAAGACTAGACTCTAAGACCAGCAACTTGACACGACGATGCAACCGCAAATTCAACAAAGCAAAAACCCTAAAAAGATTATGCAAAGGCTCAGATTGGTTCGGATATGATGAACTAACCCTAATTTTTTTTGTGTGGCTTTTTCGTGGACTGTAGGTATGAAGAACAGACTCGATCTAATCTACGAAAAACTGTAAAATCTCATCGAGCAACCTGGAAATCTGATACCACTTGATAGAGCCAAAGGTGTCCCGATGTTTCGATGAGATGGTGGCTATCGTTTTCTGTGGGAGTCGACCTTGACGATCCGACTACGAACGTGCGAGACGTCGCGCCTTAGCAATCGCTAAACCAACTTCCGAGGGGTTATTGACCACGCCGGAGCACGATCAACCTGACCACGAGGGCCTGTTTCCTGTGAGCAAACGAAGAACAAGCAAGAAGCTGAGATTGCAATCTGGATATTGCGAATATAAGATGAAAGCTTTATTGATCAAGGTGGGGTTCTGTGACGTCTTGGTCTGCTCGTTGGACACAAACGAAGTACGCGAAGTTGCAGCTATGGCGAACTTTTAATCTAAACAAAACCCCAAAGTCTAAACGACGCCCTAAGGGCTGTATATATGGAGGAAGAGAGGGGAATTTCGTGGCCCTTGAGGGTGGGGTCCGAAACCAACCCTAACTCTTGTTTCCCCACACATACGGACTCTAAAAATAGCCTATATTTAAGTATTTCGAAATTACATGGGCCTGGCCCATTAATAAGGTGACGCAGCACCTAGAATAGCCTATGGACGAATATTATGAAGTGGCATCTTGTATATTTCGTCCATGGCTTCATGCACTCCTTATGGCGGCTTCAAAGTCCTGAAATCATCACTTGTAACTCCGTTCTTGATCCCCTTGCGCATGCCATCAACTTCATGCGTGTTCTTGCTCCAATGTTCATCCTTCTCCAAGCTAGGCCCTTCATTTGAAAGCAAAACAAATGTATCCAATTTAGGCAGCATCATAATCTCATGAACATTAGAATCATTACCAAGAAACGAAAGTACCTGGTAATTTAATTGGCGTGCGCGAGCTCTAGTAATTGGTCCAGTATATGTAACAGTAGGGGCTGTGGGTGTAACAATGGTATTGATGTCCTCATCAGCTTACAAAGAAGGATGTGCCTTTTGTTTGGGGTACCGCACAGGAAGAAGCCTTCACGGTATTGAAAGATAAGTTGACACATGCTCCTTTACTCCAACTTCCTAATTTCAATAAGACTTTTGAGCTTGAATGTGATGCTAGTGGAATTGGATTAGGAGGTGTGTTATTACAAGATGGAAAACCTGTTGCATACTTTTCTGAAAAATTGAGTGGGCCTAGTCTGAACTATTCTACTTATGATAAAGAATTATATGCTCTTGTTCGGACCTTAGAAACATGGCAACATTATTTATGGCCCAAGGAATTTGTTATACATTCTGATCATGAATCTTTGAAACACATTAAAAGTCAAGCAAAACTGAACCGTAGACATGCTAAATGGGTTGAATTCATTGAGACTTTCCCTTATGTGATTAAACACAAGAAGGGTAAAGAAAATGTTATTGCTGATGCCTTGTCTCGTCGTTATACTATGCTTTCACAACTTGACTTTAAAATATATGGTTTGGAGACCATCAAAGATCAATATGTTCATGATGCTGAATTTAAAGATGTATTGCAGAATTCTAAGGAAGGGAGAACTTGGAACAAGTTCGTTCTTAACGATGGATTTGTGTTTCGTGCTAACAAGCTATGCATTCCAGCTAGCTCCGTTCGTCTTTTGTTGTTGCAGGAGGCGCATGGAGGAGGATTAATGGGACACTTTGGCGTCAAGAAGACGAAGGATATACTTGCTACACATTTCTTTTGGCCAAAGATGAGACGGGATGTTGAGCGTTTTGTTGCTCGCTGCACTACATGTCAAAGAGCTAAGTCACGACTCAATCCTCATGGTTTATATATGCCTTTGCCAGTACCTAGTGTTCCTTGGGAGGATATATCTATGGACTTTGGTTTAGGTTTACCTCGAACAAAGAAGGGGAGGGATAGCATATTTGTTGTCGTGGATAGGTTCTCGAAAATGGCACACTTTATACCATGTCATAAAAGCGATGATGCTGTTAATGTTGCTGATTTGTTCTTTCGTGAAATTATTCGCTTACATGGTGTGCCAAATACTATTGTTTCAGATCGTGATACTAAATTTCTTAGCCACTTTTGGAGATGTTTATGGGCTAAGTTGGGGACTAAGCTGCTTTTTAGTACTACTTGTCACCCCCAAACTGATGGACAAACTGAAGTAGTCAATAGAACATTGTCTACTATGCTTAGGGCTGTTTTGAAGAATAACAAGAAAATGTGGGAAGAATGCTTGCCTCATATTGAATTTGCTTATAATCGCTCATTGCATTCTACTACTAAGATGTGCCCTTTTGAAATTGTGTATGGTTTCCTACCTCGTGCACCTATTGATTTGTTGCCTCTTCCATCTTCAGAGAAGGTTAATTTTGATGCTAAAGAACGTTCTGAATTGATTTTAAAAATGCATGAGTTAACTAAGGAAAACATTGAGCGTATGAATGATAAATATAAACTTGCTGGAGCTAAGGGTAGAAAACATGTTGTGTTTGCGCCTGGAGATCTTGTTTGGTTACATTTGCGTAAAGATAGATTTCCTAATCTGCGCAAATCAAAGCTAATGCCACGTGTTGATGGTCCTTTTAAGGTGTTAGAGAAAATAAATGATAATGCATATAAACTTGAGCTACCTGTAGATTTTGGGGTTAGTACCACTTTTAACATTGCAGATTTGAAGCCTTATTTGGGTGAGGAAGATGCGCTTCCGTCGAGGACGACTTCATTTCAAGAAGGGGAGGATGATGAGGACATCAATACCATTGTTACATCCACAGCCCCTACTGTTACATATACTGGACCAATTACTAGAGCTCGCGCACGCCAATTAAATTACCAGGTACTTTTGTTTCTTGGTAAGGATTCTAATGTTCATGAGATTATGATGCTGCCTAAATTGGATACATTTGTTTTGCTTACAAATGAAGGGCCTAGCTTGGAGAAGGATGAACATTGGAGCAAGAACACGCATGGAGTTGATGGCATGCGCAAGGGGATCAAGAACGGAGTTACAAGTGATGATTTCAGGACTTTGAAGCCGCCATAAGGAGTGCATGAAGCCTTGGACGAAATATACAAGATGCCACTTCATAATATTCGTCCATAGGCTATTCTAGGTGCTGCGTCACCTTATTTATGGGCCAGGCCCATGCAATTTCGAAATACTTAAGTATAGGCTATTTTTAGAGTCCGTATGTGTGGGGAAACAAGAGTTAGGGTTGGTTTCGGACCCCACCCTCAAGGGCCACGAAATTCCCCCCTCTTCCTCCATATATACAACCCTTAGGGCGTCGTTTAGACTTTGGGTTTTGTTTAGATTAAAAGTTCGCCATAGCTGCAACTTCGCGTACTTCGTTTGTGTCCAACGACCAGACCAAGACGTCACAGAACCCCACCTTGATCAATAAAGCTTTCAACTTATATTCGCAATATCCCGATTGCAATCTCAGTTTCTTGCTTGTTCTTCGTTTGCTCGCAGGAAACAGACCCTCGTGGTCAGGTTGATCGTGCTCCGGCGTGGTCAATAACCCTCGGAAGTTGGTTTAGCGATTGCTAAGGCGCGACGTCTCGCACGTTCGTAGTCGGATCGTCAAGGTCGACTCCCACAGAAAATGATAGCCACCATCTCATCGAAACATCGGGACACCTTAGCCTCTATCAGTACCCACGAGGCAGGGGGCGCGCCCTCCACCCTCGGGGAAGCCTCATGTCCTTCCCGGACTACTTCTTATTTTCCTAAAAAAATATTCCAAAATGGAGAAAATTGCTATTAGAACTATTTTGGAGTCGGTTTACTTACCGTACCACATACCTCTTCCTTTTCGGAGTCTAAAACGTTCTGGAAAGTGTCCCTTATGTATTCCTCTGGGGTTATGGTTTCAATAACATTAGTTTCAACATTTATAGGATTACCTGAGATATAATGTTTGATTCTTTGACCTTTCACCACCCTCGGATTTGTGCCTTCGAAGTTGTTGATTTTTATAGCACCGGAAGGATAGACCTCCTCAATCACGTAAGGGCCTTCCCATTTAGAAAGGAGTTTGCCTGCAAAAAATCTTAAACGAGAGTTGGATAACAATACATAATCACCTACATTAAACTCATGTTTTTGTATCCTTTTGTCATGCCATTTTTTAACTTTTTCTTTAAACAGTTTGGCATTCTCATAGGCCTGGGCTCTCCATTCATCAAGTGAGATAATGTCAAAAAACCTCTTCTCACCGGCAAGTTTGAAATCATAATTTAGCTCTTTAATGTCCCAATATGCCTTATGTTCTAGTTCGAGAGGTGAGTGACAAGCTTTACCATAATCTATTTTATATGGAGACATACCCATAGGATTTTTATATGCAGTTCTATAAGCCCATAATGCATCATCAAGTTTCTTGGACCAATTCTTTCTAGATCTATTTACAGTCTTTTGGGAAAATTAGTTTAAGCTCTCTATTACTTAATTCTACTTGACCACTAGACTGTTGATGATATGGAGATGCAATTCTATGATTAACATCATACTTAGAAAGCATTTTACAAAAGGCACCATGAATAAAATGTGAACCACCATCAGTCATTAAGTATCTAGGGACTCCAAACCTCGAAAAAATAACTTCTTTAAGCATCTTAATAGAGGTGTTATGATCAGCACTACTAGTTGGAATAGCTTCTACCCACTTAGTAACGTAATCAATAGAAACTAAAATATGTGTATACCCATTGGAGGAAGGAAACGGTCCCACATAATCAAACCCCCAAGCATCAAATGGTTCAATAACAAGTAAATAATTCATAGGAATTTCTTTACGTCCACTAATATTACCAATTCTTTGACATTCATCACAAGACAAGACAAACTTACGGGCATCCTTGAAGAGAGTAGGCCAATAAAAACTGGATTGCAATACCTTATGTGCAGTTCTATCTCCAGCATGGTGTCCTCTATAAGCCTCAGAGTGACACTTGCGTAAGATCTGTTCCTGTTCATGCTCAGGCACAACGTCTAATAACACCATCTACTCCTTCTTTATAAAGGTGTGGGTCATCCCAAAAGTAATGTCTTAAATCATAGAAGAACATTTTATTTTGCTGGTATGTGAAACTAGGTGGTATAAATTTAGCAACAATGTAATTAGCATAATCAGCATACCATGGAGCAGTACGAGAAGCATTTATGGCAGCTAATTGTTCATCAGGAAAGTTATCATCAATAAGTAGTGGGTCATCAAGAACATTCTCTAACCTAGACAAGTTGTCTGCAACGGGGTTCTCAGCTCCCTTTCTATCAATAATATGCAAATCAAATTCTTGAAGCAAGAGAACCCATCTAATAAGTCTAGGTTTAGCATCTTTCTTTTCCATAAGATATTTAATAGCAGCATGATCAGTGTGAACAGTTACTTTCGAATCAACAATATAAGGTCTGAACTTATCACAAGCAAACACAACTGCTAAAAATTCCTTTTCAGTAGTAGCATAATGCATAATTTTTGTGGGCACTATCCAGAGTCTTACTAGCATATTGGATAACATTTAATTTCTTATCAACCCTTTGTCCTAAAACAGCCCCTACAGCATAATCACTAGCATCACACATAATTTCAAAGGGTAAATTCCAATCAAGTGGCTGAACAATAGGTGCAGAAATCAAAGCTTTATTAAGTATTTCAAATGCTTCTACACAATCATCATGAAAGACAAAAGGAACATCTTTTTGTAAGAGATTAGTCAGAGGCCTAGAAATTTTAGAGAAGTCCTTAATGAACCTCCTATAAAAACCGACATGACCAAGGAAACTTCTTATACCTTTAATGTCCTTAGGACACGACACCTTTTCAATAGAATCAACTTTAGCTTTATCAACTTCAATACCTCTTTCAGAAATTTTATGCCCCAAGACAATACCTTCATTAACCATAAAGTGGCACTTCTCCCAATTCAAGACAAGATTAGTTTCTTCACATCCCTACAAAACTCGATCAAGGTTGCTTAAGCAATCATCAAAAGAAGTTCCATAAACGGAGAAATCGTCCATGAAAACCTCAACAATCTTTTCACAAAAGTCAGAGAATATAGCAGTCATGCATCTTTGAAAGGTAGCAGGTGCATTGCATAAACCAAAAGGCATACGTCTATAAGCAAAGTTACCGAAAGGGCAAGTAAAAGTTGTCTTTTCTTGATCCTCTTTTGACACAGGTATTTGAGAAAACCCAAAATAACCATCTAGAAAGCAAAAATGTGTATGTTTGGATAATCTTTCTAGCATTTGATCAATAAAGTGATGAGAACATCAATACCATTGTTACACCCACAGCCCCTACTATTACATATACTGGACCAATTACTAGAGCTCGCGCACGCCAATTAAATTACCAGGTACTTTCGTTTCTTGGTAATGATTCTAATGTTCATGAGATTATGATGCTGCTAAATTGGATACATTTGTTTTGCTTACAAATGAAGGGCCTAACTTGGAGAAGGATGAACATTGGAGCAAGAACACGCATGGACTTGATGGCATGCGCAAGGGGATCAAGAACGGAGTTACAAGTGATGATTTCAGGACTTTGAAGCCGCCATAAGGAGTGCATGAAGCCTTGGACGAAATATACAAGATGCCACTTCATAATATTCGTCCATAGTCTATTCTAGGTGCTGCGTCACCTTATTAATGGGCCAGGCCCATGTAATTTCGAAATACTTAAGTATAGGCTATTTTTAGAGTCCGTATATGTGGGGAAACAAGAGTTAGGGTTGGTTTCGGACCCCACCCTCAAGGGCCACGAAATTCCCCCCTCTTCCTCCATATATACAGCCCTTAGGGCGTCGTTTAGACTTTGGGTTTTGTTTAGATTAAAAGTTCGCCATAGCTGTAACTTCGCGTACTTCGTTTGTGTCCAACGACCAGACCAAGACGTCACAGAACCCCACCTTGATCAATAAAGCTTTCATCTTATATTCGCAATATCCCGACTGCAATCTCAGTTTCTTGCTTGTTCTTCGTTTGCTCACAGGGAACAGACCCTCGTGGTCAGGTTGATCGTGCTCCGGCGTGGTCAATAACCCTCGGAAGTTGGTTTAGCGATTGCTAAGGCGCGACGTCTCGCACATTCGTAGTCGGATCATCAAGGTCGACTCCCACAGAAAATGATAGCCACCATCTCATCGAAACATCGGGACACCTTAGCCTCTATCAAGTGGTATCAGATTTCCAGGTTGCTCGGTGAGATTTTACAGTTTTTCGTAGATTAGATCGAGTCTGTTCTTCATACCTACAGTCCACGAAAAAGGCAGAAAAAAAATTAGGGTTAGTTCATCATATCCGAACCAATCTGAGCCTTTGCATAATCTTTTTAGGGTTTTTGCTTTGTTGAATTTGCGGTTGCATCGTCGTGTAAAGTTGCTGGTCTTAGAGTCTAGTCTTTTAGAGTTTTGAGTTCTGGTCATAAGTTGTCACGCCGCCGTCGCACCATCATCATCGCCCATCTACCACTTTTGCTTATCCGCCACCGCTCTGAATCCATATCCATATACCACCACCAATCCGTATCCATATACCACCACCAATCTGTATCCATATACCACCACCGCTACCATATACGACCACCGCTGCCATATACCACAACCATATATCCACCACCAATCCGAGTTCTTCTCATATTAGGTTTGTTCTTGAGATCAATCTAAATTCTGATTCGTGTTTCCTTGCCTGCGTAGGTCTCGAAAAAAAAAGAGAGTCTGGAGACCCCCGGGCAGTTTTTAGGCCAAAATTTTCACGGGAATTTTTCTTTCTCTATCCTATTTTTAGGCTTTTCTGAGTCTTTTGAGCCACGTGCCATCATAGTGATTTTTTGTCGCACTTTTTCGTCGTCGCTACCCTGATTTCCGAAAAAAAGTGAAAAAAAAATTCATGCCCATCCTATCAGTTTGACGAGGGAAGAGTTTTGAGACACTCGCCATTATAATGATTTTTCGCAAAATAAAAGAGGAGCGCAAAAAAAAGGAGCGCCAAAAAAAGAGCGAAAAAAAAAGAGTTCCAGAGTGTGCTTTTCCCTTATTTACGTGCAGCGCCGTGATTTTGTTAGTGTTCTAGGCTCGCGTCTCTAGCACGGTCTAGCCTAGGACCAGCACAGTACCGTCGTTGAGCGTTTATTCAACTTTGATAGAGGCAAAGGTGTCCCGATGTTTCGATGAGATGGTGGCTATCGTTTTCTGTGGGAGTCGACCTTGACGATCCGACTACGAACGTGCGAGACGTCGCGCCTTAGCAATCGCTAAACCAACTTCCGAGGGGTTATTGACCACGCCGGAGCACGATCAACCTGACCACGAGGGCCTGTTTCCTGCGAGCAAACGAAGAACCAGCAAGAAACTGAGATTGCAATCTGGATATTGCGAATATAAGATGAAAGCTTTATTGATCAAGGTGGGGTTCTGTGACGTCTTGGTCTGGTCGTTGGACACAAACGAAGTACGAGAAGTTGCAGCTATGGCGAACTTTTAATCTAAAGAAAACCCAAAGTCTAAACGACGCCCTAAGGGCTGTATATATGGAGGAAGAGAGGGGAATTTCGTGGCCCTTGAGGGTGGGGTCCGAAACCAACCCTAACTCTTGTTTCCCCACACATACGGACTCTAAAAATAGCCTATACTTAAGTATTTCGAAATTACATGGGCCTGGCCCATTAATAAGGTGACGCAGCACCTAGAATAGCCTATGGACGAATATTATGAAGTGGCATCTTGTATATTTCGTCCATGGCTTCATGCACTCCTTATGGCGGCTTCAAAGTCCTGAAATCATCACTTGTAACTCCGTTCTTGATCCCCTTGCGCATGCCATCAACTCCATGCGTGTTCTTGCTCCAATGTTCATCCTTCTCCAAGCTAGGCCCTTCATTTGAAAGCAAAACAAATGTATCGAATTTAGGCAGCATCATAATCTCATGAACATGAGAATCATTACCAAGAAACGAAAGTACCTGGTAATTTAATTGGCGTGCGCGAGCTCTAGTAATTGGTCTAGTATATGTAACAGTAGGGGCTGTGGGTGTAACAATGGTATTGATGTCCTCATCATCCTCCCCTTCTTGAATTGAAGTCATCCTCGACGAAAGCTCATCTTCCTCACCCAAATAAGGCTTCAAATCTGCAATGTTAAAAGTGGGACTAACCCCAAAATCTGCAGGTAGCTCAAGTTTATATGCATTATCATTTATTTTCTCTAAAACCTTAAAAGGACCATCAGCACGTGGCATTAGCTTTGATTTGCGCAGATTAGGAAATCTATCTTTACGCAAATGTAACCAAACAAGATCTCCAGGTGCAAACACAACATGTTTTCTACCCTTATCTCCAGCAAGTTTATATTTAGCATTCATACGCTCAATGTTTTCCTTAGTTAACTCATGCATTTTTAAAATCAATTCAGAACGTTCTTTAGCATCAAAATTAACCTTCTCCGAAGATGGAAGAGGCAACAAATCAATAGGTGCACGAGGTAGGAAACCATACACAATTTCAAAAGGGCACATCTTAGTAGTAGAATGCAATGAACGATTATAAGCAAATTCAATATGAGGCAAGCATTCTTCCCACATTTTCTTGTTATTCTTCAAAACAGCCCTAAGCATAGTAGACAATGTTCTATTGACTACTTCAGTTTGTCCATCAGTTTGGGGGTGACAAGTAGTACTAAAAAGTAGCTTAGTCCCCAACTTAGCCCATAAACATCTCCAAAAGTGGCTAAGAAATTTAGTATCACGATCTGAAACAATAGTATTTGGCACACCATGTAAGCGAATAATTTCACGAAAGAACAAATCAGCAACATTAACAGCATCATCGCTTTTATGACATGGTATAAAGTGTGCCATTTTCGAGAACCTATCCACGACAACAAATATGCTATCCCTCCCCTTCTTTGTTCTAGGTAAACCTAAAACAAAGTCCATAGATATATCCTCCCAAGGAACACTAGGTACAGGCAAAGGCATACATAAACCATGAGGATTGAGTCGTGACTTAGCTCTTTGACATGTAGTGCAGCGAGCAACAAAACGCTCAACATCCCGTCTCATCTTTGGCCAAAAGAAATGTGTAGCAAGTATATCCTTCGTCTTCTTGACGCCAAAGTGTCCCATTAATCCTCCTCCATGCGCCTCCTGCAACAACAAAAGACGAACGGAGCTAGCTGGAATGCATAGCTTGTTAGCACGAAACACAAATCCATCGTTAAGAACGAACTTGTTCCAAGTTCTCCCTTCCTTAGAATTCTGCAATACATCTTTAAATTCAGCATCATGAACATATTGATCTTTGATGGTCTCCAAACCATATATTTTAAAGTCAAGTTGTGAAAGCATAGTATAACGACGAGACAAGGCATCAGCAATAACATTTTCTTTACCCTTCTTGTGTTTAATCACATAAGGGAAAGTCTCAATGAATTCAACCCATTTAGCATGTCTACGGTTCAGTTTTGCTTGACTTTTAATGTGTTTCAAAGATTCATGATCAGAATGTATAACAAATTCCTTGGGCCATAAATAATGTTGCCATGTTTCTAAGGTCCGAACAAGAGCATATAATTCTTTATCATAAGTAGAATAGTTCAGACTAGGCCCACTCAATTTTTCAGAAAAGTATGCAACAGGTTTTCCATCTTGTAATAACACACCTCCTAATCCAATTCCACTAGCATCACATTCAAGCTCAAAAGTCTTATTGAAATTAGGAAGTTGGAGTAAAGGAGCATGTGTCAACTTATCTTTCAATACCGTGAAGGCTTCTTCCTGTGCGGTACCCCAAACAAAAGGTACATCCTTCTTTGTAAGCTCGTTGAGAGGTGCAGCAATGGTGCTGAAATCTCTCACAAAACGCCTATAAAAACCAGCAAGGCCAAGGAAACTCCTCACTTGTGTGACCGTTTTGGGCTGCGGCCAACTCTCAATAGCTTCAATCTTGGCTTTATCAACTTCAATTCCCTGTGGAGTAACAACATAGCCAAGAAAAGATACTCGGTCGGTGCAAAAGGTGCACTTTCCAAGGTTACCAAACAAACGTGCATCACGTAGAGCAATAAAAACAGCACGTAAATGTTCCAAATGTTCCTCCAAAGATTTGCTATAAATCAATATGTCATCAAAGTAAACTACCACAAATCGTCCAATGAAAGCACGTAAAACTTCGTTCATTAACCTCATGAAAGTACTAGGTGCATTAGTTAACCCAAAAGGCATGACTAACCACTCATATAATCCAAACTTAGTTTTAAATGCTGTTTTCCATTCATCTCCCAATTTCATACGAATTTGATGGTAACCACTACGCAAATCAACTTTGGAGAATATTGTAGAGCCACTCAATTCATCAAGCATATCATCTAGCCTAGGAATAGGATGACGATAACGAATAGTAATATTATTAATGCCTCTACAATCAACGCACATATGCGACGTACCATCCTTTTTCGGCACTAAAATGATAGGAACTGCACAAGGACTAAGGGATTCGCGTATATAACCTTTGTCGAGCAGTTCTGGTACTTGACGCATAATCTCCTTCGTCTCCTCTGGATTGGTACGGTATGGTGCCCGGTTGGGTAATGATGCACCGGGAATTAAGTCAATTTGATGCTCAATCCCGCGAATAGGTGGTAATCCCGGTGGCACGTCTTGTGGAAAGACGTCGGCGAACTCCTGCAAAATGTTAGTGACAGCAGGAGGCAAAGAGGAAGGCACGTCCTCGAATGAAAATAATGCCTCTTTGCACACAAAAGCATAGCAAACAGATTTGCTAAAATCTAGATCATCAATATCAGATTTGGTGGCAAGTAAACATGCACTTTTCAATTTAATTTCAGAAGCAACACTAGATTGTTTATTATTATTAGGCTGCATTTGTTGCTCAAATTCTTTTGCCACAATCTGATTTTCACTCTTAGTTTTCTCCTGTTTTGCTTTATTAGCTCTATTAATATCATCTTTCAAAATGGAATCAGGAGTCATAGGAAGCAAAGTAATATTTTTATCCTTATGAACAAGAGTATACTGATTGTTTCTACCATGGTGAATAGAATTTTTATCAAATTGCCATGGTCTACCAAGTAATAAGGAACATGCTTGCATCGGTACCACATCACAATCAACATAATCAGCATATGTAGAGATACTAAAATGCACACGAACAGTACGTGTTACCTTAACCTTGCCGCTGTTGTTGAACCATTGGATGTAGTAAGGATGTGGATGTGGTCTTGTGGTGAGAGATAGCTTCTCCACCATCTCGATGCTAGCCAAGTTGTTGCAACTCCCTCCATCTATGATCACGCGAACAGAACGTTCCTTCACAACTCCCTTTGTATGGAACAAATTATGCCTCTGATTTTGCTCAGCTTGTGTAACCTGCACACTCAAAACACGTTGAGCAACTAAACATTCATACCTGTCAGCATCTTCAGGAGCCATGTATTGCGTCTCATGATCAGAATCGTCTCCACCGTGTTCGTCACGTGTAAGAAGAGCCAAAGTCTCCTCATCATAGTCACTAGCGGACTCATACCCACCATCCTCAGTAACAATCATCACACGCTTAGATGGGCATTCTCTCGCATAATGACCTCCACCCTTGCAACGTCGACAAATAATATCATGTGTTTGCCCTGTTGATGCCATGGATGAAGAAGAGCTCTTTGCAGGCCCAGAAGGTGTGCTCTTGGCAGATAATGGTGATTGTGCCTGCTTTATTGTATCACGGTTGGAGGTGGCAGCCGACGGAGGCGCCGGTGAAGCAGAATGTGTGGAAGTAGATGATGCACGTGGTGTCCATGAAGAAGGTCGACCTGCAGAAAAGTTAGTCCGCGCCAATGCCTGTCGATCCTGCACTTCAGGTTCAGCTTTACAAGCAAGATGGAATAAACGAGTGATATTAGTATACTCCTTATACTCTAGAATCGTCTGAATCTCTCTATTTAATCCACCCATAAAACGTGCAAGCATAGCTTCATTCTCCTCAACAATATCACATCTAATCATGCCAGTTTGTAATTCCTGATAATATTCTTCTACAGAATTTTTTCCCTGTCTTAAGCACTGCAATTTTTGAAGTAATTCACGTTGATAATATGGTGGAACCCAACGAGTACGCATAGCAGTTTTCAAAGCAGCCCAAGTAGCAGGAATGGGATATAATCTACAATGCTCAGACCACCAAACACATGCAAAACTAGTGAATGCACAAACAGCAGCAGGAACACGTCTCTCCTCGGGATATTGTAAACATGTAAATCGTTGTTCAGTTTCTAACTCCCAAGTAAGATATATATCAGGAACATATCTACCCTCAAATGGTGGAATATTCACTTTTAGTTTAGGGAGATGGTCATGATCTCGTACCTAAGGGTGAGCCCTACCATTGCCATTATTTGCATGTGGACGACCTGATGGTTGCTGTGCTGGTGGTGGCACGTAGTTCTGATTTTGATCAACCTCATCCTCGTAATCGCCAGCAAAATCATCCTCCTTCGCATCAGCAGCAGGAGCCACAGAAGTAGCAATAGCAGCACCAACAGTTTGGCCAGGTGCAAGAGGGAGACGGCTCGCTCGGCGGAGGGCTGTTTCACGATGTGTAGGTAGTCGTCGTTGTTGTTGTTGTAGAGGTGCGTTAGGTGCAGCCGGTGGTGGTGGTGGAAGACGCGCGAGCAATTCATTAAACCTGTTATCGAGATTTGTTTCGAACGTCTTCTCCATGTCATCTATCTTCTCCATGGCCTCTTCAAATCTGTTTAGCACATCCTGCACCTGTCCATTCATCATTTGCTGAAATTTATCATGCAACTCCTGATTCGTCATGTTCTCCCAGTCAGTCTCGTCGGCTTGTGATCCTGCCATGGTTAGAAACAATAGAAAACACACAAGAGTATGATCCTACAGAATACTAACAAGAGGTGGTGGTGGCGGGTGTCACAAATCCGTCAAGCAAATCTCACATTCTTACCAGTTCTTACCCAGCAGCAGGCGGTGATCGGCAACCGTTGTAGTCAAAACTCTCAAAAGCTTGGATAGAGCGATTGCCAGGGAGAGTCAAACGCATGACGTAGAGGTATGTGGAGCTGGGAAGGCTTATAGTATGGTAGCAAAAAGGGTCAGCAATAATCAATTCAGAGATGCAAAGTTGAATAAACGCTCAACGACGGTACTGTGCTGGTCCTAGGCTAGACCGTGCTAGAGACGCGAGCCTAGAACACTAACAAAATCACGGCGCTGCACGTAAATAAGGGAAACGCACACTCTGGAACTTTTTTTTTTTCGCTTTTTTTTGCGCTCCTCTTTTTTTTGCGAAAAATTACTATAATGGCGAGTGTCTCAAAACTCTTCCCTCGTCAAACTGATAGGATGGGCACGAAAAAAAATTCACTTTTTTTTCGGAAATCAGGGCAGCGACGACGAAAAAGTGCGACAAAAAATCACTATGATGGCACGTGGCTCAAAAGACTCAGAAAAACCTAAAAATAGGATAGGGAAAAAATATTTTTACCCGTGAAAATTTTGGCCTAAAAACTGCGCGGGGGTCTCCAGACTCTTTTTTTTTCGAGACCTACGGAGGCAAGGAAACACGACTCAGAATTTAGATTGATCTCAAGAACAAACCTAATATGAGAAGAACTCGGATTGGTGGTGGATATATGGTTACAGATTGGTGGTGGTATATGGATACAGATTGGTGGTGGTATATGGATACGGATTGGTGGTGGTATATGGATACGGATTCAGAACGGTGGCGGATAAGCAATGGTGGTAGATGGGCGATGATGATGGTGCGGCGGCGGCGTGACAACTTATGACCAGAACTCGAAACTCTAAAAGACTAGACTCTAAGACCAGCAACTTGACACGACGATGCAACCGCAAATTCAACAAAGCAAAAACCCTAAAAAGATTATGCAAAGGCTCAGATTGGTTCGGATATGATGAACTAACCCTAATTTTTTTTGTGGCTTTTTCGTGGACTGTAGGTATGAAGAACAGACTCGATCTAATCTACGAAAAACTATAAAAATCTCACCGAGCAACCTGGAAATCTGATACCACTTGATAGGGGCATAGGTGTCCCGATGTTTCGATGAGATGGTGGCTATCGTTTTCTGTGGGAGTCGACCTTGACGATCCGACTACGAACGTGCGAGACGTCGCGCCTTAGCAATCGCTAAACCAACTTCCGAGGGGTTATTGACCACGCCGGAGCACGATCAACCTGACCACGAGGGCCTGTTTCCTGCGAGCAAACGAAGAACCAGCAAGAAACTGAGATTGCAATCTGGATATTGCGAATATAAGATGAAAGCTTTATTGATCAAGGTGGGGTTCTGTGACGTCTTGGTCTGGTCGTTGGACACAAACGAAGTACGAGAAGTTGCAGCTATGGCGAACTTTTAATCTAAAGAAAACCCAAAGTCTAAACGACGCCCTAAGGGCTGTATATATGGAGGAAGAGAGGGGAATTTCGTGGCCCTTGAGGGTGGGGTCCGAAACCAACCCTAACTCTTGTTTCCCCACACATACGGACTCTAAAAATAGCCTATACTTAAGTATTTCGAAATTACATGGGCCTGGCCCATTAATAAGGTGACGCAGCACCTAGAATAGCCTATGGACGAATATTATGAAGTGGCATCTTGTATATTTCGTCCATGGCTTCATGCACTCCTTATGGCGGCTTCAAAGTCCTGAAATCATCACTTGTAACTCCGTTCTTGATCCCCTTGCGCATGCCATCAACTCCATGCGTGTTCTTGCTCCAATGTTCATCCTTCTCCAAGCTAGGCCCTTCATTTGAAAGCAAAACAAATGTATCCAATTTAGGCAGCATCATAATCTCATGAACATGAGAATCATTACCAAGAAACGAAAGTACCTGGTAATTTAGTTGGCGTGCGCGAGCTCTAGTAATTGGTCCAGTATATGTAACAGTAGGGGCTGTGGGTGTAACAATGGTATTGATGTCCTCATCAAACTTTGCATCTCTGAATTGATTATTGCTGACCCTTTTTGCTACCATACTATAAGCCTTCCCAGCTCCACATACATCTACGTCGTGCGTTTGACTCTCCCTGGCAATCGCTCTATCCAAGCTTTTGAGAGTTTTGACTACAACGGTTGCCGATCACCGCCTGCTGCTGGGTAAGAACTGGTAAGAATTTGAGATTTGCTTGACGGATTTGTGACACCCGCCACCACCACCACTTGTTAGTAGTCTGTAGGATCATATTCTTGTGTGTTTCTATTGCTGCTAACCATGCCAGGATCACAAGCCGACGAGACTGACTGGGAGAACTTGACGAACAAGGAGCTTCATGATACGTTTTAGCAAATGATGAGTGGACAGGTGCAAGATGTGATAAACAGATTTGAAGAGGCCATGGAGAAGATAGATGGCATGGAGAAGACGTTTGAAACAAAGCTCGATAACAAGTTTGCTGAATTGCTTTCGCGTTTTCCACCACCACCACCGGCTGCTCCTGCCGCACCTCTGCAACAACAGCAACAACATCGACTACCTCCACGTCGGGAAACAGCCCTCCGCCGAGCGAGCCGTCTCCCTCTTGCACCTGGCCAAACTGTTGGTGCTGCTATTGCTACTTCTGTGGCTCCTACTGCTGATGTGGAGGAGGATGATTATGTGGGAGATTATGAGGATGAGGTTGATCAAAATAAGAACTACATGCCACCACCAGCACAGCAACCACCAGGTCGTCCACATGCAAATAATGGCAATGGTAGGGCTCACCCTCAGGTACGAGATCATGACCATCTCCCTAAACTAAAATTGAATATTCCACCATTTGAGGGTAGATATGTTCCTGATATATATCTTACTTGAGAGTTAGAAACTGAACAAAGATTTACATGTTTACAATATCCCGAGGAGAGACGTGTTCCTGCTGCTGTTTGTGCATTCACTAGTTTTGCATGTGTTTGGTGGTCTGAGCATTGTAGATTATATCCTATTCCGGCTACTTGGGCTGCTTTGAAAACTGCTATGCATACTCGTTGGGTTCCACCATATTATCAACGTGAATTACTTCAAAAATTGCAGCGCTTAAGACAGGGAAAAAATTCTGTAGAAGAATATTATCAGGAATTACAAACTGGCATGATTAGATGTGGTATTGTTGAGGAGAATGAAGCTATGCTTGCACGTTTTATGGGTGGATTAAATAGAGAGATTCAGACGATTCTAGAGTATAAGGAGTATACTAATATCACTCGTTTATTCCATCTTGCTTGTAAAGCTGAACGTGAAGTGCAGGATCGACAGGCATTGGCGCGGACTAACTTTTCTGCAGGTCGACCTTCATCATGGACACCACGTGCATCATCTACTTCCACATGTTCTGCTACACCGGCGCCTCCGTCGGCTACCACCTCCAACCGTGATACAATAAAGCAGGCACAATCACCACTATCTGCCAAGAGCACACCTTCTGGGCCTGCAAAGAGCTCTTCTTCATCCATGGCATCAACAGGGCAAACACATGATATTATTTGTCGACGTTGCAAGGGTGGAGGTCATTATGCGAGAGAATGCCCATCTAAGCGTGTGATGATTGTTACTGAGGATGGTGGGTCTGAGTCCGCTAGTGACTATGATGAGGAGACTTTGGCTCTTCTTACACGTGACGAACACGGTGGAGACGATTCTGATCATGAGACGCAATACATGGCTCCTGAAGATGCTGACAGGTATGAATGTTTAGTTGCTCAACGTGTTTTGAGTGTGCAGGTTACACAAGCTGAGCAAAATCAGAGGCATAATTTGTTCCATACAAAGGGAGTTGTGAAGGAACGTTCTGTTCGCGTGATCATAGATGGAGGGAGCTGCAATAACTTGGCTAGGATGGAGATGGTGGAGAAGCTATCTCTCACCACAAGACCACATCCACATCCTTACTACATCCAATGGTTCAACAACAGCGGCAAGGTTAAGGTAACACGTACTGTTCGTGTGCATTTTAGTATCTCTACATATGCTGATTATGTTGATTGTGATGTGGTACCTATGCAAGCACGTTCCTTATTACTTGGTAGAACATGGCAATTTGATAAAAATTCTGTACACCATGGTATAAACAATCAGTATACTCTTGTTCATAACGATAAAAATATTACTTTGCTTCCTATGACTCCTGATTCCATTTTGAAAGATGATATTAATAGAGCTAATAAAGCAAAACAGGAGACAAATAAGAGTGAAAATCAGATTGTGGCAAAAGAATTTGAGCACCAAATGAAGCCTAATAATAAACCATCTACTGTTGTTTCTGAAATTAAATTGAAAAGTGCATGTTTACTTGCCACCAAATCTGATATTGATGAGCTAGATTTCAGCAAATCTGTTTGCTATGCTTTTGTGTGCAAAGAGGCATTATTTTCATTCGAGGACGTGCCTTCCTCTTTGCCCCCTGCTATCACTAACATTTTGTAGGAGTTCGCCGACGTCTTTCCACAAGACGTGCCACCGGGATTACCACCTATTTGAGGGATTGAGCATCAAATTGACTTAATTCCCGGTGCTTCGCTACCCAACCGTGCACCATACCGTACCAATCCAGAGGAGACGAAGGAGATTATGCGTCAAGTACAAGAACTGCTCGACAAAGGTTATATACGCGAATCCCTTAGTCCTTGTGCTGTTCCTATCATTTTAGTGCCGAAAAAGGATGGTACGTCGCGTATGTGCGTTGATTGTAGAGGCATTAATAATATTACTATTCGTTATCGTCATCCTATTCCTAGGCTAGATGATATGCTTGATGAATTGAGTGGCTCTACAATATTCTCCAAAGTTGATTTGCCTAGTGGATACCATCAAATTCGTATGAAATTGGGTGATGAATGGAAAACAGCATTTAAAACTAAGTTTGGATTATATGAGTGGTTAGTCATGCCTTTTGGGTTAACTAATGCACCTAGTACTTTCATGAGGTTAATGAACGAAGTTTTACGTGCTTTCATTGGACGATTTGTGGTAGTTTACTTTGATGACATATTGATTTATAGCAAATCTTTGGAGGAACATTTGGAACATTTACGTGCTGTTTTTATTGCTCTACGTGATGCACGTTTGTTTGGAAACCTTGGAAAGTGCACCTTTTGCACCGACCGAGTATCTTTTCTTGGCTATGTTGTTACTCCACAGGGAATTGAAGTTGATAAAGCCAAGATTGAAGCTATTGAGAGTTGGCCGCAGCCCAAAACGGTCACACAAGTGAGGAGTTTCCTTGGCCTCGCTGGTTTCTATAGGCATTTTGTGAGAGATTTCAGCACCATTGCTGCACCTCTCAACGAGCTTACAAAGAAGGATGTGCCTTTTGTTTGGGGTACCGCACAGGAAGAAGCCTTCACGGTATTGAAAGATAAGTTGACACATGCTCCTTTACTCCAACTTCCTAATTTCAATAAGACTTTTGAGCTTGAATGTGATGCTAGTGGAATTGGATTAGGAGGTGTGTTATTACAAGATGGAAAACCTGTTGCATACTTTTCTGAAAAATTGAGTGGGCCTAGTCCGAACTATTCTACTTATGATAAAGAATTATATGCTCTTGTTCGGACCTTAGAAACATGGCAACATTATTTATGGCCCAAGGAATTTCTTATACATTCTGATCATGAATCTTTGAAACACATTAAAAGTCAAGCAAAATTGAACCGTAGACATGCTAAATGGGTTGAATTCATTGAGACTTTCCCTTATGTCATTAAACACAAGAAGGGTAAAGAAAATGTTATTGCTGATGCCTTGTCTCGTCGTTATACTATGCTTTCACAACTTGACTTTAAAATATTTGGTTTGGAGACCATCAAAGATCAATATGTTCATGATGCTGAATTTAAAGATGTATTGCAGAATTGTAAGGAAGGGAGAACTTGGAACAAGTTCGTTCTTAACGATGGATTTGTGTTTCGTGCTAACAAGCTATGCATTCCAGCTAGCTCCGTTCGTCTTTTGTTGTTGCAGGAGGCGCATGGAGGAGGATTAATGGGACACTTTGGCGTCAAGAAGACGGAGGATATACTTGCTACACATTTCTTTTGGCCAAAGATGAGACGGGATGTTGAGCGTTTTGTTGCTCGCTGCACTACATGTCAAAGAGCTAAGTCACGACTCAATCCTCATGGTTTATATATGCCTTTGCCAGTACCTAGTGTTCCTTGGGAGGATATATCTATGGACTTTGTTTTAGGTTTACCTCGAACAAAGAAGGGGAGGGATAGCATATTTGTTGTCGTGGATAGGTTCTCGAAAATGGCACACTTTATACCATGTCATAAAAGCGATGATGCTGTTAATGTTGCTGATTTGTTCTTTCGTGAAATTATTCGCTTACATGGTGTGCCAAATACTATTGTTTCAGATCGTGATACTAAATTTCTTAGCCACTTTTGGAGATGTTTATGGGCTAAGTTGGGGACTAAGCTGCTTTTTAGTACTACTTGTCACCCCCAAACTGATGGACAAACTGAAGTAGTCAATAGAACATTGTCTACTATGCTTAGGGCTGTTTTGAAGAATAACAAGAAAATGTGGGAAGAATGCTTGCCTCATATTGAATTTGCTTATAATCGCTCATTGCATTCTACTACTAAGATGTGCCCTTTTGAAATTGTGTATGGTTTCCTACCTCGTGCACCTATTGATTTGTTGCCTCTTCCATCTTCAGAGAAGGTTAATTTTGATGCTAAAGAACGTTCTGAATTGATTTTAAAAATGCATGTGTTAACTAAGGAAAACATTGAGCGTATGAATGCTAAATATAAACTTGCTGGAGATAAGGGTAGAAAACATGTTGTGTTTGCGCTTGGAGATCTTGTTTGGTTACATTTGCGTAAAGATAGATTTCCTAATCTGCGCAAATCAAAGCTAATGCCACGCGCTGATGGTCCTTTTAAGGTGTTAGAGAAAATAAATGATAATGCATATAAACTTGAGCTACCTGTAGATTTTGGGGTTATTCCCACTATTAACATTGCAGATTTGAAGCCTTATTTGGGTGAGCAAGATGCGCTTCCGTCGAGGACGACTTCATTTCAAGAAGGGGAGGATGATGAGGACATCAATACCATTGTTACACCCACAGCCCCTACTGTTACATATACTGGACCAATTACTAGAGCTCGCGCACGCCAATTAAATTACCAGGTACTTTCGTTTCTTGGTAATGATTCTAATGTTCATGAGATTATGATGCTGCCTAAATTGGATACATTTGTTTTGCTTACAAATGAAGGGCCTAGCTTGGAGAAGGATGAACATTGGAGCAAGAACACGCATGGAGTTGATGGCATGCGCAAGGGGATCAAGAACGGAGTTACAAGTGATGATTTCAGGACTTTGAAGCCGCCATAAGGAGTGCATGAAGCCTTGGACGAAATATACAAGATGCCACTTCATAATATTCGTCCATAGGCTATTCTAGGTGCTGCATCACCTTATTAATGGGCCAGGCCCATGTAATTTCGAAATACTTAAGTATAGGCTATTTTTAGAGTCCGTATGTGTGGGGAAACAAGAGTTAGGGTTGGTTTCGGACCCCACCCTCAAGGGCCACGAAATTCCCCCCTCTTCCTCCATATATACAGCCCTTAGGGCATCGTTTAGACTTTGGGTTTTGTTTAGATTAAAAGTTCGCCATAGCTGCAACTTCGCGTACTTCGTTTGTGTCCAACGACCAGACCAAGACGTCACAGAATGCCACCTTGATCAATAAAGCTTTCATTTTATATTCGCAATATCCCGATTGCAATCTCAGTTTCTTGCTTGTTCTTCGTTTGCTCGCAGGAAACAGACCCTCGTGGTCAGGTTGATTGTGCTCCAGCGTGGTCAATAACCCTCGGAAGTTGGTTTAGCGATTGCTAAGGCGGGACGTCTCGCACGTTCGTAGTCGGATCGTCAAGGTCGACTCCCACAGAAAACGTGATGAGGACATCAATACCATTGTTACACCCACAGCCCCTACTGTTACATATACTGGACCAATTACTAGAGCTCGCGCACGCCAATTAAATTACCAGGTACTTTCGTTTCTTGGTAATGATTCTAATGTTCATGAGATTATGATGCTGCCTAAATTGGATACATTTGTTTTGCTTTCAAATGAAGGGCCTAGCTTGGAGAAGGATGAACATTGGAGCAAGAACACGCATGGAGTTGATGGCATGCGCAAGGGGATCAAGAACGGAGTTACAAGTGATGATTTCAGGACTTTGAAGCCGCCATAAGGAGTGCATGAAGCCTTGGACGAAATATACAAGATGCCACTTCATAATATTCGTCCATAGGCTATTCTAGGTGCTGCGTCACCTTATTAATGGGCCAGGCCCATGTAATTTCGAAATACTTAAGTATAGGCTATTTTTAGAGTCCGTATGTGTGGGGAAACAAGAGTTAGGGTTGGTTTCGGACCCCACCCTCAAGGGCCACGAAATTCCCGTCTCTTCCTCCATATATACAGCCCTTAGGGCGTCGTTTAGATTTTGGGTTTTGTTTAGATTAAAAGTTCGCCATAGCTGCAACTTCGCGTACTTCGTTTGTGTCCAACGACCAGACCAAGACGTCACAGAACCCCACCTTGATCAATAAAGCTTTCATCTTATATTCGCAATATCCAGATTGCAATCTCAGCTTCTTGCTTGTTCTTCGTTTGCTCGCAGGAAACAGGCCCTCGTGGTCAGGTTGATCGTGCTCCGGCGTGGTCAATAACCCCTCGGAAGTTGGTTTAGCGATTGCTAAGGCGCGACGTCTCGCACGTTCGTAGTCGGATCGTCAAGGTCGACTCCCACAGAAAACGATAGCCACCATCTCATCGAAACATCGGGACACCTTTGCCTCTATCAAGTGGTATCAGATTTCCAGGTTGCTCGGTGAGATTTTACAGTTTTTCGTAGATTAGATCGAGTCTGTTCTTCATACCTACAGTCCACGAAAAAGCCACAAAAAAAAAATTAGGGTTAGTTCATCATATCCGAACCAATCTGAGCCTTTGCATAATCTTTTTAGGGTTTTTGCTTTGTTGAATTTGCGGTTGCATCGTCGTGTCAAGTTGCTGGTCTTAGAGTCTAGTCTTTTAGAGTTTCGAGTTCTGGTCATAAGTTGTCACGCCGCCGCCGCACCATCATCATCGCCCATCTACCACTTTTGCTTATCCGCCACCGCTCTGAATCCTTATCCATATACCACATACCACCACCGCTACCATATACCACCACCGCTGCCATATACCACAACCATATATCCACCACCAATCCGAGTTCTTCTCATATTAGGTTTGTTCTTGAGATCAATCTCAATTCCGATTCGTGTTTCCTTGCCTGCGTAGGTCTCAGAAAAAAAAAAGTCTGGAGACCCCCGGGCAGTTTTTAGGCCAAAATTTTCTCGGGCAAAATTTTTTTCCCTATCCTATTTTTAGGCTTTTCTGAGTCTTTTGAGCCACGTGCCATCATAGTGATTTTTTGTCGCACTTTTTCGTCGTCGCTGCCCTGATTTCCGAAAAAAAAAGTGGAAAATTTTTTTTCGTGCCCATACTATCAGTTTGACGAGGGACGAGTTTTGAGACACTCGCCATTATAGTAATTTTTCGCAAAAAAAAAGAGGAGCGCAAAAAAAAACAAAAAGAGGAGCGCAAAAAAAAAAGAGGAGCTCAAAAAAAAAGCGAAAAAAAAAAGTTCCAGAGTGTGCTTTTCCCTTATTTAAAATATTTGGTTTGGAGACCATCAAGGATCAATATTTTAATGATGCTGAATTTAAAGATGTATTGCAGAATTGTAAGGAAGGGAGAACTTGGAACAAGTTCGTTCTTAACGATGGATTTGTGTTTCGTGCTAACAAGCTATGCATTCCAGCTAGCTCCGTTCGTCTTTTGTTATTGCAGGAGGCGCATGGAGGAGGATTAATGGGACACTTTGGCGTCAAGAAGACGGAGGATATACTTGCTACACATTTCTTTTGGCCAAAGATGAGACGGGATGTTGAGCGTTTTGTTGCTCGCTGCACTACATGTCAAAGAGCTAAGTCACGACTCAATCCTCATGGTTTATATATGCCTTTGCCTGTACCTAGTGTTCCTTGGGAGGATATATCTATGGACTTTGTTTTAGGTTTACCTCGAACAAAGAAGGGGAGGGATAGCATATTTGTTGTCGTGGATAGGTTCTCGAAAATGGCACACTTTATACCATGTCATAAAAGCGATGATGCTGTTAATGTTGCTGATTTGTTCTTTCGTGAAATTATTCACTTACATGGTGTGCCAAATACTATTGTTTCAGATCGTGATACTAAATTTCTTAGCCACTTTTGGAGATGTTTATGGGCTAAGTTGGGGACTAAGCTGCTTTTTAGTACTACTTGTCACCCCCAAACTGATGGACAAACTGAAGTAGTCAATAGAACATTGTCTACTATGCTTAGGGCTGTTTTGAAGAATAACAAGAAAATGTGGGAAGAATGCTTGCCTCATATTGAATTTGCTTATAATCGTTCATTGCATTCTACTACTAAGATGTGCCCTTTTGAAATTGTGTATGGTTTCCTACCTCGTGCACCTATTGATTTGTTGCCTCTTCCATCTTCGGAGAAGGTTAATTTTGATGCTAAAGAACGTTCTGAATTGATTTTAAAAATGCATGAGTTAACTAAGGAAAACATTGAGCGTATGAATGCTAAATATAAACTTGCTGGAGATAAGGGTAGAAAACATGTTGTGTTTGCACCTGGAGATCTTGTTTGGTTACATTTGCGTAAAGATAGATTTCCTAATCTGCGCAAATCAAAGCTAATGCCACGTGCTGATGGTCCTTTTAAGGTTTTAGAGAAAATAAATGATAATGCATATAAACTTGAGCTACCTGCAGATTTTGGGGTTAGTCCCACTTTTAACATTGCAGATTTGAAGCCTTATTTGGGTGAGGAAGATGAGCTTCCGTCGAGGACGACTTCATTTCAAGAAGGGGAGGATGATGAGGACATCAATACCATTGTTACACCCACAGCCCCTACTGTTACATATACTGGACCAATTACTAGAGCTCGCGCACGCCAATTAAATTACCAGGTACTTTCGTTTCTTGGTAATGATTCTAATGTTCATGAGATTATGATGCTGCCTAAATTGGATACATTTGTTTTGCTTTCAAATGAAGGGCCTAGCTTGGAGAAGGATGAACATTGGAGCAAGAACACGCATGGAGTTGATGGCATGCGCAAGGGGATCAAGAACGGAGTTACAAGTGATGATTTCAGGACTTTGAAGCCGCCATAAGGAGTGCATGAAGCCATGGACGAAATATACAAGATGCCACTTCATAATATTCGTCCATAGGCTATTCTAGGTGCTGCGTCACCTTATTAATGGGCCAGGCCCATGTAATTTCGAAATACTTAAGTATAGGCTATTTTTAGAGTCCGTATGTGTGGGGAAACAAGAGTTAGGGTTAGTTTCGGACCCCACCCTCAAGGGCCACGAAATTCCCCTCTCTTCCTCCATATATACAGCCCTTAGGGCGTCGTTTAGATTTTGGGTTTTGTTTAGATTAAAAGTTCGCCATAGCTGCAACTTCGCGTACTTCGTTTGTGTCCAACGACCAGACCAAGACGTCACAGAACCCCACCTTGATCAATAAAGCTTTCATCTTATATTCGCAATATCCAGATTGCAATCTCAGCTTCTTGCTTGTTCTTCGTTTGCTCGCAGGAAACAGGCCCTCGTGGTCAGGTTGATCGTGCTCCGGCATGGTCAATAACCCCTCGGAAGTTGGTTTAGCGATTGCTAAGGCGCGACGTCTCGCACGTTCGTAGTCGGATCGTCAAGGTCGACTCCCACAGAAAACGATAGCCACCATCTCATCGAAACATCGGGACACCTTTGCCTCTATCAAAACGATAGCCACCATCTCATCGAAACATCGGGACACCTTGGCCTCTATCACTTGGGCATCCCCAAGCTTGAGCTTTTGTGTCTCCTTAATTCCTATCATATCACGGTCTCCCTAAATCTCAAAAGCTCCATCCACACAAAACTCAACAAGGACTCGTGAGATAAGTTAGTATAAATCATTGCAAAAACCTTTATCATACTCTACTGTAGAAAATCACTAAAATTATTGTTCAACATTGCATACTAAATGCCTCTACATATTTAATAGTCCTATCCTCAAATAGAATCTGATATGGCTCAAATAGCTTTGAGTCAATTTTATGGGGTGTCCCTGATCTTTCACCGGCACAAAGGGCTAGCAGATTAGAATTGATCCGAAGCAGATGAATTAAAACAAACCAGATAAGATGTGTACGGGCGGAAGTACTGGTATAGTTGCAGGAAGTAGTGGACGTGGTAGACGGATGGATTATGCTAATGATGATAAGCGGCGGCGGCGGCGTAATTAGCCAGATGGAGTTCACAAACTAGTAGTAGTAGATGAAAAAAGAAAGGACTGGATCGCTCCTTGAAGAACAAGAACCGAACAAAGCTATGCCCTGGAGATCAAGTCGCCAAAACACATGCGATCATCGATCCAATTCATGGAACGCAGGAACACAGAGGGGCAGACATCATCAGATGCCTTTCTGAGTATTTTTCTTGACCAAACTAAAACCTCGCTTTTACATGGCCATATGGCCTTTATTTATAGTCGCACGCAGGCAACCTGGGCTAAGCCCAAAACTCACGAGAACACAAACCGGACTTGACAAAACTAAATAAACTAGGACTCGGCTAGATTCAAACTAGTAGACTTTCCATGTAACTAGGAGACCTTCACGTGCATGGTTTCCTACTACCACCGCGAAGATGATTAATTCCAACGCGGGGGAGTCCGAAAGTTTGGCATGATATCTTGCTTTGGTGGTGTCACTGTTGATTGATATTTAACTGAACATTGTATCTTCTGTCGATTTGCACGCGGCACAGGTCCAAGTATACCTGCGCCTCTTCTCCACATGCCAACTGCTTCTCCACGTTGTGCTGGTATGACATATTTTCTAGAACCGGACTCCCGCACCTCCTTCTCAGGCGTGACCTTTTTCGACGATGCAATAATATTGGGTACATAACTAGGCATGATTACATCATCCACCCTCCCTTCACGCGAAACCGTCCTCGGTTTCGGGGCACTCTTCAAAATTTCCTTGTGAATGGCAAACACATGATCAATCTTGATAGCATGATTACCCATGGGCTGCAGCACACGTTTGATGCCAACATGATAAAGGCGAGGGTCCCGATCTTTCGATGAGATGATAACTATAGATTTGGTGGAGACGACTTTGACGATCCGACTACAAACGTGCACGACGTTGCGCCTTAGCAATCGCTAAACCAATCTCCTGAGGTTACTGACGATGCTGGAAGCACGGTCAGCCTGACCACGAAGGTCTATTCCTGCAAGCAATCAAAGAACGAGCAAGAATATGATAAAGAAATCTGAATATTGCAAATAAATATGAAGTATTGATAATGGTGGGGATCCGGAAGCAGTCTTGGTCTGGTCGTTGGACACAAACGAAGTACACGAAGTTGCAATGGCTAACTTTTAACTAAACAAATCCCAAGCAAAAAGCTACTAGATGGATCTACTTATATAGGAGCAAGGGGTGGCAGCCAAGGAGGTGGGAGGACGTCCCAAGGCAGCCTAAAACTAACCCTAGGTCGTACAAGGCTCATGGGCCCAAGTGGAGGTGATGCAACACCTTTGGGCTTGTAGTTTGACTCGGATTCTGCTGCAACGTCAGATTGTTTTGTCCGTAACTGAACGCTCCAGACGAATTTGAAGGTGAATCCAATTGAGTTGGAAAGAGCACAAAATCTAGTTTCCAACAAAAAAAGAATCACCCAATTCGGAGTCCGTATGAAAAAGTTGTTGGCGTTTTGAGTCAGGTATGTATGTGCAGTCCGAATCTGAATCCAGAACGTGAGAGACTTGGACTCTATCTTCTCTTGGCCCAAAAGTGACGTGAGAGGACTTTATGAACACAACCTAAACTTCTCCTTTTCCCTTATCTTCATATGTGGATTGTACAAATGTCCCATACACCTGCAATTAGACAAAACACAAAAGTGTGTGAAGTATTTTTGTTCTGGATAACATAAATAGATTATTGAATAGCTTGCATTACAAATCACCTGACAAATATGCATGTATGCAATATTTTTGGTCGTATCCAAGGTAGTCATGTCCTCATCATCCTCCCCTTTTTGAAAACAAAGCCGTCCTCGGCGTTGCTTAATCTGAAATGTGGCTAACAAAAGAGACAAGGTGTACATGTTGTATATGTATATGTCATCCATTTTAACTTCCCTTGATTTTTGCACGTATGACACATGTATACATGAGTAACTTTCATAGTTCATAAAAAATAAAGCCAAAAAATTATCACAAGAAGTAGAAGGCATGAAAATATTACAACTCAGTTTGCACATATAAGTGAAGCTCTTATTCACTTCAAAAGATTGGCAATGTTCATCATTAAACCATCCTAACTTCGATGAATAAACCTTACTTGCATCAAATTTACATGCTACATCATGCTTAAATAAGCAAACATGCAATAAGTCATTGGACATAGAATCATCATCAAGATTAGAGGTCATATAAAAATGATTAAACATTGGTTCTTTTGCATCAACAGTTAATTCAATGGGTGCACTCAAAATTGTTGATATTTCAGTTGTTTGATCACATGACGCATTCATGACAGTAACAAGAGTCTCTAAAATAGGTGGTGTGCTCAAATCAACAGGTAACTCAACACATGATGCATTCAAGTTAACTAGGCATGCTTCATTCTCATGTGAAGTTATATCATCAATACCTTTACTGTTACCTCGCAAAGATGTAGCTGATGTAGGTATGGACGTTGACAATGTACCATACTCTTGAGATGATATCGCGCTCACAATCCGAGGTGGGGCTGCTCTAGTAGGTGCAATAGTGGAGTAACCAACCGGCGGTGGTGAGCATGAACTGGAATAGTAGTTGTTGTAGTCACCCAATGCATCCTCCTGTATTTGTCTCTCAAAGGTACAAGCACGGACATACATACCAGTAATGCAATGAGGAATATACTGAAATCTTGCCTGAATATCATGGTTCAAACCACCAAAAAATCTATTCATTGTATCATCCTCAGATTCTTCTATGTCACAATGATGCATATAAGATTTGAACTCTTGGTAGTAAGCATGAACAGTGTTACTGCCTTGTTTTAATTGCTCCAATTTGCGACGCAATTCACGATGATAGTAAGGAGGAAAAAATTATTGTCTCATTATAGCATTCAAAACTTTCCAAGTTGTGGGTTGGTTATCAATGTTTTTCTTACAATGTACACTCCACCAAACATAAGCAAAACCAGTAAATGCTCTAATGGTAGCTCGTACTCTCTCAAGTTCAGAAAAATCATGGTGACTAAAAACTTGTTCTACTTCAAGCTCCCAAGCTAGATAAATAGCAGGATTAAATCTACCCTCAAATGATGGTAAAGAGATAACCTGACCATATGCTTGTGTGTGTTGTCCCAACTCTCGTGATGGTGAAGATGTGTCCGTCGTCCAAGAACTTCTATCTCTGGAACCTGTCATGATTAGTAGAAACAAGAACCAAAATTCGAGAATAATGTTCCTATGAACTACTAGGATGTGGTTGTAAAGTGCTCACAGTAAAGCAAATATCAATATCTTACAAGTTCTTACCATGCGGCAGGTGGTGACAGGCAACCAGCGGTGTCAAATAACTCCGAAGATTGTGTAAAGCGATTGCCAGGGGAACATGCGTATACACGGTGTAGAAATATGTGGAGCTGGGTTGGCTATATATGGTAGCAAAAGATTAGCAATAATCAATTCAGAGATGCAATGTTGAATAAACGCTCAACGACGGTACTATGCTGGTCCTAGGCTAGACCGAACTAGAGACGCGAGCCTAGAACACTAATGAGGTCACGTCGTAGCACAACTAGCATCAATGAAGGATACTAAGTAGCTCTGGACAGCAAGATATAAGTGAAGATCACAATAGCAGTAGACCTATTTAGAAGCTGATGTTGAGGTGCCAAATACTGAACTAGCTTCTGCAACTATTTAGATGCGGCTCGTCGCTAGCTTTCATTTGAGTACTCGCGGAGCCAAAACGGACTTCATACGAGGAAGTTATGCCTGTTTTACTGAACAATGCACAAAACAGATTCCAATCCGAATTCAACTACGAGATTGAGTCTAGATAGATCCGAATTTTGTTTTTTTTCTCCTCTCTTTTTTTTCCTCACACTTTTTTTCTTTTCCTTTCTTTTTTTTTCTCTGACTTTTTTTTTACTTTTTTTCTCTCGTTTTTTTTTCTCTGTCTTTTTTTCTCTCTCCCTCTTTCCAAAACAAACTAGATAAGATGTAGATTGGATCAAGCGAAGATGGGAACGATCTCAACTATGATTATGACAATGAACGATGGGTAGCACGTGGAGGAAATTGATGGATGGGTGGTGGACAGCGGAAGGGATAACGATGCAGCGGCGACGTGACTAATGTGAACAGAACTCGAAACTCTAAACGACCTAGACACTAAGACCAGCAACTCGACACGACGATGCAACCGATAATTCAACTATGCAAGCAATGAAAAGAACATTGCAAAGGCTCAGACTGGCTTGGACCAAGGATGAATAGATCTAACTCTTTTTTGTGGCTTTTTCTTGGACAATAGGTAAGAAAATAAATCTAATCTAGGAAAACTGGAAATTCTCACCGAGCAACCTGAAAACTGATACCACTTGATAGAGGCGAGGGTCCCGATCTTTCGATGAGATGATAACTATCGATTTGGTGGAGACGACTTTGACGATCCGACTACAAACGTGCACGACGTTGCGCCTTAGCAATCGCTAAACCAATCTCCTGAGGTTACTGACGATGCTGGAAGCACGGTCAGCCTGACCACGAAGGTCTATTCCTGCAAGCAATCGAAGAACGAGCAAGAATATGATAAAGAAATCTGAATATTGCAAATAAATATGAAGTATTGATAATGGTGGGGATCCGGAAGCGGTCTTGGTCTGGTCGCTGGACACAAACGAAGTACACGAAGTTGCAATGGCTAACTTTTAACTAAACAAATTCCAAGCAAAAAGCTACTAGATGGATCTACTTATATAGGAGCAAGGGGTGGCGGCCAAGGAGGTGGGAGGACGTCCCAAGGCAGCCTAAAACTAACCCTAGGTCGTACAAGGCTCATGGGCCCAAGTGGAGGTGATGCAACACCTTTGGGCTTGTAGTTTGACTCGGATTCTGCTGCAACGTCAGATTGTTTCGTCCGTAACTGAACGCTCCGGACGAATTTGAAGGTGAATCCAATTGAGTTGGAAAGAGCACGAAATCTAGTTTCCAACAAAAAAAGAATCACCCAATTCGGAGTCCGTATGAAAAAGTTATTGGCGTTTTGAGTCAGGTATGTATGTGCAGTCCGAATCTGAATCCAGAACGTGAGAGACTTGGACTCTATCTTCTCTTGGCCCAAAAGTGACGTGAGAGGACTTTTTGAACACAACCTAAACTTCTCCTTTTCCCTTATCTTCATATGTGGATTGTACAAATGTCCCATACACCTGCAATTAGACAAAACATAAAAGTGTGTGAAGTATTTTTGTTCTGGATAACATAAATAGATTATTGAATAGCTTGCATTAGAAATCACCTGACAAATATGCATGTATGCAATATTTTTGGTCGTATCCAAGGTAGTCATGTCCTCATCACAACATCTCGGAACACATAAGTGTTAGACCTCCCCTCATGTATAGCATTGCGGTCATATTGCCACGGACGACCCAATAGCAACTGACACACATCCATTGGAACAACATCGCAAATCACCTCATCGTTATACGTGCCAATATTGAACTTTACGCGTACCTTGTGAGTCACCTTCAAACGTCCGGAGTTGTACAACCACTCAATGCAATGTGGCTGCGGATGTGGCCATGCCTTCAGTCCTAAAGCATCCACCACACGCTTGCTTATGATGTTGGTGTAGCTCCCTCCATCAATAATCAACTTGCAACACTTGTTTTTGATCTTGCATTGTGACTGAAAAATTTTCCACCGTTGTCCCGAACTTGGAATTTGATCCTCTTTAGCTCGCTGCACCATGATGCATGGTAGATCATCATAATCTAAAGGATAACACATGATAGGATTAGATTCACTTTCCCCTTCCTTGGGCTCATCAGACTCCGAGTCAATTTTGTCTTCGGAAACATATCCATCATTAACAAGGAGCACTCTCTTCTTGTTCGGACAATCAATGCGTTTGTGTCCCCTACCTCCACATGTGTAACAAACAATCTCACTAGTACGCATAGCAGACTGCGCACTTGAATCAGCCCTTGAAGCCACTTTGCTCGCGGCCATAGTTTCTTTGCTCATCTCCTTGTGATCGGTAGCAGCTGACCTATAGGATGAAGCTGGCTTGACACTATCATCGTCATGCGAATAGGAACGTCGCCCCATGCTGAAATTGGTGTGGCCTTTGGAAACTTGCTTGGCTTTGACCCACTGTTTGGCACACTCCGCTTGATGAAGAAGCTCTTGCATATCATTATACTGCATCAAATCAACACGGTCACGTATATCCTCATTCAGCCCCTCAAAGAAGCGTGTCATTGTTGCATCATCAGACTCATGCACATTAGTTCTGATCATCAGAACTTGCATCCGTTGGTAATACTCATCCACCGTCATGGATCCTTGAACAAGACGGCGAAGCTTTGTGTGTTGCTCCTTTTGAAAATAAGTTGGCACAAAGCGAGCACGCATTGTACGCTTCATCTCACGCCATGACTCTGGTCGTGCATCATTGCGGTTGAGCTGATCCCACCAAATTAATGCATAACCTGAAAATTCAAGAGAAGCAAAACGAATCTTCCGCTCCTCGGAGTAACGGTGATTATCAAAAATCTGCTCCACACGCATCTCCCACTCAAGATACTCCTCGGGACCGGCCTTGCCTGTGAATGAAGGTATAGTAATTTTTATTCTACCAATACCTCCGTCCTCGTCCTCATCGCGGCGCCGCCTTGGTCCATCATCACGGGGATGAGCATCCTGTCGTGGTCGACGAGGCAAGTCGCCGTGAGCATCAGACCCATCCTCGGACTCAGCATCATTATCGTCGTTGGCAACGTCCGCGTCACGGACATGTCGAGGTGCTCGCTGCTGCAGGGCATGTTGTGCCCTTGCTGGAGCAGCCGCGCCGGTTGCCCTTGCCTCTAGGCGACGGAGGGCTGCTTGCATGGCCTGGAACCTGTCGGTCACTGTCTCATCGAGGGCCTTCATGCGGTTGTCGAAGTGCTGGTATGTAGCCTTGAACATAGCACGGACACCTGGGTCCAGATCGGGACCATATTGCGGCGGCCCGTCATCCTCCTGCACCTCATCCGCGTCACGCTTGCTTGCAGTTGACATCGCGCGCAGTGATAAACTTGGCGCTCTCTGATACCAGATGATACGGCTCAAATAGCTTTGAGTCAATTTTATGGGGTGTCCCTGATCTTTCACCGGCACAAAGGGCTAGCAGATTAGAATTGATCCGAAGCAGATGAATTAAAACAAACCAGATAAGATGTGTACGGGCGGAAGTACTGGTATAGTTGCAGGAAGTAGTGGACGTGGTAGACGGATGGATTATGCTAATGATGATAAGCGGCGGCGGCGGCGTAATTAGCCAGATGGAGTTCACAAACTAGTAGTAGTAGATGAAAAAAGAAAGGACTGGATCGCTCCTTGAAGAACAAGAACCGAACAAAGCTATGCCCTGGAGATCAAGTCGCCAAAACACATGCGATCACCGATCCAATTCATGGAACGTAGGAACATAGAGGGGCACACATCATCAGATGCCTTTCTGAGTATTTTTCTTGACCAAACTAAAACCTCGCTTTTACATGGCCATATGGCCTTTATTTATAGTCGCACGCAGGCAACCTGGGCTAAGCCCAAAACTCACGAGAACACAAACCGGACTTGACAAAACTAAATAAACTAGGACTCGGCTAGATTCAAACTAGTAGACTTTCCATGTAACTAGGAGACCTTCACGTGCATGGTTTCCTACCACCGCGAAGATGATTAATTCCAACGCGGGGGAGTCCGAAAGTTTGGCATGATATCTTGCTTTGGTGGTGTCACTGTTGATTGATATTTAACTGAACATTGTATCTTCTGTCGATTTGCACGCGGCACAGGTCCAAGTATACCTGCGCCTCTTCTCCACATGCCAACTGCTTCTCCACGTTGTGCTGGTATGACATCTTTTCTAGAACCGGACTCCCGCACCTCCTTCTCAGGCGTGACCTTTTTTGACGATGCAATAATATTGGGTACATAACTAGGCATGATTACATCAGAATCATTAAAGAAGCAAACATATGCAAACAATGCAAACATAACAGCAATCTGCCTAAACAGGACAGTCTGTAAAGAATGCAGCAACATCCATACTTACCTAGCTCCAAAAATTATGAAAGAAAATTCCCACTGTAGTAAATTTATCAGAGCTTAATATGCAAAAGGTTTCAACATTTTATCACATTCTGACTTTTCTAGGGAATTATTGCAATAGCGGTAAACTTTCTGTTTTCAAACAGCAATATGTGGACTTCTAACATAGGCATAGTAAAGGCTATCAATGCCACTTTTATTGAAATAAAATATGCAAGACATTGTTCTAAATAGCAGCAAGCAAAAAATAAATTGACGCTCCAAGAAAAACACATATCATGTGGTGAATAAAAATATAGCTCCAAGTAAAGTTACCGATGAACGAAGACGAAAGAGGGGATGCCTTCCGGGGCATCCCCAAGCTTAGGCTCTTGGCTATCCTTGAATATTACCTTGGGGTGCCTTGGGAATCCCCAAGCTTAGGCTCTTGCCACTCCTTATTCCATAGTCCATCGAATCCTTACCCAAAACTTGAAAACTTCACAACAAAAAACTTAACAGAAAACTCGTAAGCTCCGTTAGTATAAGAAAATAAATCACCACTTCAAGGTACTGTAATGAACTCATTCTTTATTTATATTGGTTTTAAACCTACTGTATTCCAACTTCTATATGGTTTATAAACTATTTTACTAGCCATAGATACATCAAAATAAGTCAACAACACATGAAAAACAGAATCTGTCAAAAGCAGAACAGTCTGTAGTAATCTGGATCAAACGTATACTTCTGGAACTCATAAAATTCTCAAATAAATTGCTGGACCTGAGGAATTTATCTATTAATCGTTTTAAAAAATAATTAACTAAATAGCACTCTCCAAATAAAAATGGCAGCAATTCTCGTGAGCGCTAAAGTTTCTGTTTTTACAGCATGATCGCAAAGACTTCCCCCAAGTCTTCCCAAAGGTTCTACTTGGCACAAACACTAATTAAATGCATAAAACCACATCTAAACAGAGGCTAGATGAATTATTTATTACTAAACAGGAGCACAAAGCATGGGAGAAAAATAGAATTGGGTTGCCTCCCAACAAGCGCTATCGTTTAACGCCCCTAGCTAGGCATGATAATGACAATGATGCTCACATAAAGGATAAGAATTGAAACATAAAGAGAGCATCATGAAGAATATGATTAGCACATTTAAGTCTAACCCACTTCCTATGTATAGGGATTTTGTGAGCAAACAACTTATGGGAACAAGAATCAACTTGCATAGGAAGGTAAAACAAGCATAACTTCGAAATTTTAAGCACATAGAGAGGAAACTTGATATTGTTGCAATTCCTACAAGCATATATTCCTCCCTCATAATAATTTTCAGTAGCATAATGAATGAATTCAACAATATAACCAGCACCTAAATCATTCTTTTCATGATCTACAAGCATAGAAAATTTATTACTCTCCACACAAGCAAAATTCTTTTCATTAATAGCAGTGGGAGCAAACTCAACAAAGTAACTATCATGGGATTGAAAATTAAGATCAAGATGACAAGCTTCATGGTTATCATTATTCTTTAAAGCATACGTGTCATCACAATAATCATCATAGATAGGAGGCATGCTTTCATCATAATAAATTTGCTCATCAAAACTTGGGGGACAAAAAAAATCATCTTCATCAAACATAGCTTCCCCAAGCTTGTGGCTTTGCATATCATTTGCATCATGGATATTCAAGGAATTCATACTAACAACATTGCAATCATGCTCATCATTCAAATATTTAGTGCCAACCATTTTATAGATTTCTTCTTCTAGCACTTGAGCACTCCGGAACCCGCAAGTTGATCACCAAAACTATTCTAGATTTCTTCTTCTAGCACGTGAGAGTTAGCACAATAACTATTCTTTCATGATGGATGACATGTTCTTATACCATGCATCGAATTTCTTTGAGCGATGCTCATCTTGTGCTAACTCTCACGTGCACATACACATCATGACGGATGATGTGTACATTTACCACACACACAATTTCTTTCGTTTGTGTTTCTTTTGTGTAGGTACCCATGAATACTTGTCAACCTCGCAATCCCACGAGTTGAAAAAACAAGCTCTAGAGAGCAACGATAGCTTGGGATCCCATGGATTGTCTTTCCCACCGCTCTCTTCGTGCAAAGACTTCGTGCATTTCTTCTACATGGCCCTCCCTTGGCTATGGGTTATTGTCCATTACATACTATATGCCCATCTTGCCATGTTCACTTTGCATGATATGCTCATTACTATGACTTTGCCATGCATTCGTGACCCATGCTTTGCATTACACATGATGATTGATTCTAGTACTTGTATGTGTATTTGCAAGCTTGGTGGAGATATTGCTTGCTATTGCCATGTTTGCTTTGTGCCCCATGCCTATGATGATACTATGATATTGCTTTGTGTTTGTGCTTGCGATATGTCATGTGCATTGCCTATACCTATTATTTGCTCACATGACATGATTGCCATGATTTCCTCTAGTATGTTGAATCTTCGCACTACTAGCTTGCACGACTTGATTCCTACGATTGCTTATGTTGCATCACCGATGATTCATACTTACTCATTTCATGCGGTTGATGACAACCATCTACATGCTTTGCACATGATTATTATTGCTTGCCGTCATATATCTCCATATGTTGCCTCTCTCATGCTAGATGATTTGCCATGTATTGAGCGCAACCATGATTTTCGTCTTGCTAATGAGATTGCCCCCATAGCATTCTCGCATATATTTGGATATTTTGACATATTTCTTGTGAAGCATGCTTGTCTTACCTCTTTGCACCATATACCTAGTGCCATGAATATTGCCATTGTTGCATCAGATTATTCATGCACTTGTGATTCTAATGGTTATGTGTAAGAGAAAAGAACCATCATGATGGATAATGTGTTTATCTACCATGTGCATACGTTCTTTATTATGTTGTGTGCATGTGTAGGATACTTGAACTTCGTGTCAACTTCCACGTCACGTGAGTTGACAATCCGAGCTCTTGAGAGCGACACCTTCTACCACGACGATTCTACATCGCACTTGCTTGTACTTCGGCATTGTGAAGGACGCACAAGGACACGCCTACAAGGTGACATCTTTCTTGAGCATGGATATGACGGATCATACTACTTGTGTTGCTTGCACCATGAGACTTATTGTTCATCTTGGACCACTTGATTGCACACATGTTAGAGATCTTTCTTCGACTTATCATTTTCACCGTTCCATGCATCATGATATATATGCCTTGTGTGTTGCATCCAATTCTTGGATTACTTGCTGCTACCTCTTGAGCACTGCGTTGGATTTCCCCGGAGAGGAAGGGATGATGCAGCAAAGTAGAGTAAGTATTTCCCTCAGTTTTTGAGAACCAAGGTATCAATCCAGTAGGAGGCTACGCTCGAGTCCCTCGTACCTACACAAAAACAATAGCTCAACACAACCAACGTGCTTAGGGGTTGTCAATCCCTTCACGGTCACTTACAAAAGTGAAATCTGATAGAGATGATAAATAATATTTTTGGTATAGAGATGCAAAGTAAAAAGTAAAAGCAAAGCAATAATAAAGTGATGGAGATTAATATGATGAGAAAGAGACCCGGGGACATAGGTTTCACTAGTGACTTCTCTCAAGAGCATAAGTATTCTATAGTGGGTGAACAAATTACTGTTGAGCAATTGACAGGATTGAGCATAGTTATAAGAATATCTAGGTATGATCATGTATATAGGCATTACGTCCGAGACAAGTAGACCGAAACGATTCTGCATCTACTACTATTACTCCACTCATCGACCGCTATCCAGCATGCATCTAGAGTATTAAGTTAAAAACAGAGTAACGCCTTAAGCAAGATGACATGATGTAGAGGGATAGTTTCATGCAATATGATAAAAAAAACATCTTGTTATCCTCGATGGTAACGATACAATACGTGCCTTGCTGCCCCTTCTGTCGCTGGGAAAGGACACCGCAAGATCGAACCCAAAGCTAAGCACTTCTCTCATGGCAAGAACAACCAATCTAGTAGGCCAAACCAAACTGATAATTCGAAGAGACTTGCAAAGATAACCAATCATACATAAAAGAATTCAGAGAAGATTCAAATATTATTCATAGATAGACTTGATCATAAACCCACAATTCATCGGTCTCAACAAACACACCGCAAAAAGAAGATTACATCGAATAGATCTCCACGAGAGAGGGGGAGAACATTGTATTGAGATCCAAAAAGAGAGAAGAAGCCATCTAGCTACTAGCTATGGACCCGTAGGTCTGAAGTAAACTACTCACACTTCATCGGAGGGGCTTGGGTGATGATGTAGAAGCCCTCCATGATCGATGCCCCCTCCGGCGGAGCTCCGAAACAGGCCCCAAGATGGGATCTCGTGGATACAGAAAGTTGCGGCGGTGGAATTAGGTTTTTGGCTCCGTATTTGATCGTTTGGGGGTACGTGGGTATATATAGGAGGAAGAAGTACGTTGGTGGAGCGACAGGGGGCCCACAAGGGTGGGGGCGCGCCTGGGGGGTAGGGTGCGCGCCCCTACCTCGTGGCCTCCTGTTACGTGCCTTGACGTAGGGTCCAAGTCTCCTGAGTTGTATTCAGTGAGAAAATCACGTTCCCGAAGGTTTCATTCTGTTTGGACTATGTTTGATATTCCTTTTCTTCGAAACCCTAAAACAGGCAAAAAAAACAGCAATTCTGGGCGGGGCCTCCGGTTAATAGGTGATAGAGGCAAAGGTGTCCCGATGTTTCGATGAGATGGTGGCTATCGTTTTCTGTGGGAGTCGACCTTGACGATCCGACTACGAACGTGCGAGACGTCGCGCCTTAGCAATCGCTAAACCAACTTCCGAGGGTTATTGACCACGCCAGAGCACGATCAACCTGACCACGAGGGTCTGTTTCCTGCGAGCAAACAAAGAACAAGCAAGAAACTAAGATTGCAATCGGGATATTGCGAATATAAGATGAAAGCTTTATTGATCAAGGTGGGGTTCTGTGACGTCTTGGTCTGGTCGTTGGACACAAACGAAGTACGCGAAGTTGCAGCTATGGCGAACTTTTAATCTAAACAAAACCCAAAGTCTAAACGACGCCCTAAGGGCTGTATATATGGAGGAAGAGGGGGGAATTTCGTGGCCCTTGAGGGTGGGGTCCGAAACCAACCCTAACTCTTGTTTCCCCACACATACGGACTCTAAAAATAGCCTATACTTAAGTATTTCGAAATTACATGGGCCTGGCCCATTAATAAGGTGACGCAGCACCTAGAATAGCCTATGGACGAATATTATGAAGTGGCATCTTGTATATTTCGTCCATGGCTTCATGCACTCCTTATGGCGGCTTCAAAGTCCTGAAATCATCACTTGTAACTCCGTTCTTGATCCCCTTGCGCATGCCATCAACTTCATGCGTGTTCTTGCTCCAATGTTCATCCTTCTCCAAGCTAGGCCCTTCATTTGAAAGCAAAACAAATGTATCCAATTTAGGCAGCATCATAATCTCATGAACATTAGAATCATTACCAAGAAACGAAAGTACCTGGTAATTTAATTGGCGTGCGCGAGCTCTAGTAATTGGTCCAGTATATGTAACAGTAGGGGCTGTGGGTGTAACAATGGTATTGATGTCCTCATCATCCTCCCCTTCTTGAAATGAAGTCGTCCTCGACGGAAGCTCATCTTCCTCACCCAAATAAGGCTTCAAATCTGCAATATTAAAAGTGGGACTAACCCCAAAATCTGCAGGTAGCTCAAGTTTATAAGCATTATCATTTATTTTCTCTAAAACCTTAAAAGGACCATCAGCACGTGGCATTAGCTTTGGTTTGCGCAGATTAGGAAATCTATCTTTATGCAAATGTAACCAAACAAGATCTCCAGGTGCAAACACAACATGTTTTCTACCCTTATCTCCAGCAAGTTTATATTTAGCATTCATACGCTCAATGTTTTCCTTAGTTAACTCATGCATTTTTAAAATCAATTCAGAACGTTCTTTAGCATCAAAATTAACCTTCTCTGAAGATGGAAGAGGCAACAAATCAATAGGTGCACGAGGTAGGAAACCATACACAATTTCAAAAGGGCACATCTTAGTAGTAGAATGCAATGAACGATTATAAGCAAATTCAATATGAGGCAAGCATTCTTCCCACATTTTCTTGTTATTCTTCAAAACAGCCCTAAGCATAGTAGACAATGTTCTATTGACTACTTCAGTTTGTCCATCAGTTTGGGGGTGACAAGTAGTACTAAAAAGTAGCTTAGTCCCCAACTTAGCCTGATAGAGGCGAGGGTCCCGATCTTTCGATGAGATGATAACTATCGATTTGGTGGAGACGACTTTGACGATCCGACTACAAACGTGCACGACGTTGCGCCTTAGCAATCGCTAAACCAATCTCCTGAGGTTACTGACGATGCCGGAAGCACGGTCAGCCTGACCACGAAGGTCTATTCCTGCAAGCAATCGAAGAACGAGCAAGAATATGATAAAGCAATCTGAATATTGCAAATATATATGAGGTATTGATAATGGTGGGGATCCGTAAGCGGTCTTGGTCTGGTCGTTGGACACAAACGAAGTACACGAAGTTGCAATGGCTAACTTTTAACTAAACAAATCCCAAAGTCTAAACGACGCCCTAAGGGCTGTATATATGGAGGAAGAGAGGGGAATTTCGTGGCCCTTGAGGGTGGGGTCCGAAACCAACCCTAACTCTTGTTTCCCCACACATACGGACTCTAAAAATAGCCTATACTTAAGTATTTCGAAATTACATGGGCCTGGCCCATTAATAAGGTGACGCAGCACCTAGAATAGCCTATGGACGAATATTATGAAGTGGCATCTTGTATATTTCATCCATGGCTTCATGCACTCCTTATGGCGGCTTCAAAGTCCTGAAATCATCACTTGTAACTCCGTTCTTGATCCCCTTGCGCATGCCATCAACTTCATGCGTGTTCTTGCTCCAATGTTCATCCTTCTCCAAGCTAGGCCCTTCATTTGAAAGCAAAACAAATGTATCCAATTTAGGCAGCATCATAATCTCATGAACATTAGAATCATTACCAAGAAACGAAAGTACCTGGTAATTTAATTGGCGTGCGCGAGCTCTAGTAATTGGTCCAGTATATGTAACAGTAGGGGCTATGGGTGTAACAATGGTATTGATGTCCTCATCATCCTCCCCTTCTTGAAATGAAGTCGTCCTCGACGGAAGCTCATCTTCCTCACCCAAATAAGGCTTCAAATCTGCAATATTAAAAGTGGGACTAACCCCAAAATCTGCAGGTAGCTCAAGTTTATATGCATTACCATTTATTTTCTCTAAAACCTTAAAAGGACCATCAGCACGTGGCATTAGCTTTGATTTGCGCAGATTATGAAATCTATCTTTACGCAAATGTAACCAAACAAGATCTCCAGGTGCAAACACAACATGTTTTCTACCCTTATCTCCAGCAAGTTTATATTTAGCATTCATACGCTCAATGTTTTCCTTAGTTAACTCATGCATTTTTAAAATCAATTCAGAACGTTCTTTAGCATCAAAATTAACCTTCTCCGAAGATGGAAGAGGCAACAAATCAATAGGTGCACGAGGTAGGAAACCATACACAATTTCAAAAGGGCACATCTTAGTAGTAGAATGCAATGAACGATTATAAGCAAATTCAATATGAGGCAAGCATTCTTCCCACATTTTCTTGTTATTCTTCAAAACAGCCCTAAGCATAGTAGACAATGTTCTATTGACTACTTCAGTTTGTCCGTCAGTTTGGGGGTGACAAGTAGTACTAAAAAGCAGCTTAGTCCCCAACTTAGCCCATAAACATCTCCAAAAGTGGCTAAGAAATTTAGTATCACGATCTGAAACAATAGTATTTGGCACACCATGTAAGCGAATAATTTCACGAAAGAACAAATCAGCAACATTAACAGCATCATCGCTTTTATGACATGGTATAAAGTGTGCCATTTTCGAGAACCTATCCACGACAACAAATATGCTATCCCTCCCCTTCTTTGTTCTAGGTAAACCTAAAACAAAGTCCATAGATATATCCTCCCAAGGAACACTAGGTACAGGCAAAGGCATATATAAACCATGAGGATTGAGTCGTGACTTAGCTCTTTGACATGTAGTGCAGCGAGCAACAAAACGCTCAACATCCCGTCTCATCTTTGGCCAAAAGAAATGTGTAGCAAGTATATCCTCCGTCTTCTTGACGCCAAAGTGTCCCATTAATCCTCCTCCATGCGCCTCCTGCAACAACAAAAGACGAACGGAGCTAGCTGGAATGCATAGCTTGTTAGCACGAAACACAAATCCATCGTTAAGAACGAACTTGTTCCAAGTTCTCCCTTCCTTACAATTCTGCAATACATCTTTAAATTCAGCATCATTAACATATTGATCCTTGATGGTCTCCAAACCAAATATTTTAAAGTCAAGTTGTGAAAGCATAGTATAACGACGAGACAAGGCATCAGCAATAACATTTTCTTTACCCTTCTTGTGTTTAATCACATAAGGAAAGTCTTAATGAATTCAACCCATTTAGCATGTCGACGGTTCAGTTTTGCTTGACTTTTAATGTGTTTTAAAGATTCATGATCAGAATGTATAACAAATTCCTTGGGCCATAAATAATGTTGCCATGTTTCTAAGGTCCGAACAAGAGCATATAATTCTTTATCATAAGTAGAATAGTTCAGACTAGGCCCACTCAATTTTTCAGAAAAGTATGCAACAGGTTTTCCATCTTGTAATAACACACCTCCTAATCCAATTCCACTAGCATCACATTCAAGCTCAAAAGTCTTATTGAAATCAGGAAGTTGGAGTAAAGGAGCATGTGTCAACTTATCTTTCAATACCGTGAAGGCGTCTTCCTGTGCGGTACCCCAAACAAAAGGTACATCCTTCTTTGTAAGCTCGTTGAGAAGTGCAGCAATGGTGCTGAAATCTCTCACAAAACGCCTATAAAAACCAGCGAGGCCAAGGAAACTCCTCACTTGTGTGACCGTTTTGGGCTGCGGCCAACTCTCAATAGCTTCAATCTTGGCTTTATCAACTTCAATTCCCTGTGGAGTAACAACATAGCCAAGAAAAGATACTCGGTCGGTGCAAAAGGTGCACTTTCCAAGGTTACCAAACAAACGTGCATCACGTAGAGCAATAAAAACAGCACGTAAATGTTCCAAATGTTCCTCCAAAGATTTGCTATAAATCAATATGTCATCAAAGTAAACTACCACAAATCGTCCAATGAAAGCACGTAAAACTTCGTTCATTAACCTCATGAAAGTACTAGGTGCATTAGTTAACCCAAAAGGCATGACTAACCACTCATATAATCCAAACTTAGTTTTAAATGCTGTTTTCCATTCATCTCCCAATTTCATACGAATTTGATGGTAACCACTACGCAAATCAACTTTGGAGAATATTGTAGAGCCACTCAATTCATCAAGCATATCATCTAGCCTAGGAATAGGATGACGATAACGAATAGTAATATTATTAATGCCTCTACAATCAACGCACATACGCGACGTACCATCCTTTTTCGGCACTAAAATGATAGGAACAGCACAAGGACTAAGGGATTCGCGTATATAACCTTTGTCGAGCAGTTCTTGTACTTGACGCATAATCTCCTTCGTCTCCTCTGGATTGGTACGGTATGGTGCTCGGTTGGGTAATGATGCACCGGGAATTAAGTCAATTTGATGCTCAATCCCGCGAATAGGTGGTAATCCCGGTGGCACGTCTTGTGGAAAGACGTCGGCGAACTCCTGCAAAATGTTAGTGACAGCAGGAGGCAAAGAGGAAGGCACGTCCTCGAATGAAAATAATGCCTCTTTGCACAAAAAAGCATAGCAAACAGATTTGCTAAAATCTAGATCATCAATATCAGATTTGGTGGCAAGTAAACATGCACTTTTCAATTTAATTTCAGAAGCAACACTAGATTGTTTATTATTATTAGGCTGCATTTGTTGCTCAAATTCTTTTGCCACAATCTGATTTTCACTCTTAGTTTTCTCCTGTTTTGCTTTATTAGCTCTATTAATATCATCTTTCAAAATGGAATCAGGAGTCATAGGAAGCAAAGTAATATTTTTATCCTTATGAACAAGAGTATACTGATTGTTTCTACCATGGTGAATAGAATTTTTATCAAATTGCCATGGTCTACCAAGTAATAAGGAACATGCTTGCATCGGTACCACATCACAATCAACATAATCAGCATATGTAGAGATACTAAAATGCACACGAACAGTACGTGTTACCTTAACCTTGCCGCTGTTGTTGAACCATTGGATGTAGTAAGGATGTGGATGTGGTCTTGTGGTGAGAGATAGCTTCTCCACCATCTCGATGCTAGCCAAGTTGTTGCAACTCCCTCCATCTATGATCACGCGAACAGAACGTTCCTTCACAACTCCCTTTGTATGGAACAAATTATGCCTCTGATTTTGCTCAGCTTGTGTAACCTGCACACTCAAAACACGTTGAGCAACTAAACATTCATACCTGTCAGCATCTTCAGGAGCCATGTATTGCGTCTCATGATCAGAATCGTCTCCACCGTGTTCGTCACGTGTAATAAGAGCCAAAGTCTCCTCATCATAGTCACTAGCGGACTCATACCCACCATCCTCAGTAACAATCATCACACGCTTAGATGGGCATTCTCTCGCATAATGACCTCCACCCTTGCAACGTCGACAAATAATATCATGTGTTTGCCCTGTTGATGCCATGGATGAAGAAGAGCTCTTTGCAGGCCCAGAAGGTGTGCTCTTGGCAGATAGTGGTGATTGTGCCTGCTTTATTGTATCACGGTTGGAGGTGGCAGCCGACGGAGGCGCTGGTGAAGCAGAACGTGTGGAAGTAGATGATGCACGTGGTGTCCATGAAGAAGGTCGACCTGCAGAAAAGTTAGTCCGCGCCAATGCCTGTCGATCCTGCACTTCACGTTCAGCTTTACAAGCAAGATGGAATAAACGAGTGATATTAGTATACTCCTTATACTCTAGAATCGTCTGAATCTCTCTATTTAATCCACCCATAAAACGTGCAAGCATAGCTTCATTCTCCTCAACAATACCACATCTAATCATGCCAGTTTGTAATTCCTGATAATATTCTTCTACAGAATTTTTTCCCTGTCTTAAGCGCTGCAATTTTTGAAGTAATTCACGTTGATAATATGGTGGAACCCAACGAGTACGCATAGCAGTTTTCAAAGCAGCCCAAGTAGCCGGAATAGGATATAATCTACAATGCTCAGACCACCAAACACATGCAAAACTAGTGAATGCACAAACAGCAGCAGGAACACGTCTCTCCTCGGGATATTGTAAACATGTAAATCGTTGTTCAGTTTCTAACTCCCAAGTAAGATATATATCAGGAACATATCTACCCTCAAATGGTGGAATATTCAATTTTAGTTTAGGGAGATGGTCATGATCTCGTACCTGAGGGTGAGCCCTACCATTGCCATTATTTGCATGTGGACGACCTGATGGTTGCTGTGCTGGTGGTGGCACGTAGTTCTGATTTTGATCAACCTCATCCTCGTAATCGCCAGCAAAATCATCCTCCTCCGCATCAGCAGCAGGAGCCACAGAAGTAGCAACAGCAGCACCAACAGTTTGGCCAGGTGCAAGAGGGAGACGGCTCGCTCGGCGGAGGGCTGTTTCACGATGTGTAGGTAGTCGTCGTTGTTGTTGTTGTAGAGGTGCGTTAGGTGCAGCCGGTGGTGGTGGTGGAAGACGCGCGAGCAATTCATTAAACCTGTTATCGAGCTTTGTTTCGAACGTCTTCTCCATGTCGTCTATCTTCTCCATGGCCTCTTCAAATCTGTTTAGCACATCCTGCACCTGTCCATTCATCATTTGCTGAAATTTATCATGCAACTCCTGATTCGTCATGTTCTCCCAGTCAGTCTCGTCGGCTTGTGATCCTGCCATGGTTAGCAACGATAGAAAACACACAAGAATATGATCCTACAGAATACTAACAAGAGGTGGTGGTGGCGGGTGTCACAAATCCGTCAAGCAAATCTCAAATTCTTACCAGTTCTTACCCAGCAGCAGGCGGTGATCGGCAACCGTTGTAGTCAAAACTCTCAAAAGCTTGGATAGAGCGATTGCCAGGGAGAGTCAAACGCACGACGTAGAGGTATGTGGAGCTGGGAAGGCTTATAGTATGGTAGCAAAAAGGGTCAGCAATAATCAATTCAGAGATGCAAAGTTGAATAAACGCTCAACGACGGTACTGTGCTGGTCCTAGGCTAGACCGTGCTAGAGACGCGAGCCTAGAACACTAACAAAATCACGGCGCTGCACGTAAACAAGGGAAAAGCACACTCTGGAACTTTTTTTTTCGCTTTTTTTTTGCGCTCCTCTTTTTTTTTGCGCTCCTTTTTTTTTGCGAAAAATTACTATAATGGCGAGTGTCTCAAAACTCTTCCCTCGTCAAAACGATAGGATGGGCACGAAAAAAAAAATTCACTTTTTTTCGGAAATCAGGGCAGCGATGACGAAAAAGTGCGACAAAAAATCACTATGATGGCACGTGGCTCAAAAGACTCAGAAAAGCCTAAAAATAGGATAGGGAAAAAATATTTTTGCCCATGAAAATTTTGGCCTAAAAACTGCCCGGGGGTCTCCAGACTCTTTTTTTTTTCGAGACCTACGCAGGCAAGGAAACACGAATCGGAATTGAGATTGATCTCAAGAACAAACCGAATAGGAGAAGAACTCGGATTGGTGGTGGATATATGGTTGTGGTATATGGCAGCGGTGGTGGTATATGGTAGCGGTGGTGGTATATGGATAGAGATTGATGGTGGTATATGGATACGGATTGGTAGTGGTATATGGATAAGGATTCAGAGCGGTGGCGGATAAGCAAAAGTGGTAGATGGGCGATGAAGATGGTGCGGCGGCAGCGTGACAACTTATGACCAGAACTCGAAACTCTAAAAGACTAGACTCTAAGACCAGCAACTTGACACGACGATGCAACCGCAAATTCAACAAAGCAAAAACCCTAAAAAGATTATGCAAAGGCTCAGATTGGTTCGGATATGATGAACTAACCCTAATTTTTTTTGTGTGGCTTTTTCGTGGACTGTAGGTATGAAGAACAGACTCGATCTAATCTACGAAAAACTGTAAAATCTCACCGAGCAACCTGGAAATCTGATACCACTTGATAGAGGCAAAGGTGTCCCGATGTTTCGATGAGATGGTGGCTATCGTTTTCTGTGGGAGTCGACCTTGACGATCCGACTACGAACGTGCGAGACGTCGCGCCTTAGCAATCGCTAAACCAACTTCCGAGGGGTTATTGACCACGCCGGAGCACGATCAACCTGACCACGAGGGCCTGTTTCCTGCGAGCAAACGAAGAACAAGCAAGAAACTGAGATTGCAATCTGGATATTGCGAATATAAGATGAAAGCTTTATTGATAAAGGTGGGGTTCTGTGACGTCTTGGTCTGGTCGTTGGACACAAACGAAGTACGCGAAGTTGCACCTATGGCGAACTTTTAATCTAAACAAAACCCCAAAGTCTAAACGACGCCCTAAGGGCTGTATATATGGAGGAAGAGAGGGGAATTTCGTGGCCCTTGAGGGTGGGGTCCGAAACCAACCCTAACTCTTGTTTCCCCACACATACGGACTCTAAAAATAGCCTATACTTAAGTATTTCGGAATTACATGGGCCTGGCCCATTAATAAGGTGACGCAGCACCTAGAATAGCCTATGGACGAATATTATGAAGTGGCATCTTGTATATTTCGTCCATGGCTTCATGCACTCCTTATGGCGGCTTCAAAGTCCTGAAATCATCACTTGTAACTCCGTTCTTGATCCCCTTGCGCATGCCATCAACTTCATGCGTGTTCTTGCTCCAATGTTCATCCTTCTCCAAGCTAGGCCCTTCATTTGAAAGCAAAACAAATGTATCCAATTTAGGCAGCATCATAATCTCATGAACATTAGAATCATTACCAAGAAACGAAAGTACCTGGTAATTTAATTGGCGTGCGCGAGCTCTAGTAATTGGTCCAGTATATGTAACAGTAGGGGCTGTGGGTGTAACAATGGTATTGATGTCCTCATCATGGATAATAAAGCCCAATAATGTCCAAAACAGTAGATAATATAGCATGGAGCAATCAAAAATTATAGATACGTTGGAGACGTATCAAGCATTCCCAAGCTTAATTCCTGCCCGTCCTCGAGTAGGTAAATGATAAAAACAGAATTTTTGATGCGGAGTGCTACTTGGCATAATTTTAATGTAAATCTTCTTAATTGTGGTATGCATATTCAGATTCAAAAGATTCAAGACAAAAGTTCATGTTGACATAAAAATAATAATACTTCAAGCATACTAACTAAGAAATTATGTCCTCTCAAAATAACATGGCCAAAGAAAGCTATCCCTAGAAAATCATATAGTCTGGCTATGCTCTATCTTCACCACACAAAGTATTTAAATCATGCACAACCCCGATGACAAGCCAAGCAATTGTTTCATACTTTTGACATTTTCAAAACTTTTTTAATCTTGACGCAATACATGAGCATGAGCCATGGATATAGCACTATAGGTGGGATAGAATGGTGGTTGTGGAGAAGACAAAAAGGGAGAAGATAGTCTCACATCAACTAGGCGTATCAACGATATGCCCATCGATAGATATCAATGTTAGTGAGTAGGGATTGCCATGCGACGGATGCACTAGAGCTATAAGTATATGAAAGCTCAAAAGAAACTAAGTGGGTGTGCATCCAACTCGCTTGCTCACGAAGACCTAGGGCATTTTGAGGAAGCCCATCATTGGAATATACAAGCCAAGTTCTATAATGAAAAATTCCCACTAGTATATGAAAGTGACATAATGAGAGACTCTCTATCATGAAGATCATGGTGCTACTTTGAAGCACAAGTGTGGTAAAAGGATAGTAACATTGTCCCTTCTCTCTTTTTCTCTCATTTTTTTATTTGGGCCTTTCTCCTTTTTTATGGCCTCTTTTTTTCGTCTAGAGTCTCATCCCGACTTGTGGGGGAATCATAGTCCCCATCATCCTTTCCTCACTTGGGACAATGCTCTAAAAATGATGATCACACTTTTATTTTTCTTACAACTCAACAATTACAACTCGATACTTAGAACAAAATATGACTCTATATGAATGCCTCTGGCGGTGTACCAGGATATGTAATGAATCAAGAGTGACATGTATGAAAGAATTATGAACGGTGGCTTTGCCACAAATACAATGTCAACTACATGATCATGCTAGCAATATGACAATGATGGAGCGTGTCATAATGAACGGAACGGTGGAAAGTTGCATGACAATATATCTCGGAATGGCTATGGAAATGCCATGATAGGTAGGTATGGTGGCTGTTTTGAGGAATGTATTTGGTGGGTGTATGATACCAGCGAAAAGTGCGCGGTATTAGAGAGGCTAGCAATGGTGGAAGGAAGGAAAGTGCGTATAATCCATGGACTTAACATTAGTCATAAAGAACTCATATACTTATTGCAAAAATCTAGAAGTTATCAAAGCAAAGTATTACGCGCATGCTCCTAGGGGGATAGATTGGTAGGAAAAGACCATCGCTCGTCCCCGACCGCCACTCATAAGGAAGACAATCAATAAATAAATCATGCTCCGACTTCATCACATAACGGTTCACCATACGTGCATGCTACGGGAATCACAAACTTTAACACAAGCATTTCTCAAATTCACAACTACTCAACTAGCATGACTCTAATATCACCATCCTCATATCTCAAAACAATTATCAAGCATCAATTTCTTCTTAGTATTCAACGCACTCAAAAGAAAGTTTTACAAATCTTGAATACCAAGCATATTATTATTAAGCAAATTACCATGCTATTAAGACTCTCAAAATAATCTAAGTGAAGCATGAGAGATTAATAGTTTCTATAAAACAAATCTACCACCGTGCTCTAAAAGATATAAGTGAAGCACTAGAGCAAAATTATATAACTCAAAAGATATAAGTGAAGCACTAGAGTAAAACTATAGAGCTCAAAAGATATAAGTGAAGCACATAGAGTATTCTATCAAATTCCAAATTATTTATGGCTCTCTCAAAAGATGTGTACAGCAAGGATGATTGTGGTAGACTAACAAGCAAAGACTCAAATCATAAAATATGCTCCAAGCAAAACACATATCATGTGGTGAATAAAAATACAGCTCCAAGTAAAGTTACCGATAGAAGTAGACGAAAGAGGGGATGCCTTCCGGGGCATCCCCAAGCTTTGGCTTTTAGGTGTCCTTAGATTATCTTGGGGGTGCCATGGGCATCCCCAATCTTAGGCTCTTGCCACTCCTTGTTCCATAATTCATCAAATCTTTACCCAAAACTTGAAAACTTCACAACACAAAACTTAAAGTAGAAAATCTCGTGAGCTCCGTTAGCGAAAGAAAACAAAAGACCACTTCAAGGTACTGTAATGAACTCATTATTTATTTATATGGGTGCTATACCTAATGTATTCCAACTTATCTATGGATTATAAACTATTTTACTATCCATAGATTCATCAAAATAAGCAAACAACACACGCAAAACAGAATCTGTCAAAAACAGAACAGTCTGTAGTAATCTGAAGCTAGCGCAAGATCTGGAACCCCAAAAATTCTAAAATAAATTTCTGGACGTGAGGAATTTATCTATTAATCATCTTCAAAAATAATTAACTAAATATCACTTTCCAAATAAAAATGACAGCAGTTCTCATGAGCGCTAAAGTTTCTGTTTTTTACAGCAAGTTCAACAAGACTTTCCCCAAGTCTTCCCAATGGTTCTACTTGGCACAAACACTAATTAAACACAAAAAACACAACCAAAACAGAGGCTAAATAATTTATTTATTACTAAACAGGAGCAAAAAGCAAGGAATAAAGATAAAATTGGGTTGCCTCCCAACAAGCGCTATCGTTTAACGCCCCTAGCTAGGCATAACAAGCAAGAATAGATCTAGGTATTGCCATCTTTGGTAGGCAATCCATAAGTGGCTCCCATGATAGATTCATATGGTAATTTTATTTTCTTTCTAGGGAAGTGTTCCATGCCCTTTTTAATGGAAATTGAAATCTAATATTCCCTTCCTTCATATCAATAATTGCACCAACCGTTCTAAGGAAAGGTCTACCAAGAATAATAGGGCAAGAAGGATTGCAATCTATATCAAGAACGATAAAATCTACGGGCACATAATCCCTATTTGCAACAATAAGAACATCATTAATTCTTCCCATAGGTTTCTAGTGGAATCCGCAAGATGCAAGTTTAGAGAGCAATCATCAAAATCACGGAAATCTAGTAAATCACACAAAGTTTTGGGAATAGTAGAGACACTAGCACCCAAATCACACAAAGCATAAAACTCATAATTTTTAATTTTAATTTTAATAGTTGGTTCCCACTCATCATAAATTTTTCTAGGGATAGAAACTTCCAATTCAAGTTTTTCTTCATAAGATTGCATCAAGGCATCAACGATATGTTTAGTAAACGCTTTATTTTGACTATAAGCGTGAGGAGATTTTAGCACGGATTGCAACAAGGAAATACAATCAATGAAAGAGCAATTTTCATAGTTAAATTCCTTGAAATCCATAATAGTGGGTTTAGCAACATCTAGGGTTTTAATTTCTTCAATCCCACTTTTATCAAATTTAGCATAAAGATTAACAAATTCAGAATTATTGGAACGCCTTCTAGGTAAAGGTGGATCATATTCAGTCCCGTCATTATCAAGATTCATATTGCAAAACAAAGATTTAATAGGGGACACATCAATAACTTTTAGATCTTCATCATTATTTTCATAGGAACTAGAAGAACACGCTTTAATAAAGGCATCTTTCTTAGCACGCATCCTAGCGGTTCTTTCTTTGCACTCGTTAATAGAAATTCTCATGGCTTTGAGAGACTCATTGATATCATGCTTAGGTGGAATAGATCTAAGTTTCAAAGAATCAACATCAAGAGCAATTCTATCAACGTTCCTAGCCAAATCATCAATCTTAAGCAATTTTTCTTCAATCATAGCGTTAAAATTCTTTTGTGAAGTAATAAATTCTTTAATATTAGATTCAAAATCAAATGGCATCTTATTATAATTCCCATAAGAATTGTTGTAGGAATTACCATAATTATTAGAGCGATTACTAGGATAAGGCCTAGGGTTGAAATTTCCTCTAATACGCGTTGTTACCAAAATTGTTCCTGCCAACAAAATTCACATCCATAGATTCATTATTATTCTCAATCAAAGTAGACAAGGGCATATCATTAGGATCAGAAGAAACACTCTTATTAGCAAATAATTTCATAAGTTCATCCATCTTTCCACTCAAAACATTAATTTCTTCTATCGCATGCACCTTTTTAGTAGATCTTTCAGTATGCCATTGAGAATAATTAACCATAATATTATCTAGGAGTTTAGTAGCTTCTCCTAAAGTGATTTCCATAAAAGTGCCTCCCGCGGCCGAATCTAAAAGATTTCTAGAAGCCAAATTCAATTCGGCATAAAAATTCTGAACAATCATCCACAGATTTAAACCATGAGTAGGGCAATTACGTATCATTAATTTCATTCTCTCCCAAGCTTGTGCAACATGTTCATGATCAAGTTGTTTAAAATTCATAATATCGTTTCTAAGAGAGATGATCTTAGCGGGAGGAAAATACTTAGAGATAAAAGCATCTTTGCACTTGTTCCAAGAATCAATACTATTTTTAGGCAAAGAAGAAAACCAAGCTTTAGCACGATCTCTAAGCGAAAAAGGAAATAGCTTCGATTTAACAATATCATTATCGACATCTTTCTTCTTTTGCATGTCACACAAATCAACGAAGCTATTAAGATGGGTAGCGGCATCTTCACTAGGAAGGTCGGAGAACGGATCTTTCATGACAAGATTCAACAAGGCAATATTAATTTCACAAGATTCAGCATCGGTAAGAGGAGCAATCGGAGTGCTAAGGAAATCATTATTATTGGTACTGGTGAAGTCACACAATTTAGTATTATCTTGAGCTATCGCGACAAACAAGCAAACTAACACACGAGCAAACAAAAAGCAAACGGAGAAAGAGAGGGAGGATAGAGAGAGAGGGCGAATAAAACGGCAAGGGTGAATTGGGGGGAGAGGAAAACGAGAGGCAAATGGCAAATAATGTAATGCGGGAGATAGGGATTGTGATGGGTACTTGGTATGTTGACTTTTGCGCAGACTCCCCGGCAACGGCGCCATAAATTCTTCTTGCTACCTCTTGAGCACTGCATTGGATTTCCCCGAAGAGGAAGGGATGATGCAGCAAAGTAGCGTAAGTATTTCCCTTAGTTTTTGAGAACCAAGGTATCAATCCAGTAGGAGGCTACGCTCGAGTCCCTCGTACCTACACAAAAACAATAGCTCAACGCAACCAACGTGCTTAGGGGTTGTCAATCCCTTCACGGTCACTTACGAAAGTGAAATCTGATAGAGATCGTAAATAATATTTTTGGTATAGAGATGCAAAGTAAAAAGTAAAAGCATAGTAAAAGCAAAGCAATAATAAAGTGATGGAGATTAATATGATGAGAAAGAGACCCGGGGGCCATAGGTTTCACTAGTGACTTCTCTCAAGAGCATAAGTATTCTACGGTGGGTGAACAAATTACTGTTGAGCAATTGACAGAATTGAGCATAGTTATGAGAATATCTAGGTATGATCATGTATATAGGCATCACGTCCGAGACAAGTAGACCGAAACAATTCTACATCTACTACTATTACTCTACTTATCGACCGCTATCCAGCATGCATCTAGAGTATTAAGTTAAAAACAGAGTAACGCCTTAAGCAAGATGACATGATGTAGAGGGATAGTTTCATGCAATATGATAAAAAAACCCATCTTGTTATCCTCGATGGCAATGATACAATACGTGCCTTGCTGCCCCTTCTGTCACTGGGAAAGGACACCGCAAGATCGAACCCAAAGCTAAGCACTTCTCTCATGGCAAGAACAACCAATCTAGTAGGCCAAACCAAACTGATAATTCGAAGAGACTTGCAAAGATAACCAATCATACATAAAAGAATTCAGAGAAGATTCAAATATTATTCATAGATAGACTTGATCATAAACCCACAATTCATCGGTCTCAACAAACACACCGCAAAAAGAAGATTACATCGAATAGATCTCCACAAGAGAGGGGGATAACATTGTATTGATATCCAAAAAGAGAGAAGAAGCCATCTAGCTACTAGCTCTGGACCCGTAGGTCTGAAGTAAAACACTTCATCGGAGGGGCTTGGATGATGATGTAGAAGCCCTCCGTGATCGATGCCCCCTCCGACGGAGCTTCGGAACAGGCCCCAAGATGGGATCTCGTGGATACAGAAAGTTGCGGTGGTGGAATTAGGTTTTTGGCTCCGTATTTGATCGTTTGGGGGTACGTGGGTATATATAGGAGGAGGAAGTACGTCGGTGGAGCGACAGGGGGCCCACGAGGGTGGGGGCGCGCCTGGAGGGGTAGGGCGTGCCCCCTACCTCGTGGCCTCCTGTTACGTGCCTTGACATAGGGTCCAAGTCTCCTGAGTTGTATTCGGTGAGAAAATCACGTTCCCGGAGGTTTCATTCCGTTTGGACTCCGTTTGATATTCCTTTTCTTCGAAACCCTAAAACAGGCAAAAAAAACAACAATTTTGGGCTGGGCCTCCGGTTAATAGGTTAGTCCCAAAAATAATATAAAAGTGGACAATAAAGCCCAATAATGTCCAAAACAGTAGATAATATAGCATGGAGCAATCAAAAATTATAGATACGCGGGAGACGTATCACTTGCTCCTCCCATATGTTTGGTTGCAACAATGTCATCACTTCACATATGCCATGTATCATTGATTGCTACATGCTTGCCTTGATTGCCCCACACATGATGAACAATTTCTCTTTCTATTGTGTTGAGTGCCACACTATATTCACTACACCCTATGCACATTATGCTTGGATTGTCTTGCACTTGACCCATGTGTTTAGACACTTCATTTCTTTTGGTGTTGTGAATGATTCCTATGCCTACCATAGACCTTTCATTGAGCGCTTTGCCCATGCTTGCTATGAATTTGAGGTAGATGCTTATTCTATTGTCATACATATTTGCATCTCTACCTCACATTTACATGCTTGTCCCCATGATATCTTTGATTGTGCTCGATTGATATGCTTACATGCCATGTCACAATCCTTTGTCACACCATATGCTTTGCATGATGACGACACTTGTTTGGTGACTCACCTCTTGAATGCTTGGTTTTGCACTAACGCTAACCACATTTGTTTTTCCAAGTGTTCGTTGTCCTTACTCCTTTTGAAGGAATCACAAGACGGTGCGACATTGGAGAGTGCCCATTTCAAGCTTCAAGATGACAACTACTTGGTGAACGTCCACTTCTACACTACGAAGCCATCTCTTTCCCATGGTGATTTGGTTTTCGATCCGAGGTCGGATCTTTCCCAAGGGAGGGGAGATGATGCGGAGCATCCTATGGACGTCACCATGTCAAGAGTCCATTTGGCGAGTGACACGTGCGACATCTACTTCACATACCCAAAGGTGAATCATCTCCTTTACACGTGCTCACTTGACCCCTTCGAGGATGGTATACCACTTGACACTCCACTCGTGTGCATGCATAGGTATTGTCAGAACACTATGGACGAGGAGGAGGAGTGCAAGCACCAAGGTACAACTACACCATCCGCGAGGGAAGCCTGGAAGCGATGACAGAAGAAGACAGAGCTGCTGATGCTACAGCGGCCGCACATCCGGCGCCTGTGCAGCCGCCCAGGATCTGCACCAACAGAAGGCCAAGAGCTTCAGCGGCCGGACATCCAGCGCCTCAGCAACGCCCGGACATCCGGCGACCAACCCCGGAAATCCGGCGACGCCTACCCAAAGAAGAACAGATTCGGCCATCGCCAGGCCGGACATCCGGCCAGTGCCCCGGACATCCGGCGTCTCGCGAATAGCCAGACATCTGGCCCCCAGCCCGGACATCCGGTGCCTGCCTGCATGGTCTTTGACAAAAACGAGATGATGGGTTGAAAAGCGCAGCATGACAATGCCTCCAGAACAAAAGAATAGAAGATAGATAATTGAAATAGGGGAATGGAGAACAAAAAATGTCAACTTCTGCCACAAAAGAGCTTGAAAAGGCATCTTTAGGAGAAGGGTCGAACGGAGTTGTTGGGAAAACCAACAACGAAAAGAATAAGCTTGATATGGTCTTAAGGAATACATCTCAAATTATGAGGTGACAACCTGCCACTCACGGGAAAAGAATTGGATTGATAAGAACAAGGAGACGAGAAAGCTATATCACCGGGAGGATAAAAGAAGAACTTGGGTCATTTATAAGCACCATAATAGCAACAAACCTTAGAGAAGGCTTTAGATGAAGTATAAACCCAAGATAACTCCAAAGAAGAGATTGATGGATTTAAAATACCTCATTCTTAACAACATGTGAATCATGAGACATGAACTCAAATTATCAAGAATGACATAATACCACCTCGAATGATACGGTTGAAAGAATTGCACTTTAAAATGCAAGATAAAGAATACTTGAGCTCCTCTGAAAAGAATCTCGATGAACACTTCGAGAAGGAATTAAATCCTTTGTGAACCATCATGTAGCCTCCATAAAGAACTCTGGTAATAAAAGAATGATCAAATGAAATGAAGGATGAAAAGAATAAGGTTGAAGCCTTGCAATGATTAGATGGATCTCCGTGGTGATATAATTGCGAGAGCTTGGAACTCCGAGGAAGACAAGATGAAACAATTGAAATCAAGAATTTTGATGAATCTCTGGAATAAGGAATTAATCACTTGGTTGAAACAAGAATAAGAATTACATTATGCGTATCCTTCACCAATTTAAATTGATGACAATCCACGGATTTAGCATACTACTTATTCTCGTAGCAAGGATGAAGATAGATATAGCTCAACTTGAGAAGGTCTTTAACGATCCACCGGTAGAATTTGGAAAGCACGAATGCATTGATATGATAAACGAAGGAAGAAGAATCTTGGAAGAACCACCGTAAGAATTTAAAATGGACGAAGAAAAGATAAAGAAACACCGGGAAGAATTAGCAAATGAATGAAGATGCTTGCTAGGATTTAGATACATGAGAACGAAGAGATCATGAACTGATTAGAGAATATTGAATGATGCACCGGTAAGATTTGGAGAATGTGAGCTGCCAGCTGAAATGAATAATAATGAGATGATGGCCTCCGGAGAATCAAACTGAAAAGACTCCTGAATTTGCACCGGATGGGTGAAAAGAATAGTCACAAAGAAAACAATTATGAGAGGAAGACATCAAGCTAGAACCACGAATCTTGAAAAGGGTGGAGCAAGATTTAAGAGAAACTCTTCTTCGGTCTTCAAAATCTGAGAATGACGATGAGAAACAGCACCAAATTGTTGAGATACTCCGGGATGAAAATTAGAAAGGTTGAACCAACGGTGAAAAGAAAAGAAAGATCTTGGAGAAAAGCATTTGAATGATGATAATTCATTCTTACGTCAAACTTTAAAAGATTTGAGAATAGCTTCGGTAAAATAAGAGGAGTCAGGTAAGATCCTGGAAAAAGACCTGTGGGTTAGGGCCCACTCAAAAGGAACATCATAGAACGATTTAAAAGAGAGAATGCACCAGTTAGATTTAAATGGATAGAATGAGATAACAACCTCGAAATAGGTTGAACTGATCTTGAAAGACAAGACGAGCCTTCTGAGATATCTTCAGCACTCCCGAACAAATGAATAGCGAGAAGTGAATTATTATGAGGTGCACCGGTATGAGAAGGTATTGAAACGAGGAAAAGATGTGATCACCATCGAAAGATTGCATTGAACACACCGGGGAAGATAAAAGAACAAAGAATTATAAACTTGAGGCTCCGTTAGTATCTTCATGAGAAACACCGGGTAAGAACATGAAGGAGAAGAATGGAGAGGCTTCACATCAATAAGATGGATACTTGATCAAGAAATCTGAATCCTTCAAGGAAAACAAGGGTGGGAGGGTGGGAAAACACCGTTGAGAATGAAATGAACACCGTTGAGAAGAAATGATAATTGATCTTGCTGATGTTGAAATGATCGGATCCACTTAAAGAGAAACACACCGGTTGAAAAGGATTGGCAAGACAATCTCGATTATCATGAAGGTTTAGTATTCACATAGAAATATGAGAACACCGCTTAGAAAAGGGACGGAATCCACATTTGACTTCGAAGCAACTCGAATACCACAACTCAAAACAAAACAAAGGATTGGCTTGCAGAATAAGCCGGAACAAACATATGATAGAGATTTCATCTGAAGTTTTCATGGTGGGGCCTACACGGGCTCGATCGTACAGCACCATCATGTACAAGGTAGTGCACATGACATACGAAGTGTCCCCGAGTCGGCATAGCCAAGGACTCTTTAAGACACAACGAGACCACTGTAAAACCAACCGTGGATAGGCGGACCACTAGACGTCGAACCCCAATTTCAAATCATACATCTGTCGGAAAGAAATCCTAAGAGCTACTTGAATTCCCACTTATAAACTCCCGAAATTTTCCAGTTATGCAATCAGGTGTTGGGGATATAGGGGAAGCATAATATCTCACCCAAAACTAGCAAATCCTACATCCAGCTGTATCCATCCTTCAACACATAACCAAGAAACCTTCGGGAATCATTTACCTCAACCTTCGAAAAGCATCCGTTATGCGAGTTATGGCAATACTCCCGAACTCCCACCCCAGTACTGGGTGGCGTCGAGTTTATCTCACCAACAACTGCATAAAAGAGATTTTCGATGTCGGCGAAACTACTCTCAGGTATTCCAGAACTGCAACGATAAAATTGTGACGACAACACCTCGGAGCTCAACTCCCCGGGACACTGCCACAACCCCTAAATGACAGGAGGCACCAAGAACAATGTTCTCGTCACAAAACCATCGGAACGATTCCAAGATACCTGCGTGATCCTAAATTTTTTTTAGTGAAATTTGAGAAGAGAAGAGTCAAAACTCTACGTCAGGATGCCTCACCAGAGCGACGAAGGGACTGAGGAGTAAAAAGAAGTCCTAACTCTCCGATATATATAATTCCTAAATGACTCAAGACATTTCTAGACTCAATAACGCCAGCAATTCGATCAAGCAGGGGGCTCCTAAGGTCGGGGAAAGCTCTGATACCAACTTGTAACGCCCTCGATGCAGCTATATCTCCCACGTGTCGAAGCACGACTTAGAGGCATAACCGCATTGAAAGCAATGTCGCAAGTGAGGTAATCTTCACACAACCCATGTAATACATAAGGGAAAGAGATACATAGTTGGCTTACAATCGCCACTTACTTCACACAATTACATGAATAAAGCATTACATCATCCAGATACAATCAAGGTCCGACTACGGAACCAAAATAAAGAAGACTACCCCAAATGCTACACAGATCCCCAATCGACCCCAACTGGGCTCCACTACTGATCAACTAGAACGAAACAACATAACGGACAAGATCTTCATCGAGCTCCTCCTTGAGCTTGGTTGAGTCACCTGCCCGGTACCATCGGCACCTGCAAACTGGTTTCAGAAGTAACTGTGAGTCACGGGGACTCAGCAATCTTACACCCTCGCGATCAAGACTATTTAAGCTTATGGGTAAGGTAAAAGGTATGAGGTGGAGCTGCAGCAAGTGACTAGCATGTTTGGTGGCTAACATACGCAAATGAGAGCGAGAAGAGAAGGCAAGGCACGGTCGATCAAACTATGATCAAGAAGTGATCCTAGAACAACCTACGTCAAACATAACTCCAACACCATTTTCACTTCCCGGTCCCCGCCGAGAAGAGACCATCACGGTTACACACGCGGTTGTTGTATTTTAATTAAGGTCAACTTCAGGTTTTCTACAACCGGACATTAACAAATTCCCATCTGCCCATAACCGCGGGCACGGCTTTCGAAAGTTCAGATCCCTGCAGGGGTGTCCCAACTTAGCCCATCACAAGCTCTCACGGTCAACGAAGGATATTCCTTCTAGCGGGAAGACCCGATCAGACTCGGAATCCCGGTTACAAGACATTTCGACAATGGTAAAACAAGACCAGCAAAGCCACCCAGATGTGCCGACAAATCCCGATAGGAGATGCACATATCTCGTTCTCAGGGCACATCGGATGAGCCAGACGTCGGTTGCGCCAGCCCAGAGTTGCCCCTGGTAGCTCCGGACATCGCTCAGTTTGGACCAACACTCAGAGGAGCACTGGCCCGGGGGTTTAAAATAAAGATGACCCTTGAGTCTGCAGAACCCAAGGGAAAGAAAAGGCTAGGTGGCGAATGGTAAAACCAATGTTGGGCCATGCTGGAGGAGTTTTATTCAAGGCGAACTGTCAAGGGGTTCCCATTATAACCCAACCGCGTAAGGAGCACAAAATCCGGGAACATAACACTGATATGACAAAACTAGGGCGGCAAGAGTGGAACAAAACACCAGGCATAAGGCCGAGCCTTCCACCCTTTACCAAGTATATAGATGCATTAATTAAATAAAAGGTATTGTGATATCCCAACAAGTAAACATGTTCCAACAAGGAACAACATCTCCATGTTCCAACAAGGAACAAACTTCATCTTCACCTGCAACTAACAACGATATAAGAGGGGCTGAGCAAAGCGGTAACATAGCCAAACAACGGTTTGCTAGGACAAGGTGGGTTAGAGGCTTGGCTTAACAATATGGGAGGCGAGATAAGCAAGTGGTAGGTATCGCAGCATAGGCATAGCAAAAGAGCGAGCAACTAGCAAGCAAAGATAGAAGTGATTTCGAGGGTATGGTCATCTTGCCTGAGATCCTGCAAAGAAGAAGAACGAGTCCATGAAGAATACAAACGGACGAAGTCGAACGAATCCTCACCACACGACGTTATCGGTACCAACCCGAAGAAGCAACACCGGAAAGAAGCAAACAACATAGTAAACAACCACCACATAAACATGGCATGATGCACAACCAAATATGATGCATGTCCGGTTTAAAGATACATGGCATGGCAAAGTGCACAAGCAATCCTACAAATTAAGTGGAGCTCAATATGCAACTCCGTTGCATATTGACGAAACACCACCTTCGAGTTACTTAGTTCGATCTCGTTTATGTACCCAACAAGATTAAATGTTGTTAGCATGGCAAGAGGGTGAAGCAAAATAAAACTACCTATCTAGTCAAGTTTAAATGAGGCCGGAAGCAACGAACAACAATTCCGGTAAATCCCCATATGCATATATTAGGTTTGGTACTGTTCTGCCCTAAACACAATTTTAGGGTTGATAAACATGCAAAGTAAAGTCACCATGATAAACTAGGCATTTTTCCACCCCATTTGCATATAAAGTTTGTTAAGTTTGGAGCTGCGGTTATTTAGTTATGAAATAAATCATTTTAACAAGTTATTTAAGCAAATTAAAACAAACAGCTATTTAAACATTTCAAACATAGATGAAAGTTGGATATTATGAATCTAGACAAAATTCTAAGCAAGTCTCATATATAAAACATTTTAAACCGATGCACGGTTATTAAGTTATTATATGCATGAAGTATAGGGACCTTTTTGTAAAACAGTAAATCTCTGGATAATACACAAATTCGCAGACGCTGGAAAAAACATGATATGGGCCGTATCTGGCTGGGCCAACAGGAGCAGGGCGCTGGAGGTAGCTCACCCATGGGCCAAGCCCAGATCGACGCAGAGGCTGGAGGAGGCCGGTTCCTGGGCTGCTAGGCGCGTAGCTGGACCGAGCGATGGGGAGACGCGGTCAAATGAGGCAGGACCAGGCGCGGGTCAACGCAACAGCAGCGGCACGCTTGATCCCGAACTGTTGCTCGAAGCAGGGGAAGCAGGGGCCGACTGCGAGGGACTTGAACGACGGCGGTGGGCTTGGCGCGCACTTCGGCAAGGACGGACGAAGGGGCCGGATCCTGGTGGCGAAGGAGGAACGGAGAAGGCTCCACGGCTTGACGGCGTCCAAGCAACGAACAGAGGGGGCTTGAGCGAGTCGCGGAAGCCATGGCTCAGCTGCTGGTCTGGCGGCTCTGCTCGGAGAGGTGGCCGGCGACGTGCTGGACGCGGGGGAGGCCGAGAACGAGCTTGGACGGCGTCGGTGCAGGGACGACGCGGGGACGGACTTGGTGTGGTGGAGCTCGGGGCCATGGCGAGCGGAGCACCTGGTGGACGAGGTGGCCGTGGTGGTCGCCAGGAAGACGGCAGCGGGCATCGGCAGGAGGAGCTCTACTCCAGCGAGCTGGTTGTCGGCGGCGTGACGGACGGCGGGGGAGTGAGGTCCAGCGCGAGGAAGCACACGGAGGCAACCATGGATGGGCGGCGGCGCACGGGGCAGAAGAGCTCCTGCCATGGTTGTTCTGGTCAGGGAGGAGGTGGGAGAGCACGGCGGCGGAGTTGCGAGGTGGTGCTCCGCGTCCGTGGCGATGCAGCGACCTCCTGGCGATGCGGCGGCCTGGTGGATGGTGCTGCTCGACGAGGCAGAGGCGGCGATGCTGGCCCTGAGGGGTGGTCATGGCGCGCGCGAGGAGGCGCAGAGAGGTGGAGGAGAAGAAGGGGCTTTGCCGGGGATGGCTCGGTCGTCGCCGCGGCGCTAGGGGGATCGGACGTGGCCTTGGTTGGTGGTTGGCCGAAGGCGAGGAGGGAGATGATTGGCTGTGCGCTGGTTGGTGGATCGGGCAAGATCCCGATGTGGATGGTGAGAAAAGTGGCGGCGGCGGGTGAGGGGATGGATGGGACAAGTTGTTGGGGATCGTAGCAGAAATTAAAAAAATTCTACGCATCACCAAGATCAATCTATGGAGTATTCTAGCAACGAGGGGAATAGGAGTGCATCTACATACCCTTGTAGATCGCGAGCAGAAGCGTTCAAGTGAACGGGGATGATGGAGTCGTACTCGCCGTGATCCAAATCACCGATGACCAAGTGCCGAACGAACAGCACCTCCGCGTTCAACACACGTACGGTTGGGAAGACGTCTCCTCCTTCTTGATCCAGCAAGGGGGAAGGAGAGGTTGATGAAGATCCAGCAGCACGACGGCGTGGTGGTGGATGCAGCAGGATCCCGGCAGGGCTTCGCCAAGCACAAGCGGGGAGGAGAGGTGTTACGGAGGGAGAGGGAGGTGCCAAGAGCAAGGTACGGCTGCCCTCCCTCCCTTCCACTATATATAGGGGCTAGGGGGCGCATGCCCCCTTGGAGATCCCATCTAAAAAGGGGGGGCGGCCCCTGGGGGCAACGGCCCCCTTAGGGTTTCCAACCAGGGGAGCGCATGCCCCCTCGGGGGGCAACGGCCCCCTAGGGTTTCCAACCCTAGGCGCCTTGGGCCCTTGGGTGGGGCGCACCAGCCCATCAGGGGCTGGTTCCCACGCCACTTCAGCCCATGGGGCCCTGCAGGATAGGTGGCCCCATCCGGTGGACCCCCGGGACCCTTCCGGTGGTCCCGGTACAATACCGGTAACCCCCGAAACCTTCCCGCTGGCCGAAACTTGACTTTCTATATATAAATCTTTACCTCTGGACCATTCCGGAACTCCTCGTGACGTCCGGGATCTCATCCGGGACTCCGAACAACTTTCGGGTTACTGCATACTAATATCTCTACAACCCTAGCGTCACCGAACCTTAAGTGTGTAGACCCTACGAGTTCGGGAGACACGCAGACATGACCGAGACGCCTCTCCGGTCAATAACCAACAGCGGGATCTAGATACCCATGTTGGCTCCCACATGCTCCTCGATGATCTCATCGGATGAACCACGATGTCGAGGACTTAATCAATCCCGTATTCAATTCCCTTTGTCAATCGGTACGTTACTTGCCCGAGACTCGATCGTCGGTATCCCAATACCTTGTTCAATCTCGTTACCGGCAAGTCACTTTACTCGTACCGTAATGCATGATCCCGTGACCAACCCCTTGGTCACATTGAGCTCATTATGATGATGCATTACCGAGTGGGCCCAGAGATACCTCTCCGTCATACGGAGTGACAAATCCCAATCTCGATTCGTGCCAACCCAACAGACACTTTCGGAGATACCCGTAGTGCACCTTTATAGCCACCCAGTTACGTTGTGACGTTTGATACACCCAAAGCACTCCTATGGTATCCGGGAGTTGCACAATCTCATGGTCTAAGGAAATGATACTTGACATTAGAAAAGCTCTCACAAAACGAACTTACACGATCTTTGTGCTATGCTTAGGTTTGGGTCTTGTCCATCACATCATTCTCCTAATGATGTGATCCCGTTATCAATGACATCCCCATGTCCATAGCCAGGAAACCATGACTATCTGTTGATCAACGAGCTAGTCAACTAGAGGCTCACTAGGGACACATTGTGGTCTATGTATTCACACATGTATTACGATTTCCGGATAATACAATTATAGCATGAATAATAGACAATTATCATGAACAAGGAAATATAATAATCATTTTATTATTGCCTCTGGGGCATATTTCCAACAGTCTCCCACTTGCACTAGAGTCAATCATCTAGTTACATTGTGATGAATCGAACACCCATGGAATTCTGGTGTTGATCATGTTTTGCTCTAGGGAGAGGTTTAGTCAACGGATCTGCTACATTCAGGTCCGTATGTACTTTACAAATTTCTATGTCTCCATTTTGAACACTTTCACGAATGGAGTTGAAGCGATGCTTGATATGCCTGGTCTTCCTGTGAAATCTGGGCTCCTTGGCAAGGGCAATAGCTCCAGTGTTGTCACAGAAGAGAGTCATCGACCCCGACGCATTGGGTATGACTCCTAGGTCGGTGATGAACTCCTTCACCCAGATTGCTTCTTGTGCTGCCTCCGAGGCTGCCATGTATTCTGCTTCACATGTAGATCCTGCCACGACGCTTTGCTTGCAACCGCACCAGCTTACTGCCCCACCATTCAAAATATACATGTATCCGGTTTGTGACTTAGAGTCATCCAGATCTGTGTCGAAGCTAGCGTCGACGTAACCCTTTACGACGAGCTCTTCGCCACCTCCATAAACGAGAAACATATCCTTGGTCCTTTTCAGGTACTTCAGGATGTTTTTGACCACTGTCCAGTGTTCCTTGCCGGGATTACTTTGGTACCTACCTACCAAACTTACGGCAAGGTTTACATCAGGTCTGGTACACAGCATGGCATACATAATAGACCCTATGGCTGAGGCATAGGGGATGACACTTGATAGAGGCAAAGGTGTCCCGATGTTTCGATGAGATGGTGGCTATCGTTTTCTGTGGGAGTCGACCTTGACGATCCGACTACGAACGTGCGAGACGTCGCGCCTTAGCAATCGCTAAACCAACTTCCGAGGGGTTATTGACCACGCCGGAGCACGATCAACCTAACCACGAGGGCCTGTTTCCTGCGAGCAAACGAAGAACAAGCAAGAAACTGAGATTGCAATCTGGATATTGCGAATATAAGATGAAAGCTTTATTGATCAAGGTGGGGTTCTGTGACGTCTTGGTCTGGTCGTTGGACACAAACGAAGTACGCGAAGTTGCAGCTATGGCGAACTTTTAATCTAAACAAAACCCAAAGTCTAAACGACGCCCTAAGGGCTGTATATATGGAGGAAGAGAGGGGAATTTCGTGGCCCTTGAGGGTGGGGTCCGAAACCAACCCTAACTCTTGTTTCCCCACACATACGGACTCTAAAAATAGCCTATACTTAAGTATTTCGAAATTACATGGGCCTGGCCCATTAATAAGGTGACGCAGCACCTAGAATAGCCTATGGACGAATATTATGAAGTGGCATCTTGTATATTTCGTCCATGGCTTCATGCATTCCTTATGGCGGCTTCAAAGTCCTGAAATCATCACTTGTAACTCCGTTCTTGATCCCCTTGCGCATGCCATCAACTTCATGCGTGTTCTTGCTCCAATGTTCAACCTTCTCCAAGCTAGGCCCTTCATTTGAAAGCAAAACAAATGTATTCAATTTAGGCAGCATCATAATCTCATGAACATTAGAATCATTACCAAGAAACGAAAGTACCTGGTAATTTAATTGGCGTGCGCGAGCTCTAGTAATTGGTCCAGTATATGTAACAGTAGGGGCTGTGGGTGTAACAATGGTATTGATGTCCTCATCAACACTCATCTCTTCTATATCTTCTGCCGTGGTCGGGCATTGAGCCGTGCTCAATCGCACACCTTGCAATACAGGCAAGAACCCCTTCTTGACTGATCCATTTTGAACTTCTTCAATATCTTGTCAAGGAACATACTCTGTGAAAGACCAATGATGCGTCTTGATCTATCTCTATAGATCTTGATGCCTAATATATAAGCAGCTTCTCCAAGGTCCTTCATTGAAAAACACTTGTTCAAATAGGCCTTTATGCTTTCCAAGAATTCTATATCATTTCCCATCAACAGTATGTCATCCACATACAATATGAGAAATGCTACAGAGCTCCCACTCACTTTCTTGTAAATGCAGGCTTCTCCATAAGTCTGCATAAACCCAAACGCTTTGATCATCTCATCAAAGCGAATGTTCCAACTCCGAGATGCTTGAACCAGCCCATAAATCGAGCGTTGGAGCTTGCACACCTTGTCAGCATTCTTAGGATCGACAAAACCTTCTGGCTGCATCATATACAATTCTTCCTTAAGGAAACCATCAAGGAATGCCGTTTTGACGTCCATTTGCCATATTTCATAATCATAGAATGCGGCAATTGCTAACATGATTCGGACGGACTTCAGCTTCGCTACGGGTGAGAAAGCCTCATCGTAGTCAACCCCTTGAACTTGTCGATAACCCTTAGCGACAAGCCGAGCTTTATAGATGGTCACATTACCATTCGCGTCTGTCTTCTTCTTAAAGATCCATTTATTTTCTATGGCTCGCCGATCAACGGGCAAGTCAGTCAAAGTCCATACTTCGTTTTCATACATGGATCCTATCTCGGATTTCATGGCTTCCAGCCATTTGTCAGAATCCGGGCCCGCCATCGCTTCTTCATAGTTCGAAGGTTCACCGTTGTCTAACAACATGATTTCCAAGACAGGGTTGCCGTACCACTCTGGTGCGGAACGTGTCCTTGTGGACCTACGAAGTTCAGTAGCAACTTGATCTGAAGTTTCATGATCATCATCATCAACTTCCTCTCTAGTCGGTGCAGGCACCTCAGGAACATTTTCTTGAGCTGCGCCACTTACCGGTTCAAGAGGTAATACTTCATCAAGTTCTACCTTCCTCCCACTTATTTCTTTTGAGAGAAACTCTTTCTCTAGAAAGGACCCATTCTTGGCAACAAAGATCTTGCCTTCGGATCTGAGGTAGAAGGTATACCCAACAGTTTCTTTACGGTATCCTATGAAGACGCATTTTTCCGACTTGGGTTCGAGCTTTTGAGGTTGAAGTTTCTTGACATAAGCATCGCATCCCCAAACTTTTAGAAACGACAGCTTAGGTTTCTTCCCAAACCATAATTCATATGGTGTCGTCTCAACGGATTTTGACGGAGCCCTATTTAAAGTGAATGCGGCAGTCTCTAAAGTATAGCCCCAAAATGATAGCGGTAAATCGGTAAGAGACATCATAGATCGCACCATATCTAATAGAGTGTGATTACGACGTTCGGACACACCATTACGCTGAGGTGTTCCAGGCGGCGTGAGTTGTGAAACTATTCCACATTTTCTTAAGTGTGTGCCAAATTCGTGACTCAAGTATTCTCCCCCACGATCTGATCGCAAGAACTTGATTTTCCTGTCACGTTGATTCTCAACCTCATTCTGAAATTCCTTGAACTTTTCAAAGGTCTCAGACTTGTGTTTCATTAAGTAGACATACCCATATCTACTCAAGTCATCAGTGAGGGTGAGAACATAACGACAGCCACCGCGAGCCTCAACACTCATTGGACCGCACACATCAGTATGTATGATTTCCAATAAGTTGGTTGCTCGCTCCATTGTTCCTGAGAACGGAGTCTTGGTCATCTTACCCATGAGGCATGGTTCGCACGTGTCAAATGATTCGTAATCAAGAGACTCTAAAAGTCCATCTGCATGGAGCTTCTTCATGCGTTTGACACCTATGTGACCAAGGCGGCAGTGCCACAAGTATGTGGGACTATCATTATCAACCTTACATCTTTTGGTATTCACACTATGAATATGTGTAGCATTACGCTTGAGATTCATTAAGAATAAACCATTCACCATCGGAGCATGACCATAAAACATATCTCTCATATAAATAGAACAACCATTATTCTCGGATTTAAATGAGTAGCCATCTCGTATTAAACGAGATCCTGATACAATGTTCATGCTCAAAGCTGGCACTAAATAACAATTATTGAGGTTTAAAACTAATCCCGTAGGTAAATGTAGAGGTAGCGTGCCGATGGCGATCACATCGACCTTGGAACCATTCCCGACGCGCATCGTCACCTCGTCCTTCGCCAGTCTCCGTTTATTCCGCAGCTCCTTTCGTGATGCCGGCCTTCTTGTCCGCTAAGTATTTGGGGCAGTTCTGCTTCCAGTGACCACTTCCCTTGCAATAAAAACACTCAGTCTCGGGCTTGGGTCCATTCTTTGGCTTCTTCTCGACAGCTTGCTTACCGGGCGCGTCAACTCCCTTGCCGTCCTTCTTAAAGTTCTTCTTACCCTTGCCTTTCTTGAACTTAGTGGTTTTATTCACCATCAACACTTGATGTTCCTTTTTGACTTCTACCTCTGCTGATTTCAGCATTGCAAATACTTCAGGAATGGTCTTTTCCATCCCCTGCATATTGAAGTTCATCACAAAGCTCTTGTAGCTCGGTGGAAGCGACTGAAGGATTCTGTCAATGACCGCGTCATCCGGGAGATTAACTCCCATCTGAGTCAAGCGGTTATGCAACCCAGACATTTTGAGTATGTGCTCATTGACAGAACTATTTTCCTCCATCTTACAGCTGAAGAACTTGTCGGAGACTTCATATCTCTCGACCCGGGCATGAGCTTGAAAAACCATTTTCAGCTCTTCGAACATCTCATATGCTCCGTGTCTCTGAAAACGCTTTTGGAGCCCCGGTTCTAAGCTGTAAAGCATGCCGCACTGAACGAGGGAGTAATCATCAGCACGTGTCTGCCAAGCGTTCATAACGTCTTGGTTCTGTGGGACGGGTGCGTCACCTAGCGGTGCTTCTAGGACATAATCTTTCTTGGCAGCTATGAGGATGATCCTCAGGTTCCGGACCCAGTCCGTATAGTTGCTGCCATCATCTTTCAGCTTGGTTTTCTCTAGGAATGCGTTGAAGTTGAGGACAACGTGGGCCATTTGATCTACAAGACATATTGTAAAGATTTTAGACTAAGTTCATGATAATTAAGTTCATCTAATCAAATTATTAAATGAACTCCCACTCAGATAGACATCCCTCCAGTCATCTAAGTATAACATGATCCGAGTTAACTAGGCCGTGTCCGATCATCACGTGAGACGGGCTAGTCAACATCGGTGAACATCTTCATGTTGATCGTATCTTCTATACGACTCATGCTCGACCTTTCGGTCTTCTGTGTTCCGAGGCCATGTTTGTACATGCTAGGCTCGTCAAGTCAACCTAAGTGTATTGCGTGTGTAAATCTGTCTTACACCCGTTGTATTCGAACGTTAGAATCTATCACACCCAATCATCACGTGGTGCTTCGAAACAACGAACCTTCGCAACGGTGCACAGTTAGGGGGAACACTTTCTTGAAATTATTACGAGGTATCATCTTATTTAAGCTACCGTCGTTCTAAGCAAATAAGATGTAAAACATGATAAACATCACATACAATCAAATAGTGACATGATATGGCCAATATCATTTGCTCCTTTGATCTCCATCTTCGGGGCTCCATGATCATCGTTGTCACCGGCATGACACCATGATCTCCATCATCATGATCTCCATCATCATGTCTTCTTGAAGTTGTCTCGTCATCTATTACTTCTACTACTATGGCTAACGCTTTAGCAATAAAGTAAAGTAATTACATGACGTTTATGTTGACACGCAGGTCATAAATAAATAAAGACAACTCCTATGGCTCTTGCCGGTTGTCATACTCATCGACATGCAAGTCGTGATTCCTATTACAAGAACATGATCAATCTCATACATCACATATATCATTCATCATTCATCACAACCTTTGGCCATATCACATCACAAAACACTTGCTGCAAAAACAAGTTAGACGTCCTCTAATTGTTGTTGCAAGTTTTTACGTGGCTGTTATAGGTTTCTAGCAAGAACGTTTCTTACCTACGCCAAAACCACAACGTGAATTGCCAATTTCTATTTACCCTTCATAAGGACCCTGTTCATCGAATCCGATCCGACTAAAGTGGGAGAGACAGACACCCGCCAGCCACATTATACAACTAGTGCATGTCAGTCAGTGGAACCGGTCTCACGTAAACGTACGTGTAAGGTTGGTCCGGGCCGCTTCATCCCACGATGCCGCCGAATCAAGATAAGACTAGTAACGGCAAGCAAATTGACAATATCGACGCCCACAACTACTTTGTGTTCTACTCGTGCATAGTAACTACGCATAGACCTAGCTCATGATGCCACTGTTGGGGATCGTAGCAGAAATTAAAAAAATTCTACGCATCACCAAGATCAATCTATGGAGTATTCTAGCAACGAGGGGAATAGGAGTGCATCTATATACCCTTGTAGATCGCGAGCGGAAGCGTTCAAGTGAACAGGGATGATGGAGTCGTACTCGCCGTGATCCAAATCACCGATGACCAAGTGCCGAACGGACAGCACCTCCGCGTTCAACACACGTACGGTTGGGAAGACGTCTCCTCCTTCTTGATCCAGCAAGGGGGAAGGAGAGGTTGATGAAGATCCAGCAGCACGACGGCGTGGTGGTGGATGCAGCAGGATCCCGGCAGGGCTTCGCCAAGCACAAGCGGGGAGGAGAGGTGTTACGGAGGGAGAGGGAGGCGCCAAGAGCAAGGTACGGCTGCCCTCCTCCCTTCCACTATATATAGGGGCTAGGGGGGGCGCATGCCCCCTTGGAGATCCCATCTAAAAGGGGGGGCGGCGGCCCCTGGGGGCAACGGCCCCCTTAGGGTTTCCAACCAAGGGGGCGCATGCCCCCTCGGGGGGCAACGGCCCCCTAGGGTTTCCAACCCTAGGCGCCTTGGGCCCTTGGGTGGGGCGCACCAGCCCATTAGGGGCTGGTTCTGATGAGGACATCAATACCATTGTTACACCCACAGCCCCTACTGTTACATATACTGGACCAATTACTAGAGCTCGCGCACGCCAATTAAATTACCAGGTACTTTCGTTTCTTGGTAATGATTCTAATGTTCATGAGATTATGATGCTGCCTAAATTGGATACATTTGTTTTGCTTTCAAATGAAGGGCCTAGCTTGGAGAAGGATGAACATTGGAGCAAGAACACGCATGAAGTTGATGGCATGCGCAAGGGGATCAAGAACGGAGTTACAAGTGATGATTTCAGGACTTTGAAGCCGCCATAAGGAGTGCATGAAGCCATGGACGAAATATACAAGATGCCACTTCATAATATTCGTCCATAGGCTATTCTAGGTGCTGCGTCACCTTATTAATGGGCCAGGCCCATGTAATTTCGAAATACTTAAGTATAGGCTATTTTTAGAGTCCGTATGTGTGGGGAAACAAGAGTTAGGGTTGGTTTCGGACCCCACCCTCAAGGGCCACGAAATTCCCCTCTCTTCCTCCATATATACAGCCCTTAGGGCGTCGTTTAGACTTTGGGTTTTGTTTAGATTAAAAGTTCGCCATAGCTGCAACTTCGCGTACTTCGTTTGTGTCCAACGACCAGACCAAGACGTCACAGAACCCCACCTTGATCAATAAAGCTTTCATCTTATATTCGCAATATCCAGATTGCAATCTCAGTTTCTTGCTTGTTCTTCGTTTGCTCGCAGGAAACAGGCCCTCGTGGTCAGGTTGATCGTGCTCCGGCGGGGTCAATAACCCCTCGGAAGTTGGTTTAGCGATTGCTAAGGCGCGACGTCTCGCACGTTCGTAGTCGGATCGTCAAGGTCGACTCCCACAGAAAACGATAGCCACCATCTCATCGAAACATCGGGACACCTTTGCCTCTATCAAGTGGTATCAGATTTCCAGGTTGCTCGGTGAGATTTTACAGTTTTTCGTAGATTAGATCGAGTCTGTTCTTCATACCTACAGTCCACAAAAAGCCACACAAAAAAAAATTAGGGTTAGTTCATCATATCCGAACCAATCTGAGCCTTTGCATAATCTTTTTAGGGTTTTTGCTTTGTTGAATTTGCGGTTGCATCGTCGTGTCAAGTTGCTGGTCTTAGAGTCTAGTCTTTTAGAGTTTCGAGTTCTGGTCACAAGTTGTCACGCCGCCGCCGCACCATTATCATCGCCCATCTACCACTTTTGCTTATCCGCCACCCCTCTGAATCCATATCCATATACCACCACCAATCCGTATCCATATAACACCATCAATCTCTATCCATATAGCACCACCGCTACCATATACCACCACCGCTGCCATATACCACCACCATATATCCACCACCAATCCGAGTTCTTCTCATATTAGGTTTGTTCTTGAGATCAATCTCAATTCCGATTCGTGTTTCCGTGCCTGCGTAGGTCTCGGAAAAAAAAAGTCTGGAGACCCCCGGGCAGTTTTTAGGCCAAAATTTTCACGGGCAAAAATATTTTTTCCCTATCCTATTTTTAGGCTTTTCTGAGTCTTTTGAGCCACGTGCCATCATAGTGATTTTTTGTCGCACTTTTTCGTCGTCGCTGCCCTGATTTCCGAAAAAAAAAAGTGAAAAAAAAATTTTCGTGCCCATCCTATCAGTTTGACGAGGGAAGAGTTTTGAGACACTCGCCATTATAGTGATTTTTCGCAAAAAAAAAGAGGAGCGCAAAAAAAAAAGAGGAGCGCAAAAAAAAAAGCAAAGCGAAAAAAAAAGTTCCAGAGTGTGCTTTTCCCTTATTTACGTGCAGCGCCGTGATTTTGTTAGTGTTCTAGGCTCGCGTCTCTAGCACGGTCTAGCCTAGGACCAGCACAGTACCATCGTTGAGCGTTTATTCAACTTTGCATCTCTGAATTGATTATTGCTGACCCTTTTTGCTACCATACTATAAGCCTTCCCAGCTCCACATACATCTACGTCGTGCGTTTGACTCTCCCTGGCAATCGCTCTATCCAAGCTTTTGAGAGTTTTGACTACAACGGTTGCCGATCACCGCCTGCTGCTGGGTAAGAACTGGTAAGAATTTGAGATTTGCTTGACGGATTTGTGACACCCGCCACCACCACTCTTGTTAGTATTCTGTAGGATCATATTCTTGTGTGTTTTCTATTGTTGCTAACCATGGCAGGATCACAAGCCGACGAGACTGACTGGGAGAACATGACGAATCAGGAGTTGCATGATAAATTTCAGCACATGATGAATGGACAGGTGCAGGATGTGCTAAACAGATTTGAAGAGGCCATGGAGAAGATAGATGACATGGAGAAGACGTTCGAAACAAACCTCGATGACAGGTTTAATGAATTGCTCGCGCGTCTTCCACCACCACCACCGGCTGCACCTAACGCACCTCTACAACAACAACAACGACGACTACCTACACATCGTGAAACAGCCCTCCGCCGAGCGAGCCGTCTCCCTCTTGCACCTGGCCAAACTGTTGGTGCTGCTGTTGCTACTTCTGTGGCTCCTGCTGCTGATGCGGAGGAGGATGATTTTGCTGGCGATTACGAGGATGAGGTTGATCAAAATCAGAACTACGTGCCACCACCAGCACAGCAACCATCAGGTCGTCCACATGCAAATAATGGCAATGGTAGGGCTCACCCTCAGGTACGAGATCATGACCATCTCCCTAAACTAAAATTGAATATTCCACCATTTGAGGGTAGATATGTTCCTGATATATATCTTACTTGGGAGTTAGAAACTGAACAACGATTTACATGTTTACAATATCCCGAGGAGAGACGTGTTCCTGCTGCTGTTTGTGCATTCACTAGTTTTGCATGTGTTTGGTGGTCTGAGCATTGTAGATTATATCCCATTCCTGCTACTTGGGCTGCTTTGAAAACTGCTATGCATACTCGTTGGGTTCCACCATATTATCAACGTGAATTACTTCAAAAATTGCAGCGCTTAAGACAGGGAAAAAATTCTGTAGAAGAATATTATCAGGAATTACAAACTGGCATGATTAGATGTGGTATTGTTGAGGAGAATGAAGCTATGCTTGCACGTTTTATGGGTGGATTAAATAGAGAGATTCAGACGATTCTAGAGTATAAGGAGTATACTAATATCACTCGTTTATTCCATCTTGCTTGTAAAGCTGAACGTGAAGTGCAGGATCGACAGGCATTGGCGCGGACTAACTTTTCTGCAGGTCGACCTTCTTCATGGACACCACGTGCATCATCTACTTCCACACGTTCTGCTTCACCGGCGCCTCCGTCGGCTGCCACCTCCAACCGTGATACAATAAAGCAGGCACAATCACCACTATCTGCCAAGAGCACACCTTCTGGGCCTGCAAAGAGCTCTTCTTCATCCATGGCATCAACAGGGCAAACACATGATATTATTTGTCGACGTTGCAAGGGTGGAGGTCATTATGCGAGAGAATGCCCATCTAAGCGTGTGATGATTGTTACTGAGGATGGTGGGTATGAGTCCGCTAGTGACTATGATGAGGAGACTTTGGCTCTTATTACACGTGACGAACACGGTGGAGACGATTCTGATCATGAGATGCAATACATGGCTCCTGAAGATGCTGACAGGTATGAATGTTTAGTTGCTCAACGTGTTTTGAGTGTGCAGGTTACACAAGCTGAGCAAAATCAGAGGCATAATTTGTTCCATACAAAGGGAGTTGTGAAGGAACGTTCTGTTCGCGTGATCATAGATGGAGGGAGTTGCAACAACTTGGCTAGCATCGATATGGTGGAGAAGCTATCTCTCACCACCAGACCACATCCACATCCTTACTACATCCAATGGTTCAACAACAGCGGCAAGGTTAAGGTAACTCGTACTGTTCGTGTGCATTTTAGTATCTCTACATATGCTGATTATGTTGATTGTGATGTGGTACCGATGCAAGCATGTTCCTTATTACTTGGTAGACCATGGCAATTTGATAAAAATTCTATTCACCATGGTAGAAACAATCAGTATACTCTTGTTCATAAGGATAAAAATATTACTTTGCTTCCTATGACTCCTGATTCCATTTTGAAAGATGATATTAATAGAGCTAATAAAGCAAAACAGGAGAAAACTAAGAGTGAAAATCAGATTGTGGCAAAAGAATTTGAGCAACAAATGCAGCCTAATAATAATAAACAATCTAGTGTTGCTTCTGAAATTAAATTGAAAAGTGCATGTTTACTTGCCACCAAATCTGATATTGATGATCTAGATTTTAGCAAATCTGTTTGCTATGCTTTTGTGTGCAAAGAGGCATTATTTTCATTCGAGGACGTGCCTTCCTCTTTGCCTCCTGCTGTCACTAACATTTTGCAGGAGTTCGCCGACGTCTTTCCACAAGACGTGCCACCGGGATTACCACCTATTCGCGGGATTGAGCATCAAATTGACTTAATTCCCGGTGCATCATTACCCAACCGGGCACCATACCGTACCAATCCAGAGGAGACGAAGGAGATTATGCGTCAAGTACAAGAACTGCTCGACAAAGGTTATATACGCGAATCCCTTAGTCCTTGTGCTGTTCCTATCATTTTAGTGCCGAAAAAGGATGGTACGTCGGGTATGTGCGTTGATTGTAGAGGCATTATTAATATTACTATTCGTTATCGTCATCCTATTCCTAGGCTAGATGATATGCTTGATGAATTGAGTGGCTCTACAATATTCTCCAAAGTTGATTTGCGTAGTGGTTACCATCAAATTCGTATGAAATTGGGAGATGAATGGAAAACAGCATTTAAAACTAAGTTTGGATTATATGAGTGGTTAGTCATGCCTTTTGGGTTAACTAATGCACCTAGTACTTTCATGAGGTTAATGAACGAAGTTTTACGTGCTTTCATTGGACGATTTGTGGTAGTTTACTTTGATGACATATTGATTTATAGCAAATCTTTGGAGGAACATTTGGAACATTTACGTGCTGTTTTTATTGCTCTACGTGATGCACGTTTGTTTGGTAACCTTGGAAAGTGCACCTTTTGCACCGACCGAGTATCTTTTCTTGGCTATGTTGTTACTCCACAGGGAATTGAAGTTGATAAAGCCAAGATTGAAGCTATTGAGAGTTGGCCGCAGCCCAAAACGGTCACACAAGTGAGGAGTTTCCTTGGCCTCGCTGGTTTCTATAGGCGTTTTGTGAGAGATTTCAGCACCATTGCTGCACCTCTCAACGAGCTTACAAAGAAGGATGTACCTTTTGTTTTGGGTACCGCACAGGAAGAAGCCTTCACGGTATTGAAAGATAAGTTGACACATGCTCCTTTACTCCAACTTCCTAATTTCAATAAGACTTTTGAGCTTGAATGTGATGCTAGTGGAATTGGATTAGGAGGTGTGTTATTACAAGATGGAAAACCTGTTGCATACTTTTCTGAAAAATTGAGTGGGCCTAGTCTGAACTATTCTACTTATGATAAAGAATTATATGCTCTTGTTCGGACCTTAGAAACATGGCAACATTATTTATGGCCCAAGGAATTTGTTATACATTCTGATCATGAATCTTTGAAACACATTAAAAGTCAAGCAAAACTGAACCGTCGACATGCTAAATGGGTTGAATTCATTGAGACTTTCCCTTATGTGATTAAACACAAGAAGGGTAAAGAAAATGTTATTGCTGATGCCTTGTCTCGTCGTTATACTATGCTTTCACAACTTGACTTTAAAATATTTGGTTTGGAGACCATCAAGGATCAATATGTTAATGATGCTGAATTTAAAGATGTATTGCAGAATTGTAAGGAAGGGAGAACTTGGAACAAGTTCGTTCTTAACGATGGATTTGTGTTTCGTGCTAACAAGCTATGCATTCCAGCTAGCTCCGTTCGTCTTTTGTTGTTGCAGGAGGCGCATGGAGGAGGATTAATGGGACACTTTGGCGTCAAGAAGACGGAGGATATACTTGCTACACATTTCTTTTGGCCAAAGATGAGACGGGATGTTGAGCGTTTTGTTGCTCGCTGCACTACATGTCAAAGAGCTAAGTCACGACTCAATCCTCATGGTTTATATATGCCTTTGCCTGTACCTAGTGTTCCTTGGGAGGATATATCTATGGACTTTGTTTTAGGTTTACCTAGAACAAAGAAGGGGAGGGATAGCATATTTGTTGTCGTGGATAGGTTCTCGAAAATGGCACACTTTATACCATGTCATAAAAGCGATGATGCTGTTAATGTTGCTGATTTGTTCTTTCGTGAAATTATTCGCTTACATGGTGTGCCAAATACTATTGTTTCAGATCGTGATACTAAATTTCTTAGCCACTTTTGGAGATGTTTATGGGCTAAGTTGGGGACTAAGCTGCTTTTTAGTACTACTTGTCACCCCCAAACTGATGGACAAACTGAAGTAGTCAATAGAACATTGTCTACTATGCTTAGGGCTGTTTTGAAGAATAACAAGAAAATGTGGGAAGAATGCTTGCCTCATATTGAATTTGCTTATAATCGTTCATTGCATTCTACTACTAAGATGTGCCCTTTTGAAATTGTGTATGGTTTCCTACCTCGTGCACCTATTGATTTGTTGCCTCTTCCATCTTCGGAGAAGGTTAATTTTGATGCTAAAGAACGTTCTGAATTGATTGTAAAAATGCATGAGTTAACTAAGGAAAACATTGAGCGTATGAATGCTAAATATAAACTTGCTGGAGATAAGGGTAGAAAACATGTTGTGTTTGCACCTGGAGATCTTGTTTGGTTACATTTGCGTAAAGATAGATTTCCTAATCTGCGCAAATCAAAGCTAATGCCACGTGCTGATGGTCCTTTTAAGGTTTTAGAGAAAATAAATGATAATGCATATAAACTTGAGCTACCTGCAGATTTTGGGGTTAGTCCCACTTTTAACATTGCAGATTTGAAGCCTTATTTGGGTGAGGAAGATGAGCTTCCGTCGAGGACGACTTCATTTCAAGAAGGGGAGGATGATGAGGACATCAATACCATTGTTACACCCACAGCCCCTACTGTTACATATACTGGACCAATTACTAGAGCTCGCGCACGCCAATTAAATTACCAGGTACTTTCGTTTCTTGGTAATGATTCTAATGTTCATGAGATTATGATGCTGCCTAAATTGGATACATTTGTTTTGCTTTCAAATGAAGGGCCTAGCTTGGAGAAGGATGAACATTGGAGCAAGAACACGCATGAAGTTGATGGCATGCGCAAGGGGATCAAGAACGGAGTTACAAGTGATGATTTCAGGACTTTGAAGCCGCCATAAGGAGTGCATGAAGCCATGGACGAAATATACAAGATGCCACTTCATAATATTCGTCCATAGGCTATTCTAGGTGCTGCGTCACCTTATTAATGGGCCAGGCCCATGTAATTTCGAAATACTTAAGTATAGGCTATTTTTAGAGTCCGTATGTGTGGGGAAACAAGAGTTAGGGTTGGTTTCGGACCCCACCCTCAAGGGCCACGAAATTCCCCTCTCTTCCTCCATATATACAGCCCTTAGGGCGTCGTTTAGACTTTGGGTTTTGTTTAGATTAAAAGTTCGCCATAGCTGCAACTTCGCGTACTTCGTTTGTGTCCAACGACCAGACCAAGACGTCACAGAACCCCACCTTGATCAATAAAGCTTTCATCTTATATTCGCAATATCCAGATTGCAATCTCAGTTTCTTGCTTGTTCTTCGTTTGCTCGCAGGAAACAGGCCCTCGTGGTCAGGTTGATCGTGCTCCGGCGGGGTCAATAACCCCTCGGAAGTTGGTTTAGCGATTGCTAAGGCGCGACGTCTCGCACGTTCGTAGTCGGATCGTCAAGGTCGACTCCCACAGAAAACGATAGCCACCATCTCATCGAAACATCGGGACACCTTTGCCTCTATCAGGTTCCCATGCCACTTTCAGCCCATGGGGCCCTCCGGGATAGGTGGCCCCATCCGGTGGACCCCCGGGACCCTTCCGGTGGTCCCGGTACAATACCGGTAACCCCCGAAACCTTCCCGCTGGCCGAAACTTGACTTCCTATATATAAATCTTTACCTCCGGACCATTCCAGAACTCCTCGTGACGTCCGGGATCTCATCCGGGACTCCGAACAACTTTCGGGTTACTGCATACTAATATCTCTACAACCCTAGCGTCACCGAACCTTAAGTGTGTAGACCCTCGGGTTCGGGAGACACGCAGACATGACCGAGACGCCTCTCCGGTCAATAACCAACAGCGGGATCTGGATACCCATGTTGGCTCCCACATGCTCCTCGATGATCTCATCAAATGAACCACGATGTCGAGGACTTAATCAATCCCGTATTCAATTCCCTTTGTCAATCGGTACGATACTTGCCCGAGACTCGATCGTCGGTATCCCAATACCTTGTTCAATCTCGTTACCGGCAAGTCACTTTACTCGTACCGTAATGCATGATCCCGTGACCAACCCCTTGGTCACATTGAGCTCATTATGATGATGCATTACCGAGTGGGCCCAGAGATACCTCTCCGTCATACGGAGTGACAAATCCCAGTCTCGATTCGTGCCAACCCAACAGACACTTTCGGAGATACCCGTAGTGCACCTTTATAGCCACCCAGTTACGTTGTGACGTTTGATACACCCAAAGCACTCCTACGGTATCCGGGAGTTGCACAATCTCATGGTCTAAGGAAATGATACTTGACATTAGAAAAGCTCTCACAAAACGAACTTACACGATCTTTGTGTTATTCTTAGGTTTGGGTCTTGTCCATCACATCATTCTCCTAATGATGTGATCCCGTTATCAATGACATCCCCATGTCCATAGCCAGGAAACCATGACTATCTGTTGATCAACGAGCTAGTCAACTAGAGGCTCACTAGGGACACATTGTGGTCTATGTATTCACACATGTATTATGATTTCCGGATAATACAATTATAGCATGAATAATAGACAATTATCATGAACAAGGAAATATAATAATCATTTTATTATTGCCTCTAGGGCATATTTCCAACACAAGTGCCCTAGGTTTTAGGGTTTTGTCCAGATTTAGACTAGGGATTATAAATAAGGAAAGAGGGAGAGTTTAGGGGCTAATGCGTCCCTCCAAATAAAATCTAACGGTCGAGAAAAATAGACTAAGAACTCTAAAAGAGAAAAAGGTGATGTTTTGTAGACGTTTGGGGATGATCCGGACACAACGGTGACGACTGTTCGGGTCGGGTCCGGGACAATTTTCGGACGCGCGCGCGAGGAGGTCCGATGCACTGTGCAAAGAGGGGTAGGCATGGGCCTAGGTGGATTGTGGAGAGCGGGTTGGTCTGAGAGAAGAGGGGAGAGAGGCAGCCCGGCACGATTTCCGGAGACCGAAAACGTCCGACGATAGACCGGCTATACTGCCGCTATAGTTATCCGTTGGGGCGTCAAACGAACTCCGATTGCGATGAAACTTGACAGGCGGTCTATCTACACTATAATAAGAGCACACGCCAACTTTCATCCCATTTCAAGAACATTTCCCGGCCGCTTATAAAATAATGTTTCGGACGTGCCACGGGCGCGTGCAAGTGTGGTTGGGCTCAGAATAGACAACGGAGAGAACGGGGAGGCCGGGACAGATGCAAGTTTCTAAAACATGATGATGCAATGCACATGATGACATGACAAGATGCGACACGCAAGCAAATGACAAAGCAACAACAGCGAATAACTGGAGGACAACTGGCACATCGGTCTCGGGGCGTTACACAAAGGCTCATGTATCTGTCTTTCCCACTTACCCCTTCGTGGCTTAGACTATATATACTACTCCCCCCTCCTAGTTAGTGTTAGCATTGTTTTAGCTCATTTAGAGATAGAGCATTGCTCATCCACATCGGATCTACTCCACGAGAGAGACCGCGGCCTCTACGGAGAAGATCCCTTTGGATTCAAGACCTCCTTGCGGAGAAGATCATCAAGACCCCCTCTTGGGCGGCCCCATCAAGACCTCCTCACGGAGAAGACCGTTACCTCTTGTATCGTCCGTTGTTGACTTTGGATCTTGTATCTCTCTTTGTGTTCATGGATCTAGCGCATGTGTGATCATTCTTGTCAGTTTTGAGTGTTCTCTTGTGTTCCCCTCGTTTCCCTCCTCATGTTCTTCGTGTTCTTCACGGGATCCACTCCTTTCGTGAAAGATCGGCCACTAGGGTTCCACCCTACATCACAATGCCTTCCCCTAGGCCCAAACAATGGTGAATTTTCATGTAGTCGACGTTCACATAACACCACTAGAGGAAAGACAACATACATCTCATCAAAATATCGAACGAATACCAAATTCACATGACTACTTATAGCAAGACTTCTCCCATGTTCTCAGGAACAAACGTAACTACTCACAAATCATATTCATGTTCATAATCAGAGGGGTATTAATATGCATAAAGGATCTGAACATATGATCTTCCATCAAGTAAACCAACTAGCATCAACTACAAGGAGTAATCAACACTACTAGCAACCCACAGGTACCAATCTGAGGTTTTGAGACAAAGATTAGATACAAGAGATGAACTAGGGTTTGAGATGAGATGGTGTTGGTGAAGGTGTTGATGGAGATTGACCCCCTCCCGATGAGTGGATCGATGGTGATGACGATGGCGATGATTTCCCCCTCCCGGAGGGAAGTTTCCCCGACAGAACAGCTCCGCCAGAGCCCTAGATTGGTTCCGCCAAGGTTCCGCCTCGTGGCGGCGGAGTTTCATCCCGTAAGCTTGCTTATGATTTTTTCCGGACGAAAGACCTCATATAGCAGAAGATGGGCACCAGAGGGCTGCCAGGGGGCCCACGAGGCAAGGGGGTGCGCCCAGGGGGTAGGGCGCGCCCCCACCCTCGTGGATGGTGGGTGGCCCCCCTCTGGAACTTCCTTCGCCCAATATTTTTTATATATTCTGAAACGTGCTACCGTGAAGTTTCAGGACTTTTGGAGTTGTGAAGAATAGGTCTCTAATTTTCCAGCCCAGAATTCCAGCTGCCGGCATTCTCCCTCTTCATGTAAACCTTGTAAAATAAGAGAGAATAGGCATACGTATTGTGACATAATGTGTAATAACAGCCCATAATGCAATAAATATCGATATAAAAGCATGATGCAAAATGGACGTATCATTACTCATGCCTTTTGGGTTAACTAATGCACCTAGAACTTTCATGAGATTAATGAACAAAGTTTTACGTGCTTTCATTAGACGATTTGTGGTAGTCTATTTTGATGATATACTGATTTATAGCATTGGAGGAATATTTGGAACATTTACATGTTGTTTTTATTCCTTTACGTGATGCACATTTGTTTGGTAACCTTGGGAAGTGCACCTTTTGCACCGACCGAGTATCTTTTTTTGGCTATGTTGTTACTCCATAGGGAAATGAAATTGATAAAACCAAGATTGAAGCTATTGAGAGTTGGCCGCAGCCCAAAACGGTCACACAAGTGAGGAGTTTTCTTGGACTTGTTGGTTTCAATAGGCGTTTTGTGAGAGATTTCAGCAGGATTGCTCCACCACTCAATGAGCTTACAAAGAAGGATGTGCCTTTTGTTTAGGGTACCACACAGGAAGAAGCCTTCACGATATTGAAAGATAAGTTGACACATGCTCCTTTACTCCAACTTCCTGATTTTAATAAGACTTTTGAGCTTGAATGTGATGCTAGTGGAATTGGATTAGGAGGTGTGTTATTATAAGATGGCAAACCTATTGCATACTTTTCTGAGAAATTGAGTGGGCCTAGTCTAAACTATTCTACTTATGATAAAGAATTATATGCTCTTGTCCAGACCTTAGAAACATGGCAATATTATTTATGGCCCAAACAATTTGTTATACATTCTGATCATGAATCTTTGAAACACATTAAAAGTCAAGCAAAACTGAACTATAGACATGCTAAATGGGTTGAATTCATTGAGACTTTCCCTTATGTCATTAAACACAAGAAGGGTAAAGAAAATGTTATTGCTGATGCATTGTCTCGTCGTTATGCTATGCTTTCACAACTTGATTTTAAAATATTTGGTTTGGAGACTATCAAAGATCAATATCTGCATAATGCTGAATTTAAATATGTATTGCAGAATTGTAAAGAAGGGAGAACATGGAACAAGTTCGTCATTAACGATGGATTTATGTTTCGTGCTAACAAGCTATGCATTCCAGCTAGCTCCGTTCGTCTTTTGTTGTTGCAGGAGGCACATGGAGGAGGATTAATGGGACACTTTGGCGTCAAGAGATGGAGGATGTACTTGCTACACATTTCTTTTGGCCAAAGATAAGATAGGATTTTGAGCGTTTTGTTGCTCGCTGCACTAAATGTCAAAAAGCTAAGTCACGACTCAATCCTCATGGTTTATATATGCCTTTGCTTGTACCTAGTGTTCCATGGGAGGATATATCTATGGACTTTGTTTTAGGTTTACCTCGAACAAAGAAGGGGAGGGATAGCATATTTGTTGTCGTGGATAGATTTTCAAAAATGGGACACTTTATACCATGTCATAAAAGCGATGATGATGCTAATGTTGTTGATTTGTTCTTTCGTGAAATTGTTCGCTTGCATGGTGTGCCAAATGCAATTGTTTCAGATCATGGTACTGAGTTTCTTAGCCACTTTTGGAGATGTTTTGGGCTATGTTGGGGACTAAACTGCTTTTTAGTACTACATGTCATCCCCAAACTGATGGACAAACTGAAGTAGTCAATAGAACATTATCTACTATGCTTAGGGCTGTTTTGAAGAATAACAGGAAAATGTGGGAAGAATGCTTGCCTCATATTGAATTTGCTTATAATCGTTCGCTGCATTCTACGACTAAGATGTGCCCTTTTGAGATTGTGTATGGTTTCCTACCTCGTGCACCCACTGATTTGTTGCCTCTTTCATATTTGGAGAAGGTTAATTTTGATGCTAAACAACGTGTTGAATTGATCTTAAAAATGCATGAGTTAACTAAGGAGAACATTGTGCGTATGAATGCTAAATATCACTTCAACAAAGTTGGGGTGAATTCTAATCATTTTAAGATCTTCATTGTTGCTACTAGAAGTGGCACCTTGTTTTTAGAAACATGTGTAGACTTGCAATTCTTACTAGTAGGAGTTTTTTCGATAGTTTTAACGGAAGAAAAAGCTGATCTCAAGTTACTAGAAATATCTTCCAACTTATAAATCCGAGCGAGGCTCTCTTCTACCCTTTCGTTAACTACAGGTCATTTTTCTTTTAATAATTTAAGAGAATATCCCGCCTTTGATCCTATCTTATTAGCAAGGTTATGGATCCTTTTATCCAAAATTTCAGTATGTTCTTCGGTGAGCATTTTCTTTTCAATAGCATGTAGCCTTTGCATAACATGCTCAAGAGTTAAAATTGTTTCATTAATAATGATAGGTGGTGATCCCACTAAATTTCCCATGGCATTAAAAGCATCCAAAGTGGGAACATCAAGAAATTCCCTCCAGTAATAGTATTAAGAATGAATCTATACCAAGTGGTAATGCCCACATAAAAATTACGAAGAAGGATAGTGGTAGATTGCTTATGAATATATTTATTATGAGCATCACAAATTCTATACCAAGCATCTTTTAAATTCCCCCTGATGAGGACATCAATACCATTGTTACACCCACAGCCCCTACTGTTACATATACTGGACCAATTACTAGAGCTCGCGCACGCCAATTAAATTACCAGGTACTTTCGTTTCTTGGTAATGATTCTAATGTTCATGAGATTATGATGCTGCCTAAATTGGATACATTTGTTTTGCTTTCAAATGAAGGGCCTAGCTTGGAGAAGGATGAACATTGGAGCAAGAACACGCATGAAGTTGATGGCATGCGCAAGGGGATCAAGAACGGAGTTACAAGTGATGATTTCAGGACTTTGAAGCCGCCATAAGGAGTGCATGAAGCCATGGACGAAATATACAAGATGCCACTTCATAATATTCATCCATAGGCTATTCTAGGTGCTGCGTCACCTTATTAATGGGCCAGGCCCATGTAATTTCGAAATACTTAAGTATAGGCTATTTTTAGAGTCCGTATGTGTGGGGAAACAAGAGTTAGGGTTGGTTTCGGACCCCACCCTCAAGGGCCACGAAATTCCCCTCTCTTCCTCCATATATACAGCCCTTAGGGCGTCGTTTAGACTTTGGGTTTTGTTTAGATTAAAAGTTCGCCATAGCTGCAACTTCGCGTACTTCGTTTGTGTCCAACGACCAGACCAAGACGTCACAGAACCCCACCTTGATCAATAAAGCTTTCATCTTATATTCGCAATATCCAGATTGCAATCTCAGTTTCTTGCTTGTTCTTCGTTTGCTCGCAGGAAACAGGCCCTCGTGGTCAGGTTGATCGTGCTCCGGCGTGGTCAATAACCCCTCGGAAGTTGGTTTAGCGATTGCTAAGGCGCGACGTCTCGCACGTTCGTAGTCGGATCGTCAAGGTCGACTCCCACAGAAAACGATAGCCACCATCTCATCGAAACATCGGGACACCTTTGCCTCTATCACCCCCTCCCCTTTGCTTAAAATTGAGAACTTCATTCTCGGGGGTACACGTAGTGGAGGAAGAACTAGCCATAATGATAAAGTAGGCAAGCAAGATCACACGCAAACAAAAGATAGATCGATAAAATGGCAAACTAAAAGAAGGCAAATATTCTTGTGTTTTTGTAAAAATGTTTTAGAAGTGGGGGAGATGAAAACGAGAGGCAAATGGCAAATAAAGTAAATGGCAAGGAGATGAGATTTGTGATTGGGTACCTGATAGATGTTGATGATGTCTTCCGGGCAAAGGCGCCAGAAATTGGCAAGTTGACGGGAGAATATCTTGACTTGATCCTCCCCGTCAACGATGCCGGAAATTCTTCCTGATTGCTTGTATCTGCGGTGGTATTTCCCCGAAGAGGAGAGGATGATGCAGCACAACAATGGTAATTATTTTCCTCAGTTATGAAACCAAGGTTATCAATCCAGTAGGAGAGCCAAGCAACACCATGTAAACCACACCTGCACACAGATAACAAATACTTGCAACCCAATGCGTAAGAGGGGTTGTCAATCCCTTCTCGATATTGAGATAGATAAAATTGTATGATATTTGATAAATAGATCTGACAAAAACACAAAATAAAATAGATAAAGGTATTTCTGGGTTTTTGGAATAATAGATCTGGAAAAAAATGATAGGAAATAGACCTGGGGCCCGTAGATTTCACTAGTGGCTTCTCTCGAGAAAATAACATAAGGTGGGTAAACAAATTACTGTTGGGCAATTGATAGAAAAGCAAATAATCATGACGCTATCCAAGGCAATGGTCATGTATATAGACATCACGTCCAAGATCAGTAGACTAACTCCTGCCTGCATTTACTACTATTACTCCACACATCGACTGCTATCCAGCATGCATCTAGTTGTATTAAGTTCATGAAAAAAGGAGTAATGCAATAAGAACGATGACATGATGTAGACAAGATCTATTCATGTAGGAATAGACCCCATCTTTTTATCCTTAATGGAAACAATACATGCGTGTCATGTCTTCTTCTGTCACTAAGAATAAGCACCGCAAGATCGAACCCCTCACAAAGCACCTCTTCCCATTGCAAGAAAAATCAATTCAGTTGGCCAAACCAAACCAAAGCTTTGGAGAAGAAATACGAGGCTATAAATATCATGCATAAAAGAGTTCAGAGAAGACTCAAATAATATTCATAGATAGAACTGATCATAAACTCGCAATTCATCGGATCCCAACAAACACGAGCGGCGGCGGTTGTCGCGGCCCACATGCTTCGTCTGGGCGACGCGACCCGCCCGGTGCTCGGCACGCTTGCGGCGAGTGTCGGCCATGAAGCTGGCGAAGCGAAAGGCGGAGCGGAACGGAAGAACGGCAGCACACCCCTACCTGGCACGCCAAACGTCAGAAATCGAGCTCTGGGGACCCAAAGGTTCGAACTCTAGGGTGGACACATTCCTATCGCCCTATCCTTCCCTGCAGCTAACCACGGCGAGAGTGAGCTAGCAGGAGCGGGCCGGTGACACAACTGTTACCCAGATTCGGGCCACCTTGCGGTGTAAAATCCTACTCCTGCTTGGATTGGGATTGCACTCGCGAGAGAGAACGAGAGTAAAGGGTTGAGGATCCAGTGGTCCACCTCTCTATGATGGCTCCCTGCCCCCCTTTTATATCTGCCTTGGTCCTCTTCCCCCAAAAATATTGGCGGGAAGGGTTGCCATATAATGGCAATTTTGAAGGGGGACAGGGACGCAGTCTATCCTGACAAAAGGTGGTCTTCGCCTGCAAAGCCACCATCCATGATGCGCCGGTGGGCTCGGGGATGACCTCCGCCCTGCGCACCCGTCGTCTTGGTCTTCTTGCACCGATCGGGCAACCTTTGGGGGTTGCTTTGGGAACCGGCGTGCTGGCCTTGCTCCCTTAGCACAAAAGCGGAAATCCTCCTCATCCGCGCCTGCTGGCACGACCTCTGGCGCCGTTCATCGCCGCGCGCGTCACCCACGTAATGACACGAGACCACGAGACCGAGTCGGGCAATGCCTGCCTCGCATGCCTTAGGGAGGGAGCATCGGGAGGCAACCTCGGGAGGCTCTTGGTGAAGCCGCCTAGCCTGCTCGAGATGCCCGCCTCCTGAAAAGGGGTCTCATGAGGCCAAGCTCTGGTGAAGGGTCTTGTCCGTGGCGCCCGCTGGTAGGCCACTCATTGGGCTCTTGACATGCGCCACGTCCTGGGCTGAAGGCAGATGGGCCTGGGTACCCCGGTTCCACGAGCCCGACACCAACAATTCTCCTTTTCAAGTAATCCCCCCGTTCCATAATGTAGTGCATATAAATATTATTTTAAAATCAAACTTTGCAAAATTTGACCAAGTTTATAAACAAAACCATTTATATCTAAAATATGAAAATGCATCTTATAATGATACTAATGATATGTGTTTGGCATTCTGGATGTAAATGTTTTTCTCTACAAACTTGTTTGTGAGGTTTGACTTAAAAAAAACTATATGCACTATATTACGGAACAAGGAGTATAAAAAATTGCTTTAGGGGGGTTTAAGCAAAAAGAAAACCCTGCTCCAACAGGTCCTCACTTAGACTTAACACTCCTTGTGCGTGATGGTAACATCTTTGCGGAAGCAAAGAATGATAACATCAGTTTACGCACCGGCCTCCACTTCATCTCTTGCTCTAGTGATCTTCTCCATCGATAATGCTCAAATTGTTACAAGTATAGTTGCGTTTAAAGATAGATATAGGCCCTATTTGGTTCAGCTTTTATCGCCGGATTCCGCTGCCGTGCAGCAGAATCTGAACCAAAGGGCAAACCCAGCAGAATCTAATTTCAGAAATCCGCTGCCAAAATCTGAACCAAAAACGGAAGCAGCCCAGGACGTGTTTTCCAAAATCTGATTCCGCTGCGAGCCAAAATCTGAAAAGGTTGTATCAGCTGGTTTGCCAAATGACCTACATCTTTTTCAAATCAGATTTTCCACAACTGTTTTTTCACAGCTGCTTTTAGAAATCCACAGCCGAACCAAACAGGGCCATAAGGAGTTAGAGATAGATAACGTAATTTTTTTGGAAGGGCAAAATGCAGTATTATATACACGCATGATCCACAATAAATACATACACACACGCACACACACAATTCTATGTATGACCCAGTTGTATTATGTGTGCAGGATCCCTAATGAATCCATGCTTTTGACAGCAGTTAACCAAGTGTGTATGACCAGCAAGCAGATGTTTCAAACACACACACCCACTCTCTGAACCTGCAAATGCAACACGTGATCTGATTTCATGGTGATTTCATGGTGCGTGCGCTGCAAGCGATAGAGTCTACACCTCATCTCCCGGCGTGTAACCTAGAGCGAGTGAAGATGCCTGACCTTCTCGATCGCCTCCTTGATCCTCCGCGTCGGCTCCTCGTACAACATTGTCGGGTCGTCAAACTGAGCAGCGAGGCTGGGCTCGTCGAGGAACGCGCGGAAGGTGTCAGCCACAGAGCTGGAGAGCGACTGCAGGTTGTAACCACCTTCCAGGAAGAAGACGCAGCGGCCGCTGCACAGCTCCCTGGCCAGCTGCTTGATGCTCGACGCCAGCATGTAGAACGTGCCCGTCGTGAACTGCAGACCCGCTAGAGGGTCCAGCGCGTGCGCGTCGTAGCTGACAGAAGGGTGGGTGGAGTCAACTTCGTGTGTTTGTGGAACATCAATAGTTTAGATATAATAATACTATGAACAATTTTCATTGTCTACATGATTGAGATTCAGAATGAGAAGCCACCGTGTATTTGAACAACTCCAGAGAATCTTAACTTTCCTTTTTGGCATGTTTCTGTTCTCAAGATAATAATGTGGTTCTGAGGAACTCACCCAGCTGAAACGAGGATGATATCGGGCTTGAACCGCTGCGCAGATGGAGCAATGACCTCATCAAAGGCGCACCTCATTGAGTAGTCACCTGAGCCACCGGGCAATGGCAGGTTGAGCGTTGTTCCTTCGCCACTGCCCTGACCAATTAGGTTCATCTTACCAGTACCGGGATAGCTTCCTAGCTACATACACCAAATTCAGAAAAGAAAATGACTATCATGGTAATGGTAAAATAAGCCAGCAGTGAGTATGTAAGGTGATGGTCTGATAGACCTGGTGGGTTGAGAGGAAGAAGATGTCTGGATCGTCATAAAAGGCATCAGATGTGCCATTGCCATGGTGAACGTCAAAATCTATTATCATTACTCGCTTCAATCCATGTTGATGCTGAGCGTACCGAGCTGCAACTGCAATGTTCCCAAAGACGCAAAAGCCCATGGGACCTTCAGGAACAGCATGGTGTCCGGGTGGCCTTATTAGCGCAAATCCAAGAGGTGGACTTAGGCCCAGCTTTGATGCGGCAACCTAGGAAAACATACAACATTTCTTGGGAAACGAGCACTGCAAAGGAAAATTTACTAAATCATGAAATAAGAAACACGCTGAAACCACCGAGGAAATCAACTGGAAGAAAATTAGTTACCACTGAATCAACCAATGTAATTCCAGCACCAGCTGAAAGAAGTGATTCTGCGAAAGTCTACATAAACAATGAAATTACTTAGAGAAAGAAAAGGAATATCTAAATTTTGATGAGTACAATTGTACTCCCTCCGTCCCGTAATATAAGACGTGCAAAAACGTCTTATAATATAGGACGGAGGGAGTACATAATATCAGTTAAGGAAGTAAAGAATGAACTATCCGCCGAGTTAAAAGAAAACTAAGAACTATTCTCCTGGTCAAAGTAAAGTATGAACTATGAAATTACTTAGAGAAAGAGAAGGAATATCTAAATGTTGATGAGTACAATTGTACATAATATCAATTAAGGAAGTAAAGTACGAACTATCTGCCGGGTCAAAGAAAACTAAGAACACTCTCCTGGTCAAAGGAAAGTATGAAACTATCCTCCTGGTCAAAGAATGCACAAACTATCTTTGGGAAATAATTCAATCTTATCATAAGAAGTCATTCCCTTATTAACACTGCACACAACAATATCATCTTGGACTTCCTCTATCATAAGTAAGACTAATAATTTCACTATCTGTTTCATTTTGTTTATAAAAAAGGGGCACAAAATGCTCCATCGCATAAAACGAAACTCTGTTCATTTCAACAGATTAAATAATGTATCTGTTACATTGTTTAAACAATGGTTTGTCCTAATGTTCCTTTCAACTTTGCACTGAGAGATTGAGAGGTGCCAGAATAGTTCTGAGCTGCTAGGTGACATGTTTACAGGCAGCAAGCTATGCAGCTCTACCTAACATTCACAGCATGAATATCAAGACCTCAACTAATCACCAGGTCACTAGATAATACATTTTTTTCCTTTTTTTTTTGAAGGCAAGACCAAAATTTCTCTTGATTTAATAGGAAAATAGAAGGTTTATAAGTACAGCCTCTGGGAGTGCATTCATGAAACAGTAAAGTGCACAGAAGACTGCCTCTGAAAGGCTTAGAAAAAAGAAAAATAATTAAGAAAGTGCATAGAGCATTACAGTCTGTGTAGCATATGTTGGTCCAGTTCCTTCGATGAATATCAAACCTTCATCCAAAGCCTTACTCATAGCCTGCAATAGTGACCTCTTTAAAGCTGTTTTTTTATAGTCGGTTTGATATATTTTCAACTAACAAGATCTCAATTCTTTATTAAGTTGGGAAAAGGTAATGCAGATCAGAAGCAATTGCTATGAATTCTTCTTTTTCTTCTCTGCAGAGTAGGACTACGACAACAACAAAAACGCCTGATGGCAATTACCTTTTCGAGTCCAGTGATGTATGTTCTTGAATGAACTCGTGCAACATCATCAAGTGAAGCAGGGTAGAAATTTTGGATTTCAAGAACCTGTGAACCCCGATGCTGGATACAAAAAAAAAGATGTCATATAGTTACAAGCTCATGTTAGAACGTTGATTTTTTCAGTGAGATGTGATACAGTACAAATGAGGATATGAGAAAGAAATATGCAAAACTTATCGAGATTTAACTGAAAACACTTAAATTGTACTCCCTCCGTTCTATATTAGTTGTCGCTTGTACTAAATCAGCGACAACTAATATGGAATGGAGGGAGTATCTTTTTCTTTGTTACTGTTTATCTATTTCTATAGTCCATTTTTAGCATGCAAGAACATGCAACTGCATACTTTTGGAAAAAATAGAGCATGCCAGTTTTAACTGAAGTATATGTACAGAGAAATTTAAAAGACAAGGGAAAAAATACATCTGTTAAAAACTTATAAATATAATATTACAAAAGATATAAGAAGGCAAAGTTTTTTTTTGTTGCTTACGTACCTTTGGTGTAAGCTCCAATTTTTCGAGAGCATCAACTATTGCTGGCACTCTTTTGTTTGATTCTGGATGTGCTTCCTAAATACCATTATACAGGGTATATTAGGATATAAATCAGACAACACAATTTGACATGTCATGATTATGCTACGATGTACCATTTATTTTACATAATTTACACTTTGGAGTTTGGACACACAAGTTACACAATATGATTTGATACCAGGATGTCCCTAAGCAAGGATTGTATATAATATAGCTCGGCAGTAACTTATTCTCTTAAAAGACTGAAGTAGCAAAATATAGTTGGATTAGGAGCCCAATCGACAAAAAATTGATAGGATATCTTTTGTATTTTAAACACTATAACCTTTATTCCCCTCAGTTTGATCAAAATTTAGTACCTCAAATCACCCAGCATCTACATATATATAATACTTGTGACGTAGATGTGAAAGCAGCAAAGCATTGGAGATAGCTTACCTTGTTATGACCCATGGCAGGAGAAGCACAATAGAGGATGCGAGCATCACGAAGCAAACTATCCGGCAAAGGCGAATCCTTTGGAGCACCATTTGCATGTGAGATAGAAGCTCCATCGTGACTCGTCGCACACTGTGCAGGCCGACCCCCATTCAGGTTCTGCTTTCTCCCGGTGGTTTGTAAGCTGCTCCAGGTTAGGGAATGATGTGTTCCATAGACACGGTACTGTCTGAGCAAAGGAAACACCCTTCCTGAGAGAAGTGGCAGGCAGTTGTCTAAATATGTCATAGAGGTCAGGTTACCGCCATACACGTATAAACAGAAACAGACTTAGATGAGCATCAAAAGGATACCAAGAACTCTGGTAAACTGGGGACCTAGTTACGGCTGGGCATTTACACAAGCAGGTGGTGGGCAAGTGGCATCTACTAGTGGAAGCATGAATCGGCAAGCGATGAAGCAAGTGGAGCTACCGTCCTACCTCCAAGAATCGGTAGGGATCGTGGTATCCGCAGAAGCTCCATCACCTCAGGCGAAGCGCTCTCTCTCTCTCGCTCTCGCTCTCCTCTTATCCTCCCTCGGTTGAACAAGAGGAGCCGGAAAACCTCTTCCTCTCGCTAGTCGCCTCGCCTCGCCACTATCTCTCTGGGTCTCGGCTGGCCACACAACGACAACGGACCGCGGGATGGGCCGGGCAGAGCCCAACCCCACTCTCACTCACCCTGGGCCGGCCCAACCAGCGGCTCGGCTACAAAATCACCGTCTGTCGTCTTTCAATGGACTCTTTGACTATGTCTCAAAAAAATTTGATTCTTTGACTTGTTGGTTCGATTTCTCTTCTCAAAGGAACCCCCAACACCGCCGTCGGAGCAGCGGCGGCAGCAAGAGGAGATGGCGCCGCCCAGCAAGGAGCCGTGCAAGAAGGAGGCGTGCGACATCCAGGCCTGCCTCTCCAAGAACCTCTTCGATTCCAAGAAGTACGGCCCCGTCCTCTCTCCTTCTCTTGGCTCTTGCGGTTGCTGCAAGGGATTCATGCATAATTCTGGATAGTAACTGGGGGGTTTGGGAATTCGAGCTCGACGCTTGGGCATGTCCTGGGATTGGGATTGGGGAGACCTAGGCAAGCATTGGAGCTGGACCTAGGAAGAATTGGGATTTGGGAGCCATCATGACCTCATGCCACGGTGGACTTCCTACATATTTTTTTTATTTGCTCTGATAGCGTGAGCATGTTTAGTTGGGTCTTGTTGTGGCACTCCATGTTTAGTTTCGGGTGCTTATTGCGTATCAGCATATGACCATTGCTAGACAGCATTATCAATATTTCCTGTTTTATATGCTGGTGTTTTGATGGCATCACCTATTAATTCATCATAAGAAATTTTTGTTTCTTGGAGATTTTTCATAAGAATACAAGCACTACTTCTCCCTTGTTAACACCCAAGCTCAAATAATGCTGCTCCGAGCAGCATTGTGGCACCACCTCCTCCAGCCCATGCGCCAAGGGTGGATGAGGCGAAGATGCCCAAGTTGTCAGAAGAACCCATTACCAATTAGGAGTGCTAATCATGTTTGCTTTTTAACAGGTGTTTGAAAGTTATTCAGTCACTACAATCTTGTTGTGAGCAATGCGAGTACAAATCAACACATTGTGGTTCTTTGTCGGGCTTGCTCAAAAACATTTCAAAGTGATGTAATAAGACTATCACTCAATAAAGGTAAGATTTATCTTTACAGTTACAAAATTTATTGAAATTCTGCAAGTTCACAAATTCCATCTATGTTTCTATATCAGCACTTGGAAGCTAGAAATTCTAAATAGAAGTCGGAATCGTGTGGTTGAGGTTTCTATCTGAATAAATTTATCATTAACCCGCTTACAGAAAAAGAAAGGTTTTATGTTTATGTTTATGTGTACATTAGTTACCTGTTAGATGGTGCTGCATTGTGAGTCTCTACTTTGGTTACAATGACGTCCTTTTTCGAATGTCTATTTGGGTTACAAGGAGATGCTTTGCTTAGATAATTTCTTTTTTCTATCACTGTGTACTTTGGTATGTGATAAATCTATCAAGACCAGGCACAGGCTAAAAATATAATTTATCATCTATGTATCTCCAGGTGTAAACATTAGCTTGTCTTCTTTGGCATCTCATTAAAGGTCTGTATAGATATCCTTGAGAAACCAAAGATTTTAGATATATTTGTGGATGAACTATAAGAACGCACTAAAAAGAAATATAACTTGAGGAAAATATGATACTTTCAAGACTGATGGAAGTGTCAGTGTAATCAACATAACTAAATTGCAGCATGAAACCAGCACATGGTCAGATTCGGCTAGCAGAATCAACCTCTTATTAGCATTGTGGTCTATTTTGAGACTGTAGATAAGCACCATAACAACTTCACCATAGAGTGGGCTAGCCATTATGTTATATATACAAAATTGTGTGCTGATTATGCTACTGACATACTGTTTTATGTTTTATTTGAAGGTTGAATAAAAAAAGTAATCTAGTTGACAGAGGATGTTTGTCTTTGCAGGTAATTTTAGGTTTGCTTGGGAGTTAATCAGGATATCAGTTTCTCTAATCCATCATGGTACAGTATATGTAGATACTGAAGTTTACTTTACTTAGTGGATCCTGTTGAGCCTATCATATTTGGTTTCAGTATGGGTGCTATGATATGATGAAAGGAAGTCACATGCTCATCTATTTGATTGGCTTAATTATTATTATTTTCCCTACTTGCAGTATGACTGGGAAAAATAATAATGCGCCATCCTCAACCTGCAGAAAGGTGCTGTGGTTGCTAGTTGTTCGGTGCTGAGTTTGTCAACACATTTCTTTAAGAGGGATACTGATATTGCCGTATACCTGTATTATCCTTTGTATTTCTTATTATGCCCATGTGCAGATATAATTCAAGAAAATAAGTGAACCCTGGCCTTGTTGTACACCAATCTGCATTTATGATATGGGAAGTGTTTTTGAATTGCATTAGTGTTCGCCCTGCATGTTCAACGGTACAAAAAAAAATCAAGTTTGTATGAACACGATGCACAGAAATAAGGTCAACTGATACTGTAATAGTTAGTTAGCTCCATCTTTCTACAAGCTAGTGTGCAATTAGGATGTTGGATATGATTCCAGTCAGCAGTTAATCTGCCAGATCATATGATGTCATTATCCTGTTGCTTAGCATTTGTGGCTAGTCTCAGGTTATTTGTGATTTGATTATGGTATTACTCTCGTTGGTGAATTCGGTACTCTGTCATGACTACCTTAGCTTGTACTCCCTCCGTTCCAAATTACTCGTCGCAGAAATGAATGTATCTAGAACTAAAATACATCTAGATACATTCATTTCTGCGACGAGTAATTCGGAACGGAGGGAGTACTAGAATAGAATCTTATCTTGTGTGATGCAATACCTACCAAGCAAGTGCAGATTGGTATGCATTGCAAATGACCTCAAGCTGACATGTGCATTACATTCTGCACGACTGTTTTTCGCTGTCCACTTGGGAGTTGGGACCAACCACAACCAGTTTGTTGGTGCGTCCCCCACACATGTCCATTCCTGAGCTTGTTGCTTATCTTCCATGGGTGTTTATCATCCGCTTAAGCACTAGTAGTATGAATTATGCAAGTGAGGCTGGTTTGTATTTTGGAGATCCTTTGTATTTGACATGAATAAAGTTTTATCTCGTTAAAGCTGCTTTTGTTTCTTTATGATAAATTAGCAAAATCTAGCACTAGTAGGATGGGATGATTTCCTTGTGGAAAGATGAGGAATCTCTTGAAGCCATTTTCATCAGTTCAAACTGACTTCTTTCTGAGTTTAGCTGCCATGTCAAGTCACAGATGCAAAACCATTGTGATAGGTGACTCGATTAATTCTGCCATGATGATTTCCACTAAACTGTTAGTGGGTGCCTGCACTACCCATGTTTTGCATGATGGTTGATGAATGCCAAAGAAGAAAGAGTGAATCATCTTTTCAATCTTCCAAACTAACTTAGGTTCCGAAATCTGAAATGTTTTCCAATCTACTCCCTCTGTTTCAAAATGTTAATACAAAGTTGGGTCATCTATTTTGAAAAGGAGGGTATGAACATGCAAACCATGATAATATCGAACAGAACCCATAGCCAGAATTGAGCAGCACAAGGCTCTGAAGAGCCGCGCAAACGAGGGAAAAGAAGCAAGTGATGTATTTATCGATCGAGAATGCGATATTATATATACACCTGAGATTGATTTATGCACGCATCTATATAATTCTCGCATCCACACTGCTGTCAGTTTGGTGGCGTCTTCCTTGAGGTGGTGCTGGACTTGCGTGCCAAGAAGAGCTTCTTGAGCAGCTTGAGCATCATCATCAAGCTCAGCCTCCTTCGCCAGACCACGCTGCTCCCGGTACCGGAGGCGACGACCACATCCACATGCTGGAATGGTATTCCGTCGCCTTCACCAGCGTGCCACGCCTCGCTCGACCACTCCATGCTCAGTGGGCACGGCTGCGGCGCCCGGGCCAGCTCCTCGTTGAAGTCCTCCCACAGCATGTCCATCTTGTGCTCTTCCATGACGGCGAACCTCTCGGAGCGGCCCCCCGGCCCCGGGTAGACGTCGTTGTTGGGGTTCCCGGCTTGCTCGGCGGCCGAGAAGCACCGCCGGTGATGGTCGTGCGCTCCCGCGTCGGCCGGGACGACGAACCATGGCGGCGGCGAAGTGAAGTGAGGGAAAGGGAGCTTCTTGGCGCCGCACGGCACCGGTGGCATGGTAGGGAATGTGAAGTCCTCCACCATGGCTGTGTTTGTCTGTGTAGGACGAACCTATGGACGACTCTGAGTCTATGTCTGAATGATGTATTCGTGGAATTGCCAATGGAGGTTGCAACTTCTTATCTACCTCTCCAAATGCCTAGAGGCTAGAGGGAGTATGTCTACGGCTGTTTCTTTATCTCTCAAGCTCAAGTGATGGTTGGCGAATGCGAGTATTATAATTTGGTGGTTGGCTTTATGCTAATTGGCTTGATTAGCTTGGCCTATCAGGAGACGCCAATCAGCAAGCACCAAGACAAAAGGACCTACTAATTAATTGTTAATGTCTAGTTGCAACATTCCAAGGTCATGATATACAGCTAGAGCTCGACATGACAACAAAAATTATTGGGCCCTAGAGAATGTGCAGTTCAGACATAACTGAGCCTGAAAGTAATAAGGCCTCTTTTGGTTCATAGGATAGGATTATCATAGGAATAGGAATCTTGTAGGAAATGAGATGACATGTATCTCAAATTCTATGAGTAGGAATAGGAAACAAGATGTCATTTGGTTAACATCAAAGGAATTTTTTTCATTGAGTTTAGGCTCTTTTTTATTCTCCTATAAAATGTGGAGGATAGGAACCAATCCTATGTAGGAATAGGAATCCATTCCTATGAACCAAAGGGCTCTAAAGGAAAAAAATCCTATAAGAATCATATCCTCTAAAATTCTTATGAAATTCCTCTAAACCAAAGGAGGCCTAAGCTTTTTCTCTTTTTGCTGTTAAAATAAATCAAGTGGAGTGTTGGTTGGGAAACAGAATCAGGCAAGCTCCAGCATAAACTGTAGTGATGTTAGGGGTAGCGATGTGAGTTAGAAGAGAGAGGGAGGGATTTGGTGGAATTGTCGTTTGTATTGCTTGAGCCTCATGGGCATATATATAGAAGTACATGATCTACTTAGAATACAAGGCAAGCCAGAATATTTCCTAGTCTAACCTATGTTTCCTAATACAATCACGTTACTCAACACCCCCCGCAGACACAACGGTAGCGACGCAGACGGTGAGACTGGAGAAGAATCCGAAGGAAAGCCGACGGACACCCCCCACAGTCGTAACGGTCGATGCATCGCGGAGTCGTGGCTGGAGTGGAAACCGACGAGGTTGCTCAAGCAGGCGGTAGCCCTTTGTGTCGTTTGTCGATGTAGCCAAGAGCGTGGGTGGTGAAGCCGTGGTTGAGGTAGCCGTGCGAAGAATGCCGTGGTCGATGTCGAGTCGGGGTGGCCGGTGTCGAGGAAGTCGTCGTGGAGCCGTAGGCGCAAGGGGCGCCGAGTTAGCATGGGCGCAGTGGTGTCGAAGTAGTGGTGCACCGGGAAGAAGATGTGGCTGACGACGCGTCGCGGCGGGTTTGCCAAGCCCGGGGACATATCGTGGACGAAGGCACGTACCGGTGTTGCCAACACCAAGCATGCGTAGACGGACGAAGACGAAGTTGACGAAGCGCCGACCAGGCTTGCCAGGCCCGGGGACACGTCGTGGATGAAGGCACGCATCGGTGTTGCCAACACCGGGCATGCGTAGACGAGGGACCTACACGAGCTGTACGCCATGTCGGAGAAGTCGGAGGGACCAGCAGAGAAGAACTCAATGACGATTGCGGCGTCCATCGGCGCGGTGCCGATGTCACCAACGGTGGTCGGAGTAGACGAAGTGGTCGGGGTAGATGACGGCGACGCTGGCGACGGGCTGGTGTTGGACGAAGACGAACGGGGTGGACGGGCGGCGGCGACAGCTACGGAGGTAGCCGCGGCGGCGGCCAAAGAAGAGCGGCGGCGGCTAGGTTAGAAGTGCGGCAGCAGTGCTCGAAGTAGGCGAAGAACCCTGACAGCGTGACGAAGACCGGCGCGGACGGTGGCATTCCCGCGCCAAGGAAGACGGTGCGGCACATACCACGGGAGGTCGACGCGATGTGACGGCGGAGCTGACCGCGGGCCGCGGCGCTACGGCCAGAAGGGGCGACGAAGCGGCAGCAGGCGGGTCGGGGCGACGCAGCGGCGGCAGGCGGGTCGGGGCGACGGCGGGAAGACCTCGGGACGGCGGCGGGGACCGTGCGCCGCGACGTTGCGGCCCGAAGGGGCGACGCAACGGCGGTGCACGAGTCGGTGCAGCCGCGGGGACGGCCTCGGGGCGGCGGCGGGGACCGCGTATCGCGGCAATACGGCCCGAAGGGGCGACGCAGCGGCGATGCACGAGTCAATGCAGCCGCGAGGAGAACCACGGGGTGGCGGCGCTGCAGCCCAACTGGGCGACGCAGCGGCAGCCCGATGCTCGATCGGTGGAGAGGCGCGCTGAACTCGGGGACGATCTTCACGGGACCTGCGGAGGCGCGCATAGCCGACGGGCCAGGTCGGTCGCACGACGTAGATGAGGCGGATCGCGGCGGCGAGCAGGTGATCAAGCCGATCGCGTGCGAGGTCGGGGACGCCGCTCAGTGGAGGCGTGGTGGCGGCGGAGTCCATGATGAAGCCGGCGACGACGGACGCCGTGGGACGTCGCGGACAAGCTTGTCAGCACCAACACCCGGGCTGCCAAAGCAGCGCCAGCGCCTGGGCAGTGAGGCCCGAGCGACCAACGGAGTAGCGGCATCCGAGTTGAGGCAGCCGACGAGCCTGACGTAGCCGTCCCGACGCAGCCGAGAACGAGGCCGGCGAGGTAGACCGCCGGGCCGCTGTGCAGACACGGCGAAGGCGAGTGACGTGGATCGGTGGGCGGGTCGGCGCGCGAGCGACGGCTATGATTGGTCGTCGCATAGCGCGAGGCCGCCGGGTCGGGGCGATGCAAGTGTCCCGGTCGGAGCAGGGCGGTGACGGCCGGCGCAGGGCAACGGGCGGACCAACGCGCGGACGACGGCTGGCCCGGACGGGCCCCTTCGGCGCGCGTGACCGTCGGGTCGAAGGAGAGGCCGGCTGGTCGCGCCGGGGTCGGAGTAGAGGCGCACGGAGTCGAAGGCGGCGGCGGGCGACGCAAACCAATCAAGATTAGATCGAAAAATCAAAAAGAAAAACGCCAATCAAACGACCGGTGAGAGAGCGAAAAAAACCCAAAGCAAGGGCTTGAAAAAAAACTCTGTAGAGCAGCCGGCCAGCACGGCCGGCGGACAAACGCTAGGTATGGGCGGCGCGGCCTCCGACGGCGGTCATGGAGACCGACCGCTCCGGGGGCGGCGCGTGGATGCGGAAGCGGCGGTGGCTAGGGTTTAGAATCGACTTGCGATAGATACCAAGTTAGAAGAGAGAGAGGGGGATTTGGTGATGGAATTGTCGTTGTATTGCTTGAGTCTCATAGGCATATATATAGGAATACATGATCTACTTAAAATACAAGGCAAGCCAGAATATTTTCTAGTCTAACATATGTTTCCTAATACAATCACGTTACTCAACAATGTGTTTTTAAATGGTTTTGGGGGGAGAGGGAGAGCATAGAAGAAATTAGAAGGAGACATTCAGGACAGTGTTTGGCAGCCGTGGTGTGGCTTTACTGCTGAAGGCCAGAGCATCGGACAGAGGTAAAATAGTGCTTGAAATCCATCTCTCTTTCTCTCTTGGTGTCTACTTTTTCTGCAATGCCTTGCCAGCGTCAGAGGTGGCCGTGAATTTGAAGGTGGGGGTGCCACCGCCACTGCCACATATGCCACCTACCAGAACCTTATGAACATGTTTTAAACAAAACTTAGCAAAATGGCAATTTTAATGTTTTATAAAGAAAACTGTGAAGAAATTTAGAAACGCATAAGGTCTCCTTTGGTTTATAGAAAAAGAATACAAAAATCATATGAAATGAGATAACATGTATCTCTGTTTCTATAGGAAAAATAATGTCATTTGATGCACAAACTTTTCCATTTGAGTCTAGACTAATACTTTTTCTTCTTTGAAATTTGAAGGATTAGTTCCTATCCTACATAGAAAAATGTTGAAGATATGACTATCAGATATGACCAGCCCAGGAGGGGCCGGGTCATCCATTATGACGGTTCATCTAAATGAAGCCCAAGAATATACTAAGGATGGCGGTTCATAGATAGGCTTGTTAAAAGGCCCAAGTCTGGGGGCGGCTTAAGGCCCGTAAGTGTAAACCGCCATGTATATGTAAACTTGTATTGTAAGGCATGTAAGATAAGTCACCAAGCCGGACACGTTTGTATGAGCCGGCCGGGACTTTGTAGGCTGCAGGGCGTCAAGCCATGTATATAAGGGGACAACCCGGCCATGGCTTAGGGGAAGAGACAACAAATCGAAAGCCAGGCAAAGCGTGTTTGCTCCCTGGTAATCGAAACCCTAGCAATACCACCTCAAACTGGAGTAGGCCTTTACCTTCACCGCAAGGGGCCGAACCAGTATAAACTCTCTGTGTCCTTTGTCCCGTTTAACCCCTTTAAACTAACCTCGTCGCAATGGCTCCACAACTAAGTCCTTCTATGAGAACATCTACCGTGACACTTCCACGACAGTTGACGCTCACGTGGGGCCCGCGCACGGTGGTTTTGAATTCTTAAGGGCAGCTTCGAAGGTCTCAAGAGATACGTTGTGGGCTGGATGACCAGAGTCGCCGCGGCAAGCTCTACATCAAACGATGCAGGCTAGTCCCTCGAGGCTGACTCAATTGAGTACGGGTACCGGGTCCCCTTCGGCGGAATCCACGTTTTCATCGGCAAGATCGACGAGCCGGGCCCTGAGCCGGACATCTGCACCGACATCATCGAGACGGCTCAGCGTGCACGACCCGCCTGGGCTCAACCCGTCATAAGGCATGTCTTCGTTGGGTTTACCCATGGGGCTGAGTTGGAAGGCTCTGTCTCTGGCGGTGAGACGACCATCTTCTCTGATGATGAGTCGTCCACAGGCGAGACCAACTCAATGTATCAGCTACATGACGGGCGGCTTGGGGGCTGTTCCGATGGCAACAGTATTCCGGATACCCGTGAGCCACCGAACAGGGTGGCGATCTTCATGGTTGGCACCCAGCCGGTTCTTGGTTCGACAGCCGTCGCGGCTATAACTTCTAGTGCAGCAGCGATAACGGCAGCCGGGGCTGGCGGTTCAGCGCGCCCGCCGGCTCAAGTCTTAATAGATCTGTTGGATGCTCTAGCGACTTTGATGGAGGTTTAGGTAACCCCAGACAACCAGGAGCAGCACATGGCAGAGATAGCTAAGTTGCGTGATGAGATAGCGCAAGCTAAGGCAGAATTAGCAGCAGAAAACGCCAAGATGGCTGCAGAGCGGGCCGTTTTAAGTGCCCAAGCACAGCGGATTCAAGCAGATTTCATACCGGCTCACGGTGGATCAGACCGCGTCGAACGAAGTTTTGAGGAGAAAATACCGGAGTCGTCTGCCCTCAGTTTATGAGTCAAGGGACCTCTTCAACACCTCTGGAGCCGGGGCCAGTAACCCGCCGGTGGTAAATCGGATGACTGAAGCACCAGGCGGTGGGGTGCCGGGTCAGCCGCGCGTGACAAGTTCTCCGTATATGAACAACACCCCGTCTCAACACATGGTAACACCGCCAGGTCATTATTCCACCCCTTTGGACAACATGATTGCTGCGGCGACGCGATTGGCGGCTTTACCAGTTGAGGGTGAGACTTCGGTGGCAGTTGAAACCCGAAGGGCTAGGGAGATCCTTCAAACAACTTTAGTCCAGCAACAGGCTTACTCTTATAGGCATGACCGGATCCATTCAACCCCTCGTCCAAGCCGGAGCTACAGTAGGCACATTGACTCACCGGCAGTCTCGAGTACGAAGCAGCACCGTAACCGACCTCATGGGCATGACCCGGCACGCGATGGTGCCAATGCATAGGATTTGGTGGACCAGGGCAGAGCACGTCGGGAGGCCGAGCTGGCGGCTCATCAGCACACGTCGGTTTACCCGACAACTTCAATTGAGGCTGGTGTAACTTCCAAGGCTTTCAGTGTGCCGTTTCTAACGGCGGTTCTGCGAAACGAGAGTCTACCCAAGGACTTCAAAGGCCCTCGTAAGGTGCCTAATTACACAGCCGATCAACACCCCCTGAGGCGTGGGTGAAGAGTTATGAGATGGCTATGGAGATACTGGATGTTAGTGAGGCTGTGTACGCTAAGTACTTCACCATGATGCTGGAGGGAACGGCCCGTACCTGGTTGAAGGGGCTGCCGGCTAACTCCATCGTGTCATGGCGGAGCTGAAGGCCCGGTTTATCCAGAATTTCAAAGACACATGTAAGCAGCCTATGTCGGTCGTGGATTTGGTTTCTTGTGTTCAGGCCGAGGGCGAGTCAACAACCAGCTGGGTGCGCCGGGTCTCGACCATCATGCATTCTTTAGATAATATCAACATCGGTTCAGCGGTTCTGATGTTGGAGAAAAATTGCCGGTTCATTCCACTCAAGCAGAAGCTTGGCCGGCTCAAGCGTCATTACAATGACATGGGGGAGCTAATGGCGGCTCTTGCAAAGTATGCCGACTCTGATAGTGATGTCTACTACACAACCTTTTTCTTGTAGACGTTGTTGGGCCTCCAAGTGCAGAGGTTTGTAGGACAGTAGCAAATTTCCCTCAAGTGGATGACCTAAGGTTTATCAATGCGTAGGAGGCGTAGGATGAAGATGGTCTCTCTCAAGCAACCCTGCAACCAAATAACAAAGAGTCTCTTGTGTCCCCAACACACCCAATACAATGGTAAATTGTATAGGTGCACTAGTTCGGCGAAAAGATGGTGAAACAAGTGGTATATGGATAGTAGATAAAGTATTTGTAATCTGAAATAATAAAAACAGCAAGGTAGCAAGTGATAAAAGTGAGCGTAAACGGTGTTGCAATGTGTGGAAATAAGGCCTAGGGTTCATACTTTCACTAGTGTAAGTTCCCTCAACAATACTAACATAATTGGATCACACAACTATCCCTCAACATGCAACAAAGAGTCACTCCAAAGTCACTAATAGCGGAGAACAAACGAAGAGATTATGGTAGGGTACGAAACCACCTCAAAGTTATTCTTTCCAATCAATCCGTTGGGCTATTCCTATAAGTGTCACAAACAGCCCTAGAGTTCGTACTAGAATAACACCTTAAGATACAAATCAACCAAAACCCTAATGTCACCTAGATACTCTAATGTCACCTCAAGTATCCGTGGGTATGATTATACGATATGCATCACACAATCTCAATTCATCTACTCAACCAACACAAAGGACCTCAAAGAGTGCCCCAAAGTTCTACCGGAGAATCACGACGAAAACGTGTGCCAACCCCTATGCATAGGTTCCCAATGTCACGAAACCCGCAAGTTGATCACCAAAACATACATCAAGTGGATCAATAGAATAACCCATTGTCACCACGGTTATCCCACGCAAGACATACATCAAGTGTTCTCAAATCTTTAAAGACACAATCCGATAAGATTACTTCAAAGGGGAAACTCAATTCATTACAAGAGAGAAGAGGGGAAGGAGAAACATAGGATCCAACTATAATAGCAAAGCTCGCGATACATCAAGATCGTATCATATCAAGAACACGAGAGAGAGAGAGATCAAACACATAGCTACTGGTACATACCCTCAGCCCCGAAGGAGAACTACTCCCTCCTCGTCATGGAGAGCACCGTGATGATGAAGATGGCCACCGAGGAAGGATTGCCCCCTCCGGTAGGGTGCCGGAACGGGTCTAGATTGGTTTTTGGTGGCTAGGGAGGCTTCTGGCGGCGGAACTCCCGATCTATTCTCTGTTCTGGAAGATTTAGGGTATATGTGAAGGAAATATGCCCTAGAGGCAATAATAAATTTATTATTTATTTCCTTATTTCATGATAAATTTTTATTATTCATGCTATAATTGTATTAACCGGAAACATAATACATGTGTGAATACATAGACAAACAGAGTGTCACTAGTATGCCTCTACTTGACTAGCTCGTTAATCAAAGATGGTTATGTTTCCTAACCATAGACAAAGAGTTGTTATTTGATTAACGGGATCACATCATTAGGTGAATGATCTGATTGACATGACCCATTCCATTAGCTTAGCACCCGATCGTTTAGTATGTTGCTATTGCTTTCTTCATGAATTATACATGTTCCTATAACTATGAGATTATGCAACTCCCGTTTACCGGAGGAACACTTTGGGTACTACCAAACGTCACAACGTAACTGGGTGATTATAAAGGAGTACTACAGGTGTCTCCAAAGGTACATGTTGGGTTGGCGTATTTCGAGATTAGGTTTTGTCACTCCGATTGTCGAAGAGGTATCTCTGGGCCCTCTCGGTAATGCACATCACTTAAGCCTTGCAAGCATTGCAACTAAATGAGTTAGTTGCGGGATGATGTATTACAGAACGAGTAAAGAGACTTGCCGGCAACGAGATTGAACTAGGTATTGGAATACCGACGATCGAATCTCGGGAAAGTAACATACCGATGACAAAGGGAACGACGTATGTTGTTATGCAGTCTGACCGATAAAGATCTTCGTAGAATATGTAGGAGCCAATATGGGCATCCAGGTCCCGCTATTGGTTATTGACTGGAGACATGTCTCGGTCATGTCTACATTGTTCTCGAACCCGTAGGGTCCGCACGCTTAAGGTTACGATGACAGTTATATTATGAGTTTATGCATTTTGATGTACCGAAGGTTGTTCGGAGTCCCGGATGCGATCACAGACATGACGAGGAGTCTCGAAATGGTCGAGACATAAAGATTGATATATTGGAAGCCTATGTTTGGATATCGGAAGTGTTCCGGGTGAAATCGGGATTTTACCGAAGTACCGGGAGGTTACCGGAACCCCCCGGGAGCTAAATGGGCCATAATGGGCCTTAGTGGAAAAGAGAAGAGGCAGCCCTACATGGGCCGCGCGCCCCTCCCCTCCCTTGGTCCGAATTGGACAAGGAGAGGGGGCCGGCCCCTCTCTCTCTTTTCCCCCCTCCACAAGTCCTATTCCAACTAGGATTGGGGGGGGGGGAATCCTACTCCCAGAGTAGGACTCTCCTGGCGCGCCCTATGTGGCCGGCCAGCCTCCCCCCTTTGGTCCTTTATATACTGAGGCAGAGGCACCCTAGAACACACAAGTTGATCCACGTGATCTATTCCTTAGCCGTGTGCGGCGCCCCCAGCCACCATAGTCCTCGATAATATTGTAGCGGTGCTTAGGCGAAGCCCTGCAGCAGTAGTACGTCAAGATCGTCACCATGCCGTCGTGCTGACGGAACTCTTCCCCGACACTTTGCTGGATCGGAGTCCGGGGATCGTCATCGAGCTGAACGTGTGCTAGAACTCGGAGGTGCCGTAGTTTCGGTGCTTGATCGGTCGGATCGTGGAGACGTACGACTACATCAACCAAACGCTTCCGTTGTTGATCTACTAGGTATGTAGATCATACTCCCCCTCTCGTTGCTATGCATCACCATGATCTTGCGTGTGCGTAGGAAATTTTTTGAAATTACTACGAAACCCAATAGTGGCATCCGAGCCTAGGTTTTATATGTTGGTGTTATATGCACGAGTAGAACACAAGTGAGTTGTGGGCGATATAAGTCATACTGCCTACCAGCATGTCATACTTTGGTTCGGCGGTATTGTTGGATGAAGCGGCCCAGACCGACATTACGCGTACGCTTACGCGAGACCGGTTCTCCCGACGTGCTTTGCACAGAGGTGGCTTGTGGGTGACAGTTTCTCCAACTTTAGTTGAACCAAGTATGGCTACGCCCGGTCCTTGCGAAGGTTAAAACGGAGTCAAATTGACAAACTATCGTTGTGGTTTTGATGCGTAGGTGAGATTGGTTCTTACTTAAGCCCGTAGCAGCCACGTAAAACTTGCAACAACAAAGTAGAGGACGTCTAACTTGTTTTTGCAGGGCATGTTGTGATGTGATATGGTCAAGACATGATGCTGAATGTTATTGTATGAGATGATCATGTTTTGTAACCGAGTTATCGGCAACCGGCAGGAGCCATCTGGTTGTCGCTTTATTGTATGCAATGCAATCGCGATGTAATGCTTTACTTTATCACTAAACAGTAGCGATAGTCGTGGAAGCACAAGCTTGGCGAGACGACAACGATGCTACGATGGAGATCAAGGTGTCACGCCGATGACGATGGTGATCACGACGGTGCTTCGGAGATGGAGATCACAAGCACAAGATGATGATGGCCATATCATATCACTTATATTGATTGCATGTGATGTTTACCTTTTATGCATCTTATCTTGCTTTGATTGACGGTAGCATTATAAGATGATCTCTCACTAAATTATCAAGAAGTGTTCTCCCTGAGTATGCACCGTTGCGAAAGTTCTTCGTGCTGAGACACCACGTGATGATCGGGTGTGATAGGTTCTACGTTCAAATACAACGGGTGCAAAACAGTTGCACACGCGGAATACTCAGGTTATACTTGACGAGCCAAGCATATACATATATGGCCTCGGAACACGGAGACCGAAAGGTCGAGCGTGAATCATATAGTAGATATGATCAACATAGTGATGTTCACCAATGAAACTACTCCATCTCACGTGATGATCGGACATGGTTTAGTTGATTTGGATCACGTGATCACTTAGAGGATTAGAGGGATGTCTATCTAAGTGGGAGTTCTTAAGTAATATGATTAAATTGAACTTAAATTTATCATGAACTTAGTCCTGGTAGTATTTTGCAAATTATGTTGTAGATCAATAGCTCGCGTTGTTGCTTCCCTGTGTTTATTTTGATATGTTCCTAGAGAAAATTGTGTTGAAAGATGTTAGTAGCAATGATGCGGATTGGATCCGTAATCTGAGGTTTATCCTCATTGCTGCACAGAAGAATTATGTCCTTGATGCACCGCTAGGTGACAGACCTATTGCAGGAGCAGATGCAAACGTTATGAACGTTTGGCTAGCTCAATATGATGACTACTTGATAGTTTAGTGCACCATGCTTAATGGCTTAGAATCGGGACTTCAAAGACGTTTTGAACGTCATGGAATATGAGATGTTCCAGGAGTTGAAGTTAATATTTCAAGCAAATACCTGAGTTGAGAGATATGAAGTCTCCAACAAGTTCTATAGCTAAAAGATGGAGGAGAATCTCTCAACTAGTGAGCATGTGCCCAGATTGTCTGAGTACTACAATCGCTTGAATCAAGTGGGAGTTAATCTTCCATATAAGATAGTGATTGACAGAATTCTCTAGTCACCATCACCAAGTTAGTAGAACTTCGTGATGAACTATAATGTGCAAGGGATGACAAAAATAATTCCCAAGCTCTTCGTGATGCTGAAATCGACGAAGGTAGAAATCAAGAAAAACATCAAGTGTTGATGGTTAACAAGACCACTAGTTTCAAGAAAAGGGCAAAGGGAAGAAGGGGAACTTCAAGAAGAACGGCAAGCAAGTTGCTGCTCAAGTGAAGAAGCCCAAGTCTGGTCCTAAGCCTGAGACTAAGTGCTTCTACTGCAAAGGGACTGGTTACTAGAAGCGGAACTACCCCAAGTGATTGGTGGATAAGAAGGATGGCAAAGTGAACATAAGTATATTTGATATACATCTTATTGATGTGTACTTTACTAGTGTTTATAGCAACCCCTCAGTATTTGATACTAGTTCAGTTGCTAAGACTAGTAACTCGAAACGGGAGTTGCAGAATAAACAGAGACTAGTTAAGGGTGAAGTGACGATGTGTGTTGGAAGTGGTTCCAAGATTGATATGATCATCATCGCACACTCCCCATAATTTCGGGATTAGTGTTGAACCTAAATAAGTGTTATTTGGTGTTTGCGTTCAGCATGAATATGATTTGATCATGTTTATTGTAATACGGTTATTCATTTAAGTAAGAGAATAAATTGTTGTTCTATTTACATGAATAAAACCTTATATGGTTACACACCCAATGAAAATAGTTCGTTGGATCTCGATCGTAGTGATACACATAATCATAATATTGAAACCAAAAGATGCAAAGTTAATAATGATAGTGCAACTTATTTGTGGCACTGCCTTTTAGGTCATATTGGTGTAAAGCGCATGAAGAAACTCCATGCTGATGGGCTTTTGGAATCACTTGGTTATGAATCAGTTGATGCTTGCGAACCATGCCTCATGGGCAAGATGACTAAGACTCCGTTCTTCGGAACAATGGAGTGAGCAACAGATTTGTTGGAAATCATACATACTAATGTATGTGGTCCGATGAATATTGAGGCTCGCGACAGGTATCATTTTTTCTGATCTTCACAGATGATTTGAGCAGATATGAGTATATATACTTGATGAAACATAAGTCTGAAACATTTGAAAAGTTCAAAGAATTTCAGAGTGAAGTGAAAAATCATCGTAGCAAGAAAATAAAGTTTCTACGATCTGATCGTAGAGAAGAGTATTTGAGTTACGAGTTTGGCTTTCAGTTAAAAACAATGTGAAATAGTTTCACTACTCACGCCACCCGGAACACCACAATGTAATGGTGTGTCCGAACGTCATAACCGTACTTTATTAGATATGGTGCAATCTATGATGTCTCTTACCGATCTACCACTATTGTTTTGGGGTTATGCATTAGAGACAGCTGCATTCACGTTAAATAGGGCACCATCTAAATCCGTTGAGACGAGACCGTATGAACTATGGTTTGGCAAGAAACCTAAGCTGTTGTTTCTTAAAGTTTGAGGTTGCAATGCTTATGTGAAAAAGTTTCAACCTGATAAGCTCAAACCCAAATCGCAGAAATGTGTCTTCATAGGATATCCAAAGGAAACTATTGGATACACCTTCTATCACAGATCCGAAGGCAAGACTTTTGTTGCTAAATTCGGAAACTTTCTAGAGAAGGAGTTTCTCTCGAAAGAAGTGAGTGGGAGGAAAGTAGAAAACTTGATAAGGTAATTGTACCTTCTCCCTTATTGGAAAGTAGCTCATCACAGAAATCTGTTCTTGTGACTACTACACCAATTAGTGAGGAAGATAATGATGATGATCATGTAACTTTAGATCAAGTTACTACCGAATCTCGTAGGTAAACCAGAGTAAGATCCGCACCAGAGTGGTACGGTAATCCTGTTCTGGAAGTCATGTTACTAGACCATGACGAACTTGCGAACTATGAGGAAGCGATGATGAGCCCAGATTCCGCAAAATGGTTTGAGGCCATGAAATCTGAGATATGATCCATGTATGAGAACAAAGTATGGACTTTGATGGATTTGCCCGATGATCGGCAAGCCATAAAAATAAATGGATCTTCAAGAGGAAGACGGACGCTGATAGTAGTGTTATTATCTACAAAGCTAGAATTGTCGCAAAAGGTTTTTCGACAAGTTCAAGGTGTTGACTGCGATGAGAGATTCTCACTCGTATCTATGCTTAAGTCTGTCCGAATCATGTTAGCAATTGCCGCATTTTATGAAATCTGGCAAATGGATAAACAAAACTGAATTCCTTAATGGATTTATTGAAAAAGAGTTGTATACGATGCAACTAGAAGGTTTTGTCAATCCGAAAGGTACTAACAAAATGTGCAAGCTCCAGCGATCCATCTGTGAACTGGTGCAAGCATCTCGGAGTTGGAATATACTCTTTGATGAGTTGATCAAAGCATATAGTTTTATACAGACTTGCGGTGAAGCCTGTATTCGCAAGAAAGTGAGTGGGAGCACTACGACATTTCTGATAAGTATATGTGAATGGCATATTGTTGATCGGAAATAATGTAGAATTATTCTGTAAAGCATAAAGGAGTGTTTGAAAGGAGTTTTTCAAAGAAAGACTTCGGTGAAGCTGCTTACATATTGAGCTTCAAGATCTATAGAGATAGATCAAGACGCTTGATAAGTTTTTCCAATGAGTACATACCTTAACAAGATTTTGAAGTAATTCAAAATGGAGCAGTCAAAGAAAGAGTTCTTGCCTGTATTACAAGGTGTGAAGTTGAGTAAGACTCAAAGCCCGACCACGGTAGAAGATAGAAAGAGAATGAAAGTCATTCCCTATGCCTTGGCCATAGGTTCTATAAAACATGTCATGCTGTGTACCCGATCTATTGTATACCCTCCACTGATTTGGCAAGGGAGTACAATAGTGATCTAGGAGTAGATCACTGGATGATAGAGGCAAAGGTGTCCCGATGTTTCGATGAGATGGTGGCTATCGTTTTCTGTGGGAGTCGACCTTGACGATCCGACTACGAACGTGCGAGACGTCGCGCCTTAGCAATCGCTAAACCAACTTCCGAGGGGTTATTGACCACGCCGAAGCACGATCAACCTGACCACGAGGGCCTGTTTCCTGCGAGCAAACGAAGAACAAGCAAGAAACTGAGATTGCAATCTGGATATTGCGAATATAAGATGAAAGCTTTATTGATCAAGGTGGGGTTCTGTGACGTCTTGGTCTGGTCGTTGGACACAAACGAAGTACGAGAAGTTGCAGCTATGGCGAACTTTTAATCTAAACAAAACCCAAAGTCTAAACGACGCCCTAAGGGCTGTATATATGGAGGAAGAGAGGGGAATTTCGTGGCCCTTGAGGGTAGGGTCCGAAACCAACCCTAACTCTTGTTTCCCCACACATACGGACTCTAAAAATAGCCTATACTTAAGTATTTCGAAATTACATGGGCCTGGCCCATTAATAAGGTGACGCAGCACCTAGAATAGCCTATGGACGAATATTATGAAGTGGCATCTTGTATATTTCGTCCATGGCTTCATGCACTCCTTATGGCGGCTTCAAAGTAATGAAATCATCACTTGTAACTCCGTTCTTGATCCCCTTGCACATGCCATCAACTCCATGCGTGTTCTTGCTCCAATGTTCATCCTTCTCCAAGCTAGGCCCTTCATTTGAAAGCAAAACAAATGTATCCAATTTAGGCAGCATCATAATCTCATGAACATTAGAATCATTACCAAGAAACGAAAGTACCTGGTAATTTAATTGGCGTGCGCGAGCTCTAGTAATTGGTCCAGTATATGTAACAGTAGGGGCTGTGGGTGTAACAATGGTATTGATGTCCTCATCATCCTCCCCTTCTTGAAATGAAGTCGTCCTCGACGGAAGCTCATCTTCCTCACCCAAATAAGGCTTCAAATCTGCAATGTTAAAAGTGGGACTAACCTCAAAATCTGCAGGTAGCTCAAGTTTATATGCATTATCATTTATTTTCTCTAAAACCTTAAAAGGACCATCAGCACGTGGCATTAGCTTTGATTTGCGCAGATTAGAAAATCTATCTTTACGCAAATGTAACCAAACAAGATCTCCAGTTGCAAACACAACATGTTTTCTACCCTTATCTCCAGCAAGTTTATATTTAGCATTCATACGCTCAATGTTTTCCTTAGTTAACTCATGCATTTTTAAAATCAATTCAGAACGTTCTTTAGCATCAAAATTAACCTTCTCCGAAGATGGAAGAGGCAACAAATCAATAGGTGCACGAGGTAGGAAACCATACACAATTTCAAAAGGGCACATCTTAGTAGTAGAATGCAATGAACAATTATAAGCAAATTCAATATGAGGCAAGCATTCTTCCCACATTTTCTTGTTATTCTTCAAAACAGCCCTAAGCATAGTAGACAATGTTCTATTGACTACTTCAGTTTGTCCATCAGTTTGGGGGTGACAAGTAGTACTAAAAAGCAGCTTAGTCCCCAACTTAGCCCATAAACATCTCCAAAAGTGGCTAACAAATTTAGTATCACGATCTAAAACAATAGTATTTGGCACACCATGTAAGCGAATAATTTCACGAAAGAACAAATCAGCAACATTAACAGCATCATCGCTTTTATGACATGGTATAAAGTGTGCCATTTTCGAGAACCTATCCACGGCAACAAATATGCTATCCCTCCCCTTCTTTGTTCTAGGTAAACCTAAAACAAAGTCCATAGATATATCCTCCCAAGGAACACTAGGTACAGGCAAAGGCATATATAAACCATGAGGATTGAGTCGTGACTTAGCTCTTTGACATGTAGTGCAGCGAGCAACAAAACGCTCAACATCCCGTCTCATCTTTGGCCAAAAGAAATGTGTAGCAAGTATATCCTCCGTCTTCTTGACGCCAAAGTGTCCCATTAATCCTCCTCCATGCGCCTCCTGCAACAACAAAAGACGAACGGAGCTAGCTGGAATGCATAGCTTGTTAGCACGAAACACAAATCCATCGTTAAGAACGAACTTGTTCCAAGTTCTCCCTTCCTTACAATTCTGCAATACATCTTTAAATTCAGCATCATTAACATATTGATCCTTGATGGTCTCCAAACCAAATATTTTAAAGTCAAGTTGTGAAAGCATAGTATAACGACGAGACAAGGCATCAGCAATAACATTTTCTTTACCCTTCTTGTGTTTAATCACATAAGGGAAAGTCTCAATGAATTCAACCCATTTAGCATGTCGACGGTTCAGTTTTGCTTGACTTTTAATGTGTTTCAAAGATTCATGATCAGAATGTATAACAAATTCCTTGGGCCATAAATAATGTTGCCATGTTTCTAAGGTCCGAACAAGAGCATATAATTCTTTATCATAAGTAGAATAGTTCAGACTAGGCCCACTCAATTTTTCAGAAAAGTATGCAACAGGTTTTCCATCTTGTAATAACACACCTCCTAATCCAATTCCACTAGCATCACATTCAAGCTCAAAAGTCTTATTGAAATTAGGAAGTTGGAGTAAAGGAGCATGTGTCAACTTATCTTTCAATACCGTGAAGGCTTCTTCCTGTGCGGTACCCCAAACAAAAGGTACATCCTTCTTTGTAAGCTCGTTGAGAGGTGCAGCAATGGTGCTGAAATCTCTCACAAAACGCCTATAGAAACCAGCGAGGCCAAGGAAACTCCTCACTTGTGTGACCGTTTTGGGCTGCGGCCAACTCTCAATAGCTTCAATCTTGGCTTTATCAACTTCAATTCCCTGTGGAGTAACAACATAGCCAAGAAAAGATACTCGGTCGGTGCAAAAGGTGCATTTTCCAAGGTTACCAAATAAACGTGCATCACGTAGAGCAATAAAAACAGCACGTAAATGTTCCAAATGTTCCTCCAAAGATTTGCTATAAATCAATATGTCATCAAAGTAAACTACCACAAATCGTCCAATGAAAGCACGTAAAACTTCGTTCATTAACCTCATGAAAGTACTAGGTGCATTAGTTAACCCAAAAGGCATGACTAACCACTCATATAATCCAAACTTAGTTTTAAATGCTGTTTTCCATTCATCTCCCAATTTCATACGAATTTGATGGTAACCACTACGCAAATCAACTTTGGAGAATATTGTAGAGCCACTCAATTCATCAAGCATATCATCTAGCCTAGGAATAGGATGACGATAACGAATAGTAATATTATTAATGCCTCTACAATCAACGCACATACGCGACGTACCATCCTTTTTCGGCACTAAAATGATAGGAACAGCACAAGGACTAAGGGATTCGCGTATATAACCTTTGTCGAGCAGTTCTTGTACTTGACGCATAATCTCCTTCGTCTCCTCTGGATTGGTACGGTATGGTGCCCGGTTGGGTAATGATGCACCGGGAAGTCAATTTGATGCTCAATCCCGCGAATAGGTGGTAATCCCGGTGGCACGTCTTGTGGAAAGACGTCGGCGAACTCCTGCAAAATGTTAGTGACAGCAGGAGGCAAAGAGGAAGGCACATCCTCGAATGAAAATAATGCCTCTTTGCACACAAAAGCATAGCAAACAGATTTGCTAAAATCTAGCTCATCAATATCAGATTTGGTGGCAAGTAAACATGCACTTTTCAATTTAATTTCAGAAGCAACACTAGATTGTTTATTATTATTAGGCTGCATTTGTTGCTCAAATTCTTTTGCCACAATCTGATTTTCACTCTTAGTTTTCTCCTGTTTTGCTTTATTAGCTCTATTAATATCATCTTTCAAAATGGAATCAGGAGTCATAGGAAGCAAAGTAATATTTTTATCCTTATGAACAAGAGTATACTGATTGTTTCTACCATGGTGAATAGAATTTTTATCAAATTGCCATGGTCTACCAAGTAATAAGGAACATGCTTGCATCGGTACCACATCACAATCAACATAATCAGCATATGTGGAGATACTAAAATGCACACGAACAGTACGTGTTACCTTAACCTTGCCGCTGTTGTTGAACCATTGGATGTAGTAAGGATGTGGATGTGGTCTTGTGGTGAGAGATAGCTTCTCCACCATCTCGATGCTAGCCAAGTTGTTGCAACTCCCTCCATCTATGATCACGCGAACAGAACGTTCCTTCACAACTCCCTTTGTATGGAACAAATTATGCCTCTGATTTTGCTCAGCTTGTGTAACCTGCACACTCAAAACACGTTGAGCAACTAAACATTCATACCTGTCAGCATCTTCAGGAGCCATGTATTGCGTCTCATGATCAGAATCGTCTCCACCGTGTTCGTCACGTGTAATAAGAGCCAAAGTCTCCTCATCATAGTCACTAGCGGACTCATACCCACCATCCTCAGTAACAATCATCACACGCTTAGATGGGCATTCTCTCGCATAATGACCTCCACCCTTGCAACGTCGACAAATGATATCATGTGTTTGCCCTATTGATGCCATGGATGAAGAGCTCTTTGCAGGCCCAGAAGGTGTGCTCTTGGCAGATAGTGGTGATTGTGCCTGCTTTATTGTATCACGGTTGGAGGTGGCAGCCGACGGAGGCGCCGGTGTAGCAGAACGTGTGGAAGTAGATGATGCACGTGGTGTCCATGAAGAAGGTCGACCTGCAGAAAAGTTAGTCCGCGCCAATGCCTGTCGATCCTGCACTTCACGTTCAGCTTTACAAGCAAGATGGAATAAACGAGTGATATTAGTATACTCCTTATACTCTAGAATCGTCTGAATCTCTCTATTTAATCCACCCATAAAACGTGCAAGCATAGCTTCATTCTCCTCAACAATACCACATCTAATCATGCCAGTTTGTAATTCCTGATAATATTCTTCTACAGAATTTTTTCCCTGTCTTAAGCGCTGCAATTTTTGAAGTAATTCACGTTGATAATATGGTGGAACCCAACGAGTACGCATAGCAGTTTTCAAAGCAGCCCAAGTAGCAGGAATGGGATATAATCTACAATGCTCAGACCACCAAACACATGCAAAACTAGTGAATGCACAAACAGCAGCAGGAACACGTCTCTCCTCGGGATATTGTAAACATGTAAATCGTTGTTCAGTTTCTAACTCCCAAGTAAGATATATATCAGGAACATATCTACCCTCAAATGGTGGAATATTCAATTTTAGTTTAGGGAGATGGTCATGATCTTGTACCTGAGGGTGAGCCCTACCATTGCCATTATTTGCATGTGGACGACCTGATGGTTGCTGTGCTGGTGGTGGCACGTAGTTCTGATTTTGATCAACCTCATCCTCGTAATCGCCAGCAAAATCATCCTACTCCGCATCAGCAGCAGGAGCCACAGAAGTAGCAACAGCAGCACCAATAGTTTGGCCAGGTGCAAGAGGGAGACGGCTCGCTCGGCGGAGGGCTGTTTCACGATGTGTAGGTAGTCGTCGTTGTTGCTGTTGTAGAGGTGCGTTAGGTGCAGCCGGTGGTGGTGGTGGAAGACGCGCGAGCAATTCATTAAACCTGTTATCGAGCTTTTTTTCGAACGTCTTCTCCATGTCATCTATCTTCTCCATGGCCTCTTCAAATCTGTTTAGCACATCCTGCACCTATCCATTCATCATTTGCTGAAATTTATCATGCAACTCCTGATTCGTCATGTTCTCCCAGTCAGTCTCGTCGGCTTGTGATCCTGCCATGGTTAGCAACAATAGAAAACACACAAGAATATGATCCTACAGAATACTAACAAGAGGTGGTGGTGGCGGGTGTCACAAATCCGTCAAGCAAATCTCAAATTCTTACCAGTTCTTACCCAGCAGCAGGCGGTGATCGGCAACCGTTGTAGTCAAAACTCTCAAAAGCTTGGATAGAGCGATTGCCAGGGAGAGTCAAACGCACGACGTAGAGGTATGTGGAGCTGGGAAGGCTTATAGTATGGTAGCAAAAAGGGTCAGCAATAATCAATTCAGAGATGCAAAGTTGAATAAACGCTCAACGACGGTACTGTGCTGGTCCTAGGCTAGACCGTGCTAGAGACGCGAGCCTAGAACACTAACAAAATCACGGTGCTGCACGTAAATAAGGGAAAAGCACACTCTGGAACTTTTTTTTTTGCTTTTTTTTTGCGCTCCTCTTTTTTTTTGCGCTCCTCTTTTTTTTGCGAAAAATTACTATAATGGCGAGTGTCTCAAAACTCTTCCCTCGTCAAACTGATAGGATGGGCACGAAAAAAAAATTTCACTTTTTTTTTCAAAAATCAGGGCAGCGGCGACGAAAAAGTGCGACAAAAAATCACTATGATGGCACGTGGCTCAAAAGACTCAGAAAAACCTAAAAATAGGAAAGGGAAAAAATATTTTTGCCCGTGAAAATTTTGGCCTAAAAACTGCCCGGGGGTCTCCAGACTCTTTTTTTTCGAGACCTACGCAGGCAAGGAAACACGAATCGGAATTGAGATTGATCTCAAGAACAAACCTTATATGAGAAGAACTCGGATTGGTGGTGGATATATGGTTACAGCTTGGTGGTGGTATATGGATACAGATTGATGGTGGTATATGGATACGGATTGGTAGTGGTATATGGATATGGATTCAGAGCGGTGGCGGATAAGCAAAAGTGGTAGATGGGCGATGATGATGGTGCGGCGGCGGCGTGACAACTTATGACCAGAACTCGAAATTCTAAAAGACTAGACTCTAAGACCAGCAACTTGACACGACGATGCAACCGCAAATTCAACAAAGCAAAAACCCTAAAAAGATTATGCAAAGGCTCAGATTGGTTCGGATATGATGAACTAACCCTAATTTTTTTTGTGTGGCTTTTTCGTGGACTGTAGGTATGAAGAACAGACTCGATCTAATCTACGAAAAACTGTAAAAATCTCACCGAGCAACCTGGAAATCTGATACCACTTGATAGAGGCAAAGATGTCCCGATGTTTCGATGAGATGGTGACTATCGTTTTCTGTGGGAGTCGACCTTGACGATCCGACTACGAACGTGCGAGACGTCGCGCCTTAGCAATCGCTAAACCAACTTCCGAGGGTTATTGACCACGCCGGAGCACGATCAACCTGACCACGAGGGTCTGTTTCCTGCGAGCAAACGAAGAACAAGCAAGAAACTGAGATTGCAATCGGGATATTGCGAATATAAGATGAAAGCTTTATTGATCAAGGTGGGGTTCTGTGACGTCTTGGTCTGGTCGTTGGACACAAACGAAGTACGCGAAGTTGCAGCTATGGCGAACTTTTAATCTAAACAAAACCCAAAGTCTAAACGACGCCCTAAGGGCTGTATATATGGAGGAAGAGGGGGGAATTTCGTGGCCCTTGAGGGTGGGGTCCGAAACCAACCCTAACTCTTGTTTCCCCACACATACGGACTCTAAAAATAGCCTATACTTAAGTATTTTGAAATTACATGGGCCTGGCCCATTAATAAGGTGACCCAGCACCTAGAATAGCCTATGGACGAATATTATGAAGTGGCATCTTGTATATTTCGTCCAAGGCTTCATGCACTCCTTTTGGCGGCTTCAAAGTCCTGAAATCATCACTTGTAACTCCGTTCTTGATCCCCTTGCGCATGCCATCAACTCCATGCGTGTTCTTACTCCAATGTTCATCCTTCTCCAAGCTAGGCCCTTCATTTGTAAGCAAAACAAATGTATCCAATTTAGGCAGCATCATAATCTTATGAACATTAGAATCATTACCAAGAAACGAAAGTACCTGGTAATTTAATTGGCGTGCGCGAGCTCTAGTAATTGGTCCAGTATATGTAACAGTAGGGGCTGTGGGTGTAACAATGGTATTGATATCCTCATCAGCAGTGGTGGTGGTATATGGATAGAGATTGGTGGTGGTATATGGATACGGATTGGTAGTGGTATATGGATATGGTTTCAAAGCGGTGGCGGATAAGCAAAAGTGGTAGATGGGCGATGATGATGGTGTGGCGGCGGCGTGACAACTTATGACCAGAACTCGAAACTCTAGAAGACTAGACTCTAAACCAGCAACTTGACATGGCGATGCAACCGCAAATTCAACAAAGCAAAAACCCTAAAAAGATTATGCAAAGGCTCAGATTGGTTCGGATATGATGAACTAACCCTAATTTTTTTGTGTGGCTTTTTTTTTCGTGGACTGTAGTTATGAAGAACAGACTCGATCTAATCTACGAAAAACTGTAAAAATCTCACCGAGCAACCTGGAAATCTGATACCACTTGATAGAGGCTAAGGTGTCCCGATGTTTCGATGAGATGGTGGCTATCATTTTCTGTGGGAGTCAACCTTGACGATCCGACTACGAACGTGCGGGACGTCGCGCCTTATCAATCGCTAAACCAACTTCCGAGGGTTATTGACCACGCCGGAGCACGATCAACCTGACCACGAGGGTCTGTTTCCTGCGAGCAAACGAAGAACAAGCAAGAAACTGAGATTGCAATCGGGATATTGCGAATATAAGATGAAAGCTTTATTGATCAAGGTGGGGTTCTGTGACGTCTTGGTCTGGTCGTTGGACACAAACGAAGTACGCGAAGTTGCAGCTATGGCGAACTTTTAATCTAAACAAAACCCAAAGTCTAAACGACGCCCTAAGGGCTGTATATATGGAGGAAAAGGGGGGAATTTCGTGGCCCTTGAGGGTGGGGTCCGAAACCAACCCTAACTCTTGTTTCCCCACACATACGGACTCTAAAAATAGCCTATACTTAAGTATTTCGAAATTACATGGGCCTGGCCCATTAATAAGGTGACGCAGCACCTAGAATAGCCTATGGACGAATATTATGAAGTGGCATCTTGTATATTTCGTCCAAGGCTTCATGTACTCCTTATGGCGGCTTCAAAGTCCTGAAACCATCACTTGTAACTCCGTTCTTGATCCCCTTGCGCATGCCATCAACTCCATGCGTGTTCTTGCTCCAATGTTCATCCTTCTCCTAGCTAGGCCCTTCATTTGTAAGCAAAACAAATGTATCCAATTTAGGCAGCATCATAATCTCATGAACATTAGAATCATTACCAAGAAACGAAAGTACCTGGTAATTTAATTGGCATGCGCGAGCTCTAGTAATTGGTCCAGTATATGTAACAGTAGGGGCTGTGGGTGTAACAATGGTATTGATGTCCTCATCATAAGCGAATCATGAACGTATTGCAACACGCTACAGCGGAAATCCCTCATGTTTGTGCGACACGAAGGGCACCATAGGACAGCACCAAAATAAAACATACAACTCAAACCAATCACGATCATCAATCAACCCATAGGACAAAATGAATCTACTCAAACATCATAAGATAGTCATAGATCATTGGGAAATAATATATAGCATTTAGCACCATGTTTAAGTAGAGGTTAAAGAGGGTAGAAGAGAGGTTACACCGCTGCATAGAGGGGGAGAGTTGGTGTTGATGGCGGCGAAGTTGGTGTACATCGTTGTATCGATCCTTGCCCCGGCGGCACTCCGACGACACCGGGAGAGAGGGGGAGAGAGCCCCTCCTTCTTCTTCCTTGGCCTCCCCCTAGATAGGGAGGAGAGTTCCTCCTATGGTCCATGACCTCCATGGCAGCAGAGGGGCAGGAGCCCCTCCTAGATTGGACCTATCTCTCTGTTCTCTTATGTTTCGCATTCCTGTTTTCTAGCCAAAAACCGTTTCTTATATTCCCGGAAATCCATAACTCCGATTGTGCTGAGATTTTAACACAATTTTTTCTGGATGTAAGCTTCCTTGCGCCCGAAGTAGAGCCCTAACCGACTTACGAGGAGGCCACCACGCGCCTGGGCCCTGGGTCACGCCCTGGTGTCTTCTGGGGGATGGGGGGCCTCCGTTTGTGTTGAGTCCACCTCCCAAAGATCACATATATTCCAAAATAATTATTTGTACCTTTTTATTGCATTTGGAGTTCGTTTGATATGGATATTCTGTGAAACAAAAAACATGCAACAAATAGGAACTGGCACTGGGCACTAGATCAATATGTTAGTCTCAAAAAATAATATAAAATGTTGCCAAAAGTATGTGAAAGTTGTATAATATTGGCATGAAACAATAAAAAATTATAGACATAATTGAGACGTATCAAGCAACGAGTTTCCTGGCTTGCATCCGGCGGGCTCGAGGGGCCACCGAGCCAGCTTTTATACCGGAGAACTGCTCTTCTTGTTCGTCAGATACCATGGAGAGTGGAGAAGATGCTGCAAGGAAGAGATGGGGAGCGAAGCTATGGTGCGATTCTTGCCTAGCGGCTAGCCTTGTTTAAATAATCGGCTGACAGGAGGAGCTTGCCCGACATTGTGTTTAATGCCGACCCGCTCATGAATGAATGTGTGGCCAGAGTACGTTTCTCGGCACATGCGCGGGTTTAATGGAGGCATTTGAACACGGAGTGGAGGCCTATTTAGTCGGTCCTACAACGGGTCACACCCTCGGTCGGCGTGCTGCTTCAATGGCAGAGGCAGTGAGAGGCCGTGCCCGCTCTGGGCCGGCTTCAATATGGAGTGGATGTTCTGCGGGCAACTGGCATCGAGCGGGAATGCGCGTGAGCGAGGGAAAGGGTTATGGGGTGGCTAGGGTGGTCAAAAGCGGGCGTGGGTGTTGTCTGGACGCCTGCAAAGCCCTCACAGTTTGTCTCTGGTTTGCGAAATAAAGTGCATTTGGACCGTTGAGTGGACCGATACATGGTCGCGTTGCATGGCACTACACGTCCGGACCGCGTGGTCTGGACGTATGCATGTGGTTTCAGGGTCGGTGTTGGAGATGCCCAAAAGCCACACCACTGGCTCCGAAACATGTTGGAAATATGCCCTAGAGGCAATAGTATTGTATTATTATATTTCCATTATTCATAATTAAGAGTTTTTGATAGAGGCAAAGGTGTCCCGATGTTTCGATGAGATGGTGGCTATCGTTTTCTGTGGGAGTCGACCTTGACGATCCGACTACGAACGTGCGAGACGTCGCGCCTTAGCAATCGCTAAACCAACTTCCGAGGGGTTATTGACCACGCCGGAGCACGATCAACCTGACCACGAGGGCCTGTTTCCTGCGAGCAAACGAAGAACAAGCAAGAAACTGAGATTGCAATCTGGATATTGCGAATATAAGATGAAAGCTTTATTGATCAAGGTGGGGTTCTGTGACGTCTTGGTCTGGTCGTTGGACACGAACGAAGTACGCGAAGTTGCAGCTATGGCGAACTTTTAATCTAAACAAAACCCAAAGTCTAAACGACGCCCTAAGGGCTGTATATATGGAGGAAGAGAGGGGAATTTCGTGGCCCTTGAGGGTGGGGTCCGAAACCAACCCTAACTCTTGTTTCCCCACACATACGGACTCTAAAAATAGCCTATACTTAAGTATTTCGAAATTACATGGGCCTGGCCCATTAATAAGGTGACGCAGCACCTAGAATAGCCTATGGACGAATATTATGAAGTGGCATCTTGTATATTTCGTCCATGGCTTCATGCACTCCTTATGGCAGCTTCAAAGTCCTGAAATCATCACTTGTAACTCCGTTCTTGATCCCCTTGCGCATGCCATCAACTTCATGCGTGTTCTTGCTCCAATGTTCATCCTTCTCCAAGCTAGGCCCTTCATTTGAAAGCAAAAAAAATGTATCCAATTTAGGCAGCATCATAATCTCATGAACATTAGAATCATTACCAAGAAACGAAAGTACCTGGTAATTTAATTGGCGTGCGCGAGCTCTAGTAATTGGTCCAGTATATGTAACAGTAGGGGCTGTGGGTGTAACAATGGTATTGATGTCCTCATCATCCTCCCCTTCTTGAAATGAAGTCGTCCTCGACGGAAGCTCATCTTCCTCACCCAAATAAGGCTTCAAATCTGCAATGTTAAAAGTGGGACTAACCCCAAAATCTGCAGGTAGCTCAAGTTTATATGCATTATCATTTATTTTCTCTAAAACCTTAAAAGGACCATCAGCACGTGGCATTAGCTTTGATTTGCGTAGATTAGGAAATCTATCTTTACGCAAATGTAACCAAACAAGATCTCCAGGCGCAAACACAACATGTTTTCTACCCTTATCTCCAGCAAGTTTATATTTAGCATTCATACGCTCAATGTTTTCCTTAGTTAACTCATGCATTTTTAAAATCAATTCAGAACGTTCTTTAGCATCAAAATTAACCTTCTCCGAAGATGGAAGAGGCAACAAATCAATAGGTGCACGAGGTAGGAAACCATACACAATTTCAAAAGGGCACATCTTAGTAGTAGAATGCAATGAACGATTATAAGCAAATTCAATATGAGGCAAGCATTCTTCCCACATTTTCTTGTTATTCTTCAAAACAGCCCTAAGCATAGTAGACAATGTTCTATTGACTACTTCAGTTTGTCCATCAGTTTGGGGGTGACAAGTAGTACTAAAAAGCAGCTTAGTCCCCAACTTAGCCCATAAACATCTCCAAAAGTGGCTAAGAAATTTAGTATCACGATCTGAAACAATAGTATTTGGCACACCATGTAAGCGAATAATTTCACGAAAGAACAAATCAGCAACATTAACAGCATCATCGCTTTTATGACATGGTATAAAGTGTGCCATTTTCGAGAACCTATCCACGACAACAAATATGCTATCCCTCCCCTTCTTTGTTCTAGGTAAACCTAAAACAAAGTCCATAGATATATCCTCCCAAGGAACACTAGGTACAGGCAAAGGCATATATAAACCATGAGGATTGAGTCGTGACTTAGCTCTTTGACATGTAGTGCAGCGAGCAACAAAACGCTCAACATCCCGTCTCATCTTTGGCCAAAAGAAATGTGTAGCAAGTATATCCTCCGTCTTCTTGACGCCAAAGTGTCCCATTAATCCTCCTCCATGCGCCTCCTGCAACAACAAAAGACGAACGGAGCTAGCTGGAATGCATAGCTTGTTAGCACGAAACACAAATCCATCGTTAAGAACGAACTTGTTCCAAGTTCTCCCTTCCTTACAATTCTGCAATACATCTTTAAATTCAGCATCATTAACATATTGATCCTTGATGGTCTCCAAACCAAATATTTTAAAGTCAAGTTGTGAAAGCATAGTATAACGACGAGACAAGGCATCAGCAATAACATTTTCTTTACCCTTCTTGTGTTTAATCACATAAGGGAAAGTCTCAATGAATTCAACCCATTTAGCATGTCGACGGTTCAGTTTTGCTTGACTTTTAATGTGTTTCAAAGATTCATGATCAGAATGTATAACAAATTCCTTGGGCCATAAATAATGTTGCCATGTTTCTAAGGTCCGAACAAGAGCATATAATTCTTTATCATAAGTAGAATAGTTCAGACTAGGCCCACTCAATTTTTCAGAAAAGTATGCAACAGGTTTTCCATCTTGTAATAACACACCTCCTAATCCAATTCCACTAGCATCACATTCAAGCTCAAAAGTCTTATTGAAATTAGGAAGTTGGAGTAAAGGAGCATGTGTCAACTTATCTTTCAATACCGTGAAGGCTTCTTCCTGTGCGGTACCCCAAACAAAAGGTACATCCTTCTTTGTAAGCTCGTTGAGAGGTGCAGCAATGGTGCTGAAATCTCTCACAAAACGCCTATAGAAACCAGCGAGGCCAAGGAAACTCCTCACTTGTGTGACCGTTTTGGGCTGCGGCCAACTCTCAATAGCTTCAATCTTGGCTTTATCAACTTCAATTCCCTGTGGAGTAACAACATAGCCAAGAAAAGATACTCGGTCGGTGCAAAAGGTGCACTTTCCAAGGTTACCAAACAAACGTGCATCACGTAGAGCAATAAAAACAGCACGTAAATGTTGCAAATGTTCCTCCAAAGATTTGCTATAAATCAATATGTCATCAAAGTAAACTACCACAAATCGTCCAATGAAAGCACGTAAAACTTCGTTCATTAACCTCATGAAAGTACTAGGTGCATTAGTTAACCCAAAAGGCATGACTAACCACTCATATAATCCAAACTTAGTTTTAAATGTTGTTTTCCATTCATCTCCCAATTTCATACGAATTTGATGGTAACCACTACGCAAATCAACTTTGGAGAATATTGTAGAGCCACTCAATTCATCAAGCATATCATCTAGCCTAGGAATAGGATGACGATAACGAATAGTAATATTATTAATGCCTCTACAATCAACGCACATACGCGACGTACCATCCTTTTTCGGCACTAAAATGATAGGAACAGCACAAGGACTAAGGGATTCGCGTATATAACCTTTGTCGAGCAGTTCTTGTACTTGACGCATAATCTCCTTCGTCTCCTCTGGATTGGTACGGTATGGTGCCCGGTTGGGCAATGATGCACCGGGAATTAAGTCAATTTGATGCTCAATCCCGCGAATAGGTGGTAATCCCGGTGGCACGTCTTGTGGAAAGACGTCCGCGAACTCCTGCAAAATGTTAGTGACAGCAGGAGGCAAAGAGGAAGGCACGTCCTCGAATGAAAATAATGCCTCTTTGCACACAAAAGCATAGCAAACAGATTTGCTAAAATCTAGATCATCAATATCAGATTTGGTGGCAAGTAAACATGCACTTTTCAATTTAATTTCAGAAGCAACACTAGATTGTTTATTATTATTAGGCTGCATTTGTTGCTCAAATTCTTTTGCCACAATCTGATTTTCACTCTTAGTTTTCTCCTGTTTTGCTTTATTAGCTCTATTAATATCATCTTTCAAAATGGAATCAGGAGTCATAGGAAGCAAAGTAATATTTTTATCCTTATGAACAAGAGTATACTGATTGTTTCTACCATGGTGAATAGAATTTTTATCAAATTGCCATGGTCTACCAAGTAATAAGGAACATGCTTGCATCGGTACCACATCACAATCAACATAATCAGCATATGTGGAGATACTAAAATGCACACGAACAGTACGTGTTACCTTAACCTTGCCGCTGTTGTTGAACCATTGGATGTAGTAAGGATGTGGATGTGGTCTTGTGGTGAGAGATAGCTTCTCCACCATCTCGATGCTAGCCAAGTTGTTGCAACTCCCTCCATCTATGATCACGCGAACAGAACGTTCCTTCACAACTCCCTTTGTATGGAACAAATTATGCCTCTGATTTTGCTCAGCTTGTGTAACCTGCACACTCAAAACACGTTGAGCAACTAAACATTCATACCTGTCAGCATCTTCAGGAGCCATGTATTGCGTCTCATGATCAGAATCGTCTCCACCGTGTTCGTCACGTGTAATAAGAGCCAAAGTCTCCTCATCATAGTCACTAGCGGACTCATACCCACCATCCAGTAACAATCATCACACGCTTAGATGGGCATTCTCTCGCATAATGACCTCCACCCTTGCAACGTCGACAAATAATATCATGTGTTTGCCATGTTGATGCCATGGATGAAGAAGAGCTCTTTGCAGGCCCAGAAGGTGTGCTCTTGGCAGATAGTGGTGATTGTGCCTGCTTTATTGTATCACGGTTGGAGGTGGCAGCCGACGGAGGCGCCGGTGAAGCAGAACGTGTGGAAGTAGATGATGCACGTGGTGTCCATGAAGAAGGTCGACCTGCAGAAAAGTTAGTCCGCGCCAATGCCTGTCGATCCTGCACTTCACGTTCAGCTTTACAAGCAAGATGGAATAAACGAGTGATATTAGTATACTCCTTATACTCTAGAATCGTCTGAATCTCTCTATTTAATCCACCCATAAAACGTGCAAGCATAGCTTCATTCTCCTCAACAATACCACATCTAATCATGCCAGTTTGTAATTCCTGATAATATTCTTCTACAGAATTTTTTCCCTGTCTTAAGCGCTGCAATTTTTGAAGTAATTCACGTTGATAATATGGTGGAACCCAACGAGTACGCATAGCAGTTTTCAAAGCAGCCCAAGTAGCAGGAATGGGATATAATCTACAATGCTCAGACCACCAAACACATGCAAAACTAGTGAATGCACAAACAGCAGCAGGAACACGTCTCTCCTCGGGATATTGTAAACATGTAAATCGTTGTTCAGTTTCTAACTCCCAAGTAAGATATATATCAGGAACATATCTACCCTCAAATGGTGGAATATTCAATTTTAGTTTAGGGAGATGGTCATGATCTCGTACCTGAGGGTGAGCCCTACCATTGCCATTATTTGCATGTGGACGACCTGATGGTTGCTGTGCTGGTGGTGGCACGTAGTTCTGATTTTGATCAACCTCATCCTCGTAATCGCCAGCAAAATCATCCTCCTCCGCATCAGCAGCAGGAGCCACAGAAGTAGCAACAACAGCACCAACAGTTTGGCCAGGTGCAAGAGGGAGACGGCTCGCTCAGCGGAGGGCTGTTTCACGATGTGTAGGTAGTCGTCGTTGTTGTTGTTGTAGAGGTGCGTTAGGTGCAGCCGGTGGTGGTGGTGGAAGACGCGCGAGCAATTCATTAAACCTGTCATCGAGCTTTGTTTCGAACGTCTTCTCCATATCATCTATCTTCTCCATGGTCTCTTCAAATCTGTTTTGCACATCCTGCACCTGTCCATTCATCATTTGCTGAAATTTATCATGCAACTCCTGATTCGTCATGTTCTCCCAGTCAGTCTCGTCGGCTTGTGATCCTGCCATGGTTAGCAACAATAGAAAACACACAAGAATATGATCCTACAGAATACTAACAAGAGGTGGTGGTGGTGGGTGTCACAAATCCGTCAAGCAAATCTCAAATTCTTACCAGTTCTTACCCAGCAGCAGGCGGTGATCGGCAACCGTTGTAGTCAAAACTCTCAAAAGCTTGGATAGAGCGATTGCCAGGGAGAGTCAAACGCACGACGTAGAGGTATGTGGAGCTGGGAAGGCTTATAGTATGGTAGCAAAAAGGGTCAGCAATAATCAATTCAGAGATGCAAAGTTGAATAAACGCTCAACGACGGTACTGTGCTGGTCCTAGGCTAGACCGTGCTAGAGACGCGAGCCTAGAACACTAACAAAATCACGGCGCTGCACGTAAATAAGGGAAAAGCACACTCTGGAACTTTTTTTTTTCGCTTTTTTTTGCGCTCCTCTTTTTTTTTTTGCGAAAAATTACTATAATGGCGAGTGTCTCAAAACTCTTCCCTCGTCAAACTGATAGGATGGGCACGAAAAATTTTTTTTCACTTTTTTTTTCGGAAATCAGGGCAGCGACGACGAAAAAGTGCAACAAAAAATCACTATGATGGCACGTGGCTCAAAAGACTCAGAAAAGCCTAAAATTTTTTATTTTTTTTCCCGAGACCTACGCAGGCAAGGAAACACGAATCGGAATTGAGATTGATCTCAAGAACAAACCGAATATGAGAAGAACTCGGATTGGTGGTGGATATATGGTTGTGGTATATGGCAACGGTGGTGGTATATGGTAGCGGTGGTGGTATATGGATAGAGATTGATGGTGGTATATGGATACGGATTGGTGGTGGTATATGGATATGGATTCAGAGCGGTGGCGGATAAGCAAAAGTGGTAGATGGGCGATGATGATGGTGCGGCGGCGGCGTGACAACTTGTGACCAGAACTCGAAACTCTAAAAGACTAGACTCTAAGACCAGCAACTTGACACGACGATGCAACCGCAAATTCAACAAAGCAAAAACCCTAAAAAGATTATGCAAAGGCTCAGATTGGTTCGGATATGATGAACTAACCCTAATTTTTTTTGTGTGGCTTTTTCGTGGACTGTAGGTATGAAGAACAGACTCGATCTAATCTACGAAAAACTGTAAAATCTCACCGAGCAACCTGGAAATCTGATACCACTTGATAGAGGCAAAGGTGTCCCGATGTTTTGATGAGATGGTGACTATCGTTTTCTGTGGGAGTCGACCTTGACGATCCGACTACGAACGTGCGAGACGTCGCGCCTTAGCAATCGCTAAACCAACTTCCGAGGGGTTATTGACCACGCCGGAGCACGATCAACCTGACCACGAGGGCCTGTTTCCTGCGAGCAAACGAAGAACAAGCAAGAAACTGAGATTGCAATCTGGATATTGCGAATATAAGATGAAAGCTTTATTGATCAAGGTGGGGTTCTGTGACGTCTTGGTCTGGTCGTTGGACACAAACGAAGTACGCGAAGTTGCAGCTATGGCGAACTTTTAATCTAAACAAAACCCAAAGTCTAAACGACGCCCTAAGGGCTGTATATATGGAGGAAGAGAGGGGAATTTCGTGTCCCTTGAGGGTGGGGTCCGAAACCAACCCTAACTCTTGTTTCCCCACACATACGGACTCTAAAAATAGCCTATACTTAAGTATTTCGAAATTACATGGGCCTGGCCCATTAATAAGGTGACGCAGCACCTAGAATAGCCTATGGACGAATATTATGAAGTGGCATCTTGTATATTTCGTCCATGGCTTCATGCACTCCTTATGGCAGCTTCAAAGTCCTGAAATCATCACTTGTAACTCCGTTCTTGATCCCCTTGCGCATGCCATCAACTTCATGCGTGTTCTTGCTCCAATGTTCATCCTTCTCCAAGCTAGGCCCTTCATTTGAAAGCAAAACAAATGTATCCAATTTAGGCAGCATCATAATCTCATGAACATTAGAATCATTACCAAGAAACGAAAGTACCTGGTAATTTAATTGGCGTGCGCGAGCTCTAGTAATTGGTCCAGTATATGTAACAGTAGGGGCTGTGGGTGTAACAATGGTATTGATGTCCTCATCAAAAAAGGGTCAGCAATAATCAATTCAGAGATGCAAAGTTGAATAAACGCTCAACGACGGTACTGTGCTGGTCCTAGGCTAGACCGTGCTAGAGACGCGAGCCTAGAACACTAACAAAATCAGGGCGCTGCACGTAAATAAGGGAGAAGCACACTCTGGAACTTTTTTTTTCGCTTTTTTCTGCGCTCCTCTTTTTTTTTGCGCTCCTCTTTTTTTTTGCGAAAAATTACTATAATGGCGAGTGTCTCAAAACTCTTCCCTCGTCAAACTGATAGGATGGGCACGAAAATTTTTTTTTCCACTTTTTTTTTCGGAAATCAGGGCAGCGACGACGAAAAAGTGCGACAAAAAATCACTATGATGGCACGTGGCTCAAAAGACTCAGAAAAGCCTAAAAATATGATAGGGAAAAAATATTTTTGCCCGCGAAAATTTTGGCCTAAAAACTGCCCGGGGGTCTCCAGACTCTTTTTTTTTTCGAGACCTACGCAGGCAAGGAAACACGAATCGGAATTGAGATTGATCTCAAAAACAAACCTAATATGAGAAGAACTCGGATTGGTGGTGGATATATGGTTGTGGTATATGGCAGCGGTGGTGGTATATGGTAGCGGTGGTGGTATATGGATAGAGATTGATGGTGGTATATGGATAGGGATTGGTAGTGGTATATGGATAAGGATTCAGAGCGGTGGCGGATAAGCAAAAGTGGTAGATGGGCGATGATGATGGTGCGGCGGCGGCGTGACAACTTATGACCAGAACTCGAAACTCTAAAAGACTAGACTCTAAGACCAGCAACTTGACACGACGATGCAACCGCAAATTCAACAAAGCAAAAACCCTAAAAAGATTATGCAAAGGCTCAGATTGGTTCGGATATGATGAACTAACCCTAGTTTTTTTTGTGTGGCTTTTTCGTGGACTGTAGGTATGAAGAACAGACTCGATCTAATCTACGAAAAACTGTAAAATCTCACCGAGCAACCTGGAAATCTGATACCACTTGATAGAGGCAAAGGTGTCCCGATGTTTCGATGAGATGGTGGCTATCGTTTTCTGTGGGAGTCGACCTTGACGATCCGACTACGAACGTGCGAGACGTCGCGCCTTAGCAATCGCTAAACCAACTTCCGAGGGGTTATTGACCACGCCGGAGCACGATCAACCTGACCACGAGGGCATGTTTCCTGCGAGCAAACGAAGAACAAGCAAGAAACTGAGATTGCAATCTGGATATTGCGAATATAAGATGAAAGCTTTATTGATCAAGGTGGGGTTCTGTGACGTCTTGGTCTGGTCGTTGGACACGAACGAAGTACGCGAAGTTGCAGCTATGGCGAACTTTTAATCTAAACAAAACCCAAAGTCTAAACGACGCCCTAAGGGCTGTATATATGGAGGAATAGAGGGGAATTTCGTGGCCCTTGAGGGTGGGGTCCGAAACCAACCCTAACTCTTGTTTCCCCACACATACGGACTCTAAAAATAGCCTATACTTAAGTATTTCGAAATTACATGGGCCTGGCCAATTAATAAGGTGACGCAGCACCTAGAATAGCCTATGGACGAATATTATGAAGTGGCATCTTGTATATTTCGTCCATGGCTTCATGCACTCCTTATGGCGGCTTCAAAGTCCTGAAATCATCAGTTGTAACTCCATTCTTGATCCCCTTGCGCATGCCATCAACTTCATGCGTGTTCTTGCTCCAATGTTCATCCTTCTCCAAGCTAGGCCCTTCATTTGAAAGCAAAACAAATGTATCCAATTTAGGCAGCATCATAATCTCATGAACATTAGAATCATTACCAAGAAACGAAAGTACCTGGTAATTTAATTGGCGTGCGCGAGCTCTAGTAATTGGTCCAGTATATGTAACAGTAGGGGCTGTGGGTGTAACAATGGTATTGATATCCTCATCAGTTTTTATTCCATGCTATAACTGCTATGATCCTGGAATATGTGATTCAGGGATCTTTTCACACTTGGAGGGGGAAAAGGGCAAACTCACAAGAAATCAAAGAGGAAATCACCCAAACAATTCCCCAGTCACACATCCACTAGAATAGCAAAATAAGATCCACAAGTCACAAGCACAATCAAAGGAAAGATACAATGGCAAAGTTCTTCCCACTTCTAGGAGATGAGGTCTTGAAGATAGTCTTCTCCTAGAGGAGGTCTTGAAATCCACTAGGATTCTTCCCAAAGGGGTCTTGATTCCACAAATGGGAAGGTAGAAGGAGCAAAGCTCACAAATATCTCATCTCATACTTTGCTGACCCTAAACATAGCACTAGGTACGGTTTATATAGTCTTGGGGTCGAAGTAGATGAAGAGGGGCTTGGTTTGGGGATCTCAGCCGTCCATCCTGGGAGGCACGTGCGCACGGGGTAAGTTGGGCCCGTGCGCATGGGGGTCCCGTGGGCACGGTACAGGCCCATGCGCACGGGGTGCTTCAGCGCCAACTCTCTGGACAGCCCGTGGGCACGGGGTCTCGGGAGCCCGTGCGCACGGGGTCACCTGGGACTTCCAGTATTGCTGTTGTTGCACTCCGTCTTGGTCCGCGTGGCCTTGGGGTGGTTCCTCTTCTCCTTGGGGGTGCTCCTGAGCCTCTAGGTGGTGTTCCTCTTCGTACCTAATGAGACATAGCGTATCTTGGTGAGGTAGCAACAATGTTCCATTCATATCCATATGCAAGCTAAGTAGGAAGGAGTTCACCTCGGTTTCCAAAGCACGTGCTCTAGCTCTTGGATAGGTCCACGTGGGGCTTGATGTGTCGTTGTAGAGTACATGGGGATGATGGAAGGATGCTCCGCATCATCTCCCCCCCCTTGGGAGAGATCCATCCACGGATCGTGATCTTCATCACCATGGTACTTGGCCAAGTCTTTGACGTTGAATGTGTCGCTCACATTGTACTTGTCTCGTGGGATGTCGACCTTGTAGGCGTTGTCGTTGTAGCGTGCGAGTACCTTGAATGGGCCATCTACTCTTGGAAGTAGCTTGGACTTGCACTCCTTGGGAAAACGATCCTTGTGGAGATGTACCAAACTAGGTCACCCGGTTGGAACACCATTGGGGACTTGTTGGCGTTGCGCTTGGTCGCGAGTCGTTGTACTTGGCGCTCTATGGTGTGCCTTGTATCTTCATGCATCTTATTGAGGTGGTTCACTCGGTCGCTCGCGTCCATGTTGATGCGCTCTTGTAGTGGTAGAGGAAGAATGTCCAATGGGGACAATGGGTTGAATCCATAGACGACTTCGAAAGGGGACTTGCCAGTAGTCGAATGTGTTGCACGGTTGTAGGCGAACTCGGCGATTGGTAGGCACTCCTCCCACTCCTTGATGTTCTTCTTGATTAAGACTCGTAGTAGAGTGGAGAGTGTATGGTTCGTCACCTCCATTTGGCCGTCGGTTTGAGGGTGGTACGCCGTGGAGAAGAGTAACTTGATTCCGAGCTTGGCGCATAAGGTCTTCCAAAAGTAACTCAAGAACTTGACGTCGCGGTCCGATACAATTGTCCTTGGCATTCCATGAAGACGTAATATGTCCCTACAAAACAAATTTGCAACATGTGAAGCATCGTCTATCTTGTTGCAAGGAATGAAATGAGCCATTTTGGAGAAACGGTCCGCAACGACAAATATGGAGTCTTTCCTATTTCGAGTTCGAGGCAAACCAAGTACAAAGTCCATGCTAATGTCTTCCCAAGGTTGGTATGGAATTGGTAAAGGCATATGGAGACCATGAGATTGAGCTTTGGACTTAGCTTTGCGACATGTAGAACACTGGTTGGTGAAACGATTGACATCGCGAACCATCTTTGGCCAAAAATAGTTCTTGGAGAGCGTAGCGAGTGTCTTGTCGCATCTGAAGTGTCCCATTAATCCTCTTCCATGGGATTCTTGCAAAAGCAACAAACGAAGAGAGGACTCGGGAATGCAAAGTTTGTTAGCTCGCATAAGATATCCGTCTTTTAAGTAATAGCGTTCCCAAGATGTATGCGACAAACACTTGGCATAAGGAGTAGCAAAAGTTACATCATGCTCATACAAGTCTTTGATATGCTCAAAACCAATGACATTCAATTCAAGTTGGGTGACAAGCATGCATATACGGGAAAGCGCATCCGCGACAATGTTTTCTTTACCCTTGATGTACTTGATGACATAGGGAAAAGACTCAATGAATTCACTCCATTTAGCATGATGCTTGTTCAACTTAGTTTGACCCTTAAGATACTTGAGAGTCTCATGATCGGTATGAATGATAAACTCATGGGGACGAAGGTAATGTTCCCATTCATGTAAAACGCGGACTAAAGCATATAGTTCTTTGTCATAGATGGGGTAATTGAGTTGCGCTCCGGGAAGTTTCTCACTAAAGTAAGATATGGGGCGCTTCTCTTGCATTAACACACCTTCGATGCCATTACCACTAGCATCGCAATGAATTTCAAAAGGTTTGTCGAAGTTGGGTAAAGCAAGCACAGGAGCATGAGTAAGCAAATTCTTAAGCTCATTGAATGCGATATCTTGGGATGGTCCCCAAATAAAAGGCGCATTCTTCTTGCTCAAAGCATGCAAAGGCGAAGCAATGGTGCTAAAATCCTTCACAAAACGACGATAGAAACCCGCAAGACCAAGGAAACTACGCACTTGATGCAAGTTGGTTGGTTGCGGCCAAGTCTTAATAGCATTGATCTTGGACTCATCTACATGAACACCCTTAGAAGAAACAACAAACCCAAGAAAACGAGCTTATCAACACCAAAAAGGCATTTCTCCATATTAGCATAGAGGCGCTCTTTTCTAAGAGTTTGCAAAACGGTGCAGACATGGGTGACATGCTCTTTGATAGATTTGCTAAACACAAGAATGTCATCAAAGTAAACCACAACAAACTCACCAATATAAGGGCGAAAGACATGATGCATAAGGCGCATAAAAGTGCCTGGTGCTTCCGAAAGACCCATAGGCATGACTAACCACTCATACAAACCAAACTTGGTTTTGAAAGCGGTTTTCCATTCATCACCCTCTTGTATGCGGATTTGATAGTAACCACTCTTAAGATCAATTTTGGAAAATATAGTGGCACCGCTAAGCTCATCAAGCATATCATCTAGGCGTGGAATGGGGTACCTATAGCGAATGGTGATAGCATTGATAGGTCTACAATCGGAGCACATGCGAAAGCTACCGTCACGTTTTGGCACAAGGATGACTAGTACGACACAAGGGCTCAAACTTTCACGCACATGACCATGGTCTATGAGATGCTTTACTTGCCTTTGAATTTCTTTGGTTTCTTCGGGGTTGACGCGGTAGGGAGCCTTGTTTGGAACTGGCGCTCCGGGGATGAGGTCGATGCGGTGCTCAATGCCTTGAAGTGGAGGTAGTCCCGGAGGTAGCTCATCGGGGAAAACATCTCGAAATTCCTGCAATAGAGAAGATAACACCAAAGGTAGATTGTGAGAGGTGTTAGTTTTTGGTGCCTCGTCCTTGCACAATAGGACATAGTGTAGGACACTTGATGGGTTCTCACACACTTCTCTCATCTCACATTTGGTGGCAAATATGACTAAGTTTTTCTTGTCGCTCATCGTGGAGGCACTCAATTTGGGCTTGTGGCGCTCACTCTCTTTTTGGTGGTTCACTCTCTCACTATTCTCTCCATGATGGGTGTTTTTCTTGTCGGCGAGCACTTGGCTTGGAGACATAGGACATAGTACAAACTCTTTCCCTTTCATTTTGAAGCTATAGTGATTGGTATGCCCATTGTGAATGACACCTCGGTCAAATTGCCATGGCCGCCCAAGAAGGAGGTGGCAAACGGTCATCGGAAGGACATCACACTCCAAAGTGTCTTCATAGGCGCCAATCTTGAAAGAGACTTGTACTCGATGCTCGACTTGTATGGTGCCGGTGTCACTTAGCCATTGAACCTTGTAGGGGTGAGGGTGCTTCGTCTTGACCAATTGGAGTTTGGAGCATAGTTCTTCACTTGCTAAGTTGTGGCAACTACCTCCATCGATGATGACCTTGACGGACCGTCCGTTGATGCCGGCCTTTGTGTGGAAGATATGGCATCTTTGATCTTCGTCTTGTTGATGTTGAAGAGTCAAGACCTTGGAGACAACAAGAGCGGGACTTGAATCTTCATCACAAAAGACTTGATCATCTTCGTCTTCGTTGTTCACTTGTCGGTGCATGGCCACTTGCTCAAGGGATTCCATTTCTCCTTCACTCATGGAGTCGTAGGTTCCGTCGTCGTTGAGGATCATGGTGCACTTGTTTGTGCACTCGAAGGATTTGTGGCCTCGGCCTCCGCATGTGAAACATTTGATGGAATTTGTCTTGATGGTCTCATCGGTTGGGGTAGATGATGATGAAGCTTTCGGCTTGAAGTTGCTTGTAGTAGGAGGACGACTTGCACTTGTCGAAGTCTTCTTGTAACTTGACTTGTCGCCGGTACTTGGTGATGCTCTAGTTGAGGTAGGAGTTGCCGAAGTCGCGGGAGCTTGATAAGAGGAGTCGTAGGTCTTGGACGAGAACTTGGCATACTTGAAATCATCTTGCACTTGGCGTTCTGCTTTCGTGGCTTGGTGCACTAGCTCGATGAGATTTGAGTAAGGTTGGAAGTCGGCGATCTTCTTGATGGGATGGTTGAGGCCATTCAAGAAGCGTGCCATTGTTTTCTCATCATCTTCCGTGACATTGGATCTTATCATTGCAATCTCCATCTCCTTGTAGTATTCTTCAACGCTCTTGGTTCCTTTCTTGAGTTGTTGGAGTTTCTTGAAGAGGTCGCGGTTGTAGTAGGTAGGCACGAAACGTGCTCTCATGACATCCTTCATTTGCGCCCAAGTAGTGATGGGTGGATCACCTCTTGCCTCTCGGCGCTCAATGACTTGTTCCCACCAAATAAGGACATAGTCTTGGAACTCAAGGGATGCCATCGCGATCTTCTTCTCTTCTTCATAATTGTGCAAACGGAAGATCTTGTCAACTTTCAATGCCCATGAGAGGTATTCTTCGGGATCGTTGTGATGAGGACATGACTACCTTGGATACGACCAAAAATACTTCATACATGCATATTTGTCAGGTGATTTCTAATGCAAACTATTCAATAATCTATTTATGTTATGATAGAGGCGGGGGTCCCGATCTTTCGATGAGATGATAACTATCGATTTGGTGGAGACGACTTTGACGATCCGACTACAAACGTGCACGACGTTGCGCCTTAGCAATCGCTAAACCAATCTCCTAAGGTTACTGACGATGCTGGAAGCACGGTCAGCCTGACCACGAAGGTCTATTCCTGCAAGCAATCGAAGAACGAGCAAGAATATGATAAAGCAATCTGAATATTGCAAATATATATGAAGTATTGATAATTGTGGGGATTCGGAAGCGGTCTTGGTCTGGTCGTTGGATACAAATGAAGTACACGAAGTTGCAATGGCTAACTTTTAACTAAACAAATCCCAAGGAAAAAGCTAATAGATGGATCTACTTATATAGGAGCAAGGGGTGGCGGCCAAGGAGGTGGGAGGACGTCCCAAGGCAGCCTAAAACTAACCCTAGGTCGTACAAGGCTCATGGGCCCAAGTGGAGGTGATGCAACACCTTTGGGCTTGTAGTTTGACTCGGATTCTGCTGCAACGTCAGATTGTTTCGTCCATAACTCAACGCACCGGACGAATTTGAATGTCAATCCAATTGGGTTGGAAAGAGCACGAAATCTAGTTTCCAACAAAAAAAGAATCACCCAATTCGGAGTCCGTATGAAAAAGTTGTTGGTGTTTTGAGTCAGGTATGTCTGTGCAGTCCGAATCTGAATCCAGAACGTGAGAGACTTGGACTTTATCTTCTCTTGGCCCAAAAGTGACGTGAGAGGACTTTTTGAACACAACCTAAACTTCTCCTTTCCCTTATCTTCATATGTGGATTGTACAAATGTCCCATACACCTGCAATTAGACAAAACACAAAAGTGTGTGAAGTATTTTTGTTCTGGATAACATAAATAGATTATTGAATAGTTTGCATTAGAAATCACCTGACAAATATGCATGTATGCAATATTTTTGGTCGTATCCAAGGTAGTCATGTCCTCATCATCCTCTCCTTTTTGAAAATAAAGCCGTCCTCGGCGTTGCTTAATCTGAAATGTGGCTAACAAAAGAGACAAGGTGTACATGTTGTATATGTATATGTCATCTAGTTTAACTTCCCTTGATTTTTGCACGTATGACACATGTATACATGAGTAACTTTCATAGTTCATAAAAACTAAAGCCAAAAAATTATCACAAGAAGTAGAAGGCATGAAAATATTAGAACTCAGTTTGCACATATAAGTGAAGCTCTTATTCATTTCAAAAGATTTGCAATGTTCATCATTAAACCATCCCAACTTCGGTGAATAAACCTTACTTGCATCAAATTTACATGCTACAACATGCTTAAATAAGCAAACATGTAATAAGTCATTGGACATAGAATCATCACCAAGATTGGAGGCCATGTCAAAATGATTAAACATTAGTTCTTTTGCATCAACAGTTAATTCAATAGGTGCACTCAAAATTGTTGATATTTCAGTTGTTTGATCACATGACGCATTCATGACAGTAAAAAGATTATCTAAAATAGGTGGTGTGCTCAAATCAACAGGTAACTCAATACATGACGCATTCAAGTTAACTAGGCATGCATCATTCTCATGTGAAGTTATATCATCAATACCTTTACTGTTACCTTGTGGCAAAGATGTAGCTGATGTAGGTACGGACGTTGACAATGTACCATACCCTTGAGATGATGCCGCGCTCATAATCCGAGGTGCAATGATGGAGGAACCCACCGGCGGTGGTGAGCATGAACTAGAATAGTAGTTGTTGTAGTCACCTAATGCATCCTCCTGTATCTGTCTCTCAAAGGTACAAGCACGGACATACATACCAGTAATGCAACGAGGAATATACTGAAATCTTGCCTGAATATCATGGTTCAAACCACCAAAAAATCTATTCATTGTATCATTCTCAGATTCTTCTATGTCACAATGATGCATATAAGATTTGAACTCTTGGTAGTAAGCATGAACAGTGTTGTTGCCTTGTTTAGATTGTTCAAATTTGCGAAGCAATTCACGACGATAATAAGGAAGGAAAAATTGTTGTCTCATTACAGCTTTCTAAACTTTCCAAGTTGTGGGTTGGTTATCAATGTTTTTCTTACAATGACACTCCACCAAACAGAAGCAAAATCAGTAAATGCTCTAGTGCCTGCTCGCACTCGCTCAAGTTCAGAAAAGTCATGGTGACTAAAAACTTGTTCTACTTCAAGCTCCCAAGCTAGATAAGTAGTAGGATTAAATCTACCCTCAAATGACGGTAAAAAGATAACCTGACCATGTGCTTGTGTGTGTTGTCCCAACTCTCGTGATGGTGAAGATGTGTCCGTCGTCCAAGAACTTCTATCTTCAGAACCTGTCATGATTAGTAGAAACAAGAAACAAAATTCAAGAATAATGTTCCTATGAACTACTAGGGTGTGGTGGTAAAGCGCTCACAGTAAAGCAAATATCAATATCTTACAAGTTCTTACCAAGCAGCAGGTGGTGACAGGCAACCAGCGGTGTCAAATAACTCTGAAGATTGTGTAAAGCGATTGCCAGGGGAACGTACGTATACACGGTGTAGAAATATGTGGAGCTGGGTTGGCTATATATGGTAGCAAAAGATTAGCAATAATCAATTCAGAGATGCAATGTTGAATAAACGCTCAACGACGGTACTGTGCTGGTCCTAGGCTAGACCGAACTAGAGACGCGAGCCTAGAACACTAATGAGGTCACGTCGTAGCACAACTAGTATCAATGAAGGATACTAAGTAGCTCTGGACAGCAAGATATAAGTGAAGATCACAACGGCAGTAAAGATAATGATGTGAAACAACAGCCAAGCAGGATATATCAACAACTTTGTCTCCAACTTTCCTCTGAAAAAGTTTGTGCCGATTTTTTTGATTTTTTTTTCAAGAATGGTATTGACTCAAGCTTTCAAACACAAAAGGAATGACTCAATTCCGAGTTGATATGAGGAGTCAAAAAATTCGAAAACTGGCCTGAAAAACTGGAATAAGCTGTGTTCATGAACTTCGGAGGGCAAAAAGACTTATTTAGAAGCCGATTTTGAGGTGCCAAATATTGAACTAGCTTCTTCAACTATTTATATGCGGCTCGTCGCTAGCTTTCGTTTGAGTACTCGCGGAGGCAAAACGGACTTTGTATGAGGAAGTTATGCCTATTTTACCGAACAGTGCACAAAACAGATTCCAATCCTAATTCAACTACGAGATTGAGTCTAAAAAGATCCGAATTTTGTTTTTTTTTCTTCTCTCTTTTTTTTCCTCACACTTTTTTTTCTTTCTCTCCTTTTTTTCTCTGACTTTTTTTCTCTTTTTTTTCTCCCGTTTTTTTTCTCTCTGTTTTTCTCCCTCTTCCAAAACAAACTAGATAAGATGCAGATTGGATCAAGCGAAGATGTGAACGATCTCAACTATTATTATGAATATGAATGGTGGGTAGCACGTGGTGGAAATTGATGGATGGGTGGTGGACAGCGGAAGAGATAATGATGCAGCGGTGGCGTGACTAATGTGAACAGAACTCGAAACTCTAAACGAACTAGACACTAAGACCAGCAACTCGACACGACGATGCAACCGATAATTCAACTATGCAAGCAATGAAAAAAAAATTGCAAAGGCTCAGACTGGCTTGGACCAAGGATGAATAGATCTAACTCTTTTTTGTGGCTTTTTCTTGGACAATAGGTAAGAAAATAAATCTAATCTAGGAAAACTGGAAATTCTCACCGAGCAACCTGAAAACTGATACCACTTGATAGAGGCGAGGGTCCCGATCTTTCGATGAGATGATAACTATCGATTTGGTGGAGACGATGATAGAGGCAAAGGTGTCCCGATGTTTCGATGAGATGGTGGCTATCGTTTTCTGTGGGAGTCGACCTTGACGATCCGACTACGAACGTGCGAGACGTCGCGCCTTAGCAATCGCTAAACCAACTTCCGAGGGGTTATTGACCACGCCGGAGCACGATCAACCTGACCACGAGGGCCTGTTTCCTGCGAGCAAACGAAGAACAAGCAAGAAACTGAGATTGCAATCTGGATATTGTGAATATAAGATGAAAGCTTTATTGATCAAGGTGGGGTTCTGTGACGTCTTGGTCTGGTCGTTGGACACAAACGAAGTACGCGAAGTTGCAGCTATGGCGAACTTTTAATCTAAACAAAACCCAAAATCTAAACGACGCCCTAAGGGCTGTATATATGGAGGAAGAGAGGGGAATTTCGTGGCCCTTGAGGGTGGGGTCCGAATCCAACCCTAACTCTTGTTTCCCCACACATACGGACTCTAAAAATAGCCTATACTTAAGTATTTCGAAATTACATGGGCCTGGCCCATTAATAAGGTGACGCAGCACCTAGAATAGCCTATGGACGAATATTATGAAGTGGCATCTTGTATATTTCGTCCATGGCTTCATGCACTCCTTATGGCGGCTTCAAAGTCCTGAAATCATCAGTTGTAACTCCATTCTTGATCCCCTTGCGCATGCCATCAACTTCATGCGTGTTCTTGCTCCAATGTTCATCCTTCTCCAAGCTAGGCCCTTCATTTGAAAGCAAAACAAATGTATCCAATTTAGGCAGCATCATAATCTCATGAACATTAGAATCATTACCAAGAAATGAAAGTACCTGGTAATTTAATTGGCATGCGCGAGCTCTAGTAATTGGTCCAGTATATGTAACAGTAGGGGCTGTGGGTGTAACAATGGTATTGATGTCCTCATCATCCTCCCCTTCTTGAAATGAAGTCGTCCTCGACGGAAGCTCATCTTCCTCACCCAAATAAGGCTTCAAATCTGCAATATTAAAAGTGGGACTAACCCCAAAATCTGCAGGTAGCTCAAGTTTATATGCATTATCATTTATTTTCTCTAAAACCTTAAAAGGACCATCAGCACGTGGCATTAGCTTTGATTTGCGCAGATTAGGAAATCTATCTTTACGCAAATGTAACCAAACAAGATCTCCAGGTGCAAACACAACATGTTTTCTACCCTTATCTCCAGCAAGTTTATATTTAGCATTCATACGCTCAATGTTTTCCTTAGTTAACTCATGCATTTTTAAAATCAATTCAGAACGTTCTTTAGCATCAAAATTAACCTTCTCCGAAGATGGAAGAGGCAACAAATCAATAGGTGCACGAGGTAGGAAACCATACACAATTTCAAAAGGGCACATCTTAGTAGTAGAATGCAATGAACGATTATAAGCAAATTCAATATGAGGCAAGCATTCTTCCCACATTTTCTTGTTATTCTTCAAAACAGCCCTAAGCATAGTAGACAATGTTCTATTGACTACTTCAGTTTGTCCATCAGTTTGGGGGTGACAAGTAGTACTAAAAAGCAGCTTAGTCCCCAACTTAGCCCATAAACATCTCCAAAAGTGGCTAAGAAATTTAGTATCACGATCTGAAACAATAGTATTTGGCACACCATGTAAGCGAATAATTTCACGAAAGAACAAATCAGCAACATTAACAGCATCATCGCTTTTATGACATGGTATAAAGTGTGCCATTTTCGAGAACCTATCCACGACAACAAATATGCTATCCCTCCCCTTCTTTGTTCTAGGTAAACCTAAAACAAAGTCCATAGATATATCCTCCCAAGGAACACTAGGTACAGGCAAAGGCATATATAAACCATGAGGATTGAGTCGTGACTTAGCTCTTTGACATGTAGTGCAGCGAGCAACAAAACGCTCAACATCCCGTCTCATCTTTGGCCAAAAGAAATGTGTAGCAAGTATATCCTCCGTCTTCTTGACGCCAAAGTGTCCCATTAATCCTCCTCCATGCGCCTCCTGCAACAACAAAAGACGAACGGAGCTAGCTGGAATGCATAGCTTGTTAGCACGAAACACAAATCCATCGTTAAGAACGAACTTGTTCCAAGTTCTCCCTTCCTTACAATTCTGCAATACATCTTTAAATTCAGCATCATTAACATATTGATCCTTGATGGTCTCCAAACCAAATATTTTAAAGTCAAGTTGTGAAAGCATAGTATAACGACGAGACAAGGCATCAGCAATAACATTTTCTTTACCCTTCTTGTGTTTAATCACATAAGGGAAAGTCTCAATGAATTCAACCCATTTAGCATGTCGACGGTTCAGTTTTGCTTGACTTTTAATGTGTTTCAAAGATTCATGATCAGAATGTATAAAAAATTCCTTGGGCCATAAATAATGTTGCCATGTTTCTAAGGTCCGAACAAGAGCATATAATTCTTTATCATAAGTAGAATAGTTCAGACTAGGCCCACTCAATTTTTCAAAAAAGTATGCAACAGGTTTTCCATCTTGTAATAACACACCTCCTAATCCAATTCCACTAGCATCACATTCAAGCTCAAAAGTCTTATTGAAATTAGGAAGTTGGAGTAAAGGAGCATGTGTCAACTTATCTTTCAATACCGTGAAGGCTTCTTCCTGTGCGGTACCCCAAACAAAAGGTACATCCTTCTTTGTAAGCTCGTTGAGAGGTGCAGCAATGGTGCTGAAATCTCTCACAAAACGCCTATAAAAACCAGCGAGGCCAAGGAAACTCACTTGTGTGACCGTTTTGGGCTGCGGCCAACTCTCAATAGCTTCAATCTTGGCTTTATCAACTTCAATTCCCTGTGGAGTAACAACATAGCCAAGAAAAGATACTCGGTCGGTGCAAAAGGTGCACTTTCCAAGGTTACCAAACAAACGTGCATCACGTAGAGCAATAAAAACAGCACGTAAATGTTCCAAATGTTCCTCCAAAGATTTGCTATAAATCAATATGTCATCAAAGTAAACTACCACAAATCGTCCAATGAAAGCACGTAAAACTTCGTTCATTAACCTCATGAAAGTACTAGGTGCATTAGTTAACCCAAAAGGCATGACTAACCACTCATATAATCCAAACTTAGTTTTAAATGCTGTTTTCCATTCATCTCCCAATTTCATACGAATTTGATGGTAACCACTACGCAAATCAACTTTGGAGAATATTGTAGAGCCACTCAATTCATCAAGCATATCATCTAGCCTAGGAATAGGATGACGATAACGAATAGTAATATTATTAATGCCTCTACAATCAACGCACATACGCGACGTACCATCCTTTTTCGGCACTAAAATGATAGGAACAGCACAAGGACTAAGGGATTCGCGTATATAACCTTTGTCGAGCAGTTCTTGTACTTGACACATAATCTCCTTCATCTCCTCTGGATTGGTACGGTATGGTGCCCGGTTGGGTAATGATGCACCGGGAATTAAGTCAATTTGATGCTCAATCCCGCGAATAGGTGGTAATCCCGGTGGCACGTCTTGTGGAAAGACGTCGGCGAACTCCTGCAAAATGTTAGTGACAGCAGGAGGCAAAGAGGAAGGCACGTCCTCGTATGAAAATAATGCCTCTTTGCACACAAAAGCATAGCAAACAGATTTGCTAAAATCTAGATCATCAATATCAGATTTGGTGGCAAGTAAACATGCACTTTTCAATTTAATTTCAGAAGCAACACTAGATTGTTTATTATTATTAGGCTGCATTTGTTGCTCAAATTCTTTTGCCACAATCTGATTTTCACTCTTAGTTTTCTCCTGTTTTGCTTTATTAGCTCTATTAATATCATCTTTCAAAATGGAATCAGGAGTCATAGGAAGCAAAGTAATATGTTTATCCTTATGAACAAGAGTATACTGATTGTTTCTACCATGGTGAATAGAATTTTTATCAAATTGCCATGGTCTACCAAGTAATAAGGAACATGCTTGCATCGGTACCACATCACAATCAACATAATCAGCATATGTAGAGATACTAAGATGCACACGAACAGTACGTGTTACCTTAACCTTGCCGCTGTTGTTGAACCATTGGATGTAGTAAGGATGTGGATGTGGTCTTGTGGTGAGAGATAGCTTCTCCACCATCTCGATGCTAGCCAAGTTGTTGCAACTCCCTCCATCTATGATCACGCGAACAGAACGTTCCTTCACAACTCCCTTTGTATGGAACAAATTATGCCTCTGATTTTGCTCAGCTTGTGTAACCTGCACACTCAAAACACGTTGAGCAACTAAACATTCATACCTGTCAGCATCTTCAGGAGCCATGTATTGCGTCTCATGATCAGAATCGTCTCCACCGTGTTCGTCACGTGTAATAAGAGCCAATGTCTCCTCATCATAGTCACTAGCGGACTCATACCCACCATCCTCAGTAACAATCATCACACGCTTAGATGGGCATTCTCTTGCATAATGACCTCCACCCTTGCAACGTCGACAAATAATATCATGTGTTTGCCCTGTTGATGCCATGGATGAAGAAGAGCTCTTTGCAGGCCCAGAAGGTGTGCTCTTGGCAGATAGTGGTGATTGTGCCTGCTTTATTGTATCACGGTTGGAGGTGGTAGCCGACGGAGGCGCCGGTGAAGCAGAACGTGTGGAAGTAGATGATGCACGTGGTGTCCATGAACAAGGTCGACCTGCAGAAAAGTTAGTCCGCGCCAATGCCTGTCGATCCTGCACTTCACGTTCAGCTTTACAAGCAAGATGGAATAAACGAGTGATATTAGTATACTCCTTATACTCTAGAATCGTCTGAATCTCTCTATTTAATCCACCCATAAAACGTGCAAGCATAGCTTCATTCTCCTCAACAATACCACATCTAATCATGCCAGTTTGTAATTCCTGATAATATTCTTCTACAGAATTTTTTCCCTGTCTTAAGCGCTGCAATTTTTGAAGTAATTCACGTTGATAATATGGTGGAACCCAACGAGTACGCATAGCAGTTTTCAAAGCAGTCCAAGTAGCAGGAATGGGATATAATCTACAATGCTCAGACCACCAAACACATGCAAAACTAGTGAATGCACAAACAGCAGCAGGAACACGTCTCTCCTCGGGATATTGTAAACATGTAAATCGTTGTTCAGTTTCTAACTCCCAAGTAAGATATATATCAGGAACATATCTACCCTCAAATGGTGGAATATTCAATTTTAGTTTAGGGAGATGGTCATGATCTCGTACCTGAGGGTGAGCCCTACCATTGCCATTATTTGCATGTGGACGACCTAATGGTTGCTGTGCTGGTGGTGGCACGTAGTTCTGATTTTGATCAACCTCATCCTCGTAATCGCCAGCAAAATCATCCTCCTCTGCCTTAGCAGCAGGAGCCACAGAAGTAGCAACAGCAGCACCAACAGTTTGGCCAGGTGCAAGAGGGAGACGGCTCGCTTGGCGGAGGGCTGTTTCACGATGTGTAGGTAGTCGTCGTTGTTGTTGTTGTAGAGGTGCGTTAGGTGCAGCCGGTGGTGGTGGTGGAAGACGCGCGAGCAATTCATTAAACCTGTCATCGAGTTTTGTTTCGAACGTCTTCTCCATGTCATCTATCTTCTCCATGGCCTCTTCAAATCTGTTTAGCACATCCTGCACCTGTCCATTCATCATTTGCTGAAATTTATCATGCAACTCCTGATTCGTCATGTTCTCCCAGTCAGTCTCGTCGGCTTGTGATCCTGCCATGGTTAGCAACAATAGAAAACACACAAGAATATGATCCTACAGAATACTAACAAGAGGTGGTGGTGCCGGGTGTCACAAATCCGTCAAGCAAATCTCAAATTCTTACCAGTTCTTACCCAGCAGCAGGCGGTGATCGGCAACCGTTGTAGTCAAAACTCTCAAAAGCTTGGATAGAGCGATTGCCAGGGAGAGTCAAACGCACGACGTAGAGGTATGTGGAGCTGGGAAGGCTTATAGTATGGTAGCAAAAAGGGTCAGCAATAATCAATTCAGAGATGCAAAGTTGAATAAACGCTCAACGACGGTACTGTGCTGGTCCTAGGCTAGACCGTGCTAGAGACGCGAGCCTAGAACACTAACAAAATCACGGCGCTGCACGTAAATAAGGGAAAAGCACACTCTGGAACTTTTTTTTTCGCTTTTTTTTTGCGCTCCTCTTTTTTTTTTGCGAAAAATCACTATAATGGCGAGTGTCTCAAAACTCTTCCCTCGTCAAACTGATAGGATGGGCACGAAAAAAATTTTTCCACTGTTTTTTTGGAAATCAGGGCAGCGACGACGAAAAAGTGCGACAAAAAATCACTATGATGGCACGTGGCTCAAAAGACTCAGAAAAGCCTAAAAATAGGATAGGGAAAAAATATTTTTGCCCGTGAAAATTTTGGCCTAAAAACTGCCCGGGGGTCTCCAGACTCTTTTTTTTTTCGAGACCTACGCAGGCAAGGAAACACGAATCGGAATTGAGATTGATCTCAAAAACAAACCTAATATGAGAAGAACTCGGATTGGTGGTGGATATATGGTTGTGGTATATGGCAGCGGTGGTGGTATATGGTAGCGGTGGTGGTATATGGATAGAGATTGATGGTGGTATATGGATACGGATTGGTAGTGGTATATGGATAAGGATTCAGAGCGGTGGCGGATAAGCAAAAGTGGTAGATGGGCGATGATGATGGTGCGGCGGCGGCGTGACAACTTATGACCAGAACTCGAAACTCTAAAAGACTAGACTCTAAGACAAGCAACTTGACACGACGATGCAACCGCAAATTCAACAAAGCAAAAACCCTAAAAAGATTATGCAATGGCTCAGATTGGTTCGGATATGATGAACTAACCCTAATTTTTTGTGTGGCTTTTTCGTGGACTGTAGGTATGAAGAACAGACTCGATCTAATCTACGAAAAACTGTAAAATCTCACCGAGCAACTGATAGAGGCAAAGGTGTCCCGATGTTTCGATGAGATGGTGGCTATCGTTTTCTGTGGGAGTCGACCTTGACGATCCGACTACGAACGTGCGAGACGTCGCGCCTTAGCAATCGCTAAACCAACTTCCGAGGGGTTATTGACCACGCCGGAGCACGATCAACCTGACCACGAGGGCCTGTTTCCTGCGAGCAAACGAAGAACAAGCAAGAAACTGAGATTGCAATCTGGATATTGCGAATATAAGATGAAAGCTTTATTGATCAAGGTGGGGTTCTGTGACGTCTTGGTCTGGTCGTTGGACACAAACGAAGTACGCGAAGTTGCAGCTATGGCGAACTTTTAATCTAAACAAAACCCAAAGTCTAAACGACGCCCTAAGGGCTGTATATATGGAGGAAGAGAGGGGAATTTCGTGGCCCTTGAGGGTGGGGTCCGAAACCAACCCTAACTCTTGTTTCCCCACACATACGGACTCTAAAAATAGCCTATACTTAAGTATTTCGAAATTACATGGGCCTGGCCCATTAATAAGGTGACGCAGCACCTAGAATAGCCTATGGACGAATATTATGAAGTGGCATCTTGTATATTTCGTCCATGGCTTCATGCACTCCTTATGGCGGCTTCAAAGTCCTGAAGTCATCACTTGTAACTCCGTTCTTGATCCCCTTGCGCATGCCATCAACTTCATGCGTGTTCTTGCTCCAATGTTCATCCTTCTCCAAGCTAGGCCCTTCATTTGAAAGCAAAACAAAGGTATCCAATTTAGGCAGCATCATAATCTCATGAACATTAGAATCATTACCAAGAAACGAAAGTACCTGGTAATTTAATTGGCGTGCGCGAGCTCTAGTAATTGGTCCAGTATATGTAACAGTAGGGGCTGTGGGTGTAACAGTGGTATTGATGTCCTCATCAGCAACCTGGAAATCTGATACCACTTGATAGAGGCAAAGGTGTCCCGATGTTTCGATGAGATGGTGGCTATCGTTTTCTGTGGGAGTCGACCTTGACGATCCGACTACGAACGTGCGAGACGTCGTGCCTTAGCAATCGCTAAACCAACAACTTTTTCATACGGACTCCGAATTGGGTGATTCTTTTTTTGTTGGAAGCTAAATTTCGTTCTCTTTCCAACCCAATTGGATTCACCTTCAAATTCGTCCGGAGCATTGAGTTACGGACGAAATAATCTGACGTTGCAGCAGAATCCGAGTCAAACTACAAGCCCAAAGGTGTTGCATCACCTCCACTTGGGCCCATGAGCCTTGTACGACCTAGGGTTAGTTTTAGGCTGCCTTGGGACGTCCTCCCACCTCCTTGGCCGCCACCCCTTGCTCCTATATAAGTAGATCCATCTAGTAGCTTTTTCCTTGGGATTTGTTTAGTTAAAAGTTAGCCATTGCAACTTCGTGTACTTCGTTTGTGTCCAACGACCAGACCAAGACCGCTTCAGGATCCCCACCATTATCAATACTTCATATATATTTGCAATATTCAGATTGCTTTATTGCTCGTTCTTCGATTGCTTGCAAGAATAGACCTTCGTGGTCAGGCTAACCGTGCTTCCAGCATCGTCAGTAACCTTAGGAGATTGGTTTAGCGATTGCTAAGGCGCAACATCGTGCACGTTTGTAGTCGGATCGTCAAAGTCGTCTCCACCAAATCGATAGTTATCATCTCATCGAAAGATCGGGACCCTCGCCTCTATCATCCTCCATAAGCCTTTTACTTGTAGGTGTGAGAAACAATTCCCGGTACCAATTCCCCTATTATAGCATCGTGAGATCGTACTTGTTACATCCACAATCTTCGGAAAAGGTAACTTTGGTTTTGTTCTCTCATTTGTCCTACTCACCACCACTTGCTCATGATGGATAGGCCAAGTACTTCTACCAACCCACTCTTCATGGAGCAAGATGACGACATGAACTCCTTCGTCACCAAGAGTCACCTCTTTGGTGCACAACGTGCTTTGCATCAAGAGCAACAAGCTATGAGTGACCGTATCGACAACCTTGCCGCCGACTTGCGACTTTCCGAGCAACGTACAAGGGACTACTTCGACCACAAGCTCAACGATCACAAGCAAAAGAATGACGCAAGGATGGACGAAATTCGTGCTTTGTTGCTCAACCGCTCGTCTTCCACTTCAAGAAGGAGCCGTTCAAGCTGCCACTCCGACTTCACCCTCTCCGGCTCAAGTACACCGACATTGAACACTCTTTGTCGAGCCACGCGCACCGACCGTCAAGCAAGCCTCAATCCACTTCGAGACACCGACACTCAAGAGCGCCGACAACGTCAAACTCAAGAGGCCTTTGCGCTAGCACGAGAACGGCAACAACAACGCCAACATGAAGAGGAAGAACGTGCACATCTCCATCAACTTGCACAAGATGCCGAGACACAACGTCAAGAACAACAACTCCGTGACGCTCAAGCACTTGCAGCGCAACAAGCTCTACGCGATTCGAGTCGAGTCGTTGCCGACCGAAGCCGTTAAGCCCGTGAACAAGAGGAAGCATTTCGCGAAGAAATTCAAGAACAAAGATTTCAAGCTCGCGTGCATCGTCAAGTTCCTCCTCGAGCTCGCGGAGCTCCCCCACAAGCTCTCCAATAACATCAAGTTCATCGAGGGCATGAAGACAATGAACATCCTCCACGACAAGAGCAACATGAGGTTGACAACCCCCCGCATCACGAGCACCACGAGTGGCACAATCATCTACAACATGGGCATCATCATCCCCGAGCCCAATACAATGAAGAGCAACGCTACGGCAAGCTCAAGTTCACCATGCCCAAGTTCAACGGAAGCAACGTGATGAGGACATGACTACCTTGGATACAACCAAAAATATTGCATACACGCATATTTGTCAGGTGATTTCTAATGCAAACTATTCAATAATCTATTTATGTTATCCAGAACAAAAATACTTCACACACTTTTGTGTTTTGTCTAATTGCAGGTGTATGGGACATTTGTACAATCCACATATGAAGATAAGGGAAAAGGAGAAGTTTAGGTTGTGTTCAAAAAGTCCTCTCACGTCACTTTTGGGCCAAGAGAAGATAAAGTCCAAGTCTCTCACGTTCTGGATTCAGATTCGGACTGCACAAACATACCTGACTCAAAACACCAACAACTTTTTCATACGGACTCCGAATTGGGTGATTGTTTTTTTGTTGGAAACTAGATTTCGTGCTCTTTCCAACCCAATTGGATTGACCTTCAAATTCGTCCGGTGCGTTGAGTTACGGACGAAACATCACCTCCACTTGGGCCCATGAGCCTTGTACGACCTAGGGTTAGTTTTAGGCTGCCTTGGGACGTCCTCCCACCTCCTTGGCCGCCACCCCTTGCTCCTATATAAGTAGATCCATCTAGTAGCTTTTTTCTTGGGATTTGTTTAGTTAAAAGTTAGCCATTGCAACTTTGTGTACTTCGACCAGACCAAGACCGCTTCCGAATCCCCACCATTATCAATACTTCATATATATTTGCAATATTCAGATTGCTTTATCATATTCTTGCTCGTTCTTCGATTGCTTGCAGGAATAGACCTTCGTGGTCAGGCTGACCGTGCTTCCAGCATCGTCAGTAACCTTAGGAGATTGGTTTAGCGATTGTTAAGGCGCAACGTCGTGCACGTTTGTAGTCGGATCGTCAAAGTCGTCTGATGAGGACATCAATACCATTGTTACACCCATAGCCCCTACTGTTACATATACTGGACCAATTACTAGAGCTCGCGCATGCCAATTAAATTACCAGGTACTTTCGTTTCTTGGTAATGATTCTAATGTTCATGAGATTATGATGCTGCCTAAATTGGATACATTTGTTTTGCTTTCAAATGAAGGGCCTAGCTTGGAGAAGGATGAACATTGGAGCAAGAACACGCATGAAGTTGATGGCATGCGCAAGGGGATCAAGAACGGAGTTACAACTGATGATTTCAGGACTTTGAAGCCGCCATAAGGAGTGCATGAAGCCATGGACGAAATATACAAGATGCCACTTCATAATATATGTCCATAGGCTATTCTAGGTGCTGCGTCACCTTATTAATGGGCCAGGCCCATGTAATTTCGAAATACTTAAGTATAGGCTATTTTTAGAGTCCGTATGTGTGGGGAAACAAGAGTTAGGGTTGGATTCGGACCCCACCCTCAAGGGCCACGAAATTCCCCTCTCTTCCTCCATATATACAGCCCTTAGGGCGTCGTTTAGATTTTGGGTTTTGTTTAGATTAAAAGTTCGCCATAGCTGCAACTTCGCGTACTTCGTTTGTGTCCAACGACCAGACCAAGACGTCACAGAACCCCACCTTGATCAATAAAGCTTTCATCTTATATTCGCAATATCCAGATTGCAATCTCAGTTTCTTGCTTGTTCTTCGTTTGCTCGCAGGAAACAGGCCCTCGTGGTCAGGTTGATCGTGCTCCGGCGTGGTCAATAATGTTTTGAGTCAGGTATGTCTGTGCAGTCCGAATCTGAATCCAGAACGTGAGAGACTTGGACTCTATCTTCTCTTGGCCCAAAAGTGACGTGAGAGGACTTTTTGAACACAACCTAAACTTCTCCTTTTCCCTTATCTTCATATGTGGATTGTACAAATGTCCCATACACCTGCAATTAGACAAAACACAAAAGTGTGTGAAGTATTTTTGTTCTGGATAACATAAATAGACTATTGAATAGTTTGCATTAGAAATCACCTGACAAATATGCATGTATGCAATATTTTTGGTCGTATCCAAGGTAGTCATGTCCTCATCATCCTCCCCTTTTTGAAAACAAAGCCGTCCTCGGCATTGCTTAATCTGAAATGTGGCTAACAAAAGAGACAAGGTGTACATGTTGTATATGTATATGTCATCCATTTTAACTTCCCTTGATTTTTGCACATATGTCACATGTATACATGAGTAACTTTCATTGTTCATAAAATCTAAAGCCAAAAAATTATCACAAGAAGTAGAAGGCATGAAAATATTGCAACTCAGTTTGCACATATAAGTGAAGCTCTTATTCACTTCAAAAGATTGGCAATGTTCATCATTAAACCATCCTAACTTTGATGAATAAACCTTACTTGCATCAAATTTACATGCTACAACATGCTTAAATAAGCAAACATGCAATAAGTCATTGGACACAGAATCATCATCAAGATTAGAGGTCATATCAAAATGATTAAACATTGGTTCTTTTGCATCAACAGTTAATTCAATGGGTGCACTCAAAATTGTTGATATTTCAGTTGTTTGATCACATGACGCATTCATGACAGTAACAAGAGTCTCTAAAATAGGTGGTGTGCTCAAATCAACAGGTAACTCAACACATGATGCATTCAAGTTAACTAGGCATGCTTCATTCTCATGTGAAGTTATATCATCAATACCTTTACTGTTACCTCGCAGAGATGTAGCTGATGTAGGTACGGACGTTGACAATGTACCATACTCTTGAGATGATATCGCGCTCACAATCCGAGGTGGGGCTGCTCTAGTAGGTGCAATAGTGGAGTAACCAACCGGCGGTGGTGAGCATGAACTGGAATAGTAGTTGTTGTAGTCACCCAATGCATCCTGCATCTGTCTCTCAAAGGTACAAGCACGGACATACATACCAGTAATGCAACGAGGAATATACTGAAATCTTGCCTGAATATCATGGTTCAAACCATCAAAAAAACTATTCATTGTATCATCCTCAGATTCTTCTATGTCACCATGATGCATATAAGATTTGAACTCTTGGTAGTAAGCATGAACAGTGTTACTGCCTTGTTTTAATTGCTCCAATTTACGACGCAATTCACGATGATAGTAAGGAGGAAAAAATTGTTGTCTCATTACAGCTTTCAAAACTTTCCAAGTTGTGGGTTGGTTATCAATGTTTTTCTTACAATGTACACTCCACCAAACAGAAGCAAAATCAGTAAATGCTCTAGTGGCTGCTCGCACTCGCTCAAGTTCAGAAAAGTCATGGTGACTAAAAACTTGTTCTACTTCAAGCTCCCAAGCTAGATAAGTAGTAGGATTAAATCTACCCTCAAATGACGGTAAAAAGATAACCTGACCATGTGCTTGTGTGTGTTGTCCCAACTCTCGTGATGGTGAAGATGTGTCCGTCGTCCAAGAACTTCTATCTTCGGAACCTGTCATGATTAGTAGAAACAAGAAACAAAATTCAAGAATAATGTTCCTATGAACTACTAGGGTGTGGTGGTAAAGCGCTCACAGTAAAGCAAATATCAATATCTTACAAGTTCATACCAAGCAGCAGGTGGTGACAGGCAACCAGCGGTGTCAAATAACTCTGAAGATTGTGTAAAGCGATTGCCAGGGGAACGTACATATACACGGTGTAGAAATATGTGGAGCTGGGTTGGCTATATATGGTAGCAAAAGATTAGCAATAATCAATTCAGAGATGCAATGTTGAATAAACGCTCAACGACGGTACTGTGCTGGTCCTAGGCTAGACCGAACTAGAGACGCGAGCCTAGAACACTAATGAGGTCACGTCGTAGCACAACTGGCATCAATGAAGGATAGTAAGTAGCTCTGGACAGCAAGATATAAGTGAAGATCACAACGGCAGTAAAGATAATGATGTGAAACAACAGCCAAGCAGTAAATATCAACGACTTTGTCTCCAACTTTTCTCTGAAAAAGTTTGTGCTGATTTTTTTGATTTTTTTTCAAGAATGGTATTGACTCAAGCTTTCAAACACAAAAGGAATCACTCAATTCCGAGTTGATATGAGGAGGCAAAAAATTCGAAAACTGGCCTGAAAAACTGGAATAAGCTGTGTTCATGAATTTCGGAGGGCAAAAAGACCTATTTAGAAGCCGATTTTGAGGTGCCAAATATTGAACTTGCTTCTTCAACTATTTAGATGCGGCTCGTCGCTAGCTTTCGTTTGAGTACTCGCGGAGGCAAAACGGACTTCGTATGAGGAAGTTATGCCTGTTTTACTGAACAGTGCACAAAACAGATTCCAATCTGAATTCAACTACAAGATTGAGTCTAAAAATATCCGAATTTTGTTTTTTTCTCTCTTTTTTTCCTCACACTTTTTTTTCTTTCTCTCCTTTTTTTCTCTTTTTTTTTCTCTTGTTTTTTTTCACTCTTTTTTTCTCCCTCTTTCCAAAACAAAATAGATAAGATGCAGATTGGATCAAGCGAAGATGTGAACGATCTCAACTATTATTATGACAATGAATGGTGGGTAGCACGTGGTGGAAATTGATGGATGGGTGGTGGACAGCGGAAGAGATAATGATGCAGCGGTGGCGTGACTAATGTGAACAAAACTTGAAACTCTAAACGAACTAGACACTAAGACCAGCAACTCGACACGACGATGCAACCGATAATTCAACTATGCAAGCAATGAAAAGAAAATTGCAAAGGCTCAGACTGGCTTGGACTAAGGATGAATAGATCTAACTCTTTTTTGTGGCTTTTTCTTGGATAATAGGTAAGAAAATAAATCTAATCTAGGAAAACTGGAAATTCTCACCGAGCAACCTGAAAACTGATACCACTTGATAGAGGCGAGGGTCCCGATCTTTCGATGAGATGATAACTATCGATTTGGTGGAGACGACTTTGACGATCCGACTACAAACGTGCACGACGTTGCGCCTTAGCAATCGCTAAACCAATCTCCTGAGGTTACTGACGATGCTGGAAGCACGGTCAGCTTGACCACGAAGGTCTATTCCTGCAAGCAATCGAAGAACGAGCAATAAAGCAATCTGAATATTGCAAATATATATGAAGTATTGATAATGGTGGGGATCCTGAAGCGGTCTTGGTCTGGTCGTTGGACACAAACGAAGTACACGAAGTTGCAATGGCTAACTTTTAACTAAACAAATCCCAAGGAAAAAGCTACTAGATGGATCTACTTATATAGGAGCAAGGGGTGACGGCCAAGGAGGTGGGAGGACGTCCCAAGGCAGCCTAAAACTAATCCTAGGTCGTACAAGGCTCATGGGCCCAAGTGGAGGTGATGCAACACTTTTGGGCTTGTAGTTTGACTCGGATTCTGCTGCAACGTCAGATTGTTTCGTCCGTAACTCAACGCTCCGGACGAATTTGAAGGTGAGTCCAATTGGGTTGGAAAGAGAACGAAATTTAGTTTCCAACAAAAAAAGAATCACCCAATTCGGAGTCCGTATGAAAAAGTTGTTGGCGTTTTGAGTCAGGTATGTCTGTGCAGTCCGAATCTGAATCCAGAACGTGAGAGACTTGGACTCTATCTTCTCTTGGCCCAAAAGTGACGTGAGATGACTTTTTGAACACAACCTAAACTTCTCCTTTTCCCTTATCTTCATATGTGGATTGTACTAATGTCCCATACACCTGCAATTAGACAAAACACAAAAGTGTGTGAAGTATTTTTGTTCTGGATAACATAAATAGACTATTGAATAGTTTGCATTAGAAATCACCTGACAAATATGCATGTATGCAATATTTTTGGTCGTATCCAAGGTAGTCATGTCCTCATCAGAGGAGCTCGGTTAAGATTGTGGAAAAAATTTCAAGCAAATGTTAGTCAAGATATCGATAAGGTTGAGAAGATTCACAAAAATGCAAGTAAAAACAAATAGATCAAACCCAATGATATCACTAGGAACACACACACGGAAGATAGATGGGATCCGCACAACCAAGGGGTGAGCTCAAAATGTGCAACCACGGGAAATGCTCTTGTTGTGCGAATACTAGAGAGACACTAGCTCGATTGCTCAAATGGGCTAGATACGCATGTGCACAAACCTATAAGAGAAACGTGCCGTCTTCAATCCCAACTATGCTACGTATGAGGTGTCGAAGATGATATGCAAAAATGACTCGATGCTATTGCTTACAAGCTCTTTGTTGCTCCTCTTTTGCTTAAAAGCTTTTCTTGTTTTTTTTAAGCTAGGGCCAAGTATGATATGAGACAAGTATGTAAGATATGCACGGGAGAGACTTATGGCACTAAGATGGTAACAAGATCACTACGGTGCACAAAAGCGTGGCCCGGCAATTCTCAACTTCCTAGTCTCGATGGGTAAGCGACGCGAAATGGCTCGGGTTATCAATGCAAAAGCAAGGGTTAGATGTCGTCGAGGTTACCGTCCGATCGTACGGTAAGAATGTAGTTGGTGAAGCCGGTGTGGTGTCCGAGTTGATGATCGAGTGGCGGCGATGATGATGTCCCAAATGCGCCTAAGTAGCCGAAACACCTTAGGACACAAGAGAAACCGCGGTCCGAAACTCAAACAACCACGAGAATTAGTGCAGAAGAACACGAGTGTTGGTATGGAAGCAAAATGGTGCAAACCAAAGATGGCCGAAAGTTTCTGGATGGCCCGTGCGCACGGGGTAAGTGAGGCCCGTGTGCACGGGGTCTCGAGGGCCCGTGTGCACGGGGTGTGCTGCAAGCGGATGAACAGCTCCGGATCCGAGGGGATTTTCCAAGATAAGGACAATTTTGAGGATTTGGAAGGTGGGGAAGCAGGAAGATGGGTAGATCCACTTGCCAAACTCCAAATTCGTGGATCAAAACAACCAAATCTCACAAGATCCAACAAATTGCAAGAAAAATTTTTGGGGCTATTTTTGTGGGGATTTTTGAATTTGGACGAAAAACAACAAAATCAAGCTAGCAAATGGGGGGATGGGACTCCAAGAAGTGAATCAACCTTGCTCTTGATACCAAAATGATATAGGATGAGATCCTAGAGGGGGATCTTTTCACACTTGGAGGGGGAAAAGGGCAAACTCACAAGAACTCAAAGAGGAAATCACTCAAACAATTCCACAATCACACATCGACTAGAATAGCAAAATAAGATCCACAAGTCACAAGCACAATCAAAGGAAAGATACAATGGCAAAGTTCTTCCCACTCCTAGGAGATGAGGTCTTGAAGATAGTCTTCTCCTAGAGGAGGTCTTGAAATCCACTAGGATTCTTCCCAAAGGGGTCTTGATTCCACAAATGGGAAGGTAGAAGGAGCAAAGCTCACAAATATCTCATCTCATACTTTGCTGACCCTAAACATAGCACTAGGTACGGTTTATATAGTCTTGGGGTCGAAGTAGATGAAGAGGGGCTCGGTTTGGGGATCTCACCGTCCATCCTGGGAGGCCCATGCGCACGGGGTAAGTTGGGCCCGTGCGCACGGGGGTCCCGTGGGCACGGTAGAGGCCCGTGCGCACGGGGTGCTTCAGCGCCAACTCTCTGGACAACCTATGGGCACGGGGTCTCGGGGGGCCGTGCGCACGGGGTCACCTAGGACTTCCAGTCTTGCTACTGTTGCACTCCGTCTTGGTCCACGTGGCCTTGGGGTGGTTCCTCTTCTCCTTGGGGGTGCTCCTGAGCCTCTAGGCGGTGTTCCTCTTCGTACCCAATGAGACATAGCGTATCTTGGTGAGGTAGCAACAATGTTCCATTCGTATCCATATGCAAGCTAAGTAGGAAGGAGTTCACCTCGGTTTCCAAAGCACGTGCTCTAGCTCTTGTCATAGGTCCACGTGGGGCTTGATGTGTCGTTGTAGAGTCCATGGGGATGATGGAAGGATGCTCCGCATCACCTCTAAGACTGGCTCAAGTGTTGTTGGTGATCACATTTTCTGGATCTTAGAATATCGTTAAGTGTAAAGATAGTCCTAAAACAACATTGAGGGTATGACATTAGAAGAACGATCATATTGAATCGACCCAATACTTGTCTGTTATACTTTGTGATCATATCGTCAGAAATTATCTATTATAACATGGAGTGTTAGCATGTGTTTTAGTTCCTTAGACCATGAGAGTGTCTTGGTCACTTCCTATTGGATGGTGGGCTTTGGGGTTGCTTAAACGTCATCTGTAACAAGGTGATCATAAAGACAACTTTCAGGCGCATCGGAAAGTTTGACAGGTGACCGGACAGCTCGAGAGTGGGATTTGCTCCTCCGACGATGGAGAGATATTCTTATGGCCCTCTTAATGTGACGGCATCCATCATCGACTGGCCAGACACAGGTGACTACGTCACGAGGATGCCGGAACACGTCAACGAGAAAGAAGAACAAAACCGGTAATGGGAGCAACGATATAGTGAGCATGGTGATGACTCAGGAGGATACCGATGCACACCAGGTCTTGTAAAGTATCGCGAAGCAAAGGGAACATCACATGATAACCAAAGGGTCACTCAAATATCATTCGTGTAATCATAGGGACTGATATGGATGTCCACGGTTCCGCTATCGGTCATTGAACGAAGGGGTTTCATTCATGTCTATGGTTTACCGAACCTACGAGGTCACAATCTAAAGGTAATTACGATCTACTGAGTGTTAGTAGGACAGGAGTGATGAGAATATATTTGTGGAATTGTTTCATTAATATCCAGAATAGTTCCGAGAGGTTCCGGAAGCGTTTCGGGGTCACCGGAAGAGTTTCGGTTAACATCGGGTAACACCGGGTATTACCGTTTAATGTATTTATATATATATAGGTGGAAAGTGTTTCTGAAGATGTTAAATTATATATATTATGCTCTGAAAATGTTTAGAGCAAAAATATATTTAATTTAATATCAACGGGCCAAATAAGGCCAAGAGGTGGAGAAGGAGTTGGGCCACAAGGACCCAACAAGGGAGGTCCCCTCCCCTTTCCTGGGGGGGGGGGGTGAATCCTACTAGGAAGGGGAGGCCTACTTGTAGGGAATCGTTTCATGGAAAACAAAAAAATTCTATGCACACGCAATGATCTATAGTGGAGATGCATAGCAACGAGGGGGTGAGTGTGTCTACGTACGCTCGTAGACCATAAGCGGAAGCGTTTCACAGCGTGGTTGATGTAGTCGAACTTCTTCGTGCTTCAACTGATCAAGTACCGAACGCACGGCACCTCCATGTTCTGCACACGTTCAGCTCGATGGCGTCCCTCGCCTTCTTGTTCCAGCAAGACGTCAAGGTAGTAGATGAGTTCCGTCAACACAACGGCGTGGTGACAGTGATGGTGAAGTGATCTCCGCAGGGCCTCGCCTAAGCACTACGAAAATATGACCGGGGTGTAAACGATGGAGGGGGAGCGCCGCACACGGCTAGGCAATTGTCTCTAGTGTGCTAGGAGCCCCCTCCTCATATATATATAGGTGGGAGGGAGAGGGGAGAGGCCAAGGGGCACCCCAAGTAGGTCCGAATCTTACTTGGGCTCCTTCCCTTGGCCGCGCCCCCCTGCCATATTTGTCGGAGGGGGAAGAAAAGGGGGGGAGAGGGAAGGAAGTGGGAATCCTAGTCCACACTTACCTTTCCTTTCTCCCCTTTCCTTATCCTCCTTAGGCCGGCCATATGGGGGGCGCACCAGCCCCTTGTGGCTGGCGCGTTTCCCCTCTTGTCCCCTAAGGCCCATATCTTTTGTCGGGTGTGCCCGAAACCCCTTCCGTTGACCCGATAAGTACCCGATACCCCCCGAAACACTTCCAGTGTCTGAATACCATCGTCCTATATATCAATCTTTACCTCTTGACCATTTCGAGACTCCTCGTCATGTTCGTGATCTTATTCGGGACTCCAAACAACATTCGATCACCAAATCACGTAACTCATAATACTATATCGTCGTCGAACGTTAAGCGTGCGGACCCTACGGGTTCGAGAATTATGTAGACATGACCGAGACACCTCTCCAGTCAATAACCAATAGAGGAACCTGGATGCCCATATTGGATCCCACATATTTTATGAAGATCTTTATCGGTCGAACCGTTATGACAACATACGTAATTCCCTTTGTCCATCAGTATGTTACTTGCCCGAGATTCGATCGTCGATATCTTCATACCTAGTTCAATCTCGTTACTGGCAAGTCTCTTTACTCGTTCCGTAATACATCACCTTGTGACTAACTCGTTAGTCGTTTGCTTGCAAGCTTATGATGTGTATTACCAAGAGGGCCCAGAGATACCTCTCTGATACTCGGAGTGACAAATCCTAATCTTGATCTATGCCAACTCAACAAACACCTTCGGAGATACCTGTAGAGCATCTTTATAATCACCCAGTTACGTTGTGACGTTTGATAGCACATAAGGCATTCCTCCGGTATCCGGGAATTGCATAATCTCGTAGTCGAAGAAATATGTTTTTGACATGAAGAAAGCAATAGCAAGAAAACTGAACGATCATTTTTTTTGAAACCTTGGAACAGTGGGAGAGGCTCCCACTGTTGTATATATTACTCTCAACAAGTTACAAGTGCATTATTTACAACCCCTCCCACTTTGTGGGTTGGGGGGAGGCAGGGAATCCCCAGAAAAGCTACTGGACTATAACTAGAGTGTGTATGTATGAAAGAGAGAGATAAGGTAACTGAATGATCATTATGCTAAGCTAACGGATGGGTATTATCCATCACATCATTCTCCTGGTGATGTGATCCTGTTATCAAATGACAGCACATGTCCATGGATAGGAAACCATAACCATCTTTGATCAACGAGCTAGTCTAGTAGAGTGATAGAGGCGAGGGTCCCGATCTTTTGATGAGATGATAACTATCAATTTGGTGGAGTCAACTTTGACGATCTGACTACAAACGTGCACGACGTTGCACCTTAGCAATTGATCAACCAATCTCCCGAGGTTACTGACGATGCTGGAAGCACGATCAGCCTGACCACGAAGGTCTATTCCTGCACGCAATTGAAGAACAAGCAAGAATATGATAATGCAATCTGAATATTGCGAATATAGATGAAGTATTAATAAAGGTGGGGATCTGAAAGCGGTCTTGGTCTGGTCGTTGGACACAAACGAAGTACACGAAGTTGCAATGGCTAACTTTTAACTAAACAAATCCCAAGAAAAAAGCTACTGGATGGATCTACTTATATAGGAGCAAGGGGTGGCGGCCAAGGAGGTGGGAGGACGTCCCAAGGCAGCCTAAAACTAACCCTAGGTCGTACAAGGCTCATGGGCCCAAGTGGAGGTGATGCAACACCTTTGGGCTTGTAGTTTGACTCGGATTCTGCTGCAACGTCAGATTGTTTCGTCCATAACTCAACGGTCCGGATGAATTTGAAGGTAATCCAATTTTGTTGGAAAGAGAGCGAAATCTACTTTCAAACAAAAAAAGAATCACCCAATTCGGAGTCCGTATGAAAAAAGTTGTTGGCATTTTGAGTCAGGTATGTCTGTGCAGTCCGAATCTGAATCCATAACGTGAGAGACTTGGACTCTATCTTCTCTTGGCCCAAAAGTGACGTGAGATGACTTTTTGAACAGCACCTAAACTTCTCTTTTTTCCCTTATCTTTATATGTGGATTGTACAAATGTCCCATACACCTATAATTAGACATGACACAAAAGTTTATGAAGTATTTTTGTCCTAGATGACATAAATAAATTATTGCATAGTTTACATTAGAAATCACCTCACAAATATACATGTATGCAATATTTTTGGTCGTATCCAATAATCTAGTTCACATCACCATGTGATTAACACAATAGTTCACATCGCCATGTGATTAACACCTATATTTCACATCGCCATGTGACCAACAATCAAAGCGTTTACTAGAGTCAATAATCTAGTTCACATCGTCATATGATTAACACCCAAAGAGTACTAAGGTGTGATCATGTTTTGCTTGTGAGAGAGGCTTAGTCAACTGGTCTGCCACATTCAGGTTCGTATGTATTTTGCAAATTTCTATGTCTACAATGCTCTGTATAGAGATACTCTTGCTAATCGCTCCCACTTTCAATATGTATCTAGGTTGAGACTTAGAGTCGTCTGTATCGGTGTCGAAGCTTCCATCGACATAACCCTTTACGACAAACTCTTTTATCACCTCCATAACCGAGAAATATTTACTTAGTCCTCTTAGATAACTAAGGATAATTTTGACCGTTGTCTAGTGATCTACTCCTATATCACTATTGTACCCCCTTGCCAAACGCATGGCAAGGTACACGATAGGCCTAGTACACAACATGGCATAATTTATAGAACCTATGGATAAGGCATAGGGAATGACCTTCATTCTCTCTCTATCTGCTGCCGTGGTCGGGCTTTGAGTCTTACCCAACTTCACACCTAACAATACAGGCTAGAACTCCTTCTTTGACTGATCCATTTTGAACTCCTTGAAAATCTTGTCAAGGTATGATGAGGACATCAATACCATTGTTACACCCACAGCCCCTACTGTTACATATACTGGACCAATTACTAGAGCTCGCGCACGCCAATTAAATTACCAGGTACTTTCGTTTCTTGGTAATGATTCTAATGTTCATGAGATTATGATGCTGCCTAAATTGGATACATTTGTTTTGCTTTCAAATGAAGGGCCTAGCTTGGAGAAGGATGAACATTGGAGCAAGAACACGCATGAAGTTGATGGCATGCGCAAGGGGATCAAGAATGGAGTTACAAGTGATGATTTCAGGACTTTGAAGCCGCCATAAGGAGTGCATGAAGCCATGGACGAAATATACAAGATGCCACTTCATAATATTCGTCCATAGGCTATTCTAGGTGCTGCGTCACCTTATTAATGGGCCAGGCCCATGTAATTTCGAAATACTTAAGTATAGGCTATTTTTAGAGTCCGTATGTGTGGGGAAACAAGAGTTAGGGTTGGTTTCGGACCCCACCCTCAAGGGCCACGAAATTCCCCTCTCTTCCTCCATATATATAGCCCTTAGGGCGTCGTTTAGACTTTGGGTTTTGTTTAGATTAAAAGTTCGCCATAGCTGCAACTTCGCGTACATCGTTTGTGTCCAACGACCAGACCAAGACGTCACAGAACCCCACCTTGATCAATAAAGCTTTCATCTTATATTCGCAATATCCAGATTGCAATCTTAGTTTCTTGCTTGTTCTTCGTTTGCTCGCAGGAAACAGGCCCTCGTGGTCAGGTTGATCGTGCTCCGGCGTGGTCAATAACCCCTCGGAAGTTGGTTTAGCGATTGCTAAGGCGCGACGTCTCGCACGTTCGTAGTCGGATCGTCAAGGTCGACTCCCACAGAAAATGATAGCCACCATCTCATCGAAACATCGGGACACCTTTGCCTCTATCAAGTGGTATCAGATTTCCAGGTTGCTCGGTGAGATTTTACAGTTTTTCGTAGATTAGATCGAGTCTGTTCTTCATACCTACAGTCCACGAAAAAGCCACACAAAAAAAATTAGGGTTAGTTCATCATATCCGAACCAATCTGAGCCTTTGCATAATCTTTTTAGGGTTTTTGCTTTGTTGAATTTGCGGTTGCATCGTCGTGTCAAGTTGCTGGTCTTAGAGTCTAGTCTTTTAGAGTTTCGAGTTCTGGTCATAAGTTGTCACGCCGCCGCCGCACCATCATCATCGCCCATCTACCACTTTTGCTTATCCGCCACCGCTCTGAATCCTTATCCATATACCACTACCAATCCGTATCCATATACCACCATCAATCTCTATCCATATACCACCACCGCTACCATATACCACCACCGCTGTCATATACCACAACCATATATCCACCACCAATCCGAGTTCTGCTCATATTAGGTTTGTTCTCGAGATCAATCTCAATTCCGATTCGTGTTTCCTTGCCTGCGTAGGTCTCGGAAAAAAAAAGAGTCTGGAGACCCCCGGGCAGTTTTTAGGCCAAAATTTTCACGGGCAAAAATATTTTTTCCCTATCCTATTTTTAGGCTTTTCTGAGTCTTTTGAGCCACGTGCCATCATAGTGATTTTTTGTCGCACTTTTTCGTCGTCGCTGCCCTGATTTCCGAAAAAAAAGTGGAAATTTTTTTTTTCGTGCCCATCCTATCAGTTTAACGAGGGAAGAGTTTTGAGACACTCGCCATTATAGTAATTTTTCGCAAAAAAAAAAGAGGAGCGCAAAAAAAAGCGAAAAAAAAAGTTCCAGAGTGTGCTTTTCCCTTATTTACGTGCAGCGCCGTGATTTTGTTAGTGTTCTAGGCTCGCGTCTCTAGCACGGTCTAGCCTAGGACCAGCACAGTACCGTCGTTGAGCGTTTATTCAACTTTGCATCTCTGAATTGATTATTGCTGACCCTTTTTTGCTACCATATTATAAGCCTTCCCAGCTCCACATACCTCTACGTCGTGCGTTTGACTCTCCCTGGCAATCGCTCTATCCAAACTTCTGAGAGTTTTGACTACAACGGTTGCCGATCACCGCCTGCTGCTGGGTAAGAACTGGTAAGAATTTGAGATTTGCTTGACGGATTTGTGACACCCGCCACCACCACCTCTTGTTAGTATTCTGTAGGATCATATTCTTGTGTGTTTTCTATTGTTGCTAACCATGGCAGGATCACAAGCCGACGAGACTGACTGGGAGAACATGACGAATCAGGAGTTGCATGATAAATTTCAGCAAATGATGAATGGACAGGTGCAGGATGTGCTAAACAGATTTGAAGAGGCCATGGAGAAGATAGATGACATGGAGAAGACGTTCGAAACAAAGCTCGATAACAGGTTTAATGAATTGCTCGCGCGTCTTCCACCACCACCACCGGCTGCACCTAACGCACCTCTACAACAACAACAACGACGACTACCTACACATCGTGAAACAGCCCTCCGCCGAGCGAGCCGTCTCCCTCTTGCACCTGGCCAAACTGTTGGTGCTGCTGTTGCTACTTCTGTGGCTCCTGCTGCTGATGCGGAGGAGGATGATTTTGCTGGCGATTACGAGGATGAGGTTGATCAAAATCAGAACTACGTGCCACCACCAGCACAGCAACCATCAGGTCGTCCACATGCAAATAATGGCAATGGTAGGGCTCACCCTCAGGTACGAGATCATGACCATCTCCCTAAACTAAAATTGAATATTCCACCATTTGAGGGTAGATATGTTCCTGATATATATCTTACTTGGGAGTTAGAAACTGAACAACGATTTACATGTTTACAATATCCCGAGGAGAGACGTGTTCCTGCTGCTGTTTGTGCATTCACTAGTTTTGCATGTGTTTGGTGGTCTGAGCATTGTAGATTATATCCCATTCCTGCTACTTGGGCTGCTTTGAAAACTGCTATGCGTACTCGTTGGGTTCCACCATATTATCAACGTGAATTACTTCAAAAATTGCAGCGCTTAAGACAGGGAAAAAATTCTGTAGAAGAATATTATCAGGAATTACAAACTGGCATGATTAGATGTGGTATTGTTGAGGAGAATGAAGCTATGCTTGCACGTTTTATGGGTGGATTAAATAGAGAGATTCAGACGATTCTACAGTATAAGGAGTATACTAATATCACTCGTTTATTCCATCTTGCTTGTAAAGCTGAACGTGAAGTGCAGGATCGACAGGCATTGGCGCGGACTAACTTTTCTGCAGGTCGACCTTCTTCATGGACACCACGTGCATCAACTACTTCCACACGTTCTGCTTCACCGGCGCCTCCGTCGGCTGCCACCTCCAACCGTGATACAATAAAGCAGGCACAATCACCACTATCTGCCAAGAGCACACCTTCTGGGCCTGCAAAGAGCTCTTCTTCATCCATGGCATCAACAGGGCAAACACATGATATTATTTGTCGACGTTGCAAGGGTGGAGGTCATTATGCGAGAGAATGCCCATCTAAGCGTGTGATGATTGTTACTGAGGATGGTGGGTATGAGTCCGCTAGTGACTATGATGAGGAGACTTTGGCTCTTATTACACGTGACGAACACGGTGGAGACGATTCTGATCATGAGACGCAATACATGGCTCCTGAAGATGCTGACAGGTATGAATGTTTAGTTGCTCAACGTGTTTTGAGTGTGCAGGTTACACAAGCTGAGCAAAATCAGAGGCATAATTTGTTCCATACAAAGGGAGTTGTGAAGGAACGTTCTGTTCGCGTGATCATAGATGGAGGGAGTTGCAACAACTTGGCTAGCATCGAGATGGTGGAGAAGCTATCTCTCACCACAAGACCACATCCACATCCTTACTACATCCAATGGTTCAACAACAGCGGCAAGGTTAAGGTAACACGTACTGTTCGTGTGCATTTTAGTATCTCTACATATGCTGATTATGTTGATTGTGATGTGGTACCGATGCAAGCATGTTCCTTATTACTTGGTAGACCATGGCAATTTGATAAAAATTCTATTCACCATGGTAGAAACAATCAGTATACTTTGTTCATAAGGATAAAAATATTACTTTGCTTCCTATGACTCCTGATTCCATTTTGAAAGATGATATTAATAGAGCTAATAAAGCAAAACAGGAGAAAACTAAGAGTGAAAATCAGATTGTGGCAAAAGAATTTGAGCAACAAATGCAGCCTAATAATAATAAACAATCTAGTGTTGCTTCTGAAATTAAATTGAAAAGTGCATGTTTACTTGCCACCAAATCTGATATTGATGATCTAGATTTTAGCAAATCTGTTTGCTATGCTTTTGTGTGCAAAGAGGCATTATTTTCATTCGAGGACGTGCCTTCCTCTTTGCCTCCTGCTGTCACTAACATTTTGCAGGAGTTCGCGGACGTCTTTCCACAAGACGTGCCACCGGGATTACCACCTATTCGCGGGATTGAGCATCAAATTGACTTAATTCCCGGTGCATCATTGCCCAACCGGGAACCATACCGTACCAATCCAGAGGAGACGAAGGAGATTATGCGTCAAGTACAAGAACTGCTCGACAAAGGTTATATACGCGAATCCCTTAGTCCTTGTGCTGTTCCTATCATTTTAGTGCCGAAAAAGGATGGTACGTCGCGTATGTGCGTTGATTGTAGAGGCATTAATAATATTACTATTCGTTATCGTCATCCTATTCCTAGGCTAGATGATATGCTTGATGAATTGAGTGGCTCTACAATATTCTCCAAAGTTGATTTGCGTAGTGGTTACCATCAAATTCGTATGAAATTGGGAGATGAATGGAAAACAGCATTTAAAACTAAGTTTGGATTATATGAGTGGTTAGTCATGCCTTTTGGGTTAACTAATGCACTTAGTACTTTCATGAGGTTAATGAACGAAGTTTTACGTGCTTTCATTGGACGATTTGTGGTAGTTTACTTTGATGACATATTGATTTATAGCAAATCTTTGGAGGAACATTTGGCACATTTACGTGCTGTTTTTATTGCTCTACGTGATGCACGTTTGTTTGGTAACCTTGGAAAGTGCACCTTTTGCACCGACCGAGTATCTTTTCTTGGCTATGTTGTTACTCCACAGGGAATTGAAGTTGATAAAGCCAAGATTGAAGCTATTTAGAGTTGGTCGCAGCCCAAAACGGTCACACAAGTGAGGAGTTTCCTTGGCCTCGCTGGTTTCTATAGGCGTTTTGAGAGAGATTTCAGCACCATTGCTGCACCTCTCAACGAGCTTACAAAGAAGGATGTACCTTTTGTTTGGGGTACCGCACAGGAAGAAGCCTTCACGGTATTGAAAGATAAGTTGACACATGCTCCTTTACTCCAACTTCCTAATTTCAATAAGACTTTTGAGCTTGAATGTGATGCTAGTGGAATTGGATTAGGAGGTGTGTTATTACAAGATGGAAAACCTGTTGCATACTTTTCTGAAAAATTGAGTGGGCCTAGTCTGAACTATTCTACTTATGATAAAGAATTATATGCTCTTGTTCGGACCTTAGAAACATGGCAACATTATTTATGGCCCAAGGAATTTGTTATACATTCTGATCATGAATCTTTGAAACACATTAAAAGTCAAGCAAAACTGAACCGTCGACATGCTAAATGGGTTGAATTCATTGAGACTTTCCCTTATGTGATTAAACACAAGAAGGGTAAAGAAAATGTTATTGCTGATGCCTTGTCTCGTCGTTATACTATGCTTTCACAACTTGACTTTAAAATATTTGGTTTGGAGACCATCAAGGATCAATATGTTAATGATGCTGAATTTAAAGATGTATTGCAGAATTGTAAGGAAGGGAGAACTTGGAACAAGTTCATTCTTAACGATGGATTTGTGTTTCGTGCTAACAAGCTATACATTCCAGCTAGCTCCGTTCGTCTTTTGTTGTTGCAGGAGGCGCATGGAGGAGGATTAATGGGACACTTTGGCGTCAAGAAGACGGAGGATATACTTGCTACACATTTCTTTTGGCCAAAGATGAGACGGGATGTTGAGCGTTTTGTTGCTCGCTGCACTACATGTCAAAGAGCTAAGTCACGACTCAATCCTCATGGTTTATATATGCCTTTGCCTGTACCTAGTGTTCCTTGGGAGGATATATCTATGGACTTTGTTTTAGGTTTACCTAGAACAAAGAAGGGGAGGGATAGCATATTTGTTGTCATGGATAGGTTCTCGAAAATGGCACACTTTATACCATGTCATAAAAGCGATGATGCTGTTAATGTTGCTGATTTGTTCTTTCGTGAAATTATTCGCTTACATGGTGTGCCAAATACTATTGTTTCAGATCGTGATACTAAATTTCTTAGCCACTTTTGGAGATGTTTATGGGCTAAGTTGGGGACTAAGCTGCTTTTTAGTACTACTTGTCACCCCCAAACTGATGGACAAACTGAAGTAGTCAATAGAACATTGTCTACTATGCTTAGGGCTGTTTTGAAGAATAACAAGAAAATGTGGGAAGAATGCTTGCCTCATATTGAATTTGCTTATAATCGTTCATTGCATTCTACTACTAAGATGTGCCCTTTTGAAATTGTGTATGGTTTCCTACCTTGTGCACCTATTGATTTGTTGCCTCTTCCATCTTCGGAGAAGGTTAATTTTGATGCTAAAGAACGTTCTGAATTGATTTTAAAAATGCATGAGTTAACTAAGGAAAACATTGAGCGTATGAATGCTAAATATAAACTTGCTGGAGATAAGGGTAGAAAACATGTTGTGTTTGCACCTGGAGATCTTGTTTGGTTACATTTGCGTAAAGATAGATTTCCTAATCTGCGCAAATCAAAGCTAATGCCACGTGCTGATGGTCCTTTTAAGGTTTTAGAGAAAATAAATGATAATGCATATAAACTTGAGCTACCTGCAGATTTTGGGGTTAGTCCCACTTTTAATATTGCAGATTTGAAGCCTTATTTGGGTGAGGAAGATGAGCTTCCGTCGAGGACGACTTCATTTCAAGAAGGGGAGGATGATGAGGACATCAATACCATTGTTACACCCACAGCCCCTACTGTTACATATACTGGACCAATTACTAGAGCTCGCGCACGCCAATTAAATTACCAGGTACTTTCGTTTCTTGGTAATGATTCTAATGTTCATGAGATTATGATGCTGCCTAAATTGGATACATTTGTTTTGCTTTCAAATGAAGGGCCTAGCTTGGAGAAGGATGAACATTGGAGCAAGAACACGCATGAAGTTGATGGCATGCGCAAGGGGATCAAGAACGGAGTTACAAGTGATGATTTCAGGACTTTGAAGCCGCCATAAGGAGTGCATGAAGCCATGGACGAAATATACAAGATGCCACTTCATAATATTCGTCCATAGGCTATTCTAGGTGCTGCGTCACCTTATTAATGGGCCAGGCCCATGTAATTTCGAAATACTTAAGTATAGGCTATTTTTAGAGTCCGTATGTGTGGGGAAACAAGAGTTAGGGTTGGTTTCGGACCCCACCCTCAAGGGCCACGAAATTACCCTCTCTTCCTCCATATATACAACCCTTAGGGCGTCGTTTAGACTTTGGGTTTTGTTTAGATTAAAAGTTCGCCATAGCTGCAACTTCGCGTACTTCGTTTGTGTCCAACGACCAGACCAAGACGTCACAGAACCCCACCTTGATCAATAAAGCTTTCATCTTATATTCGCAATATCCAGATTGCAATCTCAGTTTCTTGCTTGTTCTTCATTTGCTCGCAGGAAACAGGCCCTCGTGGTCAGGTTGATCGTGCTCCGGCGTGGTCAATAACCCCTCGGAAGTTGGTTTAGCGATTGCTAAGGCGCGACGTCTCGCACGTTCGTAGTCGGATCGTCAAGGTCGACTCCCACAGAAAACGATAGCCACCATCTCATCGAAACATCGGGACACCTTTGCCTCTATCAAGGTATGTACTCATTGAAAAATCTTGTCAAGCGTCGTGATCTATCTTTATAGATCTTGATGCCTAGTATGTAGGTAGCTTCACCGAGGTCTTTCATTGAAAAATTCTTATCCAAGTATCCTTTTATGCTATCCAGAAATTCTATATCATTTCCAATCAAGAATATGCCATCCACATATAATATCAGAAATGCTACAGAGCTCCCACTCACTTTCTTATAAATACATGCTTCACCATAAGTCTGTATAAAACCATATGCTTTGATCACCTCATCAAAGCATATATTCCAACTCCGAGATGCTTGCACCGGTCCATAGATGTATCACTGGAGTTTGCACACTTTGTTAGCACCTTTAGGATCGACAAAATCTTCTGGTTGCATCATATACAACTCTTCTTTAAGAAATCCATGAAGGAATGCAGTTTTGACGTCCATTTGGCAGATTTCATAATCATAAAATGCGGCAACTGCTAACATGATTCGGACAGACTTAAGCATCGCTACGGGTGAGAAAGTCTCATCATAGTCAACTCCTTGAACTTGTCGAAAACCTTTTGCGACAAGTCAAGCTTTGTCGATAGTAACATTACCATCAGCGTCAGTCTTCTTCTTGAAGATCCATTTATTCTCAATGGCTTGCCGATCATCGAGCAAGTCCACCAAAGTCCACATATACTTTGTTTTCATACATGGATCATATCTAAAATTTCATGGCCTCAAGCCATCTATTGGAATCTGGGCTCATCATAGTTCGCAGGTTCGCCATGGTCTAATAACATGACTTCCAAGACAGGAATACCATACCACTTGGATGCAGAATGTGCTCTGTTCGACCTACGAAGTCAAGTAGCAACTTGATCCGAAGTTTTATGATCATCATCATTAGCTTCCTCTCTAGTTGGTGTAGGCATCACGGGAACGGATTTCTCTGATGTGCTACTCTCTAATTCGAGAGAAGGTACAACTACCTCATCAAGTTCTATTTCCCTCCCACTCACTTCTTTCAAGAGAAACTCCTTCTCTAGAAAGAATCAATTCTTAGCAACAAAGATCTTCCCTTCGGATCTATGGTAGAAGGTGTACCCAATAGTTTTTTTAAGGGTATCCTATGAAGACGCGCTTCTCCGCTTTGGGTTCGAGCTTATCAGGCTGAAGCCTTTGGACATAAGCGTCGCATCTCCAAACTTTTAAGAAATGACAGCTTAGGTTATTTTTGCCAAACCACGGTTCATACGATGTCATCTCAACAGATTTAGATGGTGCCCTATTTAACGTGAATGCAGTTATCTCTAATGCATAACCCCAAAAACGATAGTGGTAAATCAGTAAGATACATCATAGATCGTACCATATCTAATAAAGTACGGTTACAATGTTTGGACACACCATTACGCTGTGGTGTTTCTAGGTGGCGTGAGTTGTGAAATAATTTCACATTGTTTTAAATGAAGGCCAAACTCGTAACTCAAATATCCGCCTCCGTGATCAGATCGTAGAAACTTTATTTTCTTGTTACGATGATTCTCCACTTGACTCTGAAATTCTTTGAACTTTTCAAATGTTTCAGACTTGTGTTCCATTAAGTAGATATACCCAAATCTACTCAAATCTGTGAAGGTCAGAAAATAACAATACCCACCGCGTGCTTCAACACTCATCGGACCGCATACATCGGTATGCATTATTTCCAATAAGTTATTAGCTCACTCCATTGTTCTCAAGAATATGGAGTTTTAGTCATCTTGCCCATGAGGCATGGTTCGCAAGTATCAAATGATTCATAATCAAGTGATTCCAAAAGTCCATCCACATGGAGTTTCTTCATGCACTTTACACCAATATGACCTAAACGACAGTGCCACAAGTATGTTGCACTATCATTATAAACTTTGCATCTTTTGGCATCAATATTATGAATATGTGTATCACTACGGTCGAGATTCAATAAACCATTCACATTGGGTGTATGACCATGGAAGGTTTTATTCATGTAAACATAATAACAATTATTCTCTGAATTAAATGAATAATGGTATTGCAATAAACATGATCTAGTCATATTCATGCTCAACGCAAACACCAAGTAGCATTTATTTAGGTTTCAACACTAATCCCGAAGGTAGAGGGAGTGTGTGATGGTGATCGTATCAACCTTGGAATCATTTCCAACACACATCATCACCTCGTCCTTAACTAGTCTATATTTATTCTGCAACTCCTGTTTCAAGTTACTAATCTTAGTAACTGAACCGGTATCGAATACCCAGGGGCTACTACGAACACTAGTAAGGTACACATCAATAATCAAATATACTTTTGTTCACTCTACCGTCCTTCTTATCTGCAAGTATATATTTGGGGCAGTTCCGCTTCTAGTGACCATTCCCTTTGCAGTAGAAGCACTCAGTTTCAGGCTTAGGTCTAGCTTTGGGCTTCTTCACGGGAGTGGCAACTTGCTTTCCATTCTTCTTGAAGTTCCCTTTCTTTCCCTTTGCCCTTTTCCCCGAAACTAGTGGTGTTGTTAACCATCAACACTTGATGCTCCTTCTTGATTTCTACCTTCACCGTTTTCAGCATCGTGAAGAGCTCGGGAATCGTTTTCATCATCCCTTGCATATTATAGTTCATCACAAAGTTCTAGTAGCTTGGTGATAATGACTAGAGAACTATGTCAATCACTATCTTATCTAGAAGATTAACTCCAACTTAATTCAAGCGATTGTAGTACCCAGACATTCTGAGCACATGCTCACTGGCTGAGCTATTCTCCTCCATCTTGTAGGCAAAGTACTTGTCAGAGGTCTCATACCTCTCGACACAGGCATGAGTCTGAAATACCAATTTTCATCTCTTGGAACATCTAATATGCTCTGTGGCATTCAAAACGTTTTTGAAGTCCCGGTTCTAAGCCATAAAGCATGGCGCACGAAACTATCAAGTAGTCATCATATCGAGCTTGCAAATTGTTCATAACGTCTGCATCTGCTCCTGCAACAGGTTTGTCACCTAGAGGTGCATGAAGGACATAATTCTTCTATGCAGCAATGAGGATAATCCTCAGATCAGGGACCCAATCCGCATCATTGCTACTATCATCTTTCAACTTAGTTTTCTCTAGGAACATATCAAATATATATAGGAGCTATATCGTGGGCTATTGATCTATAACATAGACATGCAAAACTATCAAGACTAAGTTCATGATAAATTAAGTTCAATTAATCAAATTACTAATGAACTCCCACTTACATAAACATCACTCAAGTTTATCTAAGTGATACATGATCCAAATCAACTAACCCATGTCAGATCATCACGTGAAATGGGGTAGTCATCAATGGTAAACATCTCTATGTTGATCATATCTACTATATGACTCATGTTCGACCTTTCGGTGATAGAGGCTAAGGTGTCCCGATGTTTTGATGAGATGGTGGCTATCGTTTTCTGTGGGAGTTAACCTTGACGATCCGACTACGAACGTGCGAGACGTCGCGCCTTAGCAATCGCTAAACCAACTTCCGAGGGTTATTGACCATGCCGGAGCACGATCAACCTGACCACGAGGGTCTGTTTCCTGCGAGCAAACGAAGAACAAGCAAGAAACTGAGATTGCAATCTGAATATTGCGAATATAAGATGAAAGCTTTATTGATCAAGGTGGGGTTCTGTGACGTCTTGGTCTGGTCGTTGGACACAAACGAAGTACGCGAAGTTGCAGCTATGGCGAACTTTTAATCTAAACAAAACCCAAAGTCTAAACGACGCCCTAAGGGCTGTATATATGGAGGAAGAGGGGGGGAATTTCGTGGCCCTTGAGGGTGGGGTCCGAAACCAACCCTAACTCTTGTTTCCCCACACATACGGACTCTAAAAATAGCCTATACTTAAGTATTTCGAAATTACATGGGCCTGGCCCATTAATAAGGTGACGCAGCACCTAGAATAGCCTATGGACGAATATTATGAAGTGGCATCTTGTATATTTCGTCCAAGGCTTCGTGCACTCCTTATGGCGGCTTCAAAGTCCTGAAATCATCACTTGTAACTCCGTTCTTGATCCCCTTGCGCATGCCATCAACTCCATGCGTGTTCTTGCTCCAATGTTCATCCTTCTCCAAGCTAGGCCCTTCATTTGTAAGCAAAACAAATGTATCCAATTTAGGCAGCATCATAATCTCATGAACATTAGAATCATTACCAAGAAACGAAAGTACCTGGTAATTTAATTGGCGTGCGCGAGCTCTAGTAATTGGTCCAGTATATGTAACAGTAGGGGCTGTGGGTGTAACAATGGTATTGATGTCCTCATCATCCTCCCCTTCTTGAAATGAAGTCGTCCTCGACGGAAGCACATCTTCCTCACCCAAATAAGGCTTCAAATCTGCAATGTTAAAAGTAGGACTAACCCCAAAATCTACAGGAAGCTCAAGTTTATATGCATTATCATTTATTTTCTCTAACACCTTAAAAGGACCATCAGCACGTGGCATTAGCTTTGATTTGCGCAGATTAGGAAATCTATCTTTACGCAAATGTAACCAAACAAGATCTCCAGGCGCAAACACAACATGTTTTCTACCCTTATCTCCAGCAAGTTTATATTTAGCATTCATACGCTCAATGTTTTCCTTAGTTAAGTCATGCATTTTTAAAATCAATTCAGAACGTTCTTTAGCATCAAAATTAACCTTCTCTGAAGATGGAAGAGGCAACAAATCAATAGGTGCACGAGGTAGGAAACCATACACAATTTCAAAAGGGCACATCTTAGTAGTAGAATGCAATGAGCGATTATAAGCAAATTCAATATGAGGCAAGCATTCTTCCCACATTTTCTTGTTATTCTTCAAAACAGCCCTAAGCATAGTAGACAATGTTCTATTGACTACTTCAGTTTGTCCATCAGTTTGGGGGTGACAAGTAGTACTAAAAAGCAGCTTAGTCCCCAACTTAGCCCATAAACATCTCCAAAAGTGGCTAAGAAATTTAGTATCACGATCTGAAACAATAGTATTTGGCACACCATGTAAGCGAATAATTTCACGAAAGAACAAATCAGCAACATTAACAGCATCATCGCTTTTATGACATGGTATAAAGTGTGCCATTTTCGAGAACCTATCCACGACAACAAATATGCTATCCCTCCCCTTCTTTGTTCGAGGTAAACCTAAAACAAAGTCCATAGATATATCCTCCCAAGGAACACTAGGTATTGGCAAAGGCATATATAAACCATGAGGATTGAGTCGTGACTTAGCTCTTTGACATGTAGTGCAGCGAGCAACAAAACGCTCAACATCCCGTCTCATCTTTGGCCAAAAGAAATGTGTAGCAAGTATATCCTCCGTCTTCTTGACGCCAAAGTGTCCCATTAATCCTCCTCCATGCGCCTCCTGCAACAACAAAAGACGAACGGAGCTAGCTGGAATGCATAGCTTGTTAGCACGAAACACAAATCCATCGTTAAGAGCGAACTTGTTCCAAGTTCTCCCTTCCTTACAATTCTGCAATACATCTTTAAATTCAGCATCATGAACATATTGATCTTTGATGGTCTCCAAACCAAATATTTTAAAGTCAAGTTGTGAAAGCATAGTATAACGACGAGACAAGGCATCAGCAATAACATTTTCTTTACCCTTCTTGTGTTTAATGACATAAGGGAAAGTCTCAATGAATTCAACCCATTTAGCATGTCTACGGTTCAGTTTTGCTTGACTTTTAATGTGTTTCAAAGATTCATGATCAGAATGTATAACAAATTCCTTGGGCCATAAATAATGTTGCCATGTTTCTAAGGTCCGAACAATAGCATATAATTCTTTATCATAAGTAGAATAGTTCAGACTAGGCCCACTCAATTTTTCAGAAAAGTATGCAACAGGTTTTCCATCTTGTAATAACACACCTCCTAATCCAATTCCACTAGCATCACATTCAAGCTCAAAAGTCTTATTGAAATTAGGAAGTTGGAGTAAAGGAGCATGTGTCAACTTATCTTTCAATACCGTGAAGGCTTCTTCCTGTGCGATACCCCAAACAAAAGGCACATCGTTCTTTGTAAGCTCGTTGAGAGGTGCAGCAATGGTGCTGAAATCTCTCACAAAACGCCTATAGAAACCAGCGAGGCCAAGGAAACTCCTCACTTGTGTGACCGTTTTGGGCTGCGGCCAACTCTCAATAGCTTCAATCTTGGCTTTATCAACTTCAATTCCCTGTGGAGTAACAACATAGCCAAGAAAAGATACTCGGTCGGTGCAAAAGGTGCACTTTCCAAGGTTTCCAAACAAACGTGCATCACGTAAAGGAATAAAAACAGCACGTAAATGTTCCAAATGTTCCTCCAAAGATTTGCTATAAATCAATATGTCATCAAAGTAAACTACCACAAATCGTCCAATGAAAGCACGTAAAACTTCGTTCATTAACCTCATGAAAGTACTAGGTGCATTAGTTAACCCAAAAGGCATGACTAACCACTCATATAATCCAAACTTAGTTTTAAATGCTGTTTTCCATTCATCACCCAATTTCATACGAATTTGATGGTATCCACTACGCAAATCAACTTTGGAGAATATTGTAGAGCCACTCAATTCATCAAGCATATCATCTAGCCTAGGAATAGGATGACGATAACGAATAGTAATATTATTAATGCCTCTACAATCAACGCACATACGCGACGTACCATCCTTTTTCGGCACTAAAATGATAGGAACAGCACAAGGACTAAGGGATTCGCGTATATAACCTTTGTCGAGCAGTTCTTGTACTTGACGCATAATCTCCTTCGTCTCCTCTGGATTGGTACGGTATGGTGCACGGTTGGGTAGCGAAGCACCGGGAATTAAGGTAATTTGATGCTCAATCCCTCAAATAGGTGGTAATCCCGGTGGCACGTCTTGTGGAAAGACGTCAGCGAACTCCTGCAAAATGTTAGTGACAGCAGGGGGCAAAGAGGAAGGCACGTCCTCGAATGAAAATAATGCCTCTTTGCACATAAAAGCATAGCAAACAGATTTGCTGAAATCTAGCTCATCAATATCAGATTTGGTGGCAAGTAAACATGCACTTTTCAATTTAATTTCAGAAACAATAGTAGATGGTTTATTATTAGGCTTCATTTGGTGCTCAAATTCTTTTGCCACAATCTGATTTTCACTCTTATTTGTCTCCTGTTTTGCTTTATTACCTCTATTAATATCATCTTTCAAAATGGAATCAGGAGTCATAGGAAGCAAAGTAATATTTTTATCGTTATGAACAAGAGTATACTGATTGTTTCTACCATGGTGTACAGAATTTTTATCAAATTGCCATGGTCTACCAAGTAATAAGGAACATGCTTGCATAGGTACCACATCACAATCAACATAATCAGCATATGTAGAGATACTAAAATGCACACGAACAGTACGTGTTACCTTAACCTTGCCGCTGTTGTTGAACCATTGGATGTAGTAGGGATGTGGATGTGGTCTTGTGGTGAGAGATAGCTTCTCCACCATCTCCATGCTAGCCAAGTTATTGCAGCTCCCTCCATCTATGATCACGCGAACAGAACGTTCCTTCACAACTCCCTTTGTATGGAACACATTATGCCTCTGATTTTGCTCAGCTTGTGTAACCTGCACACTCAAAACACGTTGAGCAACTAAACATTCATACCTGTCAGCATCTTCAGGAGCCATGTATTGCGTCTCATGATCAGAATCGTCTCCACCGTGTTCGTCACGTGTAATAAGAGCCAAAGTCTCCTCATCGTAGTCACTAGCGGACTCATACCCACCATCCTCAGTAACAATCATCACACGCTTAGATGGGCATTCTCTCGCATAATGACCTCCACCCTTGCAACGTCGACAAATAATATCATGTGTTTGCCCTGTTGATGCCATGGATGAAGAAGAGCTCTTTGCAGGCCCAGAAGGTGAGCTCTTGGCAGATAGTGGTGATTGTGCCTGCTTTATTGTATCACGGTTGGAGGTGGCAGCCGACGGAGGCGCCGGTGTAGCAGAACGTGTGGAAGTAGATGATGCACGTGGTGTCCATGATGAAGGTCGACCTGCAGAAAAGTTAGTCCGCGCCAATGCCTGTCGATCCTGCACTTCACGTTCAGCTTTACAAGCAAGATGGAATAAACGAGTGATATTAGTATACTCCTTATACTCTAGAATCGTCTAAATCTCTCTATTTAATCCACCCATAAAACGTGCAAGCATAGCTTCATTCTCCTCAACAATACCACATCTAATCATGCCAGTTTGTAATTCCTGATAATATTCTTCTACAGAATTTTTTCCCTGTCTTAAGCGCTGCAATTTTTGAAGTAATTCACGTTGATAATATGGTGGAACCCAACGAGTACGCATAGCAGTTTTCAAAGCAGCCCAAGTAGCCGGAATAGGATATAATCTACAATGCTCAGACCACCAAACACATGCAAAACTAGTGAAAGCACAAACAACAGCAGGAACACGTCTCTCCTCGGGATATTGTAAACATGTAAATCGTTGTTCAGTTTCTAACTCCCAAGTAAGATATATATCAGGAACATATCTACCCTCGAATGGTGGAATATTCAATTTTAGTTTAGGGAGATGGTCATGATCTCATACCTGAGGGTGAGCCCTACCATTGCCATTATTTGCATGTGGACGACCTGGTGGTTGCTGTGCTGTTGGTGGCACGTAGTTCTGATTTTGATCAACCTCATCCTCATAATCTCCCACATAAGCATCCTCCTCCACATCAGCAGTAGGAGCCACAGAAGTATCAACAGCAGCACCAGCAGTTTGGCCCGACTGAAGAGGGACACGGCTCGCTCGGCGGAGGGCTGTTTCCCGACGTGGAGGTAGTCGGTGTTGTTGCTGTTGTTGCAGAGGTGCGGCAGGAGCAGCCGGTGGTGGTGGTGGAAAACGCGACAACAATTCAGCAAACTTGTTATCTGATAGAGGCAAAGGTGTCCCGATGTTTCGATGAGATGGTGGCTATCGTTTTCTGTGGGAGTCGACCTTGACGATCCGACTACGAACGTGCGAGACGTCGCGCCTTAGCAATCGCTAAACCAACTTCCGAGGGGTTATTGACCACGCCGGAGCACGATCAACCTGACCACGAGGGCCTGTTTCCTGCGAGCAAACGAAGAACAAGCAAGAAACTGAGATTGCAATCTGGATATTGCGAATATAAGATGAAAGCTTTATTGATCAAGGTGGGGTTCTGTGACGTCTTGGTCTGGTCGTTGGACACAAACGAAGTACGCGAAGTTGCAGCTATGGAGAACTTTTAATCTAAACAAAACCCGAAGTCTAAACGACGCCCTAAGGGCTGTATATATGGAGGAAGAGAGGGGAATTTCGTGGCCCTTGAGGGTGGGGTCCGAAACCAACCCTAACTCCTGTTTCCCCACACATACGGACTCTAAAAATAGCCTATACTTAAGTATTTCGAAATTACATGGGCCTGGCCCATTAATAAGGTGATGCAGCACCTAGAATAGCCTATGGACGAATATTATGAAGTGGCATCTTGTATATTTCGTCCATGGCTTCATGCACTCCTTATGGCGGCTTCAAAGTCCTGAAATCATCACTTGTAACTCCGTTCTTGATCCCCTTGCGCATGCCATCAACTTCATGCGTGTTCTTGCTCCAATGTTCATCCTTCTCCAAGGTAGGCCCTTCATTTGATAGCAAAACAAATGTATCCAATTTAGGCAGCATCATAATCTCATGAACATTAGAATCATTACCAAGAAACGAAAGTACCTGGTAATTTAATTGGCGTGCGCGAGCTCTAGTAATTGGTCCAGTATATGTAACAGTAGGGGCTATGGGTGTAACAATGGTATTGATGTCCTCATCATCCTCCCCTTCTTGAAATGAAGTCGTCCTCAACGGAAGCTCATCTTCCTCACCCAAATAAGGCTTCAAATCTGCAATATTAAAAGTGGGACTAACCCCAAAATCTGCAGGTAGCTCAAGTTTATATGCATTATCATTTATTTTCTCTAAAACCTTAAAAGGACCATCATCACGTGGCCGCTTTGATTTGCGCAGATTAGGAAATCTATCTTTACGCAAATGTAACCAAACAAGATCTCCAGGTGCAAACACAACATGTTTTCTACCCTTATCTCCAGCAAGTTTATATTTAGCATTCATACGCTCAATGTTTTCCTTAGTTAACTCATGCATTTTTAAAATCAATTCAGAACGTTCTTTAGCATCAAAATTAACCTTCTCTGAAGATGGAAGAGGCAACAAATCAATAGGTGCACGAGGTAGGAAACCATACACAATTTCAAAAGGGCACATCTTAGTAGTAGAATGCAATGAACGATTATAAGCAAATTCAATATGAGGCAAGCATTCTTCCCACATTTTCTTGTTATTCTTCAAAACAGCCCTAAGCATAGTAGACAATGTTCTATTGACTACTTCAGTTTGTCCATCAGTTTGGGGGTGACAAGTAGTACTAAAAAGCAGCTTAGTCCCCAACTTAGCCCATAAACATCTCCAAAAGTGGCTAAGAAATTTAGTATCACGATCTGAAACAATAGTATTTGGCACACCATGTAAGCGAATAATTTCACGAAAGAACAAATCAGCAACATTAACAGCATCATCGCTTTTATGACATGATATAAAGTGTGCCATTTTCGAGAACCTATCCACGACAACAAATATGCTATCCCTCCCCTTCTTTGTTCTAGGTAAACCTAAAACAAAGTCCATAGATATATCCTCCCAAGGAACACTAGGTACAGGCAAAGGCATATATAAACCATGAGGATTGAGTCGTGACTTAGCTCTTTGACATGTAGTGCAGCGAGCAACAAAACGCTCAACATCCCGTCTCATCTTTGGCCAAAAGAAATGTGTAGCAAGTATATCCTCCGTCTTCTTGACGCCAAAGTGTCCCATTAATCCTCCTCCATGCGCCTCCTGCAACAACAAAAGACGAACAGAGCTAGCTGGAATGCATAGCTTGTTAGCACGAAACACAAATCCATCGTTAAGAACGAACTTGTTCCAAGTTCTCCCTTCCTTACAATTCTGCAATACATCTTTAAATTCAGCATCATTAACATATTGATCCTTGATGGTCTCCAAACCAAATATTTTAAAGTCAAGTTGTGAAAGCATAGTATAACGACGAGACAAGGCATCAGCAATAACATTTTCTTTACCCTTCTTGTGTTCAATCACATAAGGGAAAGTCTCAATGAATTCAACCCATTTAGCATGTCGACGGTTCAGTTTTGCTTGACTTTTAATGTGTTTCAAAGATTCATGATCAGAATGTATAACAAATTCCTTGGGCCATAAATAATGTTGCCATGTTTCTAAGGTCCGAACAAGAGCATATAATTCTTTATCATAAGTAGAATAGTTCAGACTAGGCCCACTCAATTTTTCAGAAAAGTATGCAACAGGTTTTCCATCTTGTAATAACACACCTCCTAATCCAATTCCACTAGCATCACATTCAAGCTCAAAAGTCTTATTGAAATTAGGAAGTTGGAGTAAAGGAGCATGTGTCAACTTATCTTTCAATACCGTGAAGGCTTCTTCCTGTGCGGTACCCCAAACAAAAGGGACATCCTTCTTTGTAAGCTCGTTGAGAGGTGCAGCAATGGTGCTGAAATCTCTCACAAAACGCCTATAGAAACCAGCGAGGCCAAGGAAACTCCTCACTTGTGTGACCGTTTTGGGCTGCGGCCAACTCTCAATAGCTTCAATCTTGGCTTTATCAACTTCAATTCCCTGTGGAGTAACAACATAGCCAAGAAAAGATACTCGGTCGGTGCAAAAGGTGCACTTTCCAAGGTTACCAAACAAACGTGCATCACGTAGAGCAATAAAAACAGCACGTAAATGTTCCAAATGTTCCTCCAAAGATTTGCTATAAATCAATATGTCATCAAAGTAAACTACCACAAAAGATTAATGAACGAAGTTTTACGTGCTTTCATTGGACGATTTGTGGTAGTTTACTTTGATGACATATTGATTTATAGAAAATCTTTGGAGGAACATTTGGAACACTTACGTGCTGTTTTTATAGCTCTACATGATGCATGTTTGTTTGGTAACCTTGGGAAGTGCACCTTTTGCACAGACCGAGTTTCTTTTCTTGGCTATGTTGTTAATCCATAGGGAATTGAAGTTGATAAAGCCAAGACTGAAGCTATTGAGAGTTGGCCGCAGCCCAAAACGGTCACACAAGTGAGGAGTTTCCTTGGCCTCGCTGGTTTCTATAGGCGTTTTGTGAGAGATTTCAGCACCATTGCTGCACCTCTCAACGAGCTTACAAAGAAGGATGTGCCTTTTGTTTGGGGTACCACATAGGAAGACGCCTTCACGGTATTGAAAGATAAGTTGACACATGCTCCTTTACTCCAACTTCCTGATTTTAATAAGACTTTTGAGCTTGACTGTGATGCTAGTGGAATTGGATTAGGAGGTGTGTTATTACAAGATGGCAAACGTGTTGCATACTTTTCTGAAAAATTGAGTGGGCCTAGTCTGAACTATTCTACTTATGATAAAGAATTATATGCTCTTGTTTGGACCTTAGAAACATGGCAACATTATTTATGGCCCAAGGAATTTGTTATACATTCTGATCATGAATTTTGAAACATATTTAAAGATGTAATGCAGAATTGTAAAGAAGGAAGAACATGGAACAAGTTCATCATTAATGATGGATTTGTGTTCCGTGCTAACAAGTTATGCATTCCAGCTAGCTCCGTTCGTCTTTTGTTGTTGCAGGAGGCACATGGGGGAGGACTAACGGGCCACTTTGGCGTGAAGAAGACGGAGGACGTACTTGCTACACATTTCTTTTGGCCAAAGATGAGAAGGGATGTATTGCAGAATTGTAAGGAAGGGAGAACTTGGAACAAGTTCGTTCTTAACGATGGATTTGTGTTTCGTGCTAACAAGCTATGAATTCCAGCTAGCTCCGTTCGTCTTTTGTTGTTGCAGGAGGCGCATGGAGGAGGATTAATGGGACACTCTGGCGTCAAGAAGACGGAGGATATACTTGCTACACATTTCTTTTGGCCAAAGATGAGACGGGATGTTGAGCGTTTTGTTGCTCGCTGCACTACATGTCAAAGAGCTAAGTCACGACTCAATCCTCATGGTTTATATATGCCTTTGCCAGTACCTAGTGTTCCTTGGGAGGATATATCTATGGACTTTGTTTTAGGTTTACCTCGAACAAATACGGAGAGGGATAGCATATTTGTTGTCGTGGATAGGTTCTCGAAAATGGCACACTTTGTACCATGTCATAAAAGCAATGATGCTGTCTATGTTGCTGATTTGTTCTTTCATGAAATTTTTCGCTTGCATGGTGTGCCAAATACTATTGTTTCAGATCGTGATACTAAATTTCTTAGCCACTTTTGGAGATGTTTATGGGCTAAGTTGGGGACTAAACTGCTTTTTAGTACTACTTGTCACCCCCAAACTGATGGACAAACTGAAGTAGTCAATAGAACATTGTCTACTATGCTTAGGGCTGTTTTGAAGAATAATAAGAAAATGTGGGAAGAATGCTTGCCTCATATTGAATTTGCTTATAATCGTTCATTGCATTCTACTACTAAGATGTGCCCTTTTGAAATTGTGTATGGTTTCCTACCTCATGCACCTATTGATTTGTTGCCTCTTCCATCTTCGGAGAAGGTTAATTTTGATGCTAAAGAACCTGCTGAATTGATTTTAAAAATGCATGAGTTAACTAAGGAAAACATTGAGCGTACGAATGCTAAATATAAACTTGCTGGAGATAAGGGTAGAAAACATGTTGTGTTTGCACTTGGAGATCTTGTTTGGTTACATTTGCATAAGGATTGATTTCCTAATTTGCGTAAATCAAAGCTAATGCCACGCGTTGATGGTCCTTTTTAGGTGTTAGAGAAAATAAATGATCAAGCATATAAACTTGAGCTGCCTGCAGATTTTGGGGTTAGTCCCACTTTTAACATTGCAGATTTGAAGCTTTATTTGGGTGAGGAAGATGAGCGTGCGTCGAGGACAACTTCATTTCAAGAAGGGGAGGATGATGAGGACATCAATACCATTGTTACACCCATAGTCCCTGCTGCATATGATTCTAACGTTCATGAGAATATGATGCTGCCTAAATTGGATACATTTGTTTTGCTTACAAATGAAGGGCCTAGCTTGGACAAGAAAGATGAACCTTGGAGCAAGTTCAAGCATGGAGATGATGGCGTGCGCAAGGGGAACAAGAACGGAGTTACAAGTGATGATTCCAGAACTTTGAAGCCACCATAATGAGTGCATGAAGCCTTGGACGAAATATACAAGATGCCACTTCATAAATTTCGTCCAAAGGCTATCCTAGGTGTTGCTACACCTTATTTTTGGGCCAGGCCCATGCAATTTCGAAATACTTGATTATAGGCTGTTTTTAGAGTCCGCATGTGTGGGGAAACAAGAGATAGGGTTGGTTTCAGACCCCTCCTCCAAGGGCCACGAAATTCCCCCCTCTCTCCTCCATATATACAGCCCTTAGGGCATTGTTTAGACCTGGGGTTTTGTTTAGATTAAAGTTCGCCATAGTTGCAACTTCGAGTACTTCGTTTGTGTTCCCCGACCACACAAAGGCGTCACAGAACCCCACCTTGATCAATAAAGCTTTCCTCTTATATTCGGAATATCTAGATTGCAATCTCAGTTTCTTGCTTGTTCTTCGTTTGCCTGTAGGAAACAGACCTTCGTGGTCAGGTTGATTGTGCTCCGGCGTGGTCAATAACCTCTCGGAGTTGGTTTAGTGATTGCTAAGGCGCGACGTCCTCGCACGTTCGTAGTCGGATCGCCAAAGTTGACTTCCTCCAAAACGATAGCCACCATCTCATCGAAAGACGGGACACCTTTGCCTCTATCATCATGATGTATGAATATGCCATCAAGGAAGATCACAATAAATTTGCTAAGGAAGTGCACAAGCTCATATATCATGGATGACATGGGAATACAAGATGCAACAAGGCAATCATAATGTGAGTCAATCCAATCATAAGATGCAAATTTGTCATGTGTATGATATGTCCATCGAGCATGACATGTGTGAGCACAATCAACAAATATGGTGGTGTTGGTGTACCAATGCTCGATGTTGTGGCATGAGTGGAGGTTCGAAGGTGCATCCAATAAGTCCGAGCACTCCTCAATGTGAAGGTCCATAGAGCCAATCGTCAATGTCGCTCCTCCATTTGCGAGATGTATCATGTAGACAACAAGAAGGAAACAAAAATGAAAGAATGACCCATCCAATATGCATATTTGAGTATGGCTCCAATGGAAGGATTTCACCTTAGGAATGTTCACGAAGATGTTGGTGTCGCACATCGTATACACCTTGACATGGAGAAGTTGTCTCATGACGGCACCGCCTTGTGAATCCTTCAAAATGAAAGAACATGACAAACACTCGGAAAAACAAATGAGGTTAGTGGAAGTGCAAAACCTATCATTCATGTGGTATGACGCCCAACAAGTGTATGCATCATGCTCATCATAAGAAAGGACAAGGGAGCATTTCATATTATGGAGGCATATGATGCGAGAACAACCAAATACACTAGGCTCAATCAAACAAGCATGCATCACAAGTAATATGTCCAAACCTCCACAATCAATAAGCATAGCAAGTTGGCACTCAATGCAAGGGTATATGAGAGATGGCACTAATGGAGGCAAGAGACAATGATCAAGACAAATCAAGTGAGAGGCATGAACATATATGTCATCAACCCAAGAAAGCAAGTAAGAATGGAACATGGGTGATGCGACAAAGCAAGCAATCATAGCGATCGAGTGGTGTGAGCTAGTAGTGCAAAGATGCAACGTACTAGAGGGAATCATGGCAATCATGTCATGTGTGCAAATAGTGGGCATGAACAAGACATATCACAAGCATGAAGGCAAGATATGAGCAAAATATCATCAATGTATTGGCGAGAGGCCATATGTGAATAGTAATGGGACATCATGACTCTCCCAACACAACAAGAAACAATAGCATGAGGCACATGATAAACATGGCAATAGCAACAAGGATCTCCACCAAGCATGCAAATACACATAGGACTAGCATAATGGTGAATCATTTGTAGATGCAAGCAAGGGTCACAATTGCATGGCAAAATCAAAGAGGCATAACATGCAAAGTGAACAAGATACAATGGGCATAAAGTAACAAGTGATATATAGCCTAAAGTCGTGTGAGAGCCAAGTAAAAGAGATGCGCGTAGTCCTTGCACGAAGGGAATGGTGGGAATGATAATCCACGTGATCCCAAATCGTCGTTGCTCTCAACAGCTCGTTTCGTCAACTCATGGGATTGTGAGGTTGACGGTTGTTCATGAGTACCTACACAAAATAAAAGCAAAGGGAAAATTGTGTGTGCATGGTATATGTACACATCATCCATCATGATGCGCACGTGTTTATGTTGGTTAGCACAAAATATCCAATGCTCAAATAAATGAGATGTGTGATATAGAAACATGTCATCCATCATGATAGGTTTGCTGTTATGTATAGCGTAATGGAGACTCAAATTATGTAATACATCATGGGAAATATCTAGAGCATTGTTATGCGTGGAATGCATATGGTGCAAGCAATTATGAGAATCATGCAAAGTATGGAATGCATCAAAATCTCCTAATATGTATGAGGAAACTATGGGGGTCTCCTCATGATCATTAGTGGAAACATCACACGAAGAATATTGACAACATCCAAAACAATACATATTTGGAACATTGTGATCATGGCATGGTATATTAGATGAATTGCGCCAATCATGTAAAGGAAGCATGGCAATATCATCACATGAAAAACAAAAGCCAATGACCATCATCTCGTCATCTATGCCATAAGTGCAAATGGGATTTATTTTAATGGTGCATGCATAGCTACTATGTTGAGATTGAAATGATGCAATATGGGAGATCTCACTCATAGCATATGACAAGTTTAAAGGATTGTCAAACATGATGTGACCAATAGAATTTTCACATGATATCCTATGGAGCATACAATCAAAACTAGGCAAATCAACATGCTCATCATCATATTCATCATAAATTGGTAAGTCATGACAAGAAGAATTCGCACTAGCATGAAGCATGGGAATAGGTGGATCAACATCATGTAAGCAATCATTGGTGAGATAGTCCACTAGTGGGACAAGAGAAGCACTACCTTTGGAGCATCGCTCATGTGTTGTAGGTGAGGTGTAGAAGACCGAGTCGTGGTCATCTTCATCTTGATGGAACCTTGTGGGGGTGCATCATCGTCCACCATGGTCATCGTTGTCTCCATTGGAGGTATGGACTCGTCGAAGATAGGCGTGTCGTCATGTAGGAGACTTAGCACCAAAGAAGAAAACACACTCGGAGTAGAGGTTAGGTCATTAGAAATCATAGTGGCCTCACATGCTGTGTCAACTACCTCACTCACTACGTGTTGTGGCTCACTCACTTCCTCTTGGATGCACTCACTCATATGGTTGGTGGAGTCACTCAAATGGCTCTCAACCTCACATAGGATGTGTGGCATGCCCTCGAGTGTGGGGCTAGTGGTGGTCACACTCATCCTCTCATAGGAAATGCACTCGATGTCACATATGGTGGAGTCACTCATGTCACTCATGTGGTGGTGGCTCTCCTCACATGGCAATTGGGGCATCTCGTCATATGTGGGTGTCGGAGAGATGTAGGTGCAAACATCTCCATGCTCAATCATGTCGTGGTCGTAGCCATGGATGAATGCCGAAGATGGCACATCCTCACTCTCCTCTAAGACCAAAGATAAGGTCTCATGTGCCGTCTCGTAGCTTGACTCGGAGAATGAGTCCTTTGGGGCGCCATCTTCATGTAGTTGAAGAGGTTCATGCTTGTCGCCGTGGTCGAAGGGGATGGCCCTAGCTCGACCTTCTTGTCACCGTCTTGTTGTAGGAGGCCCATATGATGTGGCACCTCGTAGCTCATCTCCATGACCAAAGGGAATTTCCCATGGTCGGCCATCTTTCTTGAGGGGCTTCTGAAGATGGAAGTGTCACCCTCGCTCGTAGGTGGTCGCCTTGTAGTTGAAGATGTCGATGTAGGCGAACTCATGGGAAGTAGGCAAAGATGCCGTATGTCCGAAGGAAAAGATGCCTTGATAACACTTGGCGAAGATGCCGAAGTGGTCGGTGTAGCCGTAGCTCCGTCTTGGTGGTGCTCATCTCGCGGTCTTCTCTTGTGCTCATGAAGTTTGGACTTGGCGTGAAGTAGAGCTTGTTGGGACTTGTACGCTTGCGCTTGATGAGCATCTTCATGATGATGATGTCGTTCGTCGTTGTCATGCAGATGATGCTTGGAGGTGACTTGCCCTTCATGACGATTTGGATCACGAATGTGATGATGGTCGTCATGAAGATGTGGACGTCGACGAATTGCTCTTGCATCGCTTGGGCGCTCCGAAGATGATTGACTTGCTCGCCGTCGCCTTGAGGATGATGAAGGGGAAGAACGTTTGGCCAACAAAGTTCGAATCTCCTCCATCCTTGCATCTTGCTCCTCCTTTTGTGCAGAAAGCTTGTTGTCGATGTAGTCTCTTTTCCTTGCTTCGGAGTGACAAATGTCGATGGAGAGGTTCTCGATGCGCTCTCTCAATCTTGATTGTGCAGCTTGCATTTGTCGTTGTAGATCGAAGATTGACGCTTTGGTGATGTAGTTGTTCACGCCGTCGTTGTCATGGAAGACCGGAGATGAAATGCCTTACCTATCCATCACAATACTCAAGCAAATATGAGTGTTGAAAGGAGAAGAACTATACCAAATGTATGGAGATGTAACAAGGAATCTCCTCCATCTTGACCGGTGTTGAAGATGGATCAATGATCACTGAATGATGTAACAAGGAAATAGCACAATTGGTACCAATTCTTGTCGATTTCTCACACCTACACAAATAAGGCTTATGGTGGATCTCGGTTGAGGATAGTGGCACAAAAATTTAATGCAAAATGTTACCAAGAGTCAATAATGTTGAAAGAGATTCACAAATTCGCAAGTAAAACAAGTAGACCAATAGCAATATTTGGCACACGAAAACGCACACACGGATAGATAAATGGGCTTGTGCAACCAAGGAATGAGCACAAAATGTGGAATCCACGGAAAACGCTCTTGTTGCACAACTCAAGAGAGACGCTAGCACGATTTCTCAATAGGCATATATGACACTTGTGCACAACCTATAAGATGCAAAATGTATCAACTTTCTATCCCAAGTATGCTATGTATGATGTTCCGGTGGTATGATCCAAGATGATCAGATATGACAATCTTATATGCAATGTGGTATGATGCTATGGCTATTGCTTACAAGATTCTTTGCTCTTTCCCTTTTGCTTAAAAGCTTATTCTTTTTTTGTATGGCCACTTGTGCACAATGCACAAACCAAGATAGCAATTGTATATATGCGGGAACAAACTTGTGGCACAAGGGATGATATGATACCAATATGATATGGTATGTATGCAATGGAAGGTGTAGATCACTAATGTGCACAAGTAACTTTGCCGACAATACTCAAATGGCTAGTCTCGATAGGCAAGTAACGCAAAATAGGCTATGGGTTATCAATGCAATGGCAAGGGAATATACAATGAAGGGATACCACGATAACAAGATGATATGGAGGTTACCGTCCTTGGCGATGATGAGTGGCAGTGTTCTTGATGTAGATACCAAGATGATGGAGACTCGTCCCTAAGTAGCCGAAACACCTTAGGAAACGGAAAAAATCACGAACTCAAAATCTCAAATGACCAATGTCAAATGGTGGCAGCGGAATGCGGTGGTGGTGTTGCGGAAGCTCAATGGGATTGCGGAAATGCAATGATGGGTTATGCGAGTGGGAAATGCGGAAGTGGAGGTTATGGAGTTATGTGAGTTGGAGTTCAAGGTCACCATCCCTAAGTAGCCGAAACACCTTAGGAGACACAACTCACAACTCAAATAAAATTGGGTTAAGTTGGGGTGGCAGCAGTGTAGGGTGGGCAAGCCTATGCGTTAGTGGTGGTGGTGGTTGATGAAGAAGTAACCGTCCCTAAGTAGGCGAAACACCTTAGGAGACTCAAATCACTACTCAAGCAACCACAAATGCTATGGGGATCAACATGGGTTAGGTTGGGGAAGTTGGTGGTGGTGTAGCGGGTGATGTGATGGAAGCCCTAGGCAAAGATGCCAAAGTTCATAAAAATTTATGGAGTCAAATGATGTTGGTGGTATTTTTGTGGGAAGGGGGATGTCAAGAGCTTCAAAATGAGCTAAAGAACGTCAAAATCGGAGTTCGGATGAATTAGTTATGGCTGAAACAAAATTTCAGCGAAGTCAGTTTTTACAGGTAGCGGACGTCCGGAAATGGACGGGTGTCCAGTCGCCGGACGTCCGATCGGGTCGGAAATCCTGACGTAGGGTAGAACCCTAGTGGCCCGATCTTTCACGAAAGGAGCGGATCCCGCGAAGAACACGAGGAGGGAAACGAGGGGAAAATCATGAGGGAAACACAAGAGAACACTCAAACCAACAAGTATGATCACACATGTGCTATATCCTCAAAACACAAAGAGAGATACAAGATCCAAAGTCAACAACGGACGATACAAGAGGTAACCGGTTCTTCTCCGTGAGGAGGTCTTGAATCCACAAGGGGATCTTCTCGTAAGGGGTCTTGAATCCAACGTGGATCTTCTCTATAGAGGGGTCGCGGTCTCTCTCGCGGAGTAGATCCGATATGGATGAGCAAAGCTCTATCTCTCAAATGAGCTATCACAACGCTAACCCTAGAAAGTTAGACGAGGTGGAGTATATATAGTCTAGGGGGGAGAAGGGATACACGGGCCTCGGCCTTTCACTGTGCGCAGACAGGGGAGGCCGGATGTCCGGGCTGGTCGGGCCGGATGTCCGGGCTTTCAGGCGATGCCGGATGTCCGGGCTGGGGAGGCCGTATGTCCGGGCTGGGGAGGCCGTATGTCCGGGCTGGAGTGGTGGCACTTGTTGCTCTCGGGTTCGGAGGGGCTGGATTTCCGGGTTGGGAGCCGGATGTCCGGGGGCTCGGGAACGGCCGGATGTCCGGGCTGGTGAGGCCGGATGTCCGGGGCCTGGGAGCTGTTCTCCGTCTTCTTTCGTCGTCGCTTCCATACTTCCCTTGCGGATGGTGTAGTTGTTCCTTGGCGCTTGCGCTCCTCCTCAACATCCGTGAAGCTCCGACAATACCTATGAATGCACATGGGAGAAGTGTCAAGTAGTATACCATCCTTGAAGGGGTCAAGTGAGCACATGTAAAGGAGACGATTCACCTTTATGTATGTGAAGTAGATGCCGCACATGTCACTTGCCAAACGGACTCTTGACATGGTGATGTCCATAGGATGCCACGCATCATCTCCCCTCCCTTGGGAAAGATCCGACCTCGGATCGAAATCCAAATCACCATGGGAAAGAGATGGCGTCGCCGTGTAGGACTGGTCGATCACCAAGTTCTCGTCATCTTGAAGCTCGAAATGGGCACTCTCCAATGTCGCACCATCTTGGGATTCCTTCAAAAGTAGCAAAGAGAACAAACACTTGGAAAAACAAATGTGGTTAGCGCTAGTGCAAAACCAAGCATTCAAGAGGTGATTCACCAAACAAGTGTCGTCGTCATGCAAAGCATATGGTTTGACAAAGGATTGTGACATGGCATATAAGCATATAAATTGAGCACAATCAAAGATATCATGGGGACAAGCATCTAAATGTGAGGTAGTGATGCAAATATGTGTAACAAGAGAATAAGCATCTACCTCAAGATCATTGCAAACATGGGCAAAGTGCTCAATGAAAGGTCTATGGTAGGCATAGGAATCATTCACAACACCAAATAAAATGAAGTGTCTAAACACATGGGTCAAGTGCAAGACAATCCAATCATAATGTGCATTGGGTGTAGTGAATATCGTGTGGCACTCAACACAATGGAAAGAGCAATTGTTCATCATGTGTGAGGCAATCAAGGCAAGCATGTACAGTCAATGGGACATGGCATATGTGAAGTGATGACATTGTTCAAACCAAACATATGATAGGAGCAAGTAATCCAAGAATTGGATGCAACACACAAGGCATATGATAGAGGCTAAGGTGTCCCGATGTTTCGATGAGATGGTGGCTATCGTTTTCTGTGGGAGTCGACCTTGACGATCCGACTACGAACGTGCGAGACGTCGCGCCTTAGCAATCGCTAAACCAACTTCCGAGGGTTATTGACCACGCCGGAGCACGGTCAACCTGACCACGAGGGTTTGTTTCCTGCGAGCAAACGAAGAACAAGCAAGAAACTGAGATTGCAATCGGGATATTGCGAATATAAGATGAAAGCTTTATTGATCAAGGTGGGGTTCTGTGACGCCTTGGTCTGGTCGTTGGACACAAACGAAGTACGCGAAGTTGCAGCTATGGCGAACTTTTAATCTAAACAAAACCCAAAGTCTAAATGACGCCCTAAGGGCTGTATATATGGAGGAAGAGGGGGGAATTTCGTGGCCCTTGAGGGTGGGGTCCGAAACCAACCCTAACTCTTGTTTCCCCACACATACGGACTCTAAAAATAGCCTATACTTAAGTATTTCGAAATTACATGGGCCTGGCCCATTAATAAGGTGACGCAGCACCTAGAATAGCCTATGGACGAATATTATGAAGTGGCATCTTGTATATTTCGTCCAAGGCTTCATGCACTCCTTATGGCGGCTTCAAAGTCCTAAAATCATCACTTGTAACTCCGTTCTTGATCCCCTTGCGCATGCCATCAACTCCATGCATGTTCTTGCTCCAATGTTCATCCTTCTCCAAGCTAGGCCCTTCATTTGTAAGCAAAACAAATGTATCCAATTTAGGCAGCATCATAATCTCATGAACATTAGAATCATTACCAAGAAACGAAAGTACCTGGTAATTTAATTGGCGTGCGCGAGCTCTAGTAATTGGTCCAGTATATGTAACAGTAGGGGCTGTGAGTGTAACAATGGTATTGATGTCCTCATCATCCGCCCCTTCTTGAAATGAAGTCGTCCTCGACGGAAGCGCATCTTCCTCACCCAAATAAGGCTTCAAATCTGCAATGTTAAAAGTGGGACTAACCCCAAAATCTACAGGTAGCTCAAGTTTATATGCATTATCATTTATTTCTCTATCACCTTAAAAGGACCATCAGCACGTGGCATTAGCTTTGATTTGCGCAGATTAGGAAATCTATCTTTACGCAAATGTAACCAAACAAGATCTCCATGATAGAGGCAAAGATGTCCCGATGTTTCGATGAGATGGTGGCTATCGTTTTCTGTGGGAGTCGACCTTGACGATCCGACTACGAACGTGCGAGACGTCGCGCCTTAGCAATCGCGAAACCAACTTCCGAGGGGTTATTGACCACGCCGGAGCACGATCAACCTGACCACGAGGGCCTGTTTCCTGCGAGCAAACGAAGAACAAGCAAGAAACTGAGATTGCAATCTGGATAATGCGAATATAAGATGAAAGCTTTATTGATCAAGGTGGGATTCTGTGACGTCTTGGTCTGGTCGTTGGACACAAACGAAGTACGCGAAGTTGCAGCTATGGCGAACTTTTAATCTAAACAAAACCCAAAGTCTAAACGACGCCCTAAGGGCTGTATATATGGAGGAAGAGAGGGGAATTTCGTGGCCCTTGAGGGTGGGGTCCGAAACCAACCCTAACTCTTGTTTCCCCACACATACGGACTCTAAAAATAGCCTATACTTAAGTATTTCGAAATTACATGGGCCTGGCCCATTAATAAGGTGACGCAGCACCTAGAATAGCCTATGGACGAATATTATGAAATGGCATCTTGTATATTTCGTCCATGGCTTCATGCACTCCTTATGGCGGCTTCAAAGTCCTGAAATCATCACTTGTAACTCCGTTCTTGATCCCCTTGCGCATGCCATCAACTTCATGCGTGTTCTTGCTCCAATGTTCAACCTTCTCCAAGTTAGGCCCTTCATTTGAAAGCAAAACAAATGTATCCAATTTAGGCAGCATCATAATCTCATGAACATTAGAATCATTACCAAGAAACGAAAGTACCTGGTAATTTAATTGGCGTGCGCGAGCTCTAGTAATTGGTCCAGTATATGTAACAGTAGGGGCTGTGGGTGTAACAATGGTATTGATGTCCTCATCATCCTCCCCTTCTTGAAATGAAGTCGTCCTCGACGGAAGCTCATCTTCCTCACCCAAATAAGGCTTCAAATCTGCAATATTAAAAGTGGGACTAACCCCAAAATCTGCAGGTAGCTCAAGTTTATATGCATTATCATTTATTTTCTCTAAAACCTTAAAAGGACCATCAGCACGTGGCATTAGCTTTGATTTGCGCAGATTAGGAAATCTATATTTACGCAAATGTAACCAAACAAGATCTCCAGGTGCAAACACAACATGTTTTCTACCCTTATCTCCAGCAAGTTTATATTTAGCATTCATACGCTCAATGTTTTCCTTAGTTAACTCATGCATTTTTAAAATCAATTCAGAACGTTCTTTAGCATCAAAATTAACCTTCTCCGAAGATGGAAGAGGCAACAAATCAATAGGTGCACGAGGTAGGAAACCATACACAATTTCAAAAGGGCACATCTTAGTAGTAGAATGCAATGAACGATTATAAGCAAATTCAATATGAGGCAAGCATTCTTCCCACATTTTCTTGTTATTCTTCAAAACAGCCCTAAGCATAGTAGACAATGTTCTATTGACTACTTCAGTTTGTCCATCAGTTTGGGGGTGACAAGTAGTACTAAAAAGCAGCTTAGTCCCCAACTTAGCCCATAAACATCTCCAAAAGTGGCTAAGAAATTTAGTATCACGATCTGAAACAATAGTATTTGGCACACCATGTAAGCGAATAATTTCACGAAAGAACAAATCAGCAACATTAACAGCATCATCGCTTTTATGACATGGTATAAAGTGTGCCATTTTCGAGAACCTATCCACGACAACAAATATGCTATCCCTCCCCTTCTTTGTTCGAGGTAAACCTAAAACAAAGTCCATAGATATATCCTCCCAAGGAACACTAGGTACAGGCAAAGGCATATATAAACCATGAGGATTGAGTCGTGACTTAGCTCTTTGACATGTAGTGCAGCGAGCAACAAAACGCTCAACATCCCGTCTCATCTTTGGCCAAAAGAAATGTGTAGCACGTATATCCTCCGTCTTCTTGATGCCAAAGTGTCCCATTAATCCTCCTCCATGCGCCTCCTGCAACAACAAAAGACGAACGGAGCTAGCTGGAATGCATAGCTTGTTAGCACGAAACACAAATCCATCGTTAAGAACGAACTTGTTCCAAGTTCTCCCTTCCTTACAATTCTGCAATACATCTTTAAATTCAGCATCATTAACATATTGATCCTTGATGGTCTCCAAACCAAATATTTTAAAGTCAAGTTGTGAAAGCATAGTATAACAACGAGACAAGGCATCAGCAATAACATTTTCTTTACCCTTCTTGTGTTTAATCACATAAGGGAAAGTCTCAATGAATTCAACCCATTTAGCATGTCGACGGTTCAGTTTTGCTTGACTTTTAATGTGTTTCAAAGATTCATGATCAGAATGTATAACAAATTCCTTGGGCCATAAATAATGTTGCCATGTTTCTAAGGTCCGAACAAGAGCATATAATTCTTTATCATAAGTAGAATAGTTCAGACTAGGCCCACTCAATTTTTCAGAAAAGTATGCAACAGGTTTTCCATCTTGTAATAACACACCTCCTAATCCAATTCCACTAGCATCACATTCAAGCTCAAAAGTCTTATTGAAATTAGGAAGTTGGAGTAAAGGAGCATGTGTCAACTTATCTTTCAATACCGCGAAGGCTTCTTCCTGTGCGGTACCCCAAACAAAAGGGACATCCTTCTTTGTAAGCTCGTTGAGAGGTGCAGCAATGGTGCTGAAATCTCTCACAAAACGCCTATAGAAACCAGCGAGGCCAAGGAAACTCCTCACTTGTGTGACCGTTTTGGGCTGCGGCCAACTCTCAATAGCTTCAATCTTGGCTCTATCAACTTCAATTCCCTGTGGAGTAACAACATAGCCAAGAAAAGATACTCGGTCGGTGCAAAAGGTGCACTTTCCAAGGTTACCAAACAAACGTGCATCACGTAGAGCAATAAAAACAGCACGTAAATGTTCCAAATGTTCCTCCAAAGATTTGCTATAAATCAATATGTCATCAAAGTAATCTACCACAAATCGTCCAATGAAAGCACGTAAAAGTTCGTTCATTAACCTCATGAAAGTACTAGGTGCATTAGTTAACCCAAAAGGCATGACTAACCACTCATATAATCCAAACTTAGTTTTAAATGCTGTTTTCCATTCATCTCCCAATTTCATACGAATTTGATGGTAACCACTACGCAAATCAACTTTGGAGAATATTGTAGAGCCACTCAATTCATCAAGCATATCATCTAGCCTAGGAATAGGATGACGATAACGAATAGTAATATTATTAATGCCTCTACAATCAACACACATACGCGACGTACCATCCTTTTTCGGCACTAAAATGATAGGAACAGCACAAGGACTAAGGGATTCGCGTATATAACCTTTGTCGAGCAGTTCTTGTACTTGACGCATAATCTCCTTCGTCTCCTCTGGATTGGTACGGTATGGTGCCCGGTTGGGTAATGATGCACCGGGAATTAAGTCAATTTGATGCTCAATCCCGCGAATAGGTGGTAATCCCGGTGGCACGTCTTGTGGAAAGACGTCGGTGAACTCCTGCAAAATGTTAGTGACAGCAGGAGGCAAAGAGGAAGGCACGTCCTCGAATGAAAATAATGCCTCTTTGCACACAAAAGCATAGCAAACAGATTTGCTAAAATCTAGATCATCAATATCAGATTTGGTGGCAAGTAAACATGCACTTTTCAATTTAATTTCAGAAGCAACACTAGATTGTTTATTATTATTAGGCTGCATTTGTTGCTCAAATTCTTTTGCCACAATCTGATTTTCACTCTTAGTTTTCTCCTGTTTTGCTTTATTAGCTCTATTAATATCATCTTTCAAAATGGAATCAGGAGTCATAGGAAGCAAAGTAATATTTTTATCCTTATGAACAAGAGTATATTGATTGTTTCTACCATGGTGAATAGAATTTTTATGAAATTGCCATGGTCTACCAAGTAATAAGGAACATGCTTGCATCGGTACCTGATAGGGGCAAAGGTGTCCCGATGTTTCGATGAGATGGTGGCTATCGTTTTCTGTGGGAGTCGACCTTGACGATCCGACTACGAACGTGCGAGACGTCGCGCCTTAGCAATCGCTAAACCAACTTCCGAGGGGTTATTGACCACGCCGGAGCACGATCAACCTGACCACGAGGGCCTGTTTCCTGCGAGCAAACGAAGAACAAGCAAGAAACTGAGATTGCAATCTGGATATTGCGAATATAAGATGAAAGCTTTATTGATCAAGGTGGGGTTCTGTGACGTCTTGGTCTGGTCGTTGGACACAAACGAAGTACGCGAAGTTGCAGCTATGGCGAACTTTTAATCTAAACAAAACCCAAGTCTAAACGACGCCCTAAGGGCTGTATATATGGAGGAAGAGAGGGGAATTTCGTGGCCCTTGAGGGTGGGGTCCGAAACCAACCCTAACTCTTGTTTCCCCACACATACGGACTCTAAAAATAGCCTATACTTAAGTATTTCGAAATTACATGGGCCTGGCCCATTAGTAAGGTGACGCAGCACCTAGAATAGCCTATGGACGAATATTATGAAGTGGCATCTTGTATATTTCGTCCAAGGCTTCATGCACTCCTTATGGCGGCTTCAAAGTCCTGAAATCATCACTTGTAACTCCGTTCTTGATCCCCTTGCGCATGCCACAACTCCATTCGTGTTCTTGCTCCAATGTTCATCCTTCTCCAAGCTAGGCCCTTCATTTGTAAGCAAAACAAATGTATCCAATTTAGGCAGCATCATAATCTCATGAACATTAGAATCATTACCAAGAAACGAAAGTACCTGGTAATTTAATTGGCGTGCGCGAGCTCTAGTAATTGGTCCAGTATATGTAACAGTAGGGGCTGTGGGTGTAACAATGGTATTGATGTCCTCATCATCCTCCCCTTCTTGAAATGAAGTCGTCCTCGACGGAAGCTCATCTTCCTCACCCAAATAAGGCTTCAAATCTGCAATGTTAAAAGTGGGACTAATCCCAAAATCTGCAGGTAGCTCAAGTTTATATGCATTATCACTTATTTTCTCTAAAACCTTAAAAGGACCATCAGCACGTGGCATTAGCTTTGATTTGCGCAGATTAGGAAATCTATCTTTACGCAAATGTAACCAAACAAGATCTCCAGGTGCAAACACAACATGTTTTCTACCCTTATCTCCAGCAAGTTTATATTTAGCATTCATACGCTCAATGTTTTCCTTAGTTAACTCATGCATTTTTAAAATCAATTCAGAACGTTCTTTAGCATCAAAATTAACCTTCTCCGAAGATGGAAGAGGCAACAAATCAATAGGTGCACGAGGTAGGAAACCATACACAATTTCAAAAGGGCACATCTTAGTAGTAGAATGCAATGAACGATTATAAGCAAATTCAATATGAGGCAAGCATTCTTCCCACATTTTCTTGTTATTCTTCAAAACAGCCCTAAGCATAGTAGACAATGTTCTATTGACTACTTCAGTTTGTCCATCAGTTTGGGGGTGACAAGTAGTACTAAAAAGCAGCTTAGTCCCCAACTTAGCCCATAAACATCTCCAAAAGTGGCTAAGAAATTTAGTATCACGATCTGAAACAATAGTATTTGGCACACCATGTAAGCGAATAATTTCACGAAAGAACAAATCAGCAACATTAACAGCATCATCGCTTTTATGACATGGTATAAAGTGTGCCATTTTCGAGAACCTATCCACGACAACAAATATGCTATCCCTCCCCTTCTTTGTTCGAGGTAAACCTAAAACAAAGTCCATAGATATATCCTCCCAAGGAACACTAGGTACAGGCAAAGGCATATAAAAACCATGAGGATTGAGTCGTGACTTAGCTCTTTGACATGTAGTGCAGCGAGTAACAAAACGCTCACCATCCCGTCTCATCTTTGGCCAAAAGAAATGTGTAGCAAGTATATCCTCCGTCTTCTTGACGCCAAAGTGTCCCATTAATCCTCCTCCATGCGCCTCCTGCAATAACAAAAGACGAACGGAGCTAGCTGGAATGCATAGCTTGTTAGCACGAAACACAAATCCATCGTTAAGAACGAACTTGTTCCAAGTTCTCCCTTCCTTACAATTCTGCAATACATCTTTAAATTCAGCATCATGAACATATTGATCTTTGATGGTCTCCAAACCAAATATTTTAAAGTCAAGTTGTGAAAGCATAGTATAACGACGAGACAAGGCATCAGCAATAACATTTTCTTTACCCTTCTTGTGTTTAATGACATAAGGGAAAGTCTCAATGAATTCAACCCATTTAGCATGTCTACGGTTCAGTTTTGCTTGACTTTTAATGTGTTTCAAAGATTCATGATCAGAATGTATAACAAATTCCTTGGGCCATAAATAATGTTGCCATGTTTCTAAGGTCCGAACAAGAGCATATAATTCTTTATCATAAGTAGAATAGTTCAGACTAGGCCCACTCAATTTTTCAGAAAAGTATGCAACAGGTTTTCCATCTTGTAATAACACACCTCCTAATCCAATTCCACTAGCATCACATTCAAGCTCAAAAGTCTTATTGAAATTAGGAAGTTGGAGTAAAGGAGCATGTGTCAACTTATCTTTCAATACCGTGAAGGCTTCTTCCTGTGCGGTACCCCAAACAAAAGGTACATCCTTCTTTGTAAGCTCGTTGAGAGGTGCAGCAATGGTGCTGAAATCTCTCACAAAACGCCTATAGAAACCAGCGAGGCCAAGGAAACTCCTCACTTGTGTGACCGTTTTGGGCTGCGGCCAACTCTCAATAGCTTCAATCTTGGCTTTATCATCTTCAATTCCCTGTGGAGTAACAACATAGCCAAGAAAAGATACTCGGTCGGTGCAAAAGGTGCACTTTCCAAGGTTACCAAACAAACGTGCATCACGTAGAGCAATAAAAACAGCACGTAAATGTTCCAAATGCTCCTCCAAAGATTTGCTATAAATCAATATGTCATCAAAGTAAACTACCACAAATCGTCCAATGAAGGCACGTAAAACTTCGTTCATTAACCTCATGAAAGTACTAGGTGCATTAGTTAACCCAAAAGGCATGACTAACCACTCATATAATCCAAACTTAGTTTTAAATGCTGTTTTCCATTCATCTCCCAATTTCATACGAATTTGACGGTAACCACTACGCAAATCAACTTTGGAGAATATTGTAGAGCCACTCAATTCATCAAGCATATCATCTAGCCTAGGAATAGGATGACGATAACGAATAGTAATATTATTAATGCCTCTACAATCAACGCACATACGCGACGTACCATCCTTTTTCGGCACTAAAATGATAGGAACAGCACAAGGACTAAGGGATTCGCGTATATAACCTTTGTCGAGCAGTTCTTGTACTTGACGCATAATCTCCTTCGTCTCCTCTGGATTGGTACGGTATGGTGCACGGTTGGGTAATGATGCACCGGGAATTAAGTCAATTTGATGCTCAATCCCGCGAATAGGTGGTAATCCCGGTGGCACGTCTTGTGGAAAGACGTCGGCGAACTCCTGCAAAATGTTAGTGACAGCAGGAGGCAAAGAGGAAGGCGCGTCCTCGAATGAAAATAATGCCTCTTTGCACACAAAAGCATAGCAAATAGATTTTCTAAAATCTAGATCATCAATATCAGATTTGGTGGCAAGTAAACATGCACTTTTCAATTTAATTTCAGAAGCAACACTAGATTGTTTATTATTATTAGGCTGCATTTGTTGCTCAAATTCTTTTGCCACAATCTGATTTTCACTCTTAGTTTTCTCCTGTTTTGCTTTATTAGCTCTATTAATATCATCTTTCAAAATGGAATTAGGAGTCATAGGAAGCAAAGTAATATTTTTATCCTTATGAACAAGAGTATACTGATTGTTTCTACCATGGTGAATAGAATTTTTATCAAATTGCCATGGTCTACCAAGTAATAAGGAACATGCTTGCATAGGTACCACATCACAATCAACATAATCAGCATATGTAGAGATACTAAAATGCACACGAACAGTACGTGTTACCTTAACCTTGCCGCTGTTGTTGAACCATTGGATGTAGTAAGGATGTGGATGTGGTCTTGTGGTGAGAGATAGCTTCTCCACCATCTCGATGCTAGCCAAGTTGTTGCAACTCCCTCCATCTATGATCACGCGAACAGAACGTTCCTTCACAACTCCCTTTGTATGGAACAAATTATGCCTCTGATTTTGCTCAGCTTGTGTAACCTGCACACTCAAAACACGTTGAGCAACTAAACATTCATACCTGTCAGCATCTTCAGGAGCCATGTATTTCGTCTCATGATCAGAATCGTCTCCACCGTGTTCGTCACGTGTAATAAGAGCCAAAGTCTCCTCATCATAGTCACTAGCGGACTCATACCCACCATCCTCAGTAACAATCATCACACGCTTAGATGGGCATTCTCTCGCATAATGACCTCCACCCTTGCAACGTCGACAAATAATATCATGTGTCTGCCCTGTTGATGCCATGGATGAAGAAGAGCTCTTTGCAGGCCCAGAAGGTGTGCTCTTGGCAGATAGTGGTGATTGTGCCTGCTTTATTGTATCACGGTTGGAGGTGGCAGCCGACGGAGGCGCCGGTGTAGCAGAACGTGTGGAAGTAGATGATGCACGTGGTGTCCATGAAGAAGGTCGACCTGCAGAAAAGTTAGTCCGCGCCAATGCCTGTCGATCCTGCACTTCACGTTCAGCTTTACAAGCAAGATGGAATAAACGAGTGATATTAGTATACTCCTTATACTCTAGAATCGTCTGAATCTCTCTATTTAATCCACCCATAAAACGTGCAAGCATAGCTTCATTCTCCTCAACAATACCACATCTAATCATGCCAGTTTGTAATTCCTGATAATATTCTTTTACAGAATTTTTTCCCTGTCATAAGCGTTGCAATTTTTGAAGTAATTCACGTTGATAATATGGTGGAACCCAACGAGTACGCATAGCAGTTTTCAAAGCAGCCCAAGTAGCAGGAATGGGATATAATCTACAATGCTCAGACCACCAAACACATGCAAAACTAGTGAATGCACAAACAGCAGCAGGAACACGTCTCTCCTCGGGATATTGTAAACATGTAAATCGTTGTTCAGTTTCTAACTCCCAAGTAAGATATATATCAGGAACATATCTACCCTCAAATGGTGGAATATTCAATTTTAGTTTAGGGAGATGGCCATGATCTCGTACCTGAGGGTGAGCCCTACCATTGCCATTATTTGCATGTGGACGACCTGATGGTTGCTGTGCTGGTGGTGGCACGTAGTTCTGATTTTGATCAACCTCATCCTCGTAATCGCCAGCAAAATCATCCTCCTCCGCATCAGCAGCAGGAGCCACAGAAGTAGCAACAGCAGCACCAACAGTTTGGCCAGGTGCAAGAGGGAGACGGCTCGCTCGGCGGAGGGCTGTTTCACGATGTGTAGGTAGTCGTCGTTGTTGTTGTTGTAGAGGTGCGTTAGGTGCAGCCGGTGGTGGTGGTGGAAGACGCGCGAACAATTCATTAAACCTGTCATCGAGCTTTGTTTCGAACGTCTTCTCCATGTCATCTATCTTCTCCATGGCCTCTTCAAATCTGTTTAGCACATCCTGCACCTGTCCATTCATCATTTGCTGAAATTTATCATGCAACTCCTGATTCGTCATGTTCTCCGAGTCAGTCTCGTCGGCTTGTGATCCTGCCATGGTTAGCAACAATAGAAAACACACAAGAATATGATCCTACAGAATACTAACAAGAGGTGGTGGTGGCGGGTGTCACAAATCCGTCAAGCAAATCTCAAATTCTTACCAGTTCTTACCCAGCAGCAGGCGGTGATCGGCAACCGTTGTAGTCAAAACTCTCAAAAGCTTGGATAGAGCGATTGCCAGGGAGAGTCAAACGCACGACGTAGAGGTATGTGGAGCTGGGAAGGCTTATAGTATGGTAGCAAAAAGGGTCAGCAATAATCAATTCAGAGATGCAAAGTTGAATAAACGCTCAACGACGGTACTGTGCTGGTCCTAGGCTAGACCGTGCTAGAGACGCGAGCCTAGAACACTAACAAAATCACGGCGCTGCACGTAAATAAGGGAAAAGCACACTCTGGAACTTTTTTTTTATTCGCTTTTTTTTTGCGCTCCTCTTTTTTTTGTGCACTCCTCTTTTTTTTTTGCGGTCCTCTTTTTTTTTTGCGAAAAATTAATATAATGGCGAGTGTCTCAAAACTCTTCCCTCGTCAAACTGATAGGATGGGCACGAAAATTTTTTTTCCACTTTTTTTTTCGGAAATCAGGGCAGCGACGACGAAAAAGTGCGACAAAAAGTCACTATGGTGGCACGTGGCTCAAAAGACTCAGAAAAGCCTAAAAATAGGATAGGGAAAAATATTTTTGCCCGTGGAAATTTTGGCCTAAAAACTGCCCGGGGGTCTCCAGACTCTTTTTTTTTCCGAGACCTACGCAGGCAAGGAAACACGAATCGGAATTGAGATTGATCTCAAGAACAAACCGAATATGAGAAGAACTCGGATTGGTGGTGGATATATGGTGGTGGTATATGGCAGCGGTGGTGGTATATGGTAGCGGTGGTGGTATATGGATAGAGATTGATGGTGGTATATGGATACGGATTGGTGGTGGTATATGGATATGGATTCAGAGCGGTGGCGGATAAGCAAAAGTGGTAGATGGGCGATGATAATGGTGCGGCGGCGGCGTGACAACTTGTGACCAGAACTCGAAACTCTAAAAGACTAGACTCTAAGACCAGCAACTTGACACGACGATGCAACCGCAAATTCAACAAAGCAAAAACCCTAAAAAGATTATGCAAAGGCTCAGATTGGTTCGGATATGATGAACTAACCCTAATTTTTTTTGTGTGGCTTTTTCGTGGACTGTAGGTATGAAGAACAGACTCGATCTAATCTACGAAAAACTGTAAAATCTCACCGAGCAACCTGGAAATCTGATACCACTTGATAGGGGCAAAGGTGTCCCGATGTTTCGATGAGATGGTGGCTATCGTTTTCTGTGGGAGTCGACCTTGACGATCCGACTACGAACGTGCGAGACGTCGCGCCTTAGCAATCGCTAAACCAACTTCCGAGGGGTTATTGACCACGCCGGAGCACGATCAACCTGACCACGAGGGCCTGTTTCCTGCGAGCAAACGAAGAACAAGCAAGAAACTGAGATTGCAATCTGGATATTGCGAATATAAGATGAAAGCTTTATTGATCAAGGTGGGGTTCTGTGACGTCTTGGTCTGGTCGTTGGACACAAACGAAGTACGCGAAGTTGCAGCTATGGCGAACTTTTAATCTAAACAAAACCCAAGTCTAAACGACGCCCTAAGGGCTGTATATATGGAGGAAGAGAGGGGAATTTCGTGGCCCTTGAGGGTGAGGTCCGAAACCAACCCTAACTCTTGTTTCCCCACACATACGGACTCTAAAAATAGCCTATACTTAAGTATTTCGAAATACATGGGCCTGGCCCATTAGTAAGGTGACGCAGCACCTAGAATAGCCTATGGACGAATATTATGAAGTGGCATCTTGTATATTTCGTCCAAGGCTTCATGCACTCCTTATGGCGGCTTCAAAGTCCTGAAATCATCACTTGTAACTCCGTTCTTGATCCCCTTGCGCATGCCATCAACTCCATTCGTGTTCTTGCTCCAATGTTCATCCTTCTCCAAGCTAGGCCCTTCATTTGTAAGCAAAACAAATGTATCCAATTTAGGCAGCATCATAATCTCATGAACATTAGAATCATTACCAAGAAACAAAAGTACCTAGTAATTTAATTGGCGTGCGCGAGCTCTAGTAATTGGTCCAGTATATGTAACAGTAGGGGCTGTGGGTGTAACAATGGTATTGATGTCCTCATCAGTACCACATCACAATCAACATAATCAGCATATGTAGAGATACTAAAATGCACACGAACAGTACGTGTTACCTTAACCTTGCCGCTGTTGTTGAACCACTGGATGTAGTAAGGATGTGGATGTGGTCTTGTGGTGAGAGATAGCTTCTCCACCATCTCGATGCTAGCCAAGTTGTTGCAACTCCCTCCATCTATGATCACGCGAACAGAACGTTCCTTCACAACTCCCTTTGTATGGAACAAATTATGCCTCTGATTTTGCTCAGCTTGTGTAACCTGCACACTCAAAACACGTTGAGCAACTAAACATTCATACCTGTCAGCATCTTCAGGAGCCATGTATTGCGTCTCATGATCAGAATCGTCTCCACCGTGTTCGTCACGTGTAATAAGAGCCAAAGTCTCCTCATCATAGTCACTAGCGGACTCATACCCACCATCCTCAGTAACAATCATCACACGCTTAGATGGGCATTCTCTCGCATAATGACCTCCACCCTTGCAACGTCGACAAATAATATCATGTGTTTGCCCTGTTGATGCCATGGATGAAGAAGAGCTCTTTGCAGGCCCAGAAGGTGTGCTCTTGGCAGATAGTGGTGATTGTGCCTGCTTTATTGTATCATGGTTGGAGGTGGCAGCCGACGGAGGCGCCGGTGAAGCAGAACGTGTGGAAGTAGGTGATGCACGTGGTGTCCATGAAGAAGGTCGACCTGCAGAAAAGTTAGTCCGCGCCAATGCCTGTCGATCCTGCACTTCACGTTCAGCTTTACAAGCAAGATGGAATAAACGAGTGATATTAGTATACTCCTTATACTCTAGAATCGTCTGAATCTCTCTATTTAAGCCACCCATAAAACGTGCAAGCATAGCTTCATTGTCCTCAACAATACCACATCTAATCATGCCAGTTTGTAATTCCTGATAATATTCTTCTACAGAATTTTTTCCCTGTCTTAAGCGCTGCAATTTTTGAAGTAATTCACGTTGATAATATGGTGGAACCCAACGAGTACGCATAGCAGTTTTCAAAGCAGCCCAAGTAGCAGGAATGGGATATAATCTATAATGCTCAGACCACCAAACACATGCAAAACTAGTGAATGCACAAACAGCAGCAGGAACACGTCTCTCCTCGGGATATTGTAAACATGTAAATCGTTGTTCAGTTTCTAACTCCCAAGTAAGATATATATCAGGAACATATCTACCCTCAAATGGTGGAATATTCAATTTTAGTTTAGGGAGATGGTCATGATCTCGTACCTGAGGGTGAGCCCTACCATTGCCATTATTTGCATGTGGACAACCTGATGGTTGCTGTGCTGGTGGTGGCACGTAGTTCTGATTTTGATCAACCTCATCCTCATAATCTCCCACATAAGCATCCTCCTCCACATCAGCAGTAGGAGCCACAGAAGTATCAACAGCAGCACCAGCAGTTTGGCCCGACTGAAGAGGGACACGGCTCGCTCGGCAGAGGGCTGTTTCCCGACATGGAGGTAGTCGGTGTTGTTGCTGTTGTTGCAGAGGTGCGGCAGGAGCAACCGGTGGTGGTGGTGGAAAGCGCGAAAGCAATTCAGCAAACTTGTTATCGAGCTTTGTTTCAAACGTCTTCTCCATGCCATCTATCTTCTCCATGGCCTCTTCAAATCTGTTTATCACATCTTGCACCTGTCCATTCATCATTTGCTGAAACGTATCATGAAGCTCCTTGTTCGTCAAGTTCTCCCAGTCAGTCTCGTCGGCTTGTGATCCTGGCATGGTTAGCAGCAATAGAAACACACAAGAATATGATCCAACAGACTACTAACATGTGGTGGTGGTGGCGGGTGTCACAAATCCGTCAAGCAAATCTCAAATTCTTACCAGTTCTTACCTAGCAGCAGGCGGTGATCGGCAACCGTTGTAGTCAAAAACTCTCAAAAGCTTGGATAGAGCGATTGCCAGGGAGAGTCAAACGTACGACGTAGATGTATGTGGAGCTGGGAAGGCTTATAGTATGGTAGCAAAAAGGGTCAGCAATAATCAATTCAGAGATGCAAAGTTGAATAAACGCTCAACGACGGTACTGTGCTGGTCCTAGGCTAGACCGTGCTAGAGACGCGAGCCTAGAACACTAACAAAATCACGGCGATGCACATAAATAAGGGAAAAGCACACTCTGGAACTTTTTTTTTCGCTCTCTTTTTTTGCGCTCCTTTTTTTTGCGAAAAATCACTATAATGGCGAGTGTCTCAAAACTTTTCCCTCGTCAAACTGATAGGATGGGCACGAAATTTATTTTTTTCACTTTTTTTTCTGAAAGCAGGGCAGCGACGACGAAAAAGTGCGACAAAAAATCACTATGATGGCACGTGGCTCAAAAGACTCAGAAAAGCCTAAAAATAGGATAGGGAAAAAAAATTTGCCCGTGAAAATTTTGGCCTAAAAACTGCCCGGGGGTCTCCAGACTCTTTTTTTTTTCGAGACCTACGCAGGCAAGGAAACACGACACGGAATTTAGATTGATCTCAAGAACAAACCTAATATGAGAAGAACTCAGATTGGTGGTGGATATATGGTTGTGGTATATGGCAGCGGTGGTGGTATATGGTAGCGGTGGTGGTATATGGATAGAGATTGGTGGTGGTATATGGATACGGATTGGTAGTGGTATATGGATATGCATTCAGAGCGGTGGCGGATAAGCAAAAGTGGTAGATGGGCGATGATGATGGTGCGGCGGCGGCGTGACAACTTATGACCAGAACTCGAAACTCTAAAAGACTAGACTCTAAGACCAGCAACTTGACACGACGATGAAACCGCAAATTCAACAAAGCAAAAACCCTAAAAAGATTATGCAAAGGCTCAGATTGGTTCGGATATGATGAACTAACCCTAATTTTTTTTGTGTGCCTTTTTTTTCGTGGACTGTAGGTATGAAGAACAGACTCGATCTAATCTACGAAAAACTGTAAAAATCTCACCGAGCAACCTGGAAATCTGATACCACTTGATAGAGGCTAAGGTGTCCCGATGTTTCGATGAGATGGTGGCTATCGTTTTCTGTGGGAGTCGACCTTGACGATCCGACTATGAACGTGCGAGACGTCGCGCCTTAGCAATCGCTAAACCAACTTCCGAGGGTTATTGACCACGCCGGAGCACGGTCAACCTGACCACGAGGGTCTGTTTCCTGCGAGCAAACGAAGAACAAGCAAGAAACTGAGATTGCAATCGGGATATTGCGAATATAAGATGAAAGCTTTATTGATCAAGGTGGGGTTCTGTGACGTCTTGGTCTGGTCGTTGGACACAAACGAAGTACGCGAAGTTGCAGCTATGGCGAACTTTTAATCTAAACAAAACCCAAAGTCTAAACGACGCCCTAAGGGCTGTATATATGGAGGAAGAGGGGGGAATTTCGTGGCCCTTGAGGGTGGGGTCCGAAACCAACCCTAACTCTTGTTTCCCCACACATACGGACTCTAAAAATAGCCTATACTTAAGTATTTCGAAATTACATGGGCCTGGCCCATTAATAAGGTGACGCAGCACCTAGAATAGCCTATGGACGAATATTATGAAGTGGCATCTTGTATATTTCGTCCAAGGCTTCATGCACTCCTTATGGCGGCTTCAAAGTCCTGAAATCATCACTTGTAACTCCGTTCTTGATCCCCTTGCGCATGCCATCAACTCCATGCATGTTCTTGCTCCAATGTTCATCCTTCTCCAAGCTAGGCCCTTCATTTGTAAGCAAAACAAATGTATCCAATTTAGGCAGCATCATAATCTCATGAACATTAGAATCATTACCAAGAAACGAAAGTACCTGGTAATTTAATTGGCGTGCGCGAGCTCTAGTAATTGGTCCAGTATATGTAACAGTAGGGGCTGTGAGTGTAACAATGGTATTGATGTCCTCATCATCCGCCCCTTCTTGAAATGAAGTCGTCCTCGACGGAAGCGCATCTTCCTCACCCAAATAAGGCTTCAAATCTGCAATGTTAAAAGTGGGACTAACCCCAAAATCTACAGGTAGCTCAAGTTTATATGCATTATCATTTATTTCTCTATCACCTTAAAAGGACCATCAGCACGTGGCATTAGCTTTGATTTGCGCAGATTAGGAAATCTATCTTTACGCAAATGTAACCAAACAAGATCTCCAGGCGCAAACACAACATGTTTTCTATCCTTATCTCCAGCAAGTTTATATTTAGCATTCATACGCTCAATGTTTTCCTTAGTTAACTCATGCATTTTTAAAATCAATTCAGAACGTTCTTTAGCATCAAAATTAACCTTCTCTGAAGATGGAAGAGGCAACAAATCAATAGGTGCACGAGGTAGGAAACCATACACAATTTCAAAAGGGCACATCTTAGTAGTAGAATGCAATGAGCGATTATAAGCAAATTCAATATGAGGCAAGCATTCTTCCCACATTTTCTTGTTATTCTTCAAAACAGCCCTAAGCATAGTAGACAATGTTCTATTGACTACTTCAGTTTGTCCATCAGTTTGGGGGTGACAAGTAGTACTAAAAAGCAGCTTAGTCCCCAACTTAGCCCATAAACATCTCCAAAAGTGGCTAAGAAATTTAGTATCACGATCTGAAACAATAGTATTTGGCACACCATGTAAGCGAATAATTTCACGAAAGAACAAATCAGCAACATTAACAGCATCATCGCTTTTATGACATCGTATAAAGTGTGCCATTTTCGAGAACCTATCCACGACAACAAATATGCTATCCCTCCCCTTCTTTGTTCGAGGTAAACCTAAAACAAAGTCCATAGATATATCCTCCCAAGGAACACTAGGTACTGGCAAAGGCATATATAAACCATGAGGATGAGTCGTGACTTAGCTCTTTGACATGTAGTGCAGCGAGCAACAAAACGCTCAACATCCCGTCTCATCTTTGGCCAAAAGAAATGTGTAGCAAGTATATCCTCCGTCTTCTTGACGCCAAAGTGTCCCATTAATCCTCCTCCATGCGCCTCCTGCAACAACAAAAGACGAACGGAGCTAGCTGGAATGCATAGCTTGTTAGCACGAAACACAAATCCATCGTTAAGAACGAACTTGTTCCAAGTTCTCCCTTCCTTACAATTCTGCAATACATCTTTAAATTCAGCATCATGAACATATTGATCTTTGATGGTCTCCAAACCAAATATTTTAAAGTCAAGTTGTGAAAGCATAGTATAACGATGAGACAAGGCATCAGCAATAACATTTTCTTTACCCTTCTTGTGTTTAATGACATAAGGGAAAGTCTCAATGAATTCAACCCATTTAGCATGTCTACGGTTCAGTTTTGCTTGACTTTTAATGTGTTTCAAAGATTCATGATCAGAATGTATAACAAATTCCTTGGGCCATAAATAATGTTGCCATGTTTCTAAGGTCCGAACAAGAGCATATAATTTTTTATCATAAGTAGAATAGTTCAGACTAGGCCCACTCAATTTTTCAGAAAAGTATGCAACAGGTTTTCCATCTTGTAATAACACACCTCCTAATCCAATTCCACTAGCATCACATTCAAGCTCAAAAGTCTTATTGAAATTAGGAAGTTGGAGTAAAGGAGCATGTGTCAACTTATCTTTCAAAACCGTGAAGGCTTCTTCCTGTGCGGTACCCCAAACAAAAGGCACATCCTTCTTTGTAAGCTCGTTGAGAGGTGCAGCAATGGTGCTGAAATCTCTCACAAAACGCCTATAGAAACCAGCGAGGCCAAGGAAACTCCTCACTTGTGTGACCGTTTTGGGCTGCGGCCAACTCTCAATAGCTTCAATCTTGGCTTTATCAACTTCAATTCCCTGTGGAGTAACAACATAGCCAAGAAAAGATACTCGGTCGGTGCAAAAGGTGCACTTTCCAAGGTTTCCAAACAAACGTGCATCACATAGAGCAATAAAAACAACACGTAAATGTTCCAAATGTTCCTCCAAAGATTTGCTATAAATCAATATGTTATCAAAGTAAACTACCACAAATCGTCCAATGAAAGCACGTAAAACTTCGTTCATTAACCTCATGAAAGTACTAGGTGCATTAGTTAACCCAAAAGGCATGACTAACCACTCATATAATCCAAACTTAGTTTTAAATGTTGTTTTCCATTCATCACCCAATTTCATACGAATTTGATGGTATCCACTACGCAAATCAACTTTGGAGAATATTGTAGAGCCACTCAATTCATCAAGCATATCATCTAGCCTAGGAATAGGATGACGATAACGAATAGTAATATTATTAATGCCTCTACAATCAATGCACATACGCGACGTACCATCCTTTTTCGGCACTAAAATGATAGGAACAGCACAAGGACTAAGGGATTCGCGTATATAACCTTTGTCGAGCAGTTCTTGTACTTGACGCATAATCTCCTTCGTCTCCTCTGGATTGGTACGGTATGGTGCACGGTTGGGTAGCGAAGCACCGGGAATTAAGTCAATTTGATGCTCTATCCCTCGAATAGGTGGTAATCCCGGTGGCACGTCTTGTGGAAAGATGTCAGCGAACTCCTGCAAAATGTTAGTGACAGCAGGGGGCAAAGAGGAAGGCACGTCCTCGAATGAAAATAATGCCTCTTTGCACACAAAAGCATAGCAAACAGATTTGCTGAAATCTAGCTCATCAATATCAGATTTGGTGGCAAGTAAACATGCACTTTTCAATTTAATTTCAGAAACAACAGTAGATGGTTTATTATTAGGCTTCATTTGGTGCTCAAATTCTTTTGCCACAATCTGATTTTCACTCTTATTTGTCTCCTGTTTTGCTTTATTAGCTCTATTAATATCATCTTTCAAAATGGAATCAGGAGTCATAGGAAGCAAAGTAATATTTTTATCGTTATGAACAAGAGTATACTGATTGTTTCTACCATGGTGTACAGAATTTTTATCAAATTGCCATGGTCTACCAAGTAATAAGGAACATGCTTGCATCGGTACCACATCACAATCAACATAATCAGCATATGTAGAGATACTAAAATGCACACGAACAGTACGTGTTACCTTAACCTTGCCGCTGTTGTTGAACCATTGGATGTAGTAAGGATGTGGATGTGGTCTTGTGGTGAGAGATAGCTTCTCCACCATCTCCATGCTAGCCAAGTTATTGCAGCTCCCTCCATCTATGATCACGCGAACAGAACGTTCCTTCACAACTCCCTTTGTATGGAACAAATTATGCCTCTGATTTTGCTCAGCTTGTGTAACCTGCACACTCAAAACACGTTGAGCAACTAAACATTCATACCTGTCAGCATCTTCAGGAGCCATGTATTTCGTCTCATGATCAGAATCGTCTCCACCGTGTTCGTCACGTGTAATAAGAGCCAAAGTCTCCTCATCATAGTCACTAGCGGACTCATACCCACCATCCTCAGTAACAATCATCACACGCTTAGATGGGCATTCTCTCGCATAATGACCTCCACCCTTGCAACGTCGACAAATAATATCATGTGTTTGCCCTGTTGATGCCATGGATGAAGAAGAGCTCTTTGCAGGCCCAGAAGGTGTGCTCTTGGAAGATAGTGGTGATTGTGCCTGCTTTATTGTATCACGGTTGGAGGTGGCAGCCGACGGAGGCGCCGGTGTAGCAGAACGTGTGGAAGTAGATGATGCACGTGGTGTCCATGATGAAGGTCGACCTGCAGAAAAGTTAGTCCGCGCCAATGCCTGTCGATCCTGCACTTCACGTTCAGCTTTACCAGCAAGATGGAATAAACGAGTGATATTAGTATACTCCTTATACTCTAGAATCGTCTGAATCTCTTGATGAGGACATCAATACCATTGTTACACCCACAGCCCATACTGTTACATATACTGGACCAATTACTAGAGCTCGCGCATGCCAATTAAATTACCAGGTACTTTCGTTTCTTGGTAATGATTCTAATGTTCATGAGATTATGATGCTGCCTAAATTGGATACATTTGTTTTGCTTTCAAATGAAGGGCCTAGCTTGGAGAAGGATGAACATTGGAGCAAGAACACGCATGAAGTTGATGGCATGCGCAAGGGGATCAAGAACGGAGTTACAAGTGATGATTTCAGGACTTTGAAGCTGCCATAAGGAGTGCATGAAGCCATGGACGAAATATACAAGATGCCACTTCATAATATTCGTCCATAGGCTATTCTAGGTGCTGCGTCACCTTATTAATGGGCCAGGCCCATGTAATTTCAAAATACTTAAGTATAGGCTATTTTTAGAGTCCGTATGTGTGGGGAAACAAGAGTTAGGGTTGGTTTCGGACCCCACCCTCAAGGGCCACGAAATTCCCCTCTCTTCCTCCATATATACAGCCCTTAGGGCGTCGTTTAGACTTTGGGTTTTGTTTAGATTAAAAGTTCGCCATAGCTGCAACTTCACGTACTTCGTTTGTGTCCAACGACCAGACCAAGACGTCACAGAGCCCCACCTTGATCAATAAAGCTTTCATCTTATATTCGCAATATCCCGATTGCAATCTCAGTTTCTTGCTTGTTCTTCGTTTGCTCGCAGGAAACAGACCCTCGTGGTCAGGTTGACCGTGCTCCGGCGTGGTCAATAACCCTCGGAAGTTGGTTTAGCGATTGCTAAGGCGCGACGTCTCGCACGTTCATAGTCGGATCGTCAAGGTCGACTCCCACAGAAAACGATAGCCACCATCTCATCGAAACATCGGGACACCTTAGCCTTTATCAAGTGGTATCAGATTTCCAGGTTGCTCGGTGAGATTTTACAGTTTTTCGTAGATTAGATCGAGTCTGTTCTTCATACCTACAGTCCACGAAAAAGCCACACAAAAAAAAATTAGGGTTAGTTCATCATATCCGAACCAATCTGAGCCTTTGCATAATCTTTTTAGGGTTTTTGCTTTGTTGAATTTGCGGTTGCATCGTCGTGTCAAGTTGCTGGTCTTAGAGTCTAGTCTTTTAGAGTTTCGAGTTCTGGTCATAAGTTGTCACGCCGCCGCCGCACCATCATCATCGCCCATCTACCACTTTTGCTTATCCGCCACCGCTCTGAATCCATATCCATATACCACTACCAATCCGTATCCATATACCACCACCAATCTCTATCCATATACCACCACCGCTACCATATACCACCACCGCTGATATATACCACAACCATATATCCACCACCAATCCGAGTTCTTCTCATATTAGGTTTGTTCTTGAGATCAATCTAAATTCCAAGTCGTGTTTCCTTGCCTGCGTAGGTCTCGAAAAAAAAGAGTCTGGAGACCCCCGGGCAGTTTTTAGGCCAAAATTTTCACGGGCAAAAATATTTTTTCCCTATCCTATTTTTAGGCTTTTCTGCGTCTTTTGAGCCACGTGCCATCATAGTGATTTTTTTGTCGCACTTTTTCGTCGTCGCTGCCCTGATTTCCGAAAAAAAAGTGAAAAAAAAAATTTTCGTGCCCATCCTATCAGTTTGACGAGGGAAGAGTTTTGAGACACTCGCCATTATAGTGATTTTTCGCAAAAAAAAAGAGGAGCGCAAAAAAGAAGAGGATCGCAAAAAAAAGCGAAAAAAAAGTTCCAGAGTGTGCTTTTCCCTTATTACGTGCAGCGCCGTGATTTTGTTAGTGTTCTAGGCTCGCGTCTCTAGCACGGTCTAGCCTAGGACCAGCACAGTACCGTCGTTGAGCGTTTATTCAACTTTGCATCTCTGAATTGATTATTGCTGACCCTTTTTGCTACCATACTATAAGCCTTCCCAGCTCCACATACCTCTACTTCGTGCGTTTGACTCTCCCTGGCAATCGCTCTATCCAAGCTTTTGAGAGTTTTGACTACAACGGTTGCCGATCACCGCCTGCTGCTGGGTAAGAACTGGTAAGAATTTGAGATTTGCTTGACGGATTTGTGACACCCGCCACCACCACCTCTTGTTAGTATTCTGTAGGATCATATTCTTGTGTGTTTTCTATTGTTGCTAACCATGGCAGGATCACAAGCCGACGAGACTGACTGGGAGAACATGACGAATCAGGAGTTGCATGATAAATTTCAGCAAATGATGAATGGACAGGTGCAGGATGTGCTAAACAGATTTGAAGAGGCCATGGAGAAGATAGATGACATGGAGAAGACGTTCGAAACAAAGCTCGATAACAGGTTTAATGAATTGCTCGCGCGTCTTCCACCACCACCACCGGCTGCACCTAACGCACCTCTACAACAACAACAACGGCGACTACCTACACATCGTGAAACAGCCCTCCGCTGATAGAGACGAGGGTCCCGATCTTTCGATGAGATGATAACTATCGATTTGGTGGAGACGACTTTGACGATCCGACTACAAACGTGCACGACGTTGTGCCTTAGCAATCGCTAAACCAATCTCCTGAGGTTACTGACGATGCTGGAAGCACGGTCAGCCTGACCACGAAGGTCTATTCCTGCAAGCAATCGAAGAACGAGCAAGAATATGATAAAGCAATCTGAATATTGCAAATATATATGAAGTATTGATAATGGTGGGGATCCGGAAGCGGTCTTGGTCTGGTCGTTGGACACAAACGAAGTACACGAAGTTGCAATGGCTAACTTTTAACTAAACAAATCCCCAAAGAAAAAGCTACTAGATGGATCTACTTATATAGGAGCAAGGGGTGGCGGCCAAGGAGGTGGGAGGACGTCCCAAGGCAGCCTAAAACTAACCCTAGGTCGTACAAGGCTCATGGGCCCAAGTGGAGGTGATGCAACACCTTTGGGCTTGTAGTTTGACTCGGATTCTGCTGCAACGTCAGATTGTTTCGTCCGTAAATCAACGCTCCGGACGAATTTGAAGGTGGATCCAATTGGGTTGGAAAGAGCACGAAATCTAGTTTCCAACAAAAAAAGAATCACCCAATTCGGAGTCCGTATGAAAAAGTTGTTGGCGTTTTGAGTCAGGTATGTCTGTGCAGTCCGAATCTGAATCCAGAACGTGAAAGACTTGGACTCTATCTTCTCTTGGCCCAAAAGTGACGTGAGAGGACTTTTTGAACACAATATAAACTTCTCCTTTTCCCTTATCTTCATATGTGGATTATACAAATGTCCCATACACCTGCAATTAGACAAAACACAAAAGTGTGTGAAGTATTTTTGTTCCGGATAACATAAATAGATTATTGAATAGTTTGCATTAGAAATCACCTGACAAATATGCATGTATGCAATATTTTTGGTCGTATCCAAGGTAGTCATGTCCTCATCATCCTCCCCTTTTTGAAAACAAAGCCGTCCTCGGCGTTGCTTAATCTGAAATGTGGCTAACAAAAGAGACAAGGTGTACATGTTGTATATGTATATGTCATCCAGTTTAACTTCCTTTGAGTTTTGCACGTATGACACATGTATACATGAGTAACTTTCATAGTTCATAAAAACTAAATCCAAAAAATTATCACAAGAAGTAGAAGGCATGAAAATATTAGAACTCGGTTTGCACATATAAGTGAAGCTCTTATTCATTTCAAAAGATTCGCAATGTTCATCATTAAACCATCCCAACTTTGGTAAATAAACCTTACTTGCATCAAATTTACATGCTACGACATGCTTAAATAAGCAAACATGCAATAAGTCATTGGACACAGAATCATCACCAAGATTGGAGGCCATATCAAAATGATTAAACATTAGTTCTTTTGCATCAACAGTTAATTCAATGGGTGCACTCAAAATTATTGATATTTCAGTTGTTTGATCACATGACGCATTCATGACAGTAACAAGATTCTCTAAAATAGGTGGTGTGCTCAAATCAACAGGTAACTCAATACATGACGCATTCAAGTTAACTAGACATGCATCATTCTCATGTGAAGTTATATCATCAATACCTTTACTGTTACCTTGTGGCAAAGATGTAGCTGATGTAGGTATGGACGTTGACAATGTACCATACCCTTGAGATGATGCCGTGCTCATAATCCGAGGTGCAATGATGGAGGAACCCACCGGCGGTGGTGAGCATGAACTGGAATAGTAGTTGTCGTAGTCACCTAATGCATCCTCCTGTATCTGTCTCTCAAAGGTACAGGCACGGACATACATACCAGTAATGCAACGAGGAATATACTGAAATCTTGCCTGAATATTATGGTTCAAACCACCAAAAAATCTATTCATTGTATCATTCTCAGATTCTTCTATGTCACAATGATGCATATAAGATTTGAACTCTTGGTAGTAAGCATGAACAGTGTTGTTGCCTTGTTTAAATTGTTCAAATTTGCGAAGCAATTCACGACGATAATAAGGAGGGAAAAATTGTTGTCTCATTACAGCTTTCAAAACTTTCCAAGTTGTGGGTTGGTTATCAATGTTTTTCTTACAATGTACACTCCACCAAACAGAAGCAAAACCAGTAAATGCTCTAATGGTAGCTCATACTCTCTCAAGTTCAGAAAAATCATGGTGACTAAAAACTTGTTCTACTTCAAGCTCCCAAGCTAGATAAATAGCAGGATTAAATCTACCCTCAAATGATGGTAAAGAGATAACCTGACCATATGCTTGTGTGTGTTGTCCCAACTCTCCTGATGGTGAAGATGTGTCCGTCGTCCAAGAACTTCTATCTCTGGAACCTGTCATGATTAGTAGAAACAAGAACCAAAATTCGAGAATAATGTTCCTATGAACTACTAGGATGTGGTTGTAAAGTGCTCACAGTAAAGCAAATATCAATATCTTACAAGTTCTTACCATGCAGCAGGTGGTGACAGGCAACCAGCGGTGTCAAATAACTCCGAAGATTGTGTAAAGCGATTGCCAGGGGAACGTGCGTATACACGGTGTAGAAATATGTGGAGCTGGGTTGGCTATATATGGTAGCAAAAGATTAGCAATAATCAATTCAGAGATGCAATGTTGAATAAACGCTCAACGACAGTACTGTGCTGGTCCTAGGCTAGACCGAACTAGAGACGCGAGCCTAGAACACTAATGAGGTCACGTCGTAGCACAACCAGCATCAATGAAGGATACTAAGTAGCTCTGGACAGCAAGATATAAGTGAAGATCACAACGGCAGTAAAGATAATGATGTGAAACAACAGCCAAGCTGTTTTACTGAACAGTGCACAAAACAGATTCCAATCCGAATTCAACTACGAGATTGAGTCTAAAAAGATCCGAATTTTGTTTTTTTTTCTTTTTTTCCTCACACTTTTTTTTCTTTCTCTCCTTTTTTTCTCTGACTTTTTTTTCTCTTTTTTTCCTCTCGTTTTTTCTCTCTCTTTTTTTCTCCCTCTTTCCAAAATAAACTAGATAAGATGCAGATTGGATCAAGTGAAGATGTGAACGATCTCAACTATTATTATGACAATGAATGGTGGGTAGCACGTGGTGGAAATTTGATGAGGACATCAATACCATTGTTACACCCACAGCCCCTACTATTACATATACTGGACCAATTACTAGAGCTCGCGCACGCCAATTAAATTACCAGGTACTTTCGTTTCTTGGTAATGATTCTAATGTTCATGAGATTATGATGCTGCCTAAATTGGATACATTTGTTTTGCTTTCAAATGAAGGGCCTAGCTTGGAGAAGGATGAACATTGGAGCAAGAACACGCATGGAGTTGATGGCATGCGCAAGGGGATCAAGAACGGAGTTACAAGTGATGATTTCAGGACATTGAAGCCGCCATAAGGAGTGCATGAAGCCATGGACGAAATATACAAGATGCCACTTCATAATATTCGTCCATAGGCTATTCTAGGTGCTGCGTCACCTTATTAATGGGCCAGGCCCATGTAATTTCGAAATACTTAAGTATAGGCTATTTTTAGAGTCCGTATGTGTGGGGAAACAAGAGTTAGGGTTGGTTTCGGACCCCACCCTCAAGGGCCACGAAATTCCCCTCTCTTCCTCCATATATACAGCCCTTAGGGCGTCGTTTAGACTTTGGGTTTTGTTTAGATTAAAAGTTCGCCATAGCTGCAACTTCGCGTACTTCGTTTGTGTCCAACGACCAGACCAAGACGTCACAGAACCCCACCTTGATCAATAAAGCTTTCATCTTATATTCGCAATATCCAGATTGCAATCTCAGTTTCTTGCTTGTTCTTCGTTTGCTCGCAGGAAACAGGCCCTCGTGGTCAGGTTGATCGTGCTCCGGCGTGGTCAATAACCCCTCGGAAGTTGGTTGAGCGATTGCTAAGGCGCGACGTCTCGCACGTTCGTAGTCGGATCGTCAAGGTCGACTCCCACAGAAAACGATAGCCACCATCTCATCAAAACATCGGGACACCTTTGCCTCTATCAAGTGGTATCAGATTTCCAGGTTGCTCGGTGAGATTTTACAGTTTTTCGTAGATTAGATCGAGTCTGTTCTTCATACCTACAGTCCACGAAAAAGCCACACAAAAAAAAATTAGGGTTAGTTCATCATATCCGAACCAATCTGAGCCTTTGCATAATCCTTTTAGGGTTTTTGCTTTGTTGAATTTGCGGTTGCATCGTCGTGTCAAGTTGCTGGTCTTAGAGTCTAGTCTTTTAGAGTTTCGAGTTCTGGTCATAAGTTGTCACGCCGCCGCCGCACCATCATCATCGCCCATCTACCACTTTTGCTTATCCGCCACCGCTCTGAATCCATATCCATATACCACTACCAATCCGTATCCATATACCACCACCAATCTCTATCCATATACCACCACCGCTACCATATACCACCACCGCTGATATATACCACAACCATATATCCACCACCAATCCGAGTTCTTCTCATATTAGGTTTGTTCTTGAGATCAATCTAAATTCCAAGTCGTGTTTCCTTGCCTGCGTAGGTCTCGAAAAAAAAAGTCTGGAGACCCCCGGGCAGTTTTTAGGCCAAAATTTTCACGGGCAAAAATATTTTTTCCCTATCCTATTTTTAGGATTTTCTGAGTCTTTTGAGCCACGTGCCATCATAGTGATTTTTTGTCGCACTTTTTCGTCGTCGCTGCCCTGATTTCCGAAAAAAAAAGTGAAAAAAAAATTTTCGTGCCCATCCTATCAGTTTGACGAGGGAAGAGTTTTGAGACACTCGCCATTATAGTATTTTTTCGCAAAAAAAAGAGGAGCGCAAAAAAAAAAGAGGAGCGCAAAAAAAAAGCGAAAAAAAAAGTTCCAGAGTGTGCTGTTCCCTTATTTACGTGCAGCGCCGTGATTTTGTTAGTGTTCTAGGCTCGCGTCTCTAGCACGGTCTAGCCTAGGACCAGCACAGTACCGTCGTTGAGCGTTTATTCAACTTTGCATCTCTGAATTGATTATTGCTGACCCTTTTTGCTACCATACTATAAGCCTTCCCAGCTCCACATACCTCTACGTCGTGCGTTTGACTCTCCCTGGCAATCGCTCTATCCAAGCTTTTGAGAGTTTTGACTACAACGGTTGCCGATCACCGCCTGCTGCTGGGTAAGAACTGGTAAGAATTTGAGATTTGCTTGACGGATTTGTGACACCCACCACCACCACCTCTTGTTAGTATTCTGTAGGATCATATTCTTGTGTATTTCTATTGTTGCTAACCATGGCAGGATCACAAGCCGACGAGACTGACTGGGAGAACATGACGAATCAGGAGTTGCATGATAAATTTCAGCAAATGATGAATGGACAGGTGCAGGATGTGCTAAACAGATTTGAAGAGGCCATGGAGAAGATAGATGATATGGAGAAGACGTTCGAAACAAAGCTCGATGACAGGTTTAATGAATTGCTCGCGCGTCTTCCACCACCACCACCGGATGCACCTAACGCACATCTACAACAACAACAACGACGACTACCTACACATCGTGAAACAGCCCTCCGCCGAGCGAGCCGTCTCCCTCTTGCACCTGGCCAAACTATTGGTGCTGCTGTTGCTACTTCTGTGGCTCCTGCTGCTGATGCGGAGGAGGATGATTTTGCTGGCGATTACGAGGATGAGGTTGATCAAAATCAGAACTACGTGCCACCACCAGCACAGCAACCATCAGGTCGTCCACATGCAAATAATGGCAATGGTAGGGCTCACCCTCAGGTACGAGATCATGACCATCTCCCTAAACTAAAATTGAATATTCCACCATTCGAGGGTAGATATGTTCCTGATATATATCTTACTTGGGAGTTAGAAACTGAACAACGATTTACATGTTTACAATATCCCGAGGAGAGACGTGTTCCTGCTGCTGTTTGTGCATTCACTAGTTTTGCATGTGTTTGGTGGTCTGAGCATTGTAGATTATATCCCATTCCTGCTACTTGGGCTGCTTTGAAAACTGCTATGCGTACTCGTTGGGTTCCACCATATTATCAACGTGAATTACTTCAAAAATTGCAGCGCTTAAGACAGGGAAAAAATTCTGTAGAAGAATATTATCAGGAATTACAAACTGGCATGATTAGATGTGGTATTGTTGAGGAGAATGAAGCTATGCTTGCACGTTTTATGGGTGGATTAAATAGAGAGATTCAGACGATTCTAGAGTATAAGGAGTATACTAATATCACTCGTTTATTCCATCTTGCTTGTAAAGCTGAACGTGAAGTGCAGGATCGACAGGCATTGGCGCGGACTAACTTTTTTGCAGGTCGACCTTCTTCATGGACACCACGTGCATCATCTACTTCCACACGTTCTGCTTCACCGGCGCCTCCGTCGGCTGCCACCTCCAACCGTGATACAATAAAGCAGGCACAATCACCACTATCTGCCAAGAGCACACCTTCTGGGCCTGCAAAGAGCTCTTCTTCATCCATGGCATCAACAGGGCAAACACATGATATTATTTGTCGACGTTGCAAGGGTGGAGGTCATTATGCGAGAGAATGCCCATCTAAGCGTGTGATGATTGTTACTGAGGATGGTGGGTATGAGTCCGCTAGTGACTATGATGAGGAGACTTTGGCTCTTATTACACGTGACGAACACGGTGGAGACGATTCTGATCATGAGACGCAATACATGGCTCCTGAAGATGCTGACAGGTATGAATGTTTAGTTGCTCAGCGTGTTTTGAGTGTGCAGGTTACACAAGCTGAGCAAAATCAGAGGCATAATTTGTTCCATACAAAGGGAGTTGTGAAGGAACGTTCTATTCGCGTGATCATAGATGGAGGGAGCTGCAACAACTTGGCTAGCATCGAGATGGTGGAGAAGCTATCTCTCACCACAAGACCACATCCACATCCTTACTACATCCAATGGTTCAACAACAGCGGCAAGGTTAAGGTAACACGTACTGTTCGTGTGCATTTTAGTATCTCTACATATGCTGATTATGTTCATTGTGATGTGGTACCGATGCAAGCATGTTCCTTATTACTTGGTAGACCATGGCAATTTGATAAAAATTCTATTCACCATGGTAGAAACAATCAGTATACTCTTGTTCATAATGATAAAAATATTACTTTGCTTCCTATGACTCCTGATTCCATTTTGAAAGATGATATTAATAGAGCTAATAAAGCAAAACAGGAGAAAACTAAGAGTGAAAATCAGATTGTGGCAAAAGAATTTGAGCAACAAATGCAGCCTAATAATAATAAACAATCTAGTGTTGCTTCTGAAATTAAATTGAAAAGTGCATGTTTACTTGCCACCAAATCTAATATTGATGATCTAGATTTTAGCAAATCTGTTTGCTATGCTTTTGTGTGCAAAGAGGCATTATTTTCATTCGAGGACGTGCCTTCCTCTTTGCCTCCTGCTGTCACTAACATTTTGCAGGAGTTCGCCGACGTCTTTCCACAAGACGTGCCACCGGGATTACCACCTATTCGCGGGATTGAGCATCAAATTGACTTAATTCCCGGTGCATCATTACCCAACCGGGCACCATACCGTACCAATCCAGAGGAGACGAAGGAGATTATGCGTCAAGTACAAGAACTGCTCGACAAAGGTTATATACGTGAATCCCTTAGTCCTTGTGCTGTTCCTATCATTTTAGTGCCGAAAAAGGATGGTACGTCGCGTATGTGCGTTGATTGTAGAGGCATTAATAATATTACTATTCGTTATCGTCATCCTATTCCTAGGCTAGATGATATGCTTGATGAATTGAGTGGCTCTACAATATTCTCCAAAGTTGATTTGCGTAGTGGTTACCATCAAATTCGTATGAAATTGGGAGATGAATGGAAAACAGCATTTAAAACTAAGTTTGGATTATATGAGTGGTTAGTCATGCCTTTTGGGTTAACTAATGCACCTAGTACTTTCATGAGGTTAATGAACGAAGTTCTACGTGCTTTCATTGGACGATTTTTGGTAGTTTACTTTGATGACATATTGATTTATAGCAAATCTTTGGAGGAACATTTGGAACATTTACGTGCTGTTTTTATTGCTCTACGTGATGCACGTTTGTTTGGTAACCTTGGAAAGTGCACCTTTTGCACCGACCGAGTATCTTTTCTTGGCTATGTTGTTACTCCACAGGGAATTGAAGTTGATAAAGCCAAGATTGAAGCTATTGAGAGTTGGCCGCAGCCCAAAACGGTCACACAAGTGAGGAGTTTCCTTGGCCTCGCTGGTTTCTATAGGCGTTTTGTGAGAGATTTCAGCACCATTGCTGCACCTCGCAACGAGCTTACAAAGAAGGATGTCCCTTTTGTTTGGGGTACCGCACAGGAAGAAGCCTTCACGGTATTGAAAGATAAGTTGACACATGCTCCTTTACTCCAACTTCCTAATTTCAATAAGACTTTTGAGCTTGAATGTGATGCTAGTGGAATTGGATTAGGAGGTGTGTTATTACAAGATGGAAAACCTGTTGCATACTTTTCTGAAAAATTGAGTGGGCCTAGTCTGAACTATTCTACTTATGATAAAGAATTATATGCTCTTGTTCGGACCTTAGAAACATGGCAACATTATTTATGGCCCAAGGAATTTGTTATACATTCTGATCATGAATCTTTGAAACACATTAAAAGTCAAGCAAAACTGAACCGTCGACATGCTAAATGGGTTGAATTCATTGAGACTTTCCCTTATGTGATTAAACACAAGAAGGGTAAAGAAAATGTTATTGCTGATGCCTTGTCTCGTCGTTATACTATGCTTTCACAACTTGACTTTAAAATATTTGGTTTGGAGACCATCAAGGATCAATATGTTAATGATGCTGAATTTAAAGATGTATTGCAGAATTGTAAGGAAGGGAGAACTTGGAACAAGTTCATTCTTAACGATGGATTTGTGTTTCGTGCTAACAAGCTATGCATTCCAGCTAGCTCCGTTCGTCTTTTGTTGTTGCAGGAGGCGCATGGAGGAGGATTAATGGGACACTTTGGCGTCAAGAAGACGGAGGATATACTTGCTACACATTTCTTTTGGCCAAAGATGAGACGGGATGTTGAGCGTTTTGTTGCTCGCTGCACTACATGTCAAAGAGCTAAGTCACGACTCAATCCTCATGGTTTATATATGCCTTTGCCTGTACCTAGTGTTCCTTGGGAGGATATATCTATGGACTTTGTTTTAGGTTTACCTAGAACAAAGAAGGGGAGGGATAGCATATTTGTTGTCGTGGATAGGTTCTCGAAAATGGCACACTTTATACCATGTCATAAAAGCGATGATGCTGTTAATGTTGCTGATTTGTTCTTTCGTGAAATTATTCGCTTACATGGTGTGCCAAATACTATTGTTTCAGATCGTGATACTAAATTTCTTAGCCACTTTTGGAGATGTTTATGGGCTAAGTTGGGGACTAAGCTGCTTTTTAGTACTACTTGTCACCCCCAAACTGATGGACAAACTGAAGTAGTCAATAGAACATTGTCTACTATGCTTAGGGCTGTTTTGAAGAATAACAAGAAAATGTGGGAAGAATGCTTGCCTCATATTGAATTTGCTTATAATCGTTCATTGCATTCTACTACTAAGATGTGCCCTTTTGAAATTGTGTATGGTTTCCTACCTCGTGCACCTATTGATTTGTTGCCTCTTCCATCTTCGGAGAAGGTTAATTTTGATGCTAAAGAACGTTCTGAATTGATTTTAAAAATGCATGAGTTAACTAAGGAAAACATTGAGCGTATGAATGCTAAATATAAACTTGCTGGAGATAAGGGTAGAAAACATGTTGGGTTTGCACCTGGAGATCTTGTTTGGTTACATTTGCGTAAAGATAGATTTCCTAATCTGCGCAAATCAAAGCTAATGCCACGTGCTGATGGTCCTTTTAAGGTTTTAGAGAAAATAAATGATAATGCATATAAACTTGAGCTACCTGCAGATTTTGGGGTTAGTCCCACTTTTAATATTGCAGATTTGAAGCCTTATTTGGGTGAGGAAGATGAGCTTCCGTCGAGGACGACTTCATTTCAAGAAGGGGAGGATGATGAGGACATCAATACCATTGTTACACCCACAGCCCCTACTGTTACATATACTGGACCAATTACTAGAGCTCGCGCACGCCAATTAAATTACCAGGTACTTTCGTTTCTTGGTAATGATTCTAATGTTCATGAGATTATGATGCTGCCTAAATTGGATACATTTGTTTTGCTTTCAAATGAAGGGCCTAGCTTGGAGAAGGATGAACATTGGAGCAAGAACACGCATGGAGTTGATGGCATGCGCAAGGGGATCAAGAACGGAGTTACAAGTGATGATTTCAGGACATTGAAGCCGCCATAAGGAGTGCATGAAGCCATGGACGAAATATACAAGATGCCACTTCATAATATTCGTCCATAGGCTATTCTAGGTGCTGCGTCACCTTATTAATGGGCCAGGCCCATGTAATTTCGAAATACTTAAGTATAGGCTATTTTTAGAGTCCGTATGTGTGGGGAAACAAGAGTTAGGGTTGGTTTCGGACCCCACCCTCAAGGGCCACGAAATTCCCCTCTCTTCCTCCATATATACAGCCCTTAGGGCGTCGTTTAGACTTTGGGTTTTGTTTAGATTAAAAGTTCGCCATAGCTGCAACTTCGCATACTTCGTTTGTGTCCAACAACCAGACCAAGACGTCACAGAGCCCCATGAGATGAAAGCTTTATTGATCAAGGTGGGGTTCTGTGACGTCTTGGTCTGGTCGTTGGACACAAACAAAGTACGCGAAGTTGCAGCTATGGCGAACTTTTAATCTAAACAAAACCCAAGTCTAAACGACGCCCTAAGGGCTGTATATATGGAGGAAGAGAGGGGAATTTCGTGGCCCTTGAGGGTGGGGTCCGAAACCAACCCTTACTCTTGTTTCCCCACACATACGGACTCTAAAAGTAGCCTATACTTAAGTATTTCGAAATTACATGGGCCTGGCCCATTAATAAGGTGACGCAGCACCTAGAATAGCCTATGGACGAATATTATGAAGTGGCATCTTGTATATTTCGTCCAAGGCTTCATGCACTCCTTATGGCGGCTTCAAAGTCCTGAAATCATCACTTGTAACTCCGTTCTTGATCCCCTTGCGCATGCCATCAACTCCATTCGTGTTCTTGCTCCAATGTTCATCCTTCTCCAAGCTAGGAGCTTCATTTGTAAGCAAAACAAATGTATCCAATTTAGGCAGCATCATAATCTCATGAACATTAGAATCATTACCAAGAAACGAAAGTACCTGGTAATTTAATTGGCGTGCGCGAGCTCTAGTAATTGGTCCAGTATATGTAACACTAGGGGCTGTGGGTGTAACAATGGTATTGATGTCCTCATCATCCTCCCCTTCTTGAAATGAAGTCGTCCTCGACGGAAGCTCATCTTGCTCACCCAAATAAGGCTTCAAATCTGCAATGTTAAAAGTGGGACTAACCCCAAAATCTGCAGGTAGCTCAAGTTTATATGCATTATCATTTATTTTCTCTAAAACCTTAAAAGGACCATCAGCACGTGGCATTAGCTTTGATTTGCGCAGATTAGGAAATCTATCTTTACGCAAATGTAACCAAACAAGATCTCCAGGTGCAAACACAACATGTTTTCTACCCTTATCTCCAGCAAGTTTATATTTAGCATTCATACGCTCAATGTTTTCCTTAGTTAACTCATGCATTTTTAAAATCAATTCAGAACGTTCTTTAGCACCAAAATTAACCTTCTCCGAAGATGGAAGAGGCAACAAATCAATAGGTGCACGAAGTAGGAAACCATACACAATTTCAAAAGGGCACATCTTAGTAGTAGAATGCAATGAACGATTATAAGCAAATTCAATATGAGGCAAGCATTCTTCCCACATTTTCTTGTTATTCTTCAAAACAGCCCTAAGCATAGTAGACAATGTTCTATTGACTACTTCAGTTTGTCCATCAGTTTGGGGGTGACAAGTAGTACTAAAAAGTAGCTTAGTCCCCAACTTAGCCCATAAACATCTCCAAAAGTGGCTAAGAAATTTAGTATCACGATCTGAAACAATAGTATTTGGCACACCATGTAAGCGAATAATTTCACGAAAGAACAAATCAGCAACATTAACAGCATCATCGCTTTTATGACATGGTATAAAGTGTGCCATTTTCGAGAACCTATCCACGACAACAAATATGCTATCCCTCCCCTTCTTTGTTCGAGGTAAACCTAAAACAAAGTCCATAGATATATCCTCCCAAGGAACACTAGGTACAGGCAAAGGCATATATAAACCATGAGGATTGAGTCGTGACTTAGCTCTTTGACATGTAGTGCAGCGAGCAACAAAACGCTCAACATCCCGTCTCATCTTTGGCCAAAAGAAATGTGTAGCAAGTATATCCTCCGTCTTCTTGACGCCAAAGTGTCCCATTAATCCTCCTCCATGCGCCTCCTGCAATAACAAAAGACGAACAGAGCTAGCTGGAATGCATAGCTTGTTAGCACGAAACACAAATCCATCGTTAAGAACGAACTTGTTCCAAGTTCTCCCTTCCTTACAATTCTGCAATACATCTTTAAATTCAGCATCATGAACATATTGATCTTTGATGGTCTCCAAACCAAATATTTTAAAGTCAAGTTGTGAAAGCATAGTATAACGACGAGACAAGGCATCAGCAATAACATTTTCTTTACCCTTCTTGTGTTTAATGACATAAGGGAAAGTCTCAATGAATTCAACCCATTTAGCATGTCTACGGTTCAGTTTTGCTTGACTTTTAATGTGTTTCAAAGATTCATGATCAGAATGTATAACAAATTCCTTGGGCCATAAATAATGTTGCCATGTTTCTAAGGTCCGAACAAGAGCATATAATTCTTTATCATAAGTAGAATAGTTCAGACTAGGCCCACTCAACTTTTCAGAAAAGTATGCAACAGGTTTTCCATCTTGTAATAACACACCTCCTAATCCAATTCCACTAGCATCACATTCAAGCTCAAAAGTCTTATTGAAATTAGGAAGTTGGAGTAAAGGAGCATGTGTTAACTTATCTTTCAATACCGTGAAGGCTTCTTCCTGTGCGGTACCCCAAACAAAAGGTACATCCTTCTTTGTAAGCTCGTTGAGAGGTGCAGCAATGGTGCTGAAATCTCTCACAAAACGCCTATAGAAACCAGCGAGGCCAAGGAAACTCCTCACTTGTGTGACCGTTTTGGGCTGCGGCCAACTCTCAATAGCTTCAATCTTGGCTTTATCAACTTCAATTCCCTGTGGAGTAACAACATAGCCAAGAAAAGATACTCGGTCGGTGCAAAAGGTGCACTTTCCAAGGTTACCAAACAAACGTGCATCACGTAGAGCAATAAAAACAGCACGTAAATGTTCCAAATGGTCCTCCAAAGATTTGCTATAAATCAATATGTCATCAAAGTAAACTACCACAAATCGTCCAATGAAGGCACGTAAAACTTCGTTCATTAACCTCATGAAAGTACTAGGTGCATTAGTTAACCCAAAAGGCATGACTAACCACTCATATAATCCAAACTTAGTTTTAAATGTTGTTTTCCATTCATCTCCCAATTTCATACGAATTTGATGGTAACCACTACGCAAATCAACTTTGGAGAATATTGTAGAGCCACTCAATTCATCAAGCATATCATCTAGCCTAGGAATAGGATGACGATAACGAATAGTAATATTATTAATGCCTCTACAATCAACGCACATACGCGATGTACCATCCTTTTTCGGCACTAAAATGATTGGAACAGCACAAGAACTAAGGGATTCGCGTATATAACCTTTGTCAAGCAGTTCTTGTACTTGACGCATAATCTCCATCGTCTCCTCTGGATTGGTACGGTATGGTGCACGGTTGGGTAATGATGCACCGGGAATTAAGTCAATTTGATGCTCAATCCCGCGAATAGGTGGTAATCCCGGTGGCACGTCTTGTGGAAAGACGTCGGCGAACTCCTGCAAAATGTTAGTGACAGCAGGAGGCAAAGAGGAAGGCGCGTCCTCGAATGAAAATAATGCCTCTTTGCACACAAAAGCATAGCAAACAGATTTGCTAAAATCTAGATCATCAATATCAGATTTGGTGGCAAGTAAACATGCACTTTTCAATTTAATTTCAGAAGCAACACTAGATTGTTTATTATTATTAGGCTGCATTTGTTGCTCAAATTCTTTTGCCACAATCTGATTTTCACTCTTAGTTTTCTCCTGTTTTGCTTTATTAGCTCTATTAATATCATCTTTCAAAATGGAATCAGGAGTCATAGGAAGCAAAGTAATATTTTTATCCTTATGAACAAGAGTATACTGATTGTTTCTACCATGGTGAATAGAATTTTTATCAAATTGCCATGGTCTACCAAGTAATAAGGAACATGCTTGCATAGGTACCACATCACAATCAACATAATCAGCATATGTAGAGATACTAAAATGCACACAAACAGTACGTGTTACCTTAACCTTGCCGCTGTTGTTGAACCATTGGATGTAGTAAGGATGTGGATGTGGTCTTGTGGTGAGAGATAGCTTCTCCACCATCTCCATGCTAGCCAAGTTATTGCAGCTCCCTCCATCTATGATCACGCGAACAGAACGTTCCTTCACAACTCCCTTTGTATGGAACAAATTATGCCTCTGATTTTGCTCAGCTTGTGTAACCTGCACACTCAAAACACGTTGAGCAACAAAACATTCATACCTGTCAGCATCTTCAGGAGCCATGTATTGCGTCTCATGATCAGAATCGTCTCCACCGTGTTCGTCACGTGTAATAAGAGCCAAAGTCTCCTCATCATAGTCACTAGCGGACTCATACCCACCATCCTCAGTAACAATCATCACACGCTTAGATGGGCATTCTCTCGCATAATGACCTCCACCCTTGCAACGTCGACAAATAATATCATGTGTCTGCCCTGTTGATGCCATGGATGAAGAAGAGCTCTTTGCAGGCCCAGAAGGTGTGCTCTTGGCAGATAGTGGTGATTGTGCCTGCTTTATTGTATCACGGTTGGAGGTGGCAGCCGACGGAGGCGCCGGTGAAGCAGAACGTGTGGAAGTAGATGATGCACGTGGTGTCCATGAAGAAGGTCGACCTGCAGAAAAGTTAGTCCGCGCCAATGCCTGTCGATCCTGCACTTCACGTTCAGCTTTACAAGCAAGATGGAATAAACGAGTGATATTAGTATACTCCTTATACTCTAGAATCGTCTGAATCTCTCTATTTAATCCACCCATAAAACGTGCAAGCATAGCTTCATTCTCCTCAACAATACCACATCTAATCATGCCAGTTTGTAATTCCTGATAATATTCTTCTACAGAATTTTTTCCCTGTCTTAATCGCTGCAATTTTTGAAGTAATTCACGTTGATAATATGGTGGAACCCAACGAGTACGCATAGCAGTTTTCAAAGCAGCCAAAGTAGCAGGAATGGGATATAATCTACAATGCTCAGACCACCAAACACATGCAAAACTAGTGAATGCACAAACAGCAGCAGGAACACGTCTCTCCTCGGGATATTGTAAACATGTAAATCGTTGTTCAGTTTCTAACTCCCAAGTAAGATATATATCAGGAACATATCTACCCTCAAATGGTGGAATATTCAATTTTAGTTTAGGGAGATGGTCATGATCTCGTACCTGAGGGTGAGCCCTACCATTGCCATTATTTGCATGTGGACGACCTGATGGTTGCTGTGCTGGTGGTGGCACGTAGTTCTAATTTTGATCAACCTCATCCTCGTAATCGCCAGCAAAATCATCCTCCTCCGCATCAGCAGCAGGAGCCACAGAAGTAGCAACAGCAGCACCAACAGTTTGGCCAGGTGCAAGAGGGAGACGGCTCGCTCGGCGGAGGGCTGTTTCACGATGTGTAGGTAGTCGTCGTCGTTGTTGTTGTAGAGGTGCGTTAGGTGCAGCCGGTGGTGGTGGTGGAAGACGCGCGAGCAATTCATTAAACCTGTCATCGAGCTTTGTTTCGAACGTCTTCTCCATGGCCTCTTCAAATCTGTTTAGCACATCCTGCACCTGTCCATTCATCATTTGCTGAAATTTATCATGCAACTCCTGATTCGTCATGTTCTCCCAGTCAGTCTCGTCGGCTTGTGATCCTGCCATGGTTAGCAACAATAGAAAACACACAAGAATATGATCCTACAGAATACTAACAAGAGGTGGTGGTGGCGGGTGTCACAAATCCGTCAAGCAAATCTCAAATTCTTACCAGTTCTTACCCAGCAGCAGGCGGTGATCGGCAACCGTTGTAGTCAAAACTCTCAAAAGCTTGGATAGAGCGATTGCCAGGGAGAGTCAAACACACGACGTAGAGGTATGTGGAGCTGGGAAGGCTTATAGTATGGTAGCAAAAAAGGGTCAGCAATAATCAATTCAGAGATGCAAAGTTGAATAAACGCTCAACGACGGTACTGTGCTGGTCCTAGGCTAGACCGTGCTAGAGACGCGAGCCTAGAACACTAACAAAATCACGGCGCTGCACGTAAATAAGGGAAAAGCACACTCTGGAACTTTTTTTTGGCCTAAAAACTGCCCGGGGGTCTCCAGACTCTTTTTTTTTTCCGAGACCTACGCAGGCAAGGAAACACGAATCGGAATTGAGATTGATCTCAAGAACAAACCTAATATGAGCAGAACTCGGATTGGTGGTGGATATATGGTTGTGGTATATGGCAGCGGTGGTGGTATATGGTAGCGGTGGTGGTATATGGATAGAGATTGATGGTGGTATATGGATACGGATTGGTGGTGGTATATGGATATGGATTCAGAGCGGTGGCGGATAAGCAAAAGTGGTAGATGGGCGATGATGATGGTGCGGCGGCGGCGTGACAACTTGTGACCAGAACTCGAAACTCTAAAAGACTGGACTCTAAGACCAGCAACTTGACACGACGATGCAACCGCAAATTCAACAAAGCAAAAACCCTAAAAAGATTATGCAAAGGCTCAGATTGGTTCGGATATGATGAACTAACCCTAATTTTTTTTTTCTGGCTTTTTCGTGGACTGTAGGTATGAAGAACAGACTCGATCTAATCTACGAAAAACTGTAAAATCTCACCGAGCAACCTGGAAATCTGATACCACTTGATAGAGGCAAAGGTGTCCCGATGTTTCGATGAGATGGTGGCTATCGTTTTCTGTGGGAGTTGACCTTGACGATCCGACTACGAACGTGCGAGACGTCGCGCCTTAGCAATCGCTAAACCAACTTCCGAGGGTTATTGACCACGCCGGAGCACGATCAACCTGACCACGAGGGTCTGTTTCCTGCGAGCAAACGAAGAACAAGCAAGAAACTGAGATTGCAATCTGGATATTGCGAATATAAGATGAAAGCTTTATTGATCAAGGTGGGGTTCTGTGACGTCTTGGTCTGGTCGTTGGACACAAACGAAGTACGCGAAGTTGCAGCTATGGCGAACTTTTAATCTAAACAAAACCCAAAGTCTAAACGACACCCTAAGGGCTGTATATATGGAGGAAGAGGGGGGAATTTCGTGGCCCTTGAGGGAGGGGTCAATAACCCTCGGAAGTTGGTTTAGCGATTGCTAAGGCGCGACGTCTCGCACGTTCGTAGTCGGATCGTCAAGGTCAACTCCCACAGAAAACGATAGCCACCATCTCATCGAAACATCGGGACACCTTTGCCTCTATCAAGTGGTATCAGATTTCCAGGTTGCTCGGTGAGATTTTACAGTTTTTCGTAGATTAGATCGAGTCTGTTCTTCATACCTACAGTCCACGAAAAAGCCAGAAAAAAAATTAGGGTTAGTTCATCATATCCGAACCAATCTGAGCCTTTGCATAATCTTTTTAGGGTTTTTGCTTTGTTGAATTTGCGGTTGCATCGTCGTATCAAGTTGCTGGTCTTAGAGTCTAGTCTTTTAGAGTTTCGAGTTCTGGTCACAAGTTGTCACGCCGCCGCCGCACCATCATCATCGCCCATCTACCACTTTTGCTTATCCGCCACCGCTCTGAATCCATATCCATATACCACCACCAATCCGTATCCATATACCACCATCAATCTCTATCCATATACCACCACCGCTACCATATACCACCACCGCTGCCATATACCACAACCATATATCCACCACCAATCCGAGTTCTTCTCATATTAGGTTTGTTCTTGAGATGAATCTAAATTCCGATTCGTGTTTCCTTGCCTGCGTAGGTCTCGGAAAAAAAAAGAGTCTGGAGACCCCCGGGCAGTTTTTAGGCCAAAATTTTCACGGGCAAATTTTTTTCCCTATCCTATTTTTAGGCTTTTCTGAGTCTTTTGAGCCACGTGCCATCATACTGATTTTTTGTCGCACTTTTTCGTCGTCGCTGCCCTGGTTTCCGAAAAAAAGTGAAAAAAATTCCGTGCCCATCCTATCAGTTTGACGAGGGAAGAGTTTTGAGACACTCGCCATTATAGTGATTTTT